>NW_027256883.1:183828450-184455673 GCF_029215685.1 Pituophis catenifer annectens
TTGTTCATGGCATTCAACTATTAGTGGGGTCAGAATGGACAGTGGTTATTTATTTATTTATTTGTCAACGACAAGGAAACAAGTATCAGTATAGACATAGACATGGACACATGAAAAAAATGGCACAAATAAATGGATATAAATAGGCAAAACATAGCCATAAACACATAAAATGAGTACATATAAATGAGGACAGTAGGACAGGGATGGTAGGGATGCTGGTGTGCTTATGCACACCCCCTTAGGGACCTCTTAAGAAACGTGTAAGGTCCACAGTAGACAGTTTAAGGTAAAAGATATGGGGGTTAGAGAAACTAACAACAGGATCAGGAAGAATGTTCCAGACATTTACTACTCTATTGCTGAAGTCATATTTTCTGCAATCAAGATTAGAGCGGATTACATTTAGTTTGTATCTATTGATAGCCCTTGTATTATTGTGGTTGAAGTAAAAGTAGTCATTAACAGGTAGGACATTATAGTAGATAATCTTGTGTACTAATCTTAGGTCAGAAAGTAGACGATGTAGTTCAAGGTTATCCAGGCCTAAAATTTCAAGCCTGATGGTATAAGGAATTTGATTGCGAGCAGAGGAGTTGAGTACTCTTCTTGTAAAATGCCTCTCTAATGTATTGTGTTTTTCCGAAAATAAGACCCTGTCTTATATTTTTTTGAACCCTGAAATAAGCGCTTGGCCTTATTGCCATGTGCTCAAAAGTCTGATTGGGCTTATTATCAGGGGATGTCTTATTTTGAGGAAAACAGGGTATTAATGTCCGAAATACAGTGTGGGTTCCAGGCAGGTGAGCAGTATTCAAGGATAGGTCTGGCAAAGGTTTTGTATCCCCTAGTTAGAAGTATAGCGTTACCAGAGAGAAACCTTTGTAAAATAAGGTTGAGAACTCTTAATGCCTTTTTAGCAATGTTATTACAGTGAGCTCTGGGGCTTAAATCTTTTGCAATGAGTACTCCTAGGTCCTTGACAGAGTGTGGGTCATCTTTTAGCTCATTTCCGTCCAGTTTGTATTTGATGTTCTGATTTTTATTGCCAATGTGCAGGACTGAGCATTTGTTAGCAGAGATTTGGAGTTGCCAATTGTTTGACCATTCAGATACATAATTTAGGTCGTTTTGTAGGGTAGTAGAATTGTCTGTGGTTTTAAATAGTTTTACATTGTCGGCAAAGAGGACGCAGCCACTTATAATATGATCCCAAAAGTCGTTTATATAAAGCAGAAAGAGTGTTGGTCCTAGAACACTGCCTTGGAGAACACCATTGATAACTGGTGCAGGGTTTGATATAGCGTTTCCAATTGTTGCCTGTTTGATAGGAATGTAGCTATCCACTTGTTATAGCTGCCTAGATGATTCTAATGGAAGCTAAGAGGGAATAGAAGATTAAAGCAATTATGCACTAAAAAGAGAATATTATTGATAATGGAGCATTAAAAGAAATAATAAATAGCCACATTAAAATCAAGCAAATCAAATTTTGCTCAAGATTCAGTATGGTGATATTTACACTTCTCCATTGAGGGTGGAGACAGCAGCCAGACGTGGGTTGTGCTCATTGGTCAGAGGTTGGACTGAGCCTGTAAATTCTTCTTAAATCCTCCCCTGTTGCTAGGGCACCCAGCTTTTTGCTCAGTCGTCAGACTGGACAGTTGTGTGGAAAGTTTTTCCCTGTTTGCCTTTTTATTGCTGTTAACTTTGCTATCTGATTCTTCGGTTCTTTGACTTTGGATTACCTGTGACCATTCTCTTGCCTGCTGGATTGGATTTGGGTAAATTATATCTTGTCAGCTCCTTGTGAGCTGCTGAGTTTCTCTCCCTCAGTTCATTCACTCCCGATTACTTTGATTAATTTTCCCTCTTTTTGTGGAGCTATTCGCTCCCTTTGGGGAGAGGGATACTAATTTTGCCCTAAGTTAATTATTTGAGGGCATTTACGAGGCCTTTAAATGATTGTGGAGCCTCGCGCCCCCCCCAAAGGCTTCTCCTGGTGGCCTAGTTTCATATTTTAGATTTCATATCTTGTTTCAGTTGCGGAGTTTCGCGCTTCCTGGTGTTTGCTGCTTGTCGGCTGGCTCTAGGCTTCTCGTGTGACATCCGAAGCCCGTTTATTGCCCCTCGCTGGCTCTCGTAGCTCCTGCCTATTAGCGCCGATTCTCCGATCCTCTCTCTCGCCGATTTTAAACTCAGGCAAGAAACGGAGGTTTCGGCTGCTAATCAGTCTGCCTCTCAGCTGCTCGGCGCTAGGAGCGGAACTCCGCTCTTTTGACTGTAGCCGCTTGTCGGCTCTTCTGAAGGGATCCTCGTGTCCCTAGCTGGCGATTAGACTATCGGGGGCACTATTTGAGCTGCTTACCTTGCTGAGTGTCCATTTGCCTCTGTAGAGCCTCGCGCTCTTCCTGCAGCTTGCTCGGGCGCCATTTTGTAGCACCGAGCTTTTGCCTTAATTAATAGAGCTTCGCGCTCTCCCTGCTGTTTGCTCGGGCGCCATTTTGTTGTTCTGTGTTTTTGGCGCCGAGCAGTTTGAGCATTACAAGGAGCTGCACGCCCCTCCTGCACATTTCTGAGCTGCAATTTGAATCACTACTCTACGTGAGGCTGCTAATTGCAGTACTTGAAGCATTGAGTTTGGCCACCCTATTCACTGTCTTAGATTGCAGCTTATATTAACTTACCTGGTTGGTTGTTATCTTCAATAATGCCTAAGGCACAGGCCAAGTCCAGACATGGCCGCAAGGCCACAGTGCGCAATCAGTCTGAGGCTTCCCTCCGGGAGAGCCTGGCTCAGGCCCCAAAGGAGGGTGTGAGGGCCTCGGCTCCTGTCACCAAGCGTCCCTCGCTTCCCTCCAAAGTGCCTAGGGGTCAGGGTACGCTCCCCACTGACACTTCCAATACGCAGGTTAGCAATGAAACACCTAATTGCAGGCCGGCCAGGTTTTCTTCTGGGAATCAGCTGCGGGATATATCTTTGACTCCTGATCAAAGATCTTTACAGGATTTTCCTCTGTCAGTTCCTTCAACAGAGGTTTGGGGGTCTGCTCCCTTAGTGGAGCTTCATTCTACTGTGGAGTCAAACGCTCCCGGCCTTCCGATAGTTCACCCTCCTATCTCATCGGTACCGGTCCGAGCCCCTATGGAAACCGGTCCGGCCTCAGGCCCACCTCCGGTCAATTGGCAGCCGGAAGATATTCAGCGAATGATTGCTGTAGCAGTTCATCATTCCTTGTCTACTCATTTCAACCCTGCTCCAGGTCCGGCTCTTACCCGCTCGGTCTTTTCAGAAGCTCCAGAATCTCCGAGCAGGTTTGATATGGAGGATGCCATCTCTCTGGCAGGTTCGGATTCTCCATCCGTTTCAGGGGTCAGTGATCACTCCAAGGAGGTGTACACGGAACCCCAAGAACCAGAGCTTTCAGAGGATGAGGGATTGCCCCCTGACCAACCAGTCTTCACGGGCCTCTTTCCCCAGTCTCTCTTTAAGTCTTTGCTCTTTAAGGCAGTTAATGCAGCTCAATTGGGTCCTACTTCTCTGTCAGACCCACCTGCTACGACCTCCTTGAATCCACTGTTTGCAGAGCAACCAAAGGCAGTGACAGCCATTCCCACACCGCCACTTTTTATGGAAGTCATTCAGAAACAGTGGTCTAGCCCCTCTTCTGTTCCAGTGCCTTCCTCTACGGACAAAAGGAACTTCATTGTTTCAGCAGACCTGGAGTCCTTGCTCCAGGTTCCCTCGGTCGACTCCCCTGTGGCGGCGTTGCTCTCTTCTTCCACCATCCCCGGAGATCCGGAGGAAGGCCTGAGACCTGAGGAACGCAGATCTGAACAGGTTCTCCAGAGGGCTCACTTGGGTGCGGCATGGGCCATTAAATCTGCGACCACCGCATCTTTCTTTAATCGGACAACGATTTTGTGGCTTAAACAATTGCAGGAAAAGATGTCTTCTGAGGACTCTAGATTGAGGCAGGACTTGAATAAAATTATAGCGGCGGTTCAGTTTTCCGCAGATGCCACATTGCATGCCACGCGATTTGCAGCTAAGTCCCTCGCCTCCTCTATTGCAGCCCGCCGCTTAGTGTGGCTTCGCCATTGGCAGGCCGACGCGAGGCATAAATGGCGTCTGGCTTCGGTGCCTTTCTCTGGAACTAAGTTGTTTGGTGAACACTTGGACAAGTTCCTCATAGAGACCAAAGATAAAAGAAAGATCCTTCCGGCTGTCTTCCGTAGGGGGGAACCTCGAGTCTTCCCTTATCCTCCTCGTTCTCAATTCCGTCCGGAGGGGGGTATAGGTCCCCACAGGATCACGGGTAATTTCTACACGGGGCCCCTGAACTCTAGGCAGAGGGCGGCTCAGGAGAGACCTACCAGGGGGAGGAATTTGGGTCCCCGACGGCCCTTTCGAGGGGGAGGGGGTCGTTTCATCCGTCGCCGTCGTTAGTAGTACCAGGGATCCTCCCATTGGCGGACGATTGGGCCTTTTCGCCAAAGCTTGGGAGGGTACTACTTCAGATTGCTGGGTCCGGGCCTCTATTTCATCTGGACTGGCCATTGAATTCGTTTCCACCCCCCCCCTTTGTCTTTTATCCGATGTCCCCTGTCCCACATGGCTGAACGTCATTCTCGCATGAAGTCGGCTATCGACCATCTGCTAGCCATTGAGGCTATTCAACGAGTGCCTCTTGACCAGGTGGGACAGGGGTTCTATTCCAGGGTCTTTTTAGTTCCTAAGTCATCGGGTGGGTGGAGACCTATTCTGGACCTTAAACGTTTGAACCAGTTTGTGGTCTATAGACGGTTCAAAATGCAATCTTTGTCTTCTATCCTGGACGGTGTACGGAGGGGCGATCTCCTCTGTTCCATAGATCTCACGGAGGCTTATCTCCATATCCCCATTCGCCCTTCTCATAGGCGATTCCTTCGTTTTTGCTATGCTGGGGTTCACTACCAGTATAGGGCATTACCCTTCGGTCTTTCCTCCGCACCCCGTAGTTTCACCAAAATTTTGGCGGCCTTAGCGGCCCATCTCAGGCTTCAAGCCGTTCGTCTCCAGTGCTACCTGGATGACATTCTTATTATGTCATCTTCTCATGAACAGGCCATGTCTGATCTCCGGCTTACTATTCAGACACTGGCATCACACGGCTTCTCCGTTAACTTAGAGAAAAGCCACCTGGAACCTTCTACTAGAATTCTTCACTTGGGGGCTACTATTGATTCAATTCAAGGTAGAGTTTTTCTCTCCCCGGATCGCCAGGCTGGGTTGCGATCTCTGGTAGCTAGGGTCCTTAGAGATAAGAGGGCTTCCCCCCTTCTCCTCTCCAAACTGCTAGGGAAGATGGTCTCGGCCATCTCTATTGTTCCATGGGCCAGGTTACACCTTAGAGACCTTCAATGGTATCTCTTGCCTTTCCAGAAGACGGGCAAGGGATCCTCCTCGACCAAGGTGACAGTTCCACGGGCAGTGCTTTCATCTCTTCGCTGGTGGCTGTCTCCTGCGCTCTCCAGGGGTTGCCTCTTCCTGGAACCCCAGTGGATAACTGTGACTACCGACGCCAGCAAGTCCGGTTGGGGGGCTCACTGCGGTGCCCAATTTGCGCAGGGGACCTGGTCCACTATGGAGGCGGCCCGCAGCATCAATTGGCTGGAACTGCGGGCGATTTTCCTGGCACTTCGGGCTTTTCTACGACTGGTGTCCGGCAAACACGTGTTGGTTTTAACCGACAACACCTCGGCCAAGGCGCACGTCAATCGCCAAGGCGGCACCCGATCTCCTTCGCTAATGCGGGAAGCAAAGAGACTAGGTCTTTGGGCGGAGAGGCATCTAGCCTCCTTGAAAACGGACCACATATCGGGGGTCTCAAATGTGACGGCAGACTGGCTGAGTCGCCAGCAATTGGACCACGGAGAATGGAGCCTCCATCCGCTCCTCTTTCGACAGCTGACGGTCCTTTTCGGAATGCCGGCAGTAGACCTCTTTGCTTCCCCTCAGAACAGCAGGTTACCTCGCTTCTTCTCCCGCTTCCCTTCCCTTCAAGCGGAAGCTGTGGATGCTCTACGCTCCCCTTGGCCTCAGGGCCTGCTGTACGCCTTTCCTCCGTTTCCCCTCATCCCGAGGGTGATTCGGAAGCTGTTACTGGAACGAGCGGAGGTGGTTCTTGTGGCCCCACATTGGCCGAGGAGGTCATGGTTTGCAGACCTCATTCATCTGTCAGTGGCCCCGCCTTGGAGGATTCCGTGTGCCCCGGATTGCCTCAGCCAAGGAACGATTGTACATCCAGAGCCTCAGTGGCTCCAGCTGACCGCCTGGCGGTTGAGTGGGAAGCTCTGCAGCGGGACCACATCCCTTCTGACGTGATCCATACCATCCTGGCATCCCGACGGTCATCTACGGAACGGATTTATTCCGCTACCTGGCGGTCCTTTTCCTCTTGGTGTGAAACCCAGGGGTTTTCTCCCCTTCGAGCGTCAATCTTGCAGGTCCTCCGGTTTTTACAGTCTGGTCTCGTAAAAGGTCTGTCTCCAAACACACTCCGGAGACAGGTGGCTGCAATTTCTTCCATCCTAAGGTACAATTCTGTTCATTCACTATCTCAACAGCCTCTGATCCGCCGTTTTCTACGAGGTGCGACTAATCTCTGCCCACCTGTTCGGCATCGGTATCCCTCTTGGGATCTTCCCTTGGTTCTGGACTCTCTTATGGGGCCACCTTACGAACCTCTCGAGTCAGTCTCCTTGCGTTTGTTGTCTGGCAAGGTAGCCTTTTTGGTTGCAATTACATCGGCGCGTCGAATTTCAGAGCTTGCAGCATTGTCCATCAGAGAGGATTTGTGTGTCTTCCATGAGGATAGGGTGGTCCTCAGACTGGACCCTACCTTTGTGACTAAGATTAACTCTCCTTTTCATCGCTTACAGGAACTGGTTTTACCGGATTTTTATCCTGCTCCTTCAGATCCGGCGGAGTGTCGTTTGCAAATGTTGGATGTCCGTCGAGCTCTTAATCTCTACCTCCAGAGGACTGCGGATATTCGGCGGACAGAATCGCTATTTGTTTCTTTTCTACCTTCTTCTTTAGGACAGAGAGTGACCTCTTCCACGGTGGGTCGTTGGATCCGTGCAACGATTGCAACAGCTTACGAACTTAGGTCGTTGTCCCCTCCTTCTTCGATCACAGCCCACTCGACCAGAAGTGCTGCGACCACGGCGGCTTGGGCTTCGAGGGCTTCCTTGGACGAGATTTGCAGGGCGGCAACCTGGACGTCTCCTTCACCCTTTATTAGACACTATAAACTGGATAAGTTCGCCTCTGCGGAGGCTGATTTTGGGAGACGTGTGTTACAAGGTGTTGCAGTTTGGGAGGGGTCTTCGGCCCAGACTGTTCCCACCCGTGAATTGGGACAGTGATCTTTGGTATGTCCCACGTCTGGCTGCTGTCTCCACCCTCAATGGAGAAGGGGCGTTGGTCCTACCTGATACGCCCCTTCTCGTTGAGTGGAGACAGCAGCCAGCCCCACCCTGGTGTTGCAGTCTGGTCTTTTCTGTTATTGCTTGTATCTCATTGTTGTTTTCCTGTTTTCTCTTTCCACACACCGAGTCTGTTTTCCTCCTTCGACAAAAGCTGGGTGCCCTAGCAACAGGGGAGGATTTAAGAAGAATTTACAGGCTCAGTCCAACCTCTGACCAATGAGCACAACCCACGTCTGGCTGCTGTCTCCACTCAACGAGAAGGGGCGTATCAGGTAGGACCAACGCCCCATTTCATTTCAGGAACATACTTTATATCTCCATTATTCAATATATCAAGCATCTTTCAACCATGCACGATTGAGTAGGTACTTTTGGTTACTGCAGATCTTAAAAGAGGACATTATTTTTGCTCCTTATTCTCAGACTTTTTGAATTGGCCAAAATGCAGGCAACTACAGAACAGCTATCAAACTAATAAAAATTCTATTCTATTCTATTCTATTCTATTCTATTCTATTCTATTCTATTCTATTCTATTCTATTCTATTCTATTCTATTCTATTCTTTATGGCAGGATTAGATAATACACATGAAAATCCAAACTGGACATGGTCAAAGTACATTTTGGCATAGAAATTAAGTACTGCTAATGTTAGTCAATAGTAGAAGAAGGGTCAGTCATTGTGATTTGTATTTCTGAAAGTAAGTTCAACCACCTGCTAATCAGTACAAAGATTGCAACACATAATTGGTGCTGAGTGCTGTGATTATATTGCCCTAGGAGCAACCCTAGATAGTATTTCATCTTATCTACCTTTTTTGAGATGATAGGACGCAGATATTTTGGATCAGCCATTTCATCTGATAACAGTCATTCTTGAACAGCTTCAGATTTATTATCTGAATAGCTGGAACAAATGACAAAATCTTAGAAATGATAAAATGGCAAACCATGCCATTAGTTTTCATGTGTTCATGTACTTAATACCTTTAACTAAGGTCACTCAAATAGGCAGATATTTATTATTATTTTTTTTACTTGTTTCTGTATGTATCTGCTGCCCACTCAGCATGCCTGATAAAGATGTGGAAAAACATGCTTAAAATAGACGTGAATGCCCTTGAGGTACTCTTCTCCACTCTTATTATTCATTTCATTTAAGATTACATTTAGGAGTGTAGGGTTCTTCATAAAATAGATTAGCTGGGTTTTTTTTTAGCCCAAACAATGGAGTGCTCTAAGTTCAATAAAACAGAAGTATCTGAAACATATGCAAGTATCTCTCCATTTGACAGTAGCTTAGAAGGGGCGTGCATAAGAGCACCAGCGTGCCTGCCATCCCTGTCCTAATGTTTCCTCTATTTGTATCTATTTTATGTATTCAATTCATGGTTATACTTATATATATTACGTAATATGTTCTTGACAAATAAATTATATAAATAAATAAATAAATAAAGATAAAACCAACGTGATATAGACACTATTACATACTGGATAGTTGTTATTACTAGGTTTCTCATACAGCATGAGAGACCTGGCCCAAATTTATTTGAAGAACATCAGTCTAAAGAAATTTGCATTATTAATTTTGAACAGATTGATTTCCAAAATTTCTAAGACAATAGACTTTCCCCAAAAAACTTGTTTATCAGAAATAATGGCAGAAGAAATGTTAGTCCCATCTCTATCAAACCCCTACACTGTACTTCATCATCACTTTTACCAGTCCTATTTGAGCACATGAAATCAGGAAATCAGTTACACACACCCGACCTTCATTCATTATTAACAAAAGCTTCCTTTATCACAGGTATGATTAATACAGTAGTCTGTTTGGAGTTCCAGCATTTCAGATACTTGCCTAGGGGTGACATAATAGCACTGTTCCAACATTTGAGGGGCTTCTACAAAGGCCAAGCTATTTTCCAAAGCACCAAAAAGCAAGATAAGAAACAATGGATAGAAACTAACCAAGGAGAGAAGAAACCTAACACTATGGAGAAATTTTTTAATGATGGGAGCATTCAGTGGAATAGCTTGCCTTCGGAAGTTGTAGGAGCTCCATTACTGAAGGTTTTCAAAAAGAGACTTAGACAACCAATTGTCTGATAATGGTGGGTTTTTGCTACTTATCACCATATAGTAAATTCAAAAGCACCACTGCAATTGTAATGATAATCTAATATATCCTAAAACAAAGCTATAAAAATGGAAGCCAGAAAATCTTTTACAGAAGAAAACTTTCAAATGTTAGCACAGTATTCAATTTTATATGATGGGTGGATGTAAATTTCCTGCTAATTTGCATCATGTGAATAAGAAGACATCTGACTATTTGAAAAATGAATAGTAGTGTTCTGTCCCAGCTACCGACCCCAAAGAACACAGCACACACAAAGTCTGAACAAAACTTAAATTTACTAAAATAACTCACTCTCTTCCAAACAAAGGTTGTTAATAAACTTTCTTAATAGCCTACAAGAAACCAAAGATAAAGTAATCACAATCTTACTAAGGTTGGCAGAAAGCCCAGAAGCAATTTGCAAAGAATCCAGACGCGAAGGAGAATGAATTAAAGTTATTCCCTACAAATTGCTTCAGTCGGCGTTCCTCCTTAAATAGGCTAAGGGAGTGGCCAATTAGCCCCAAGCCTTACTCTCCTGAGGAGTCACTCCTGCCTTTTGGCAGCTCTGCGCGCCTGTGCATCGAGAAGAGGCTCATCCTCTTCATCTTCTTCACTTAAAGGAGCTTCTGGAGGTTCTGAAGGCCCTGGCTGAATCCCTGCCTGTGGCACCACTTCTTGTCCAGCCTCCTCATTGTCTGACTTGGGTGCCAGCTGGACAGGCTGCTGGCACAACACCATACCAGTCTCCTCGCTGTCAGAATCTACTACAATCCTCACAGGCCGCTGATGGGCCACAAGTAGAAATGCACACCACAACTTGGAAAATGCTATGCAGAGATTCCATACATACTAACCTGAAATTACAAGAAGGAATGATGTCACTTAAATTTGAGATCCCTCAATCTATGGCACTTTTGATCACAACTGTAGTTACCAATCATGTAAAACAGAACTTCAACTACCCATAAGAAGTTTCACTTTCTCCTCTATTTTTCTTGATTTCCATGCATATATTCAGTTAATTTTCTTCCCTCCGTGCAAAGAAATTGTGTCTATTAAGCCTTTGTTGCTTGCAGTGGGTTCTGAACCTGACAGTTCCATTACAAGGAGAACACTGACACTAAATGGGACACTTCTGAGGTAACATGCAGGGATCTCACAGACAGTTGAAACTTTCCATGTCACAAAAGAATTGTCAGCATTTAACTAAGGAAACATTCTTCACACAGAAACATTTTTCAATGAAATGGCACCAAGTGAGAAATGAGATGCCCATATTGCAGTGTTTCTCAACCTTGGTAGCTTGAAGATGGGTGGACTTCAACTCCCAGAATCCCCCAGCCAGCAGCGCTGGCTGGGGGATTCTGAGAGTTGAAGTCCACCCATCTTCAAGCTACCAAGGTTGAGAAACACTGCCATATTGTTTGCCTGTAATTTGCAGGCTTACATGATCAAAAAACTGTCTAGGGAAAATATCTTTCTTCAAACAAGTTGACTGAGCACATATTTAGGGGCAAAGAAATGCTAAACAACCTCATTTTTATTGAAAGAATAAAACAAAAACAAGTGCATAGTAAAATAAAATGGTATAGTACTTGATATAATAATAATAGTAGTAGTAGTAGTAGCATGTTATGTACCGGTATATTATTTTTTAATCTCACTTTTTGTCCTAAGAGGTAACTGCAGAGAGGAACTAGTGACCTTCCATCATCAATTTCCTCACCACAAACCTACTGCATATGTCAGGGGTGTCCAACTTTAAGACTTTAAGACTTGTGGACTTCAGCTCCCAGTATTTCCCAGCCAGCTCGAAGTCCACAGATCTTGAGGTTGCTATGGTTGTTCCCCCCTGCTATATAATAACTAAGGTCTTAATCTGCACTGCCTGATTTCCCATTGCCAGAATAGGCTGGAAACCATTGTTAGAGGCAGAAAGAGATGAAATCTCCCTCTAAATCTCAACTTCTTTTCAAAGTAACCACAAGGAACATTTTCTTGCTCCATTCCTGAAGTATAGGACTCTATGTTCTTTTGTCTCAAGGCTTCTATCTGCTTCAGTTTGTTGCAGGCTAATTTCAACATTTTATTGGCTATCTTATAGAAGGAGAAGGAGCCCTTCAACTAAGTCACCACTCATGTCTTTTAGATCTGCTAGGGATTTTTTTTTTTACTGTGTTGGCACTATACACCACCATTTGTGCATTAAGTTCATTCAACTTTCAGTCCCAATCTTTTTTCTTTGCATTTCATATGTTTGCTCTGATATAATATGGAAATATTGAGTTATTGTTTGTTTTTTTAATGGAATGCTTTATTGTTTTCCCCTTTAGGGTTGTTATAGGTTTATCAACATAAAGAGCAATACGTAGAATGAATCAACTGAATTGCTGGAACGTGGGTAGCATATAAATTTAATAATTTACTATTAACATTTCCTTTAAAAATGCTGAGGATTATCTTCCACATTCCTTAAAAAAATAAATGTTTCTTAACTTTTTCCCCATGTTTGTGTTAGCTGCTCACACAAATGATTCCTCATGTTGCAAGCTGTAAAAAAAAATAAAAATGGCAACCACACCATCAATATACTTAGTGGTGAGTTAATATCTGTAGCTGAAGTTTTGGAGAGAAATTGTCCCTGATTATTAGAAAGCAACGGGTGCAAAAATTCAGTGTCTGGGGGATAGTGGATTTTAGTGCTTGGCAATAAACTTAATGAACTTTCTAGTATGCTTTATTGCTGGAGGAAGGAACATCTCATTAAAGCAACTGATAAAAATAATCAATGCTAATTTGACTCCATTGGAACCTAACACAAGAACTAGACCATTATATTCATTTCATTGATTTTTTTTTAAAAAAAAACCCAAATATTTATTAAATGTTGAAATCTGTTCCTGCTTTAATTGGGCTCTTTTATTTCTATGAATAGAGTCTTCCACCCCAGATGCCTTATTACTGTAGTATTATTTCATGGGTGAATATTAAAATTTTATTAATGTACTTTACTGTATTTGTAAACTGCCTTTCTGGATTTCAGCATTTAAAATAATACCACTAATCCTTAACTTGGAAAGTTTTTTAATCATATCTAATACATTGTCTACTTGTATGTCTTATTTTGTGCTTTTAAGCATAATTTCATTAGAATGATCTTTATCAAGTGATTGGGAAACTGTGCCTTCTCACTGTTTGGTTGGAGAAATCTTTCCTAACTCTTGGAAACAAGATTATTATACGGACAAAGATGGAAAAAATATTGACATTTCCATAGGATTGAATCCTAAAAATGTCAGAACTAGCAGAAATGGCAAAACTGTTTGGTCAGGAAGAAAACACTTTGAAACTTTTTAAAAAGACTGAAAATCTTTTGTGAAATTTTTGCTAAAAAAGAAAAACATGAAGTGATGGTTTATAGATTTAACGATTGAAACAAATGACAATTAAATAAAAAATTGAAGAGATTTTTTGGAAGAGTTAAGACAATAGGTTTTTAATATATGAGAAGGTGAGAAGTTGTGTTTTGTAATTTTACATTTTTTATTTTTCTTGCACTTCTTTTTTATTTCTGTTCTATATTTTTCTTAGATTTGATTTTTACTTTATATAAAATTCTAAATAAATAATAATTTAAAAATACTGAGACCTAGTTCCAGAATTATATAAAAGACATAAAGCCAGGGGTGGCATTTGGGGGTTCACTGAACCCCGGTGATCCTTGGCTAGAGGATCGCCCGAATCCTGCTGAACCCCCAGGAGCCCACCCCTGATTCTGTCCCTTCTGATATGGCTTGCTCTTATTTTTCTATTTTCTCATTTTTTGAAACATGAATGAAAATTAGTATGGTCTTACTTTTTCAGCTTAATCCAATATTTTTACTATCCAGAGATCAGATCTAACTAGAAACTTGTTTCAGTGGATATTAAAAAGTCAAAAGGATACAAATCAAATAATAATATTATTCTGCTATTTTAAGAATACAGTACTAATTAAAACAATAAAAATATGCCTAAATAATTATTTAAATAAGAAAAAAACCAATTCTTTCAAAATTCTACCACAAGTCACATTTCAAAAGACTTTTAAAAGAAGTAGAAGAGGTCAGGAAAAAAAGCCTTAGAAAGTAAATGTAATTTAATTTAAATTGTTTGGTTTATTTGCATTTTTTTTAAATACTGTTAATGAGATTGTTGTTTCATAATTTCTTCTTTTTATCACAATAACATTCAAATGCAATGTCATATTTTTGAGGAATTTTGTGGGCTGTGTATCACAGCTTGGTCACACCGGGTATGGTACATCCTGCTAAATGAAGAAACATAATTAAAAGAACAAGAAGGAAAAATACTATTCTGTTCTCCTTTTCTTGTATCTCAAATTGCATTTGATTTTTATGTAAAAAATACAGAAATATTTTAAAGTGAGAAATATGAACAAAAAATAAATGAGGTAAGGCATTGATTGTTAATTTGGAACATCATATTGTTATCTGAGTTAGAACAGAAGAAGCTTCTTGGATGTTTCCTTGAAAATGCTTTCAAAGAAAAAACAAGAAAGTCCAGTTGACTTTTGGAAAAGATAGGATAACCATGACCTGGATGCAGTGGTGGGTTGCTCCCAGTTCGGTCCAGTTCTTGCGAACTGGTAGTAATGGTGGTGGGAGGCTCCACCCACCCATCACGATGTCATCACTGATGATCTGCGCATGCGCAGAAACATCCGTGCTCCCATTGTGAACCGGTAGTAAAGGTAAGTGGAACCCATCCCTGCCTGGATGTTTGAGAATCTGTATAGACCTTCATCTGTATCTCTTTTTACTTCTATTTATTTATTTGTATCCTACCTTTATTATTTCTACAAATACTCAAGGTAATATATCCAACACACCTTTCTCCTTTTATTTTCCCCATAACAATAACCCCATGAGATGGGTTGGGCTGAGAAAGAGTGATTGGCCCAAAGTCACCCAGCTAAAGTTCATGACTAAGGTGAGACTTGAACTCACAGTCTCCCATTTTCTACCTGGTGCCTTAATCCCCAGACCAAACCTATCGTGATAAAGCTTGGTCTAGTGACAAAATCAGCTTTCCTTTGGACTCAGCTGTTGTTCCTACTGCACAAACTACATGATGTCCCTCAAGAAATAGCTTTGGCTGCTGTCTCTTGGTTTACGGTCTGCATATAGTGAGAGCACAGAGGATTGTCAGGAGGCAAATATTTTGTGTATATGTGTCATAGTAAACATTTGTCTAGGTGATTATTTATTTGCTAGATGTATATCTTATTTATTTATTTGACTTATATATTGCCCATCATGCCTAGATATCTTAGGATCATCAGGATCACTTTTCATTTTATGGATACCTGGGTTGAGAGAGAACAAGTGGCTCAATTCCCTCAAGAGTTTCCATGCTGAGAGTTGAGTAGAGACTGCATCTTACAGCTCCTAGTCCAACACCTGAACTTATGTACCATCTATAAGCTCCCTATGGAAAAGAGAAAGGAGGGGAACCTCTGTCAGAGTCACCTGAAAGAATGATTATGTTCTTTCTGATGCACAGAAGCTGGGATTGTTTGAAATTTTTTTCAGGAAATAAAAGTTAGGCAGGTATATATCAGATACTGAGAAATCTCTCACTGTTAGAAAGATTACTTGGATCACGTTCTCCCATAAGTGATAAATTTTATCTAGACTGTACTGCTTCATACTACAAAAATTACCCCCTGCCCCTCAACAACTGAAAGGTCTGCCTTACAAGAAATAAATATAGCGTTTCTGTTCAGCATTTGTAATGTGCTATACCATGTGATATACAAGAATATATCATTTCACTGAGATTTAGGGCACAGTATGATATTGATAGGAATATCCATCTTTGTATCTTTTGTCAAAGATAGAAGATAAGGTGATGGTTTTTTTAAAAAAATATCTGCAATAAAAATGAAGATATTCTTTTAAATATTTTATACGTATGTATGTATGTATGTATGTATGTATGTATGTATGTATGTATGTATGTATGTATACAGCTGCCCATCTCACAGACTGACTCTGGCTGATTTAGAAAAAAAACTATAAAATAAAATATAAAAATAATCAATCATCAAAAGTAATACTATATGTTTTAAAAGTCATCAGATCTTATAAACAATGGAGCCTTCTTATTAACTCACCATTCCTTTAAGAGTCCCAAACCTGATTAAACAACCAAATCTTGAGAGATTTATGGAAAATGAACAGGGATGAGGCCAACCTCACCTTAGAAGGAATGATGAAGCATGAGCCATGGCTTCTTTAAGGGGTAAATGAACAACTCCCACTCAAAGAAAAGTTCATCATAGCTAGAACTGATTCACATGACATTCCCCAGGCAGCTTTAGTTAACCAGGAGGGACCTCGGTCTAAGGAGCAAATGGAGCTCAGAGTCATGAGGATCTTTTCCATTTCCTCAGACCCAACAGGTTCAAACTCTTTCCAGATATCAGGACAGGACTTCATTTTGGGCATCTTTCCTGGACCTACAACAAAGCCAACACTCAGCTGTTAATGAATTTGAGCGAGTTTGTCTGACAGATGCTGAGCAAATTCTTTTGCATGACTCTTCAAAGGGACCTCCAAGCCTTTCTACCCAAGAAGGCACATGTCACCTGAAACAGGGCCACAGGATGCTATCTACAGAGGCAATAGAGTAGAGAAGTGTGTTGTTTCTGCACCCTTATTGCCACAAGGTAGGTCTTGATAGCAGCTCTAACCCCTCTTTGATTGTGTTCATCCCCTTTTGAGTGTCCGAGATAGTCTAGATATCTCTTCTCTTGCTTTATCTCCCTCAACTATTCTGTGAACCATGGAGAGTGGCACTATCACAAGATGGGAGAGGTTGCATAGCTATGATCCAGCCTGAGGCTGCCCCCTTATTATATCATCTAAACCAGGGGTGTCAAACTGGTGGCCTGCGGGCCGGATGCTTCATGCGCAGGTAACACCCACACCAGTTCAGCAAAGGGAAAAACTGTCACAATATGTCACATGATGGCAACGTGACACCACGAGTTTGACATTCATGATCTAAGCTCTGTAAGGTTTTGCTACCTGGTGCTTTAGTAGTAAAATAATTTTACTGACTGCAATGGAAAGAATTTGATTAAAGAGAAAAATGGATATTTTTTGTAGGGGCAATATGAACATCTCTGTGCTACTCTTATTACTATTTTGCTGCATCAAACTGTGGATCATATACTAACTTACATAGCAAACATGTTTTGAGGTTCTGACCATTAATATTCTAGACACTTTACAGCAGTGGGATCTAATTTTCTGATCTCATGGGGTGTTTAATACATGTGCATGCCAAGGCTGTTCTCATTTACTCCAGTCAACTTGAATGCAATCATCAAGGGACTGCATCAATGGAAGGCTGCCAAAGTGCACTGTTTCAAATCCTTTGCAATTTCTAAAATGTTATACATTCTGATAATATACCAAGAAGCCAGCTATGTCTCACTTGGAGAACTGAAGCATAGAACAGATTTTAGTAAGAATTTAGTAAGTCCGAATTCGGACTATAAGATGCACCAAGATTTTGAAGAGGTAAGTAAGAAAAAAAAGATTTTTGCCCTCCTCGGCCCCCAGGAGCACTCTGCAGGCCTCCCAAACCCTCTGCGTGCCCTGTTTTTTGCAAAACAGGCTGTCAGCGTTCCAAATTATGATCTCTTTCAGCGCTGACATGAAATCACAGAAAGACTTGCTTTAATGCTGAGATGAACTTTCATCTAGTTTCTGGCTCTTCAGCAGATAGCGTTACTTGGGCAACAGAGGGAGGGGGAAAATTCCTGTGAAAAGAAAGTATATGGGACGAAGAGATGGTGGGCAATGAGACATTGGGGTTGAAGAATGGAAAGGGAGGGGTTTGGAAGGAGGTGCCAATCTTGGCTGCATCAGAGTTCAGGCATGTCATTTTTTCTATTCTTAAATAGAAGAGATTCATTAGAGACTTTGCGTTTGAAAATAAAGTTTATTTAAGATAGCAACGAAACCTGACAGACAGCCAAGATTCCTCCAAAGCCAGGCTGGCTGACTCTAAATCACCCCGTTCCCTCCCAGACGTGTGGTCGGACTGGAGATTGTCCCCTGACACTATGGCTGAAGCCAAGCTCTCAGAGGAAAGCCTGCTTCAAGCAATGAGTGGAGGAGAAGTGGTCGTGATCCCAGCCAGTTTGGAAAGTACAAAGGCAGTTCTGGTGGCCCCACATGAGAAAGGACATGGACAGTTATGTAAAAAGCTGCACCATTTGTGCCACGATGAAAACAAGACCAGGTTGCCCACCTGGACTGTTGCAACCAGTAGCTGAGCCAACAAGACCATAGGAGGAGATTGCGATGGACTTCATAGTAGACCTACCGAGGAGCAGTGGGAATACAGTGATCTGGACTGTAATAGACTTATTCTCCAAACAGGCACACTTCATTCCTTGTAGCAGACTGCCCTCGGCCCGCCAGTTATCCAAACTGTTCCTGAAACACATCTACCACCTGCATGGAGTCCCCAGGAGAATCATCTCCGACCGAGGGGTCCAGTTCACAGCAAAGTTCTGGAGGGAGTTTCTACGATCCATAGGGTCATCCCAAGGGCTCAGCTCAGCATTTCACCCGAGCACCAATGGGGGGGCACAAAGACTGAACGCTATGATAGAACAGTATTTAAGATGCTACGTCGACTACCAGCAGTCCAATTGGGCAGACCTCCTATCTTTTGCAGAGGTCGCATATAATAATGCTGTCCACAGCAGCATGGGGTTAACCCCGTTCAAAGTAGTGAGTGGCATGGACTTTGTCCCCATGCCAGAGTACCCGAGGGAGCCCCCTTCCTCAGTCAGCTTGACCAACTGGATGGCAATGTTGAGAGAAACTTGGGAGAATGTCAAGAGGGCGTTGGCCAAGGCGGCTCAATCTTATAAGAAACAAGCAGACAAGCACCGAACTCCCCAAAGACCATTTCAGTTGGGAGAGAAAGTATACCTTTCCACCAAGTACTTGAGACTTAGACTCCCGAGTAAGAAATTAAGCCCAAAATTTATAGGACCGTTCCCTATAGTAAAAATAATCAACCCCATTACAGTACAACTACAGTTGCCACGACTCTTGGGGAAGATTCACCCCGTTTTTCACAGTAGCCTTCTGAAACCTGTACTGGGGTCTACCTTAAGGCTGACGCCACATGCGCCCCCTGGGCCCCTGGTTGTTGGGGGCCAAACTCACTACGAAGTGCAGCGAATTCTTGAATCAAGATAGCACAGGGGGCGCCTCCAATACTTAATTAAATGGAAGGGCTACCCGTTGTCAGAGGCTTCCTGGGTGAACAGTTCAAACATCCAAGCTGACCGCCTTATAGCAAAATTCCATGCAGACCACCCGGGAAAGCCGGGAGGGGGGGTTCGCAGCAAAGAAGGGGATAATGATACTTATCTTGTTGTGTTTTTCCTATGGGGCAGGTTACGTCGGAGAAGTGAAGGGAGAGGGGCCAGATGTCAGCGTTCCAATTTATGATCTCTTTCAGCGCTGACATGAAATCACAGAAAGACTTGCTTTAATGCTGAGATGAACTTTCACCTAGTTTCTGGCTCTTCAGCAGATAGCGTTACTTGGGCAATGGAGGGAGGGGGGAAATTCCTGTGAAAAGAAAGTGCATGGGATGAAGAGATGGATCTGGATGGTGGCCAATGAGACATTGGGGTTGAAGAACGGAAAGGGAGAGGTTTGGAAGGAGGTGCCAATCTTGGCTGCATCAGAGTTCAGGCATATCGTTTTTTCTATTCTTAAATAAAAGAGATTCATTAGAGACTTTGCATTTGAGAATGAAGTTTATTTAAGATAGCAATGAAACCTGACACAGACCTGTTTTTCGCCAGAATGGGTGTTTTTGCCCCCCCAGCCCCCAGGAGCACTCTGCAGGCCCCCCAAACCCTCTGCATGCCCCATTTTTGCGAAAAATGGACCCACAAAAATTTCACAAAAATGGGACAAGTGGGGTGGGGTTTCAGGAGGCCAAAAGTGGCTGTATTCAGTGTATAAGATGCACCAACAGTTCCACCCTCTTTTAGGAGGGAAAAAAGTATGTACTTCAAAGTTTAAGGTACTTTGACCCCCAGGAGGGAGGGGGGACCATAAAGGGAGCAGCAGCTCTGCTGTGAATGGAGGGAGAGAAGTTCAGCTTTTCTCTGCCACAGCATTCACTATGAGTCCTTCTCGTGCTCATACACACATTTTTTCCTATCGAGTTCTGTGCACGTGGCTTGGTGGGGAGGGTCATGTGACTGAGTGGGCATGGTCATGAGTGACATTGAGTTGGCCACGCCCACTCAGTCACAGGACACCCCCCCCCACCACCACCAAGCCATGCCCACAGAACCGGTAGGGAAAAATTTTGAATGTCACCACTGGATTATTTGCTGTGTTATTAGAACATGTGGGAACTATGTTGTATTTGACTCTGTCTGGACCCCTTACCTTGCTTTGCTTGTTTGCTTAAGTCAAAGAAGTTGAAACTTTCACAGAGGGTCTGACATTTTCTGTTTTCTGCAATTAAAGCTGTCTGACTGAATGCATACTGAAGCAATAAGAGTCCAATCATAAATTCACTATAAACAAGGAAGTAATGAAAAGTAACAAACGTAACACTCATTACTTTCTTGTTTGTAATTAAATGTACTAAGTGTGTGTGAGTAAATGAGTTAAAGCACTTTTGTTACTTCTCATTACACTTAATTATCATTACACTATTTCTTAAGCGTTCATTGTAGGGGAGAGTTGAGAAGTCAAAGGCAAGTTTCCAACTCACATGCTTTAGTTAAGTAAGTCCTCTAAGGTTATCCATCCTACTGGGTGATTGATTCCAGTAAAGTATCCATATGTACTACACAGAAGAGAGACATCTTCAAGTCTATTAGAGCATTCCAAATAAAAGTATGCTAAGAGTAATAGTCAAAGTTTAGAAACCTGCCCAGAAATTAATAATACAGTAGAACCTCTGGTCACGAATGCTTCTGATCACAACCATATTGGGTTCCGACCAAAAAATTCACAATTTTTTTTCCAGCTAATTTCCCCTTCTGCACCATTTTTTTTTTTTTTTTTTTTTTTGTAAGCACCAAATTTCCAAAATTAGGTTCGGGTCATGATCAAATTGGGTTGCAACCAAAGTTATGGAATGAATTATGGTTGTGACCAGAGGTTCTATTGTACATGTTTCTCACAAGATTTCATTCCATTTCAATATTCATAGCATGAGTGTTATTTAATATAGGTCTACCATGCAAATTAAATACTTGTATTAGTTTTAGCCAGATCAACTTATGAAAGTCTGGTTTTGGTTTCATGTAGCACAGCAGATAAATGCAGTCTGGGTTTGGGACCACACTGAAGCTCTGCAGAATAGAAAATAGGATGGTGTAGAAATTTCAAGGAAAAGTAAGGGCACCAGAGGCAGGTTTTCATGTTGTTTAAAAACAGAAGAGTGAAAAATCACTCTACTAGTTTCTCATTTTGCCAAAAAACAGTGTATCTTCTGGACATATTTTCCAGCGTTATCATTATTTTTTTATTCCTGCAACTGGACACAAAGGCTAGCAGAGGATTGCAACTTTTTGCTTCCCCCCCCCTTTGTTTTATAACATCCAATGCAGAAAATGCACGTCCTGAGGATTAAAGGTGTGTGCATATCCATTCATGTGCTATTAAGGTACTCACGATCCTTTCTGAATAGCCATTCCAGGTTTTGCAGCAACAACTGCCATTAATTTAATAGGTTGCATCTGAGGACAGTTTCTGCAGTGATTGCCCTCTTTGAAAATGTATCTACATAATAAAGAAAGCAGGGATTATAATGTTTATTTTACCCATGCTATCCACTCCTAACTGAATCAGTAAGTTTTACATCTGCCTTTGCCTTAGTGCTTTGAGTGATTGTCAAATTTATCTAGAATATTTTAAAGATGATAATTGTGGAAGAGATATGTTCCTGAATTTTAAATTCCAGCTCTTTCCCCTATCTATTATTCACCCTGAACTCTATATTGCTCAACAGTGCTTTCCTTAATTACCCATTTTCCCTACATACAGTACATTTCCCTCTATAGTTCGTTTCCTTCCTCACCTTAAGTTGTTTTCAACCTTTCATATCTTGGGAAGGACTACCACATCCGGGCTGCAAAAATATGGATGACAAATAGATTGAATAGAAAGTTAGTTTTCTAGTGTTTCTTTCTTCCATCTAGTGGCTCTCTAGTTTTTTGCAGCCCAAATATGTATGATAGCCATAACTTAAATCCATCTGTTGTGCTACTAAGAACTTTGGGTTCCATTGTGGCAGAATCAAAACTTTATTTTTTTTTAAAAAAAGGACATTGTTTACAAGAATATTGTTATTATATTTTTATGTTTGATAAATATAAATGGAAATATTTTCCATTCATAAAGTTTCTAAGACTTTATAAATATTTCAGTGACTTACCTTGTGTTCTACTGACATAGTTTCTGAGTTTGGTCATTTCCAAATTATCCATAATTTGATTGATACCATTTCAGCAGGATTATCTATCAGTAACTGCTTCTTATTCTTGTAAATTCATGCTTGTGCCATGAATTATACAATTTAGTCACCTTGTGTCCTGTCAGTTTGTTTTGGTCACCTTCAGTTTATCCGCTTTTTTCCAATGATGCTTGCTTTCACATTATGTATCTAAACTATTTAAGCTTTAGTTTTACTATAAGTGCTTCTAGTAAAGTCTAGCCTTATTTCACAGAATCATAGGGCTGGAAAAGACCGCTCTCCAAGGCAGGAGTCCTTGTACCATCCCAGTCAAACGATTGTCCAATCTTTTCTTGAAAAGCTCCAGCAATGGAACACCCACAATTCCGGGAATCATGCTGTTCCCTTGATTATTGGTTCTTACTGTCAGTAAATTCCTCCTTATTTCCAGATTGAATCTCCTTGTGATGAGCTAAGAGCCTCCTTACTGTTAGAATCCAAATATATAGTCTGAGAGGCAAAGCAACCTGAGGAGGTGATAGTAGAAAAGTTGCAGTGGGAAAAGCATGAATTATAGCCTCATGTATTTTCTCTATACTGTCTCCAATAAATCTTTTGAAACATTTTTCCCTGCAGAAAGTAATTACTTTTGCTTTACTTGCATGTGTGTAACACATACTTCTGTCTTTCTAACAAATTAAGGAACTGTCTACTGCAATCATAGGGATCTGTTAGAAGCCATAGTTTCTAACAGAAAATTTTAATAAATAAATAAATAGTTGTGTCAAAATGGTTATCAAGCATTAATGTGAAAATAATATGCATTACAAATAATCAGTAGTGGCTCATTAAGTCTTTTTGGTTGGGTCTGAGTTCTTGGGTTCCTAAAGACATGTTTCTTGTGGAGATAGGGATTCAGAAGAATTCAGAAGGTGAGCATTGGAATATCACTCCTGTGTTTGATGTGCTAATCAAATGAAGCTGCCTAACCATACCAGGCTGTGAAACTCAATTTATCAGGTGCCGCTCCGGTCAACCTTATAGCACCTTGTCTATATGTTTGCTCCATCTCCCCACAATGGAAGTCTTGCACCTATAGTAATTAATCCTGAACAAAGATCACATTTTCAAGGGGAGATAGGGAGTAAAGAAAGGAGAATTTCTCATAAAAACTATCATAGTAACATTGGTCTCTTTTAATATGATGACATTTTAGCCAATATAACTGTAAAATGATTCAGTATTTGGATTTCAGGGGGGAATTTGCTCAGGGCAAGCTAAAGGAAGAAGGGCTCTGATTAAGCTGAAAACCTCATTACATCATTTCTCAGATATCGCAAGATAATTCATTCAAACGAAGAGAATTCAATATGCTAGTTCATCACTGTGGTTTGACATTAAGCTGTCAGAGCCTTGACAAGTGGCAGTGGAAGCTAAGTAGGATCAAGTCTGGTTACTTTTTAAATGAGAAACCATCAGGGAATTCCAGAGCTATAGACTAAATCTGGAAGGTAAATGCGTCATGGAAAATCACTTCTGTATTGGATGAGCCCTTGAAGTCACCAGACGTTGAGTTCAATTCAAAGGCTTGAATTGAATTTATTTGGTTGAAGTGAAATTGGACACAGCCAGTTCTTCCTCCCTCCCTAGCTTTGCTCCTGAGTATCAGAAGCCCAGATGTAGGTCTTCCTATTAAATTTCCTTCATTTAAGGACTAGCTAGCATCATTTTTAGCAACAACATCCTTATTATATTAGCAGGGAGGGGGGATAGAAGAGGACATTTATTCACCTTAAGTGGATTCACATCTGAGTTTGTTTCTCTGTTTTCTCCTAAAAACATTGTAACTGGAAGTAAAAAGCAGATACCATGAGAAGACATTTCCTGTCAATTACACCATAGTTGTATTATTGTTCTCTTTCTTATACAACTTGGATTTTTGCTGAGGGGTAGTGTTGGAAAGAAGCTTGCTCAAAATAGATTTGAATTTGTAAAATATTGAGTTTAAGTTAACTTCTTGTCTAAAGGCAATCAAATTTGCCTCTACATTAAAATAGATTTCCATTTCAGATTTTAGATTAGAAATAGGATTCAGATGGAAGATGGAAGCATCTGAAAGTAATGTTTATGGTTAAAGAGTATGGTAAAGTGCTGCAAACAATTACAAATGTAATTTGGTGTTACTATTTTTAAAAAAATTGGTACTGCTTTGTTTTCATATTTTCTATCTTCAATAGTTTGTGTTTCTTCCTGGATTAGTCATACTGGATGAGAATATGCAATATGCAGTCCAACAATGAATCATATAAAATCATAGTAAGATGTAATCAATCAAGTCTCCCAACACAATGAGGTCATTAAGTGTAAATGAATGTGATGAATCGTAAATCAAAAGTAAAAGGTGGGTTTTTTTCCTTCTCACTGCTAAAAATACTCAGATATTCTGAATAGCTTTACATCATGTCTAATATAAATATAAAAATTGCAATTTACATAATGAGTCTGAATATAATATATGCTCTAATGTAAGAAACCAGATTTTGTTTATTAGCTGATGAGAGAGAGAGAGAGCATTAAGTGAAATTGGAACAAACAGTTCTGATGGTCCTCCTAATAGCATTAATGGGGGATGCATAATGAAATAGCCACACACACACACACACACACACAATCTTTACAAGGACATTTCACATTTTTTCCAAATAGGTCAATTAATATATTTATATTCTGTATCATTTTACACATATCTACTTAAAACTACATATCTTGCCAGTTCCACATTTATCGTTCTAATAAAATCAACATGAAGATGTTTCATATATTGCAGTGGGGAGATGGTTGTACTGTCTGTGTTGTATGGTTTGCAAATGCCGTTGATGATATTTGTATGGATTTAATCTTCTTATATATGGTTTTATGCTTTATTTGTATTTTGCTGATTATATTTTGCTGTGGTTTTTAATTTTTTAATTTTGCGATTTGTCCAGAATCATGTATGTGAGGTGAACAGCTTTATAGACTGACTGACTGACTGACTGACTGACTGACTGACTGACTGACTGACTGACTGACTGACTGAATGTTGTTCTCAGTGAGTTAGGTCTTTTGGGTTTTTTAAAGTCAAGATTTAAGGCTGTCTAACTTTCTAAATCGATGTGCCATATTTCTCTTAGATATTGCCTGGGGTGAGTGAGGTGGGGGAATACATTAGAAAATAAGATTTGCATGCAGAGATTTTAACAGCATGAGATGTCAGAACCCAAGCAAATATAAGCAAGGAACAGATAATCTTGTAAGTGTCATAACATCTCCATGCTTATGTCTTCTGACTAGCTCTGAAAGTTACTTTTAACACCTCCATAACATATTTGTATTTAACACTCACCTTATCAAATGATAAATCTATTGAAAGTGTGTTATTAGCCAAAGACAACAAAACTGTCAAGACAGTGAGTGGTGTTAGATTATTTTGTCATTTACTTTGAAAGATCAAGATTTCAAAATATCAGCTATATCAACTGAGCAAAAAAACCCCATATTTTTAAAAATGAATTTCTTATGTTTCACTGTCCAGTAAAATACAGCAAAGTCTAGGCACAATGTTCTTATCAGGATAAACAAAGATTAGTAAAATAAGAAAGTGAAAATAGCAGGAAAATATTATATTAACTAGTGGCTGGTCCTTGAATGGCTAAACCAAATATTAAGCCAAAAGTGAAATGAGTCTACAATGCAACTTTCCTTCATAATATAAAAATCTGCTTCTAATATTCCGAGGAGAAGCAGAAGCAGCACTATTTCAAGCTTATAGCACAAAGTCAGGGTTTAAGACTGACAGGATATAATAAAAAAATATAACGGAGGAACCAGATGGATATGTTATCAATAGCAGGAAAGGTAGATAAATGGTATACTTTTTTTTCCTCATGTGTTGAAAAAGTCTGTCATCACAATTTACATCTTTATGGAAAAGTATATAAAAAAATAACTGAAATGTGATGAAATCAAGAACAAACTATGTCAATTCTGATAGGGGTTCCTATATGAACTTGGCACAAAGTCTCAACCCAGCAAGAAATGAGACAATTTGAAATGATTTTTAACTTATTTAAAGTCAGGCAGACACACATCCTGTGTTCCCGTCAAAACAAAATGTAATATTTTCTCCAATACATTGTTTTAGAACTCCGTATGTGGAGTGATGCTATTTAGAAAACAAAGGAGGTTACAAAAATGTTATTTAAAATACTGCTATAAAATAACAGCATTGGATTAAGGGATAGTAAGTCCATTATCAAATCAGAATGTTCCCAATATTGAAAACTGAATTCTTTTCTATAGAAGACAAGACAATAAGGGATAGGCAGATCTGTATTGTCATTATAATCACACTTGCATCCAGATCCTTTTTTTATTTTGACAGATTATTTATATGATAAAGTTTTCTTTCTTGCAATAACTGATATTTTTTCATTCTTCTTCCTCCTCAGCATTCTTTTGCTTCTGCATCAGTTGATATGTTTATCTGACATTCCTTTCCTCTCTGAGTCTGTCCATTCCTTCCTTTCACAATAGGTATTATGTTCCAATCTTGTATTTTGCTGAAATAAATGTGTGCAATTTCTTAGTTGCGCTAATTTGAATGTATTCCTATGTCCATTCATTTCTTCCTCCTGCAATGGATGACCTAATTAAATTCCATGTTTATTGTGGGGGGAGCTTATTAGACCAACATAGATCTAAGCCTTTGGCAAGGCAACATTTCAAATTCTATTTGATGTTGTCTTGATCTACTTCAAAAATTGAGGGGCTTAACCCTTGGTTTCCCATATATTCATCCATTCCAAATGTGTGTGGTAAAAGAAATGAAGTCATCACTTAAAGCACAAATAATAAATTCTAGCTAAGAAATCTAATATTTACAAGGCAACATTTTAACACATACAATCTTGATAGAAAAAGAATGGATAACAAGTGATCTGTTCTCTGGTATGACTGTTAGAAGAAATTAAAGTACCTATTGATAAGGGTTGCTTTTGCCTACTTTATGATAGCAAATTGAGAATTGGCTATGTTCAGGAGAAACATAGCAGAAAATGGAATGTGGTAATAATTGGCTACTCATAAATTGTGTGGTAAAAGAAAGGAATATGGGATCAAGAATGAATGGTTGCTTGAATGAAACCAGAAAAGCTCTACACTAATTTGTTCAAAACTTTGTGTGCTTCATACTTTACGAATCTTTTACTAATGCTTTACTAATGACAATTAAGATAATGTTTACTTTAGTATTTATAATAAAAGTCCATAAAAACTTGTTGGTTCATACCAATGGCTGATCTGTTCCAACATTCTATATCCACAATGTCCAACCAGATGTATTCTGGAAGCTCTCATGCATGTGGCACTTAAGATGTGCTGCCAGGTCTGAGAAAGAAATAAAGAGCAAGGAAGATTAACAGCTATTTATAGCCTTGGCTACCTGTTTCTTTGCTTACTCGGATGCATGGTAGCCATTCAGAAACACAAGGTTTTCCTCAGGTGAGCTGTGTTTTGCCTGGTTGCTGCCATATCACAGTAAATGAATCTTGTGGTTTGGGATTGAAACTCTACTTTTCCACATCACATGAAAAAATGTATGAATTTATTCTTTAGTACAGGAAACTTTAGCTTAGTTTAGTTTAGTTTAGTTTTGTATTTGTTTTACCAAACTTATTTGTTTATAAGTTGATATTTCAACAGCCTTGAGATTTAGTTACAGATCCATACACTCTAGATGAACTTGTTCAAAAGCTGCATGCATAATATGATTAAATATAAGCTGTGTATTCACCTCTTGTATTCGTAAGTGGTGACAAAGAGGATCCCTTTATATTTGTGATCTTTCATAAAGATCTTTCATAAAGCAGGCTGCAAAGCCACATGATACAAAAATATCAAAATAATCATACATCTTCCCTTTTATTTTTAGAACATCTACCCTCTCTCAGGAAAGCTTCAAGAATTTTACCTTGATTTATGAGATGCTTATCAAGTCACAATTGAAATTTAAAATAAACTCTAATTGAGTATGTAAATTCATTAACATGGGGCAGATGGGTTTCAAACTGTCTCTTGAATGCAAGGTCATCTCTTCAATTTTAAAACTTTTAAAATTTGTTTTTCATAATTACTGCCATGTAATGTACTGAATGAATGGCGATACCTGCAAGCAAGATCATTTGATGTACAAGATCTTTGTCTGAAATTTCAGGCCAGCATGTCAGGCTTCATCTGACGTTATAAACTAAGAAAAAAGAATAGAGGAGAGTTGATTCAAATGTCAAGCTACTTCATCTTTTTCATATAAAGGATCAAGCACATTTAAAAAAAGAATTAGTAGCAGATAGTTTGGTGGCCTTTCAGTTTTTCCTGATTTTCATTTCATTTTAATTTGTATACTAAAAAAAGGTCATGTCATCATAGCACAGATTTTCACATTAGCCCATCTGTAGTCTGATTTTATGGAGGGTAAAGTCCAATACAAATTTTCATGATGTGTAGATACATGCTGATCAGAAAAATCAACCTATGTTTTCTGCATATTCCAAGACAATTCTTTTATGTGGGAAAATTTCTAAATGTTGACTGGGATTTCTTTTTTTAGAGAAAATATCTTTAAAATGTAATATTTGAATCTACATTGTAATACAATGTACATTACATAAAAGAGTTGTGGTGGCACAGTGGTTAGAATGCAGTATTGCAGGCTAACTTTGCCGACTGACAGCAGTTCGATTCTCACCAGCTCAAGGTTGACTCAGCCTTCCATCCTTCCAAAGTCGGTAAGTTGTTGGGGGCAATATGCTGTCTCTGTAAACCACTTAGAGAGGGCTTTAAAGCACTGTAAAGTGATATATAAGTCTAATATACAATAAGGTAAAGGTTCCCCTCGCACATACGTGCTAGTCATTCCCAACTCTAGGGGGTGGTGCTCATCTCTATTTCTAAGCCAAAGAGCCAGCACTGTCTGATAACAATTCCGTGGTCATGTGGCCAGCATGACTAAATGCCGAAGGCACACAGAACCCTGTTACCTTCCCATCAAGGTGGTCCCTATTTTTCTACTTACATTTTTTCATGCTTTCGAATTGCTAAATTGGCAGAAGCTGAGGCAAGCAATGGGAGCTCACTCCGTTATGTGGCGCTAGGGATTTGAACCACCGAACTGCTGACCTTTCTGATTGACAAGCTCAGAATCTTAGCCACTGAGCCACCACATCCCCTCTAATATACAATAGCTGTTGCTGTTACTACATTAAAAAGGGCGATGACTGAACAGTTAAAGACTTGCCAACTGGAAAGCTGACAACCTGGATTCAAGACCCCAGCACTGCACAAAAGGGTGAGCTCCATTATCTTCCCCAGATCCTGCCTAACTAGCAGTTCAAAAGCATACAAATGTGAGTAGATAAATAGGTACCACTTAGGTAGGAAGCTAACAGCTTCTGTGCACCTCAGCATATAGTTATGCTGGCCATATGACTACAGAAATGTCTTCAGACGACACTGGCTCCCTCAGCTAAGAAACAGAGATGAGTACCACTCCTTAGAGTCAGATATGACTGGACAGGGGAAATCTTTACCTTTACTTTTAATGTATTTTTATAGGTCTTTAGAAAAATGCTGATTAATAAGAGAACTAGCATAAATATGAAACAACAGGAACTGTTCTAAAAGGAACTGATTAATTTGTCCTTAAATGGAACAACAAAAGTTGCTTTATACTACTGGCAGCTGAATATTTTCTACTTTGAATGGCAACAACAGGTCCACAGAATTTCCAGAAGAGTCCTTCCAGGTCACTTTTACTGGATCTTTTATATGGAAATACAGGGATAAAACCTATGGACATCCGGTATCCAGATTCTGTACTCTGTTTTCTTTTACTTGTTCTTCCTCCATTGAAAGTTAATAAATAATTGTATATTCTCTTGATTAATTTTTCATCTGTTCCCATTAGAATCTGGTCTAGCTCATTTCGTTTGTTATAAAATCCTTACTCCTGCCTATCTTTTTCATACCTGGATTTTATCTGCAACTGTGGCCACCATGATAGGTCAGTCACTAATCCTTTTAGTACTTTTTTGTTTTTAGTTCTCCTCTTTCATTTAATATATCCTTATATGTTATAATTTTGTCTGTATTTATGACATTGATATATCCACACCTCCATTATGGATAACCATACTGGCACTTTCAAATAGTGTTGTTGTTTAATTTTGGTCCATACTAGCAGTAATGCATTTCTAATATGATGCCTCTGAAAGTAGCTGTGTATCTTGCCCTTCTCATGCCATAAAAAGGCATGCCATCCCAATTGCAGATCATGTCCTTCCAATGTTCCTTATGTTCCTCAGATTGACCTATTCTTTCACCCACGTAAGTGCTGATGCTTGGTAGTACTGTATAATTCCCAATCCGAAAGACCAAAACCTCCTCTACTTTTAAAATCTTGTAACATAACCCTAACCCTATAGATTTGAATGGCATTTTAAAAAGTCTAGAAATAAGGTGAGTTTTCAGTCAGAGCTACAAAATTACTCATACTCCAAAAGTGAGGTGAAATATAAGCATCATTTTAACATCATTGTCCTCCAAAATTCTGCAACCATGTCATATTAAAAAATACTTATCAGCTTAAAATTTCACATGGCGCAGCACTTACCTCAAATTATTTATTTACCTGGATACCAGTTTTGTGCCTAGAGGGTGATAGATGGATAACCTCTTTAAATATAGATCAATATGCATATATTGACAATTAGCAAATGGATGGGGCATGAGGAAGAATAACTGCTGAAGAGGGCAATGTGGACATCAGAAGGAGATTTGTTATGTGTACCCACAAGTCTTCTGAAATCTGCTTCGCTTTATATTTTAAATAATACTTTCTACATTTTAAATGATGTATAATACAGTGCCCTGTATTACAATAGCTATATTGCATTGACATGAATTTAATATCTGAATTTAAACCATGAAAGTAAAAAAAAATAGAACATACTATATAAAATATATAAGGCTTTACAGTGTGAAGATACCTTTAGAAGATTTCTCTGTTGCTTAGAAACAATAAGAAATTGCTTAAGAAATTAATAAAAAGTCATCTCATATTGATTTTAGTTTTGAGATCACAGAATTTGAAAATAGTAGAAGAGAAGAACTGTATTTTTGAAGTTAAACTAAAATGTGAAAGGGATACAGAAGACAGAGGCTGGGGAAAATATTCATTTCTTTCATTTCTTGAATGGTGTAATACTACTAAAGATGAAATATAATTATTATGCTCATAGACAGAATACAAAAGCTCCTACTTTTCATCAAAGTTATCTCTTCTTTGTTGGATGTCAAATCTAAATGGGAGAAAAAAAAATTTCTTTCTCTCTTGAATTATATTCTTCACAACTGTTTTAGAAGCTTATTTAGGCCATCATGTAGTGTAACAACAGCACTGTAATTGTGATAGCTACTTGTTCTGATTTGTAATTATATTCCTGTCATTGGCATTTGCCAGATTGTCTAACAAGGTAACCCTGTCATGTGGCCCACATCCAACTACCATCCTACAAAGAATGGAAAGATAACAAAAAGGCCACATGTGTATGTGTGCACATGTCCATGAAGCCTCTGAGAAAACTCCATATAGAGCTACCCTAAAGCCTTTAGCCCTGTCCCCACTAATGACTCAGAATCACCCAGCCAATACAATGTATGCTATCCAAAATCTACAATGTGATAGAGTAGATGGATCAGGCAATAAAAAACTGTCTTCATTATTATTATTTCAGTATATTCAACAGTGGATGGAAGACAGTATTAATCCAGTAGCAGAGATCTTACCTGTGTCCTCCTGCTTTTGTCTATGTGGAAAGCAAGGCCAACATCTAGGGCTGCTTTGTGAAATAAAAGCACATTAAGCAGCGGTCACTTGTTTTTGACAACCATTACATCTACATTTATTAAAACTCACACAAATTCAACCCTTAGGCAAGGCAGCCTTTAAGATAAGGAAAACAAATTCGATTTTTTCTTGATTTACTTTAGAAACTGAATGGTTCCCCTTTTGTTCTCCATTGATTCAGTCATACTGAAGATTTATGTGGTAAGACAAATAAAACTATGGCTTAAACACAAAGTAATCAAAGAAAAATGTGATTGTTGTTTAAATCACATTACTAGTCTTTTCTTTCCTTCTGAGGGCATACTGTACTAATTGCCTAAGTTGATTGTATCTAGTTCTATCTATGTATTCTTCCTTACCTTCATCACCCACTTCTTTTGTGCCTGCAGCTTGTCAACTGAGAGCTTGTTGTTGACACAACTTTATTATTCTTTGAGAAAAAGCTCAAGACAGTTCAGAAATACTCTGACTGATAAGGCATAGATGCAGATGCAAAGAACACTAGAATACATTCAGGCAGCCAAGGGATGTTGGCTTCCCATTGCAAGATGTCCTGTATATGTTCTTATACGTTCTTTTCCTGCAAGAACTAAACAAGGCATAGCACTTAGGTTGTCTGGACCTGGTATGCAATCTCAGGGCCAGAATCCAATGTGTTCTGCTCAAGAAGGAGCAGAGGAAAAATCACCTGGCCAGTAGTTCCTTAATCTTAGCCAGGTTCCCTTTGAACAGCACTCAGAAATGTGTTGGGCTGTTGCAGAAGCTGTTGCTAGAAGCCACAGACATAAATGGAGAGCCCACCCTGGGAGCTGGTTCTAGCTTGTGTGTGCAAATCTGATTTGTGAACAGACCACACTTGAGTGGGTGGCCTGTTAGAAAGTAGTCTGACTGTTTTGTTTATGAGAAGGTTCACACACAGTATTTTATTATTATTATGTTAGGAGGTCATGGCACCACCAAGTTTTAGAACCCCTGCAATAACTAATATTACCATTACCAATTGCAAATTCTTTTAGCATCTTAAAAGACAAGCATAGGCATTTGAAAGCACTTCAGAGCTTTTGGGCTAGAAATCTCATAATTCTCATAATTAATACACAGAATAACAGTGTTGGAAGGGACCTTGGAGGTCTTCTAGTCCAACCCCTGCTCAAACAGGAGATCCTATACCATTTCAGACAAATGGTTGTCCAATCTGTTCTTAAAGAATTTGGAGCACCCACAATTTCTGGAAGTAAATAATTTCACTGATTAATTGTTCTCACTGATAGAAAATTTCTCCTTAGTTCTAGGTTGGCTATCTCTTTGAAGATTCAAAGATCTGGACAGGAGCCACAGTGAGGGGAAAAATTACTCCTATAAAATAATTCAGGATCAAAAAGCAGTGTCAGGTTGATGTTGAGATTACTCTCTTACTGGAAATCTGCTATCAAAGCTTTTATTCTTTTCCTTGCTAACCCAATTGTTTACTTCCCTTTCCAAATACACAGGGAGCAACTAGACTAAAAGATGAAGCAGAATCTTCCTTTTATCTTGCACACTGTTTTCTGGGACAGAATATCACTGATGGTGATAAACAATACACACTCTAAGAATAACTTTCTCAGGGCCTCTGAAACCCAAGGGTAGCAATAACATGATATCCTTTAGAACAAGGAAAGTAGAGAGAACTAGGTGTGGTATGGTGTCTCCTGGTGCTCATATGATGCTGCAGTGCAGTGGAGAAATTGAAACAATATGCAGTGTATGAATATGACTTCATCATCTGTCATGAACTGTATCATTGGCTGGGCATATGCAAAGCACAGTCTCCATTATGTGCTGCATTCCAGAGGCACTGTTAGATGCTGCAGAAAAGCAAGACATATACTACAAAAGACATTAGGGAATGAGGTTTTCCCCACTATTTTTCCAAACATTTCCATGCTTCTAAAGAATCTTAGCTCATTTCCAGCCCTAAATTCCTTACAAAACCCAATGATGCATTGCTGGGAATAGCTTTGTGGAAATTTAATCTCAAGAGCTATTCCCCCCAGCTGGATTGTTTGCAGATATAGTCCTGGAACCTGTGGTGCTATTATTACTATAAAAAGGGAGGGAAGAAAGGAAAGAAGGAAATTATTTTAACATTTGTTTTTCTGCAGGACTAAACCCTGATGTATTATGGAGAGGAAATACACCATAAACTCATAGAAAAAAAGGGAATGCATCTGAGCCAGGAGATGAAATTAACTGCATATCTTTTAAAGAAATTCTCTGCCCCTTTCCATGCATCTCCTATACCCTCTGTTATTGGTCATAGCCTCAAAGATTAGATTCAAAGAATAAAGTTAAAATGCAGCAATAAACTGAACAGGGATAATGCAATAGAAACCTGAAGATGTCAAGATTCACCTCTAAATAGAATGATGTATGATTGATCTAATTCAAGTGGTGTTATTCAAAGGAACAATTATGATCAAATGTTTTTTATGTCTACAATGGTCAGACCCAAATAAAGTTCAAATTTCCCAGGGGGAGAGCATTCTCTGTTGGAGCGCCGACCCTCTGGAATGATTTGCCCACCGAGCTCAGGATAGCCCCAGACCTCCTCTCCTTTCGCCGCAAATTGGAAGACGTGGCTCTTCCGTCAAATAACTTGATCTGCTAGGGGTTGCACAAACTGTAATAATTTTAAATATGGTTTTTAAGGGGTTTTTAACTTATTTTGTTATTTTGTGATTTGTATTATTGATTGTTGTTGTAAGCCGCCCTGAGTCCTTCGGGAGAATGGCGGCATATAAATCGCAAAAATAAATAAATAAAAATAAATGCTTTGGGAATCTGATCATAAAACTGTATAGTTTATCTAGACTTTGAGAAATGTCCTTTCTTCCTCAAATAAAACACCTGTGTATTTTTTACATTTCAAGAAGTCTGGGATGACTTATGTTTGTGCTGTTCCACTCACACACAGAGAGACACCACAAGTGTAAGGAGTCTTTATTAAGGCATCCAATTGCTTGGTATTCCCCAGCAATTTCCTGTGCTAGCACCAGTTCAACCCCAATGAGTTCCACAGGCTACTCACATGATGCCAACACTAGTTCTCAAGGCAATCCTAGTGGAATCCAGACCACTAGGCAAAAGTAAATTCCCAAAGCATAGACAAGTTCCAAGACAGAGGCAAGTCCACAGGCAAAGGCAAGGCAAGGCAAGGCAAAGGCAACAGCTGAAGAGACACAATCTGAAATTCAAGACAAGAACATGCAGCTAGGAAATGAAGATGTTGTTCCCAGCATCATCTCCATCTATCTAGTCAGCCAGCCAGCTTCTGGTGCAGCCTACCAAGAGATTGTAAGGTTGCCTCCCCATGAGTAATCAGCCTGATCTTCGCTGCTCCTGCCTTTTCTCTGGCCTATGTGTTCTTGGATCAGGTTCAGAAGGCAGTTCCTCTTCCTCATGCTGACCGGTTACAACTGCATGCTTTCCCCACCTGAAGCCTCAGGGCTGTTTTGCTGCAGCTGTGCTTCAGCCAAATCACCCTCAGATGGCTGCTTGGAGCTATTAACCAGCTCCCCTCCTGACATGCCTGCAGTGGTATCTGGGGAAACATCTGGGGCGGTCATCACAAAGTTGTAAAGTTTTTGGTGGTTGGTGAGTTTGAGCCTGGTTGTTTGCTTGCTAACCAACTAGGTAACATCATCAGTACTAGTGAGTGAAGGGTTTATAGCCAACAAAGAAGTCAACTATTGGAAGTCGCAAATGTAGCTAATTGACTATGATTAGGATAAATGAACTTGGCCTAAGTTATTTGGGAAAATTGTTTTGACATTTTCCTATGTGGGGAGAATGCAAAGCAATCTTTTTCTTCAAACAACCAAACCAAATTATATGGTTTGGCTTTGTTTTGATTTTTTAAATATTTAATAAATAGTTAACATGCTGCCCCAGTAGATACAACTGACACAGGATGATTACAAGAGCAAAGCAGGTTGGCCATAGTTAGTACTTGTATGGAAAACTATCAAAAAATTCTTGACTGCGAGTTAGCCTACAACTTAAAATATCATCCTAGACAAAGCAATGGCAAATCACTTCTACAACACAGTGAGAAAATTGCATGTATATCTAAAGCAGGAGTTGAGTTAGATTTGAAAGCATTGCTACTATTCATGATCATGTTGTATGCAAGGCATAAAAATGAGCAAGCTGGACCAAGACTGGGGCATAAATGAAAAAAGGTTTTTAAATATTTTCACCTTCTGCAATCCTTAATTAACTTGTTCTCTCTTTCTGTGATTTGTAATGAAACTTTGGTTCCACAATTTGCTGCAAGTAGTGCCATACCTTTCTCCATTTGTCCTTGTAACTCAGATGTCATGCCAGAAGAATGTGCCATGTTAGCTTTATTCATGCAACTCACTTCACTAGGGCCCTGGAGGCAGATCATTAAAGTTGACTTAAGAGCTCCTTTTCAACCTGATCTCTCTTTTAAAAATTGCTTTCAGTAAGAGGCAGAAACTTGCTTCTCTAACTGGCTCTGGCTGGCTGGCTGGCTTGACTTTTGAAGGCATAATGTGACTACAGGTTGCACATGAAGAATTAGTTTTATGGAGGCTGCTGATATGTGATACTGATGATTATTAAGGGGGGATCTGTTCCTCTTGTGCACATTCTAAATATACCATCAGGGCTCCGGACGTCATTGACCAATGACCTAGAATACAGAAGCTCAAAAACATATGATATGCTTCAAAGCAGAGCAGGAAATGTGTGTCTGACAAAGAACTGGATAGTCATTATTCCTGTGTCGGCTTAAGTTAGGACATGTCAAGAATGAAATGTCTGCTAGGAAAAGGAAAAATACAAATGATTTTTAAGAATGAATTTTGAATGTAATTCTGCATACATATGAGCTTGAGGATTTTAAACTTTTAAATTAATTTCAGTAAAGAGGACTCCAAATATGTTCCATATGCTAGGGAATAGATACATACCTAGATGGCCTCCTTGCACTAATATTAAACTATATTTTTTGCTAATCTTTAAAGATGCATCTTATTCATCAGACTTTTTGTTGTTAGGTTGTTTGGGTGTTCAGTTTATCATTAATCAATATTTTTGCATTATTTGTTCCTTTGTTTGCTAGCAGTCTTGACTGCTCACCAGAATAGAAAGGTAGATATCTATAAATGAAGAGATACCCAGAGTATCAAGATTTTAATGAATGGAAATTCCATGGTGAAGTCCTTATTGGATCACTGACCTCACTGGGTCAGTGATCTGATAAGGATCAGTCAACTCACCCACAACCCACTTCGAATGTGAACTCCTGCCATGTTTTTCTGCTCCAAGTTGAAAACAATATGCCAAAAAAACATTGTTATCTGATTTGTCTACTATACTCTATTTTGTTCTAGGCATTCCTGTGTACTTTGAGTCTACTGCACAAAATGCTAATTCAGCTAATTTTATCACTTTTCCCAAAGAAAGTCCACTGCTGTTTTTATATAATAGGTTCATATGTTTTGTATTAGTATTAGTATTATTCTTCTGTGCTATCAAATTTTCCCCTGGGCTTTTTAAAAATAAATTCACCAGTGTGCTATTTCATTATTTTACCAGGCCCTTGAAGTAGAAGGGTTTCTCTCCCACTTCCCAAATAGCCCAGATAGGGATGGGTATGCAATCTTTCTATTGTGACTGGATGAATAATTGGTGGTTGTTGTTTTTTTAAAAAAAATCCTAATAGATAGCTAAAGGAAGGGAAAATAGTAATTTTTAAAACTGGAATCTAGGTTTCAAACTGAAGATTTTCTACATATCAAGTAAGTAATGCACTGGGAAATACAAGAGCAACAAACTTTTTCAGAAAAAAAATGGAAATTGCAAGAAAAAGTTTTTGGTCATAATTGTACATTTTGATATTCTTAACTTTGCCAAGTCTCAGTAAAGTCCTTTCAGTACAACTAAAGTCATATTTAACACATCCAATGAAAGGTGGGTGAGTACACATGTATACACACAGACACAGACACAGGCCCACAGGCACACATATGTACAGAAACATTTTTGGCACTTTTAGCTGGAGTTTGAGATTGTTTAAGATCTTGGATCCAATGTAATTCAATGAGAGTTGAAGATATATCCAGAGTTTTCATATTACTGTTCTCATGTGACTTTAATTCTTGAAATATATTCCCTCACATTTTATGATTCAGTAGTGATCCTAAAAGTTTACTTTGCTTAAAGCTTTGGCATTCAGTGTATTTCTACATGTTGTAAAATATAAATGACAATTAAAATCAAAGAAGCATATATCTTATGCATAAATTAGCTTTTTAAAAAATACTGCACTTTTCCTGTTCGTTTTACTTTATCTTTTGCTACGTCAAAATTATACTCAGGTTTAAAATCTGCATTTTAGAACAGAAGTTTTAAAGCAATAAAGGTTCTAAAAATAATAAAATAATAAAAGTTCATTTTAAATCAGAAGTTCTAAAGCTACATCTACTTTTCTGAAGCAAAAAGACTCAAATTACAAACAAATTATCACTTGCAAAGCAAGTGTCAAACAACTCCAGATGCAGATGAAGTAATGGTAACATGTTGCATTTTAATGGTGCATGTTGCATTTTTGTCAAATATGCTATAAGCAATATGAGATATTTTTCTTATTTCTACTGTGAAATCCGTCAGGCTGTTCTACTATGTGGCACTGTTCTGGGTCCGTAACGGCATTTAACTCTGAACAAATACAAACCTCTTTATTTTTCCACGATGTATCAAAAAGAAGCACTGTTCTTCCAACCGTACCTTCTCAATGTGGAAAGGGTAATTCCTCTCTTCCCAACAATAAACAGGATTTTGGCTATTTTTGTCAATAGTGAATATATTTAAAGCTCCCTTGAAGCAATCCAGATAATACAATGAAATCAGTGGTTTTCTATTTAGCATTTAAATTAAATAAACCTGTAATATCTGATGCCATGTTAAAGTCATTGCTGTTTTATCTTCCAATAGTGTTTCCCTCAATGTTATATCTAAATAATATTGAATATTATGCCAGAATTGTTTTTATTTTTAGGCAAAAATTCAACAGGTGCAGCACTCTAAGGATGCTGGAAAAGGCTGCGCTGATTTAATTTCTGACTGGTATGTAATAGTTCAAAGAAAAATTTCAATAACTATACATACCACCAGATTACCCAGCATTGACCTTTGGCTCACTTTGAATGCTTTTCAAGTGAAAGACTCTATCCGATTTGGACTTAACTTCTCCCAAGGCATTGCTCATGCCATCAAGGGCTTCTGGTGACACCACAATAGCACTATAGTCTTTTCTTTCAGCTTATTTCATGATTCATAGTAGCTGGTATTTTATGTATGTTTGGATTTGTAAATATTTACTATAGGGGATGATCGCAAGATGGTGCTTTAGCAATGTGACATTTACAGCTGCTTATAATTTATTAGATAATTTTATTAAAATGATAGTAAATATCAACTCCTAACATCCTGTATGTTGCATATTCTTTATGCTTCCTTTTGTTGCCTGCCAACATAGTTCTTCCCTCCATCTATTTAGAGATGAATGCATTATAGCTGTAGCTGTTTATTAAATTATTGAACAATCTTTTGGTTTATCTGATTAAAATTCCATGAAGATTCTGTTTTAACTTTAAAGCACAAAGCTAAAATGTATCTTCAGATACATCAATCTCATTTTGTTCACTGAAACTTATTGGATGGCAGATTTAGTCAACATCTACTGCCAAAAGCATTTATTCAGGTGTAACCTACATGATCTCACTAAGGTTACTTGCTTAAGGGGAAAACAACAACATGACAAACTGAAGAATGAGATGTTCTACTTGAACACTATAAGGCAGTGGCATAAAATATATAAGACAAAGTATATAGAAAGTAGCTTTTTTTAAAAAATAAAACATTATCTTTGTCCATACCCATCTTTGTTAAAAGCAGTTACCCAGAATTACACACCTTTTCTAATCTGCAATTACAAGTATTATATCCTCTTGCAAACAGAAAATGCATACAATAGAAATCCAATATGCACCTTCATATTAGCACTGACTACAAATTTTGTTATGAAATAAGCAAGAGGTTAAATCCTAGAGGTCCCATGGATTGTATCACACAAGTGCTGTCATGTTCCCTAGGAAAAATAACTCCAACACACACAGACACACACACATATCCCAATATGGAGTTGTGATTAAGGGTGAAACTTAGAAACCAGAAGAACATGACTTTTAGTCCCACTTTAGGCATAAAAGCTGATTGGATGCCAGTCACTCACTCTCTCAGCCCAACCCTCTTCACAGGGTTGCTGTGATAGTGAAAGGAGGAAGAAAGATGTGTATGTTCACTGCTTTGAGTTACTTTTGAACTAATAAAGGTGAGATAAAAATCTTGTAAATAAATATCTCAAGTTGTGTTCAGCAAGATCATGGACTACTGGTCAGGAAATATGCTTTTGTACCACTGAAGCAACTGTAGGAAAATTATAATACTATAATATGAGTGTGTGTATATTTTGATGTTATCCTTTGGAGATGAGACTCAAGTCCTTGTGCAATTTCAGGCACAACTGAGACATGACAGAAATCTTTAATATTACACTTCCCCCTCATCCCGTAACACTGTTATTACAACTTGGAAAAGTGACTAAACCAATTTTCAGCCACCCCAGTAGCAGTGGATGTCTCTAAACAAACATTGGTTTATATAAAATAGACTATTGTTCATCTAGCTTGAGGAGCAGTTAACTTTTTTCAGCTTTAGGATCACACTATGATTTTCTGTTCTCCACAAGGAGACATAAGATGTGGGTGAAAATGGCATGTTATGGAGGGAACAGGGCAAGCCTATGAATCCAATGGAGAAGTAACGATTCCACAAGAATCGAAATGGGAGTTTGCTGAGTGTAATGGGCACCTTTAGCTCTTGCAAGCCATATGTTCTCCATCCTCAGTATTATGCACTTGTTTAGATACACAGCAACAGCTCTTCTAAGTTTCAGTTAGAGAGCTATCTCAGCTATTTTTATAACCTGCGATCTTTTATATCCAGGTCACAATTCCTATCATTAAGTTATGACCCATCACCTTCTTTGGAGACTTAACTGAAGTAGGGGCACCAACATTTAAAGATCAAATTTCTGTCACTACAACTTTTCATCATAGTCTTATATTTGGAATAAATACAGATGGTAAATAGTTGAACAGTGGAAGGACGGGAGAGTTCTATTTAGAGTTTAATATTACTGAATTTTTTAAGAAAGCCCTTTGAGACTGTTGCCCCCATCAGCTCTCAGTCTATTTTTAGATTTGTGTCTCTAGTTAGCACAGTGACCTCAGAAGTCAATAGGATGTGTTCAGCATCTATTACATAGTAGTGATCCCTAGTTACAGTACACCTGCCTCTTTAGTGTGCTCTTCAATTTCAGTACAAATTGCCTAGAGATATCCAAAGTCAATCACACTGTTTCCTCAATGGAATACAGAGGAAGGATGTGTCTTAATTAGTTCTTCCACGGAAGTTTCTTGTTGCACTCCTGTTCTAATGCATGCTCCTATTAGTGGAGGAGTGGGTGAACACAGAAGATCAACTTAAATTGACAAATTGAACAGTGATATCAATATTCACATACAGTATTGACATCCTTCCTCCATATAGTGTACTGTATATATTACAGTGATACTTGGATGAATGTAAATTGTTCCTGGAGGGATGGGCTGCTGGAATTCCCTTAGACCAGTGTTTCTCAACCTTTCGTAACTTCAATTCCCAAGGCTGGCTGGGGAATTTGGGGAGTTGAAGTTTACCCGTCTTCAAACTGCCAAGGTTGATAAACACTGCCTTGGATTATTAGAGTACAATGCCAGAGTAGAAAGTGATAACTAAGCCTAACTGCAATAGATCATGTAATATCAATTGTGGCCTTTCCTCATCCCTACAACTCAGTTGATAAAATCCAATCTATGCTGAAATCTGAATGATTAAAGTGTATGTGTATCTCAGAGTCCTTTATGGAGAGAGTAAATCTTGCCCTTTTCTCCAACCCTCTGTCAGGTATATCAGTCTTGGTAGCAAGATACAATTCTTTATAAGAATTGGTCCACTTACTGAATTTTCTGCCTAGCACTTCCTACTCAATAATAATAATAATAATAATAATAATAATAATAATAATAATAATAATAATAATAATAATAATAAAAATTCATGGAATCTTCAATGAACCTCTGGAAAACGAAACTTATGGCTAATGAAGAAGAACTGGGTGAAGTTGAAATTAAACGAGGCATTTTCCAGGGCGATTCCCTTTCACCCCTACTTTTTATACTCTCAATGCTACCACAGACAATCATTTTGAAGAAGATGAACTGTGGATACGAACTTGCAAAGAAAGGACTGAAAATCTCGCACTTGATGTACATGGATGATTTGAAGCTGTTTGGTAAAACAAAAGCTGAACTGAATTTATTAACTGAAAACACAAAAGAATTCAGCCAAGACATTGGTATGTAGTTTGGAATTGACAAATGTGCAACAATAGCAACCAAAGCAGGCAAAATCATAGACGAGAATGGAATAGAACTAGAGAATGAAGAAATGATAAAGGCAGTAAAATCAGAAGAAGGCTACAAGTACTTGGGGATTTTAGAAGCCTCTGACTTAATGCATAATAAAGTCAAGGAATTAACTTCAGCCAAGTACATTCGACGAATTCGTAAGATATTAATGTCCAAATTGAGTGGAGGAAACATCATAAAAGCCATAAATACCTGGGCTATACCTGTGATTAAATACTCTGCAGGAATAATTGACTGGACCCAGATGGAGTTAGACAATTTGGACAGAAAAACAAGGAAGCTTATGACAATGAATCATGCCTTGCACCCTAAAAGTGATGTTGACCGATTATATTTACCAAGAGCAGAGGGTGGTCGAGGACTCCTACAAGTAAAGCAGACTGTGGAAGAAGAAAAATGCAGCTTGAATGATTACATCCAGAAAAGTGAAGAACCAATGATTAAGGAAGTAAATAAAGGAGGCCTTTTAAAGACAACTAAAACAAAAGCAGAATATAAGAAAGAAGTAACTGAGCAGCGAGCTGAAAATTGGAAAAGCAAAGCTCTGCATGGCCAATACTTGAAAAGTATTGAAGGCAAAGCTGACCAGAAACTAACTTGGAACTGGATAAGATCAGGAGTACTGAAAAAAGAAACAGAAAGCTTTATTTTGGCAGCTCAAGAACAAGCCCTAGCCACAAACTGCATGAAGGCAAAAATTCAACATGTTACCACCAACAGCAAATGCTGCCTCTGCAATGAGAAAGATGAGACAGTCGACCACCTGATCAGTGGGTGCAGCAAAATTTCACAAACTGACTACCTACAATGCCATGACCGTGTTGCTAAGATCGTTCACTGGAAATTGTGCCAGAAGTTTGGATTTGAGTACAGCAAAAACCACTGGGAACATCAGGTTGAGAAAGTTTTAGAGAATGAGAAACTCAAGATCTTGTGGGACTTTAGGATTCAGACTGACAGGCACTTGGTCCACAACACACCTGACATAACAATAGTTGAAAAGAAAAAGGTATGGTTTATTGACATTGCAATACCTGGTGATGCACGGATTGAAGATAAGCAGCAAGAAAAAATCACAAAGTACTGAGATTTGCAAATTGAAGTTGAGCGACTGTGGAAAAAGAAATCGTGTGTTGTCCCGATTGTAATTGGAGCCCTTGGAGCAATACCCAAAGGGCTACCCCGCTATTTAGAAATTCTAAATTTGCCGGACTTGAACATTTTGACTCTACAAAAAACCACCTTACTCGGAACAGTTTATATCCTCCGACGATACCTTAATAGTTCCTAGGTCCTTGGTTAGGACTCGAGCTGCTGAGCTATTAACCAGCCTCAAAGGCTGTGAATCTCACTAAAGATTAAATAATAATAGTAATAATAATAATAATAATAATAATAATAATAATAATAATAATAAACAATTAACAAGGTCTATGTAATGTTCATTGTCAGACATAAAGAGAGATTCTGGCCATCAATCTCCCTGTACGTTGAGATGACAACTTGTGATGAATGGTATAGGAAACTAAGATTTCCTTGAAAGAGTAGGTATCTGTTCAGAAATGTCTCTTTCAGAAGCTCTGCTTGGTTCCAACTCTTCCTTACTTTCTGTGGATTCTCCTTTGGGATTTCAACTACTGGGCAGCTGTTTTTGTTTTTGTTTTTAAATTTGATTTATATGCCGCCCTTCTCTGGAGACTCAGGGCGGCTTACAATGCGTTAAGCAATAGCCTTCATACTTCTGTATATTTATACAGTCAGTTTATTGCCCCCACAACTGGGTCCTCAATTTACCTACCTTAGAAAGGATGGAAGGCTGAGTCAACCTTGAGCCTGGTGCTTGAGCTGTTGATTTTGGACCCTCAGGGTTAGTTCAAAAGGATCCTGTTTGCTATCTGACAGTAATGTTTTGCTAGAAAAAGAACACTTCACACCAACACTTTTAATTTTGTCAATCTTCTCCAAGTTCTTAGTGTCATCTCTTCCCATATTAAGGTTTTTAACAAACAAAACGAGTTTGGAGAGAAAGAATTAACAATAGCTCTGTGGTCCCTCAATTGTTTCAATATTAAGTTTAGCTAAAAATCAATTTTTCCATCCCTGCGGATTCCTTAGTGACAGCTGATGCTTTCCAGACTTTTAACATTCTTATCTGGCAATATGAGGGAGAATATCTCAAAGCTGCTTTTTTCCCCTTTTTCTTTTTTCCAAAGGCAACTGCCCTATGCTTTTCCTTGAGGAAGAAAACATTTTGCTTTTCACCCAAGAAGCTTCATCAGTTCTGGCTGATGAATGGTGGGGAGTAGAAGGATTATATTTGTTTGCAGTTATCTGGTCATTTAGTACTCCCTGTTTACAGAGTGCTAATGACCAGATAACTGCATAGAAATATAATTCCTCCCACCATCCTGTCAGAACTATTCTTTCTATAGCTATATTCTTTATTCTTCTATAACTATATTCTTTCTGACTGCTATCTGCCTGCAATTTGGCAGTTTAAATCTCAGCAGGCTCCAGGTTGACTCAGCCTTCCATCCTTCCGAGGTGGGTAAAATGAGGAGCCAGATTGTTGGGGATAATATGCTGACTCTGTAAACTGCTTAGAGAGGGCTATAAAGCACTGTGAAGCGGTATATAAATCTAAGTGCTATTGCTATTCTATACCTTCCTACCAGGGGTGGGTTCTAAAATTTTTTACTACTTCTGTGGGCGTGGCTTATTTTGTGGGCGTGGTTTGATGGTCATGTGACAATTATTTAGGATTTAGCAGAGGTACTAGTCTACCAGGCTTTTAACTGCTTGCAGAGCTGTACTGGTCTACTCATTTGTTTTTGCAGCACTGGTCTACCCATTTATTTTTGCAGGCACTGATCTACTCATGTATTTTGGCAGGCACCGGTCTACTCATTTGTTTTATTTTAACTCTGATCAGCTGTAGGGCAGCCCTTTGAAGCCCCGGGGCAAGAGTTTAAACAGTTTTTTTTCCTCTAGTCATCAGCTGGGACTCAGGAAGCAGCAATAGATTGGGGGTGGGGCCAAATAAAAGGTAAGAATAACATGGGGGTGTGGGGGTGTGGGGCAGGGGGGCAGAATTGGTTCTGTGATGTCATATCGTCACCGCTACCGGCTCGGGGGAACCGGGCCGAACCAGGAGGAATCCACCACTGCTTCCTACCATCCAGTCAGAACTGATGAAGCTTCTTGAATGAGAAGCAAAATGTTGTCTTCTTCCTCAGGGAAAAAACATAGTACACTTGCCTTTTTCGGGGGTGGGGGGAGCATCTTTGAGATGACCATGACCTGGATGACTAAGAATATCCAGAGACAAGGGAGAGTAGAATGTTAACAGAAATATATAGAAACAACACAGTTTAAACATGAATGCTTCTAATTTAGTCCAGCTTTCAGATATCAATTTGCAGGACCATCTCAACAGAGGACATAATCAAGAAAAAAAAAATCCATGTTTTTATGAAAACTAAGAAATATTGAACTAATGATGATACAAGAAGGGATAAACCAGAATTCATTATTGCTAATTTGAACGTTCCTGACAAATAAAAGTCAATACATGTAATAAATTACTATTTCAGGAAGAGAATTATAGAAAATTTTGCTTTCTAGCATGCTGCTTTAGTACATGGTACACATATTTCAATCATTTTAAAAAATGATTTTTTTAAAAAAGAATGAGTCCTTACTTGAGTACCTTACCTTGAGTATGTGTTTTATATATTGATGAAAATAAACTTATTTCATCCAAAATTGTATACAGATGCATGGGTTCTTCTCCCTGACAAAGACCTTAGATTATTAAAAAAGACCCTGAGCAGGTACAATATATCAGTAGAGGTTTGTCAACAACTTTTGTGTGAAAAGAAGCTTATAAAGGAAAGTTAAATGGATGGGGATGGTGAATGTTATTGTAGTACATAAAATTCAGTGACATACTTTCATGCAGAGATCTACTTTCATCATGCAAACATCATCTTGTTTTATCAAACATTATGGAGAAAAAAAAATAAAATCATTTATGAAAGTTTAGCAGTATATATAAGGCTAGCTTTGGAGGTTACCTGAAGGATGTCCTTTTCCTACATGACTTAGCATGACTGCTCCAGTCACAAAATGAACTGTACCAATCTTCAAGACCCAGTCTGTATGCAGAGAAGAATATTATCCTTGGTGCTCTCAGAGCTTGATTCTTTTCTTGCAGACATTTCATTACTCAGCTTGGTAACATCTTCAGTGTTAAAAGGAAATGGGACTTGCTTTCTGTTTATACACAGTGGCTTGCTCTATCAGTGTTGGTTGGAGGTGTTGTTTTTTCCTTGGTAGTTCCTTGATCGCACTACTCTTTACTATAGCTTTATATCCAGATAAGAAAGAATTAACATTAGGATTAATACCAGACCAACAATCAAACGATAAACAATACCCTGGTAAACAAACTATAATTCAGACAATCAAACAATAAATAATAGCTAATGAAGGAACTACTGAGAAGAAAATCACACTCCCACCAACACTGACAGGGCAAGCCACTATATATAAATAAGGAGAAAACCCCATTCCCTTCTTGCACTGAAGATGTTACATAATTGGGTAACGAAACATCTGCAAGACCAAGCACAAAGAGCACAAGGACTCCACAGTTCAGCTATAAATATTCTCTTCTATGCTAAGGATATTGTTATCGTATAATTCAGAATGAAAAACTTTCTGTTTCAGGAGATATAATGACTTTTTGGTGTCTGGATAATAACCTTCCTTTCTTTTTTGTCCAATCTTTTCATCCACATTTGTTAGATGCAAAAAACTGTACATTTGCTTGCAAAATAGTGTCTATATTAGAGACCCTAGCTTGCATAGAGTAGTATAAGCACTTTACTTACACTTGTGGCCCAATTATGTGCAAACTGACCAGTGGTTACATTAACAGAGAATGATGTAGCAGATAAGTGATTAAGGCTGATAACTCAGTCTATATCTTCTCTATTTTACTAGAAAAAAGGTTAAGCAAGTTATAGATTAACCCAAGCCATGTTCAACAATTGAGGTCAGTATCTCGGAGCCTATCTGAGGTGCTCTATATTTTCTTTCCCTGTCCTTTAAACCCTAACCTTTAAATCTCCCTTGACGATTTAGTGGCAGCTCTCCATTTTTGAGAACCCTCAGCAATCTTCCTTCAGGAACAGGTGTGAGAATGTTTTTTTAAAGTTGGTGAACAAAGAAAACCACAAAGGAGATTTATGAATCTCTTACAAATACCTAATTCAACACTTCTAAATTGCAAGCAAGGCCACTTTGAAAACAAAATGGCACCATGTTGAATAGGTTGTTTAATGAAGATAGTAGTAAATTAGATCCGAGTGCTAAAGACTTCAATCTGATTCTCAAAGTCATTGATTTTTTGATGTTTGCAGAAGAGGAGTGATATTACAATACTTCATTCGACATGAACTAAGGCATTTCAAGCAAAAGGCTTTGAGCCATCATTCTCTACTTCTTTGATTATGGAATATCTGAAGTGCCAATTTGTGTTGGAAGTTCTAAACCTGGTTGGACTAAGGATAAACTAGAATCCCTTGTCCTTCTGCATAAGTCTTTAAAGCAGCTGCATCTCTCCATTTGGGACTGTGGCCATTAAAAGGACTTCTTAATTAAAGTGCCAGTTTGTTTCAAAGCTGGAATAATAGAAGTTCCTTCTTTTGACATCTATACCGGCATTGTTTCCAGTAGCTCTAACAAGTTCTTTGCATTTTGTGAGAGAAAAAAAAATGAAAATTCTTACTTGTTTATGCCTCTCTCCCTGTTTTTCTCTGTCATTTGACTCATTCTTGCCAGTTAATTTTTTTACAATCTTTACTGATGTTTAATAAATAAACATCAAAGTGTATTTTTGCTAGCCAAACTGAGTGACACATATGTTTGGTCTGATGTAGATACAGAGATTGATGGGTATGTGCCAGGTGCAAACTACTGAAAATTACCCATACAAATTTCCCACCACCTCTATTGTTCTCTATAGTTCAAATTACCCCTTCTGCAAAGTCAGTATTTGTGGTACCACACTAATATATGTGCACCTGTGCATCTCCCCCGGGAAGATATATGGAATTTGGTAGGCAAGTAAATAAGATAAAAGATACTTCTCTCTTCAACATAACCTTCTCTTCCATACCTGTGATCCTACCAGCCAGGGGTTTGGGGACAAAGGAGGACTGTGAAATGAAGGAGGAGGGAGCCATCTAATCAGCAAGCACTATCTCAGCTGGTGCTGCAAGGAAATAACCATCCTGCAAGGAAATAACCCGTGGTGAGTGACTATAAATGACAGAAACATCTTTTTTTCCCCAGCCTTGTGTGGGACTACAGGAAGAAGTTTCTTTAAAGCAGTGTGGTCACCCTCAACAACTTTAAGATGTGTGGACTTCAACTCCCAGAATTCCTCCAGCCAACAGTTGAAGTCCACAGATCTTAAAGTTGCTAAGATTGAGAAACACTACAGCAGAAAGGTACCATGTTTGTTTTACATGAGGTCTGAAGTATTTCTTCTGAATAATTTTTAAAGTGAACGCAGTTCTGATTTGCAAACATTTTATAGTATTCTATTAGAAACTATGCACAATTCCACCCAAATAACTGTAACAGAATTATTCCCTCATAAATTTGACAAGCTTCCTAAATATAAGCAGTGGTGAATACATAAGGAGAAAAGATTTATGACAAACATCTGTAATACATGAAATATTTTGTAATTATACAGAGAAATAACTCATGTGGCAAAATTTAATTATGCATTCTTTGCTGCCAAATTACATAATGACTACAACTGTCATCTGCTCGGCTACAGATGCAAATCCTAAAGCAACAATTTTGAGCAACAGTTTATAGCAGGGGTGTCAAACTCAAGGCCCGAGGGCCAGATCCAGCCCAGGGGGTGCTTAGATCTGGCCCACCAGGCCGCCTTGGCAACAGCAAAGGACCGGCCCACGGTGCATCTACTCACGGTGCATCTGAGAGCAAAAATAGGCTCCTGAGCTCCCTTTTTGGCTGCAACAGCTTCCTGCAACCCTCTGCCAGAGAAAATGGAGCTCGGGAGGGTCCCTCCTGAGCTCCATTTTCTCTGGCAGAAGGTTGCAGGAAGCCGTTGCAGATTGAAACAGAGCTCAGGAGCTCATTTTCGCTGGCAGAGCGCGCGGGCCACTTCAGGCACCTCCGACATGACTGATGTCAAGCTGTCCATGCCCAGCATGGCCCCCCAAGGTCAAACACAACTGTGATGTGGCCCTCAATGAAATTGAGTTTGACACTCTTGGTTTATAGCATGAGCCAGTTCCTGTTCTCTTTTCAGTACAGTTCTGGAGAGACAATCAAGGCTGGCTCAGGATATTCAAGTAGCCAAGGTATTTTGAAATCTGAAATAAATAACAGTGAGTCCCCACTCCATGGTAGTAAAAAAAAAAAACCCACCACAATAATAATAAATTAAGTAACAGGATATGTTTCTTCTATGTGTCAAGCCCAATCTGCTGACTGGCCAATTCACTCTTTGTAGCATAGACCAATCTTGTGAAACATTTCCCAAAACAGCACTTATAATATCTGGATGTGTTTTACATCAGGCCATAACATAATCATTGTATTTGGTGAGGATTCCTGCCCAAGATGGCTGCTGCACAGTAAGAGCTTTTCTTCTCTCTTACCAATGATCTGCTGTTTTTGTTTGCAAAGCTGGTTATCTGGCAGTGCTGCTCCCTGGATTTGAATGGGAACACAGACAACTTTTGGATGGCTGTAGAGCAGGGGTGGATTCTACTTACCTTTACTACCAGTTTGCAATGGGACCGGGTGTGCACTCTCACTTTGCTTGCACACACGCGTGCTCTTCTGTGCATGCGCAGATCACCCATGATGACATCATGGTGGGTGGGCGGAGCCTCCCATCGGTTTTACCAACAGTTCTATAGAACTGGACAGAACCGGGAGCAACCCACCACTGCTGTGGAGCCATTTGGCAAGGGGAGTCTTGAAGATTCCAATTCCCTCTGGAAACCATAACTGGGAAAATCCATCTTCCTGTCAGTAGTTTTGTTTTCTTAAGCACATGTGGGTTTTTAACTTTCATATTTTGAATTTATTGTTTTACTTTGCTTTTTGCTTTTAAAAGTTGACCAGAGGTTGAATACTGATTTATTTCAACCCATTGCTGGACTTTTTCTTTTTCTTTCTCTTTGATTTATGTTCTTCTGAATAACCTTTGTCATCTCCATAAGAAAGCACAGTGTGTTTCTTGATGGTGAAGTGCTTTCATTAGAGTAGAGTAGAGTAGAGTAGAGTAGAGTAGAGTAGAGTGGAGTGGAGTGGAGTGGAGTGGAATGGAATGGAATGGAATGGAATGGAATGGAATGGAATGGAATGGAATGGAATGGAAGCAATGATGGCTGAAATCTAAGAAAAGACTGTTGGGTAGAAGATATAGTAAAGTATCTACAAACTACTACTACTATAGTAGATATAGTAGAGCATGCAGGTTTTAGTTGAAAGGATTTTTTTTAAGTTTGATGAGATGATAATGGCCATGGAAAGTATGCAGAGGCAGAAAGTTTGGAATAAAGATTCACAAAGGGACTCTGTCTGAAAGTTGTAGACCAACACAGCTGGAGAATTAACTGAATTGATCCTGTGATCTCTTTGAAGTTCAAGCCTGCATATCCTTACAATACTAGGCATCTGATTGATTGGGGAAGTGACAAAATCTTTTTTCGTACAAAGTCTGAGGAAGATTGGAGAATGGATTTATTATACCTAACTGGAAACTTACCTCTATTTAAACTTTATTAGGAAGAAAGATTCACTGTGGAGACAAAATCTGTTATATTTAATTAGACAACAATTGATAAGACATGGAATTAAAAAACAAACATGGATATTTGATCCAGGATAAATTACTTTTAACTTTTGGGATGATTTGGGATAGTTAAGATGCTATGCCAAACTTTCAATGAGTGAAAGTTGGTTAACAGAGAATTTTGAAACGTTAATCTTGTTTTGTTTTGTTTTTATTCTTCTTGCTCCTGTTAACTACACTACTCAAAAAAATAAAGGGAACACAAGCAGAAGACATCCGAGATCTGAATGAATGAAATAGCCTTATTAAATACTTTGTTCTTTACATACAGTAGTTTATACACTGCTCAAACAACTAAAGGGAACACAAAACTACTGTATGTAACGAACAAAGTATTTAATAAGGCTATTTCATTCAATCAGATCTCGGATGTCTTCTGCTTGTGTTCCCTTTATTTTTTTGAGCAGTATATTTTGTCATTAATATAGTATATAGAAGACAGATCAATAATTTGAAATTAATTTACTAGCTTAAAAATTGGGGGGGAGTTGTTTCAAAAGGGGTGGGAACCAATATTGTCGTAATATATTACTATTGAGTTAAGGGAGGATAACATATGTATATGTGTTGTTATTTTTTCTTCAAGAATTTTCTTGATTTTCTGAGCATGAGTAAGCTGACAAATCGTGGGTAGGTATAATGTATTCAGAGGTAGACTCTGCATACTATTGGCAGTTTGGGGCAAATTATGAGGGAGGTGCCACCACCACCCCATGTGAATAAGGTCCATATCTCAATTATAGGATATTTCATTCATTCATTATTACTTCTATAGATGGATGGTTAAGAAGATATAGATATCAACATTGAGCTGCTTCTGTGAGCTGAGATGTTTATGAATATTCATCCCCAAATCCATCTGCTGTTCCATGTATCCATATATCTATGGAGGGAAGAATCTGAGGCCTGAATAATGTTATCATCTGTTAAATGTTCCAGCTCTGCAGATCTTCAAATAATTTCTTAACTTTATAATCATTATGGCTCTCCTGTATATAAAGTTCACTTTAGACTGTGATCATGTCCATACGGGCATCTAGCTATAACATAAAACTTCTCTGGCATAGTTTGTCTCACCTCGTTCCTAGCCTATGTGCTGTCCTTAGCTGTATCTCAATTAAATTAATATTGACCCCATTATTCTAACACTGTTCAAGACCTCAACATATGTAAATTGAATGCAAGTCAAAAGACAGGAGTGATCAGAAAAAAAAAAGGCAAGTTAGGAATGGGCAAATATTGCTGTAGTTTTCTGTTGATTAAAGAATGTAGATAAGAATATTTATTTAATAGTGGGAAGAAGCTCATCATTAGCTCCAGTCTTCACTTTTTTGGTCTTCAGAATTTAAAAACTATGCATGTGAACTATTTTAATTATCAATGCTCATTGTCAACCCTTGCAAGTTTAATTTGCATCTCTGTAAATATTTTCTTGTATATTCTCCAATTTGATAAAAATGTTTTTTTTTTACTTAAAGACTGTGGTGTTCGCTTAACAACCGCTGCAAACAATGTCGAAAAATCAAGTCCAATCAGATGTTGACTCATTATATAACTGCAAAATGCCCCCTCCCACATGTTGGGGTAGACCAAGTGTCTCGATAGAAAAACACTTAATTTTTCCTCTGGCTCAAGCTGATGAAGGGAGGAGAACTTGTGGCTCAGAAGGTTAATTCAACTGCCTAACATGCAGGAAGCCCAAGTTCGAATTTGAGTAAGGGTATGGCTAGCTGATGAAAGCTAAAAAGCTTGAAATAGATCTATACTAGCAGTGGTGGGATTCAGCCAGTTTGCATCACTTCGGGAGAACCGGTTGTTAACTTTCTGAGCAGTTTGGCAAACTGGTTGTTGGAAGAAATCATTAGGGCAGAGAACCAGTTGTTAAATTCATTTCATTTTCATTTTCATTTTATTTGATTTATATACCACCCTACTCCCGAAGGACTCAGGGCGGTGAACAGGCACCAGATAAAACACATAGAATACAAAAATTTAAGAACAAAAGTAAAATTGTATTAAATCAATTTAGCCCAAGACAAATTTAAAATCCCAGGTTAAGAACAAATTAAAATTTACATTAAAATTTACATTAAAAAGAGAATGGGAGAGGTTAGGCCAGACCAGCCTGGTGAAATAAAAAAGTCTTGAGAGCGCGGCGGAAGGTGCGTAGATCCAGGATCCTCCGTATCTCCGGGGGGAGCTCGTTCCAGATAGTAGGTGCCCCCACAGAGAAGGCTCTCCCCCTGGGGGCCACCAGCCGACATTGTTTGGCCGACGGCATCTGGAGGAGTTCCTCTCTGTGAGAGCGTACCGGCCAGTGGGAGGCCATTTGTGGCAATAGGCGGTCCCGTAAATAACCAGGCCCTAAGCCATGGAGCGCTCTAAAGGTGGTAACCAAAACCTTGAAGCGCACCCGGAAGACCATCGGGAGCCAGTGCGGCTCGCGCAGGAGAGGTGTTACATGGGAGCGCCACGTCGCTCCCATAACCACCCGCGCAGCCGCACTCTGAGCCAGTTGGAGCCTCCGGGTGCTCCTCAAGGGGAGCCCCATGTAGAGAGTGTTACAGTAGTCCAGGTGGGAAGTGACAAGGGCATGAGTAAATTACTTGAATCCCACAACTATATACTAGTCTCCCTTTATTTCTTTATCAGCAATACACACACACACACACACACACACACACACACACACACACACACACACGCATTCAGTACATATACACCTTTATATTAGATTTTTTTGTTGGTTTTATTTGTTTAATATAATTCTTCATAAAATTATAGAGAAATGTACAACAATGGCATTTTGTTTTGTTTTTCATTCAGCACTCCTGCATCTCAACAAATTGCTCTACCCATGCAAGCTCAGTTGTAATAATTACTCAATTATAAAGTTAGTTGAGCTACAAGGCCAATACTCTACAAGGTGTTCCTTGTAGCACAGGCAGACATTAACGTATAGGCAATAATTCCTTACAGCTATAGAAAATGGGGTAAGGTCAAATCACTCTTCTTCCTATTCTGGAAAGATCTTTTGGATATTGGGGCAAACAATGTGCTTTGCAGCTAAATTTACTTCATTAAATGCAGTGTTTTCCCCATTCCCCTACTCCACCCATTTTCATTCAGTGGAATGAAAGTGAAATTGACTCCCAAAGGGAGAAGGGTAGTTCTCTTGTACTTATTTAGAAATAAAGTGGTTAAGGAATGCATGTAAAATTCTTACTTTTTATATTAGGAATATCACTGTGGTGGTCTGTAGGATCCCTGATTTTTTATGCTTCCATTAAATCCCAAGGAAGATATTAGGAGGGAATTTCTTTCTTTGGAGTTTTTCATATTTGGGTAGCTAAAATGTATTACAGGAAGCAGCAATGTGCTAAGAGAACCTTCTGCTACTGTAATAATGGTAATGGGAAAATAGCAAGAAAAATATTAACATTCTCAAATACTTAGTGAACATGAGTAACAGAAGATGAGGAGGAAGAAGTTGTTTATTTCATATGTCAAGTAAATTTTTGTAGAATTACAAGGCAGTTTTTTAACACTCCATTAGTTTAAATAAATGTGGAGAAATAATTCACCTTGATTTCTGCAATTGTTGCAGCAGTTTAGTCCCAACAATGGTGGCTATATTTGCACCAAGAATCTAAAATAACAGAATGAACATTATAGATCCAAGATTTCTGGCAACTCAAAGGCTATATAATTTATTTCATCTTTCTTTTCTGTATAGCACTTATCTTTGGTCCAAAAAAAGAAGCAGGATTGTGAATTACTTTAAATATATTCAGAAGTGTAAATAAACATAAGCTATAATGAATTTTTCCTCCCTCCTTCCCATCCTAATTATAAGCATTTTACTGCAAAATATTAAAATATAAAAATACAGCAAGAAGTGAAATACAGTATAAAATAATGCATTCATTTATCAATGTACCAGTTTCATGAATAAGAATTTTCTTTCAACTTTTCATTCAAAAAAGAAGAGAACATTAGTAAAATATTCTCGTGGGTGACATACTGTATTATTTACTTACTTATAAGCTGGACAAATGATACAATTATCTTTCCAGCTGTAATCCTCTGGGTTCTCTGTGCTACAATTAAATTCCACTGGATAATAGCTGAAGGAACTTCTTCCATTGGACCATTTATTTACTCCTTTGTTGGGCTGCCCCTGTCAATTGACTTTGGGTGGTTAACAATAAAACACAACTAAGCAAAATGAAACTCATTTCTCACACACCCAGATAGCATAGCTAAGCATGGCTGCCCAGTTACCACCAACTCAGATCAAATGCCCATATAAGAAAGTTAGATCTTCAATTTTTAATCAGAATGTTTTAAAACAATAGCAAGGAAATTAGTTACAAAACTGAGTACACATTAGTATTCTACATAAAAGAATTACATTTAACGGTTAAGGAATGCATCATTTCCCTTTATACAATGCAGAATCCAATAAAGAAACAGTAATCCCAAACCCTTTCTACAATTGCCAGGATCCAAAATGATGTTTGAAATTACTGGCTGGCATCCTGATGAATTGTTCAGGATTCATTTTTAAGAAGAGAATTTCATGTTTGGTGGAAGGGGCATTACAATTCTTTCACACAGCACTTTTTTAAAAATACTTCCTGTTGGAAGATGCTCACTGAACTGGATTAATGGACCAAGTGCAAAGAAGGCTGTCAAGAGACCTTGAAAAATATAGCATATCACATGTGTATGTGTAATCTATCACAGTGATGTCACCACACACAGCACAATTCACTGCCAGACTTTCAGAGAAGCATGAGAGATGCTATAGAAGTCATCAATCTGATTTTCATTGGATTCACAAGGAAGCCAGAGGAAGAAATAAATAAATGACATTTCAGATGGAACAAGCTTACATTTTTTTAAAAAAAAGTACATTACACTAAAGTGCTGTTTAATTTACTATATATATTGCAAACTGAGCTCATTTCTGCAACCATTTGAAGGTCATTAGATTAAAGAGATAGGCACAGTCTCTACCAGGCACTGCATGGCATTTATAGCATTAAAAAATGTTTTTATGCTTGTATTTATGCCACGAACTTTATTCACAGTTACATAAAGGTTGGGTAACTATGAGATCAAGATAATTCACCCAATTCATTTAGTTGCTATTTTTTTCATTATTATTATTTTTATAACAAATACTGCCTAAACAAACAATAAACATTGATCATATTGATGAGTGAACTGAAGTACGCATTCACTGTTTGCAACAGTGCAAACAGAAAGAGACAGAAAGAGAGATACACATCTTGCACAATTTGTTCAGAATGACTTAGTTACATTAGTTATTGTCACCAAGAATCCAAGAAACAAACATTTCGTCAATTAATTGTCGCACATTTCATTTAAGCAGCATATACTGTGTAAGAACTGCCTTATAAAGCAGAGGAAGTCATTTCTCCTGAACTACTGATTTAATTTAAAAGCCAACCATTTTAAACTTTGAATGATTGGTTCTACAAGCATCAGATATCAGAGTATACTAATGGAACCTTAGGTGAAATTGTTTTCTGTCCCACAGCTATGAAAAATTTAAAAAATGATTTTCTGCTATGCTAAAATATTATCTACTCTCCTTTTCCATTTTTCCATTTTCCTTCTCTTTTACTAGGATGGCTGGACTAATCTAGGGATAGAATTTTCCTTGGCACCCACTGATTTTAATTCTTTTTAAAGATTATCTTAATTTTTAAAAATGGAAAGTCCAAAACAAAGTTACAGCCAAAATGGCTGCGTAATATCAACCCATTGAAAAAAGATATTGTGAAAAATGTTGTGAATGAAAAGGATCTGACCAGTTTATTTTCCATATTTCAATGCTTAGTAGAGCCTACAATTTTGTAAGATAACATAATATTAACATAACAACAAAAATAGTAATGAATTATTATTGATTGAATATTATATATAATGATAATATATTGCGTCCGTCATCCAGCAATGTCAGCAGCGATGTTGACAGACTCTACCTACCAAGGAAAATTAATGTACGGTATGTTGCAAGTATACCAGACAGTTGAAAAAGAAGAAAAAAAGACATTGGAAGAATATCTAAGGACAGTAAGCAAAATGCATGGATACTAGTGTACCAGGAAGGTTTACTGAGTACTGGAGTGACCAAACTGACCTACAAGAAAGACCAAATGAAGAAAAGAATAGAACCATGGTTAGGCAAAATATTACATGACTAATATATTTTTAAAGGGATGTGGAGGCTTAGTGGCTAAGATGCTGAGCTTATTGATCGAAAGTTTGGCAGTTCAGTGGTTCGACTCCCTAGTGCCACGTAACGGGGTGAGCTCTTGTCCCAGCTTCTGCCAACCTAGCAGTTCAAAAGCAAGTAAAAAATGCAAGTAGAAAAATAGGGACCATCTTTGGTGGAAAGGTAACAGCATTCCGTGCACCTTTGGCATTTACTCATGCCGGCCATATGACCACAGAGACGTATTTGGACAGCGCTGGCTCTTCAGCTTTGAAACGGAGATGAGCACCGCCCCCTAGAGTCAGGAATGACTAGCACATATGTGTGAGGGGAATCTTTATCTAATATATTTTTTAAAAAATTAGCAAGCAAAGCAGATAGCAACTATTAATGGCTTGTTTTGGTAATGATTAAGAGCACGAAAGTTGAAGAAAGAGACAGAAGGGATAATTCTGGCTGCACAAGGCCAAGCCTTGGGAACAAATATATACAAAGCTAGAATTGAGAAGACAGCAAGAGACAACAAAAGCCATCTCTGCAAAGAAGCAAAAGAAATTGTGGGTCTCCTAATTAGCTACTATACAAGACAATTGTATAAACTGACTACAAACAATGGCATGACAAAGTAGCAAAAATGGTGCATTGGAATATCTGTAAGAAATATTATTTGCCTGCAAGCAAAATCTGGTGGGATCACAAAATAGACAAAGTAATAGAAAATAAGGAAACTAAAGTGCTCTGGGACTGAAACAGAAAGAAATCATTCCTATTAGAAGTAAATATTGAGCAAATGTCTTCTAGATTTGTATTGGAAAGGGTTTAGGCATATTTCAAATGAATAATGAAATAAATAAATTTAAAAGTATTTTTGGAGTCTTGAAGCTATTAACTTCCAATATAAATATCCAGTGTGAATGAATGAAAATAATTGGAATGAAATGTAAGTAATTGGAACATTCTACAGAGATTGTTTTCTGTTAGTATGACTGAATTCATTATTATTATTTTTCTCTCTAATTATGTGTCTAATTATATGGTACAGACATGCAAGCTTGCAATAATATATAAAATCTTGCTAAATGCTATATTATTACACCGTATTATTTGCTAGGAATAATGACAAGCCTCTGATACTTAAAAATGCACCCCCAATTAAGTTAAGGTAACTAACTCATTTGGATAATATGCATGTAGTTAATTTTTATGTCAAGCAATGTTCTTAATACAATACGGAATACAATTTGCATTTTAATAACATTCTTAATACAATAAAAATTAGATTTTCTTGTCAAACATTTCATATGGCTCTAAATCAATCTGTTCTGCCCCTCATGTGGCCCACTGTGCGTTAATAAACTTAAAAATCATTTTTTCAACTCCCCAGATTCTCAGCAATGACCATGTTAGTTAGAAAATTCTAGGGATTGAGGCCTGACCCTTAGGAAGACAATCAGGTTTACTCTTCTTATACTGTACTTTAACTCCCCACTTCTGATTTCTAATATTCTATTATTACTATGAAATGTTATCAGTGAACTATTTTCCAATTTTGTAGGTGCAGCATACGGTTGGCGGTGAATATGCCTTTGCAAAAATAAATTGGTACATATGCAAACAAGGACTTCCTCAAACATACCTGCAAGTTTTCAATGCCTTGGCAGAATTTGGGATAAGAAATTTGCATTTGAAATGGGCTCAAAGATGTTAGAAAGCCTTCTCATTATTCCTCAATCCAACTCTATTCCCCTCCTCGGTTTTTGAAAGATGAGCTAAATTATAGGACATAAAGGAACTGAATTTGCAGGATCCAATCTGAGTCAGTCACCAGGACCAAAGGTTAAGACCTCCAAAGTCCCTTCTGACTCTATTACTTTATGTTCTATGTTTATTCTTCCAAGCTTCTGGGCTTATATATTTGCCTTCATTTGTGAACTGAACTTGACTCAGGAGGAACAAAAGCACAGACCTACATGGCATTCTCTTTACAGTATCTTGGCATTGAGGCTTTTAGAGTCATAAGGTTTAGTGTTATGGATCGGGCAAAAGATTCTTGCACATGTCCCAAATGCAGACATGATTTACAGTAAAGAAGACTAATGGCCAAGTAGCAAGAAAAAAAACACACAAAACTTTCAGGAAAATAATAAAACAACAAAAAGTAATAATTTGTATAAGCAAAAAACCCAAAACAAACAAACCTAGCAACACCAAGTCATAATTCCATATATTAATGGGATAATTGATCCATTTAATTGTTTTTCCAATGAAACTGGTCTATCGGGACAACCTGGTCTACCCAAATATAGGACGGACCATATTGCTCCCACTTTCGCCTTTCAGCCGCAATCCAGGAGCCTTTGCAGTCAGTCGCTTTGGAGACCAACTATTTTTGGTTGAATTTATATTTTACCAACAAACAAATAAAGGGAGACTAGTATACAGGAAAACACTTAATCTCTCCCCTGGTATAGCTGACAAAGCAAGGAAAGCCTGTAGCTTAGAGGTTAATGCATCTACCTAATATGCAGGTAGCCTGGGTTTAAATCCTAGAAAGGGTATGGATAGCTGACAAGAGCTAAATAGCTTGAAATAGATATATACTAGTCTCCTTTATTTTTTTGTTCGTAAAATATAAATTGATCCATTTAATGTTTTGAACTAAGATTTACCCTATAAAAATTTAGAGAAGTAAAGAGTTTAAAGAATAGTTGTGTTGCACATTGAGAATAGAATTACAATACATAGAATTAGAACATACAGTAGAATCAGATCAGCTCATTTAAAAAACTGGATCAAGCAAAATTTTCCAATATTAGCATTTCTTCATCAAATTTCTCTAGGTAATTTTTAAATGTCAAACTAGAGAAAGAGGGAGACACTTCAAATATTGCAGATGAAGATATAATTAAGAATCTATTTTATGCAGGGCAAAGGTCTGTGTTTTCAGTTAGAATGTATATTCCAACTGCAGCTTTCATTAAAATGCAAACAATAGATAAAAACAGAGCTCAATCAGATTTACTCAGTAATGTTTTCAAGATTGAAAATGAACATTGTTGGGGAATGAAACATTTCGGAGATACTATTATATATGATAAAAATAGCACACCACTGAAAGCAGGTGTGAAAAAAGATGAAGGCACTATTCACAAACAGGTTAAAGAATAACATATTTCATTTCTTTTTAATTCACTCCACAGAAAAGAATATAAGATCATGTGCGTGTTCTGAAGCTTGCTTTTTTTCTTGCAAACCTTTCATTGCCAGGTTAAGTAACATCATCAGTGCAGGTTGTTGACCGGTTAAATGTTGTAGTGTATCCTGTTAGGGCACTGATTCTTTCTTGATTGAGCCTGGCTTATCTGAAGGTGTTAAGGACAGAGGTCTTTAGGACTATTTTCCCACTTCTTTGCCTTTTGGTAGCTTTCTTTTTTTAATGGTTTATGCATGGAGCTTATTTCAGTATATCTGTTAATAGGTGATTTGTCAGAATGCCAAGCCTCTATGAATTCTCTTGCATTTTGGGGTCTGGCATGGTCTAAAATGTCTTGTTTTCAAACTGAAATTGTTTTGAATTTGTCAGTGTCATAAGTGGACTACAATCTTGTGTCTCCCCACTCCTTGTGGGGACACTTTAATCACTGCACTTTAATCACTGCATCTCATCAACCATGATAGCAAAACAAACAAAGCAATCCAAAGTTGTAATTCATCAAACAGTAAAATAAAATACACTGTTAAAAATAATTTCAGCTTACATTTAAAAACTAGGAAACTGAAAAATATATTTTCTCTTTTGCTCCTCTTTGGATGGTGGTGGGAAAGCAACTGAACTGAATTTATCCTGCATCTAGCTCATTATTGCCAGTGAGTTCAGTTCATACTTGCTGATGCTGCTGCAACCTGCCCTCCTGCCTGATAGAGCTAAGCTTAACATGGACCAACCAACATCAAGTTCAAGCGACAAGCCACTTGATCAGTTCCTATTGCAACCAATGGATCAACAGCTATATACAGTGTTGTGGCAAGACAATGAAATGGTGCTTTTTGATCCAAAAAAATTGATGCTGCACCTGTGGGAAAATACTAGGAAGAACTCATCTATCTATATATTACTAAAACTCTTGTGTCTTTTGATATTTTGGAAGCTTCAGTAGGGTGAACAATGCATTGTACAGCAACAATTTTGAACCAAACTATCTCAAATGAGCTAACTTTGGTTTCAAAATCTAAAATCCATGACTTTCGTAGGATTGAAATTTAGCAAAGTGGTGGTCACTTCAGCACCACTATACCTTCTGATCATATTTCCTAGAAACTCATAGGTTGTGTGGTACAAGAGAAGATGGAAGGATGTATTCCCACCCTCTGGTCCCTGCATCTAATCAACTGGCAGCAAGGCTCAACAGATGAGCAGCCATTGATTATTTTGGTACTATTTGGGTAGGCAGTTCTACAGATCAGTCAAGGAGGAGGTCTGTTCATTGGGGGTCTCCTGAGTGTTGTGAGGGACAGGAAATGACACAAACCTACATTATATATGGAAAGTGGAAGGATGAGAGGGTGAATTGGATGCCTACTAGCTGGAAGATGCTGACAGTCAAAAGGTGACCCGTCTTCCTCCTTGGAGGGAAGGAGACCCTTGGGGACACACTAGAATGAAGAGTAGCAGTGCAGTTTTCCTCATGATTTATGGATCCCTCTCTCTCCAGCAAAATGGCAGACAGTTCTGCAGGCCAGCCAAGGAGGAAGAGGTGGCTTCACCACTTGCATTATTTGTGGAAAGAAGAATGACTTAATGGGTCATGGATTGTCTAATTATTAATTAATTCCAGTGCCATTCATCATCTTCTTTTACCTGGCCACTGGAATGCTTTCTCTACAATGAAACTTCATGTATGCTGGATGACTAGAAAGTTCATAAGATCCTATACAAGAGGGAGAGTAGCTGTTGCAATTCTATCCATTTGTCCACTTTGCAAGATGGGTGGAAAGGGGCACAGCAGATAAAGCCCCCAAAACACACTTCTAAGTGCTTTGCTTACAGCAAAATGGAAACTCTTGTTCTCTGAACTCTGAGGTTTTCATGGACTAGAACCTGTAACTACCAACTACTGACATCAGGAAGAATTGTGAGGCCATTATAGTGGTGTTCTTATGTTTGAGGTGCAATTTTCTGAATACTGTGACTATTCCATGTAACAAATTGCTTTTGCATCACTGTCGGCTTTATTGAGAACTCTAAACAAAAAGAGTTTGTCTTAATGTTCCTTGCTCATATGTGTCTCTGTGACAGGGGTAGGATTATACATTATCTAGTAACAGAGTAATCCTGATAAGTATATCAAGCTATCAATGATGTGATTTGTGGAATTTAATCTCAACAAGGCATTAGTTTTTCTAAGGTAGGAATTTAGATCTTTGCTTTCAGAGACAGACAGAGCTCTGTTCTGTCAATTTAAATCAATAGATTTGAATTAGATATTGGATTCATCTGTTTAGAAAGAACATAGAGTACAGCTTTCATAGGATTACATCACTTCAAAAAGCATCTTTGATACCTTTTATTTGCTGGCTAACTTTGACAAGTATACAATTGGTATAAACTGCTCCATCTAGTTTAACATTATTTAGTTTATAGATATTATCCACTTTATATCATCTAGTTTAGTATTACCTATTCCAGCGTGGCTTTTAGGCAAGACTGTTGATGATTCTGAAGTCCCAGCACACACAATGTCCAAGTCAGGAAGGATCACAGCAATAATGCTAACACTGACCTCCAACTTTAGACAATATTGTTCCATACTGTTTCTAATGCTACTAGATGGTTATCACATAACTTTTGGTATGGCTTTTTGGTTCATAGACTGATATCTGTGTATGTATGCAATGCGTTTGTGCAATGTATTTGGGTAAATATATAAATGCATATATATGAAACCCTTCACAATAGTCTATTCAAGCAAAATAGTTTGTTCTGGAAAATTTTATTTAATGAACATGTGAGAAATGCTAGAATGGACACCTTTAAGAAAACTGAAAAAGGGATAAATATGTCTTCAAAACCAGATAAGGTCCCCATATTGGATCAGGAAAGGACATTCAAGTGGAAAACTAGTAGGATCCTTGTTGTAAACATTGATGGGAATTCTACTACTTTGGAATGATCACATATAATCAAGTAATATGCATATTAGACCACCAAATTTGATTTCTCTGGAACTCAAATCTGGAACTTTTGACCAGTTAAAAGATTCTAACACTGGGAAAGATGGAAGGAAAGAGAAAAAAGAGGATAACCAGCAGAAATGAGTGCCCTATTGGAAGACCTGAAAGATCAAGCCAGGACCTGATTGTCATGCAGAAAATCTGTCTATGTGATTGATAGGAGTCAAAAAAATAGTTTAATGGCACATACTGTATTTTTTGGACTATAAGATGCTCCGGACTATAAGACACACCTAACTTTTGGGGAGAAAACAAGAAAAAAAAATCTGCCTCTGCCTCCCAGCAATTTGCCTCCTTGCAGCAAACAGCAAACAGCTGTTTGGATGATCAGTTGTTCCAGACTGCAGGGATCACCATCGCCCATTACTGTTGCCACCCATTGCCACTGCTGTCTATCAGCACCTCCATGCGCCCCATTTTCGGCCTCCGCACACCACATTTTTGGCCCAATCCAGGCGGTAGGGATAGGCGGCAATCCCTGCCACCTGGAATGGGCCAAAAAAGGGGCACATGGGGCAGACAATGGGGTGCATGAAGGCCGAAAATGGGATGTGTGGAGGCCGAAAATGGGGCGTGCAGAGGTGATGATTGGCAGCAGCGGCAATGGGCAGCGACGGCAATGGGTGGTGGCAATCCCTGCAGCCTGGAACAGCTGATAGGTGTATTCTGGCAGGGAGATCCAACCGCCAATCAGCTGCTCATGTTAAATCAGGCTGTGCTGAAGCTGACCAGGCTGTTTGCTGTTTGTTACAAGGAGGCAAATTGCTGGGAGGCAGCAGCCAAAGGGTGGGGGCCGGCGGGTGGGTGGGGCTTCAACAACATTTTTTTAAATAAAATGTCACTTGATTTAAAAGTAAACATTTTTTCTGATATAGTTAGCTAGAGTCACAAGTGGAAAACTGCTACTTATATTAATGTTGTCTCACACCTTGATGAGTAGTAAAAATAAAACTGCAATTTGGTGTGTTTTATTTTTGAAGCACCAATTTGAGAGGCTTTCATTTCTTAATAGCAAGCTGCTCTGCTTTTATCTATCTCTTTGCATTGCTTATTGCAGCCTATCCACTGCAATGAGATTCTCAACAAAATACAGGAAATACTTGGATTTATAGCTATTTGTTTAACAAGAGTTAAATGTTACGGTGGCCTTGGAAAAAGTGACTTCTGACCTGCCCTCAAAGTTACAGCTGTCACATCATCCCCAGAGTCATGTCCTTATAATTTGGGCATTTAGCAACAGCCTTGCAATTATGATGGTTGTGGCATCTTGCCGTCACATGGTCTGATTTGGAATCTTCCCAACCGGCTTCTAACAATCGAGGAAGGTGGATTTATTTAAAATCTGTGTGATTCACTTAAGGACCATGTGATTTGCTTAATGACTGATAAAAATGGTTTTAAAAACAGATCCAGTTACATGGTGACTTGCTTAATGACTGCATCTCTTACAGTAGTGACCAAAATTCTGAGCTCATAACTCAAGTACTACCAATAGTTCCCAGGGAATGTAGAGGTTTTAGTAGATGAAGGGGAGTGATCAGCCTGTCAGGGTTGAACAAATAGAAGACAGTTTTGCTTTGATGAAAGACATCCCAAAGGTGCTTTATCAAGAGGCAACTGGACTTTCTGTTTTTTTTTTTGAAGACATTTCACTTCTCATCCAAGAAACTTCTTCAGCTCTGACTGGATGGTGGGGAATGGAAGGATCCATCCAGTCAGAGATAAAGAAGCTTCTTGGTTGAGAAGCGAAACCAGAAAGTCCAGTTGCCTCTTTAAAAAGTACCTTTGGGGCAACCATGACCTGGATGACTGAGAATCTTCATAGACACTTTGTTGAAAGAATTGTTTCCTACATTGTTGTTGTTGTTAGTTGCAAAGTCGTATCCGGCCCATCACAACCCTCCACATGGACAATGTTCCTCCAGGCCTTCCTGTCCTCTACCATCCTCTGGAATCCATTTAAGTTCACACCTACTGCTTCAGTGACTCCATCCAGCCACTTTGTTCTCTGGCGTCCCCTTCTTCTTTTGCCCTCAATCTTTCCCAGCATTAGGTTCTTCTCCAGTGAGTCCTCCCTTCTCATTATGCGGCCAAAGTATTTGAGTTTCATCTTCAGAATCTGGCCTTCTAAAGAGCAGTCATGGTTGATCTCCTCTAGGACTGACTGGTTTGATCACCTGGCAGTCCAAGGGACTCACAGGAGTCTTCTCCAGCACCATAGCTTCCTATGTTATGCTAATAGAAATAAACTGAATGCAAATTCCCTGGGTAGGGGAGGCAGACTATGCTTGGTGAAATGTATCTTTAGTTCCTAAAAATAGACACTGAATATACAAGATTCATGGATAGGTGCTAAATGAGAATTCATAATTTGTAACAATAATGGTGATTATTTTTAACATAAATGGCTTAGGACCTGGGTATTTACGAGACCGCCTTCTGCCACTGATAGCCTCCCACCAACCAGTACGCTCCCACAGAGAGGGGCTCCTCAGAGTGCCATCGGTCAAACAATGTCGACAGGCAGCCCCCGGGGGCACCTACCCTCTGGAATGACCTGCCCCTGGAGATACGGCGGATCCCGGACCTTCGCACCTTTCATTGTTCCCTAAAGACGTTTTTATTCCAGCAAGCCGGGCTGGCCTAACTCTTTTAAATTGTTTTAATTCTTAAATTGTTAATTATCGGTTTTAATATAGGGGTGTTTTAACTGTGGGCCAAATTAATTTAATTGGATTTTAATACTGTTTTTAAATTTTGTATTTCTTGTGTTTTATCTGCTGGCTGTTCACTGCCCCGAGTCCTTCGGGAGAAGGGCGGTATATAAATATAAACAAAATAAATAAAATAAAATAAAAAATAGATAGTCATTTAAACTCAATATATTTGCTTCAAGGGTATTTAAGAAAACAAAACTAAAATGTTCCAATCTCTTGACACTGAGGAAGGCCCAAGAATTTCTGTTAACAATCTAAGTGGACTATTGATTTCCTTCTTTTTAGGTGGAACTGGAACAATTTATATAATTTGAAATTTATAGAGGATGTTTTTGTATAAAATATTCTGGGTTTTACCTAATTAGGAAGATTTAAAACACCAAATCACTCTCCTTACTGCTCCATTAATTCTGGCAAACCTGTTAATTTCTTCCAAGCACCTGGGTTACAAACCATCAAAGTGTCCATGAAATGGTGTGCAAATTTTAGCCGTGGCTTTGATGAAAAGTGGTAGTTTTTAAGTGTGTAATGAATCCCCAAATGAATCAAGTTTCACTTGGTAGCAAATCTTTCTTCTTGCTCTGATCAAAGGTGTATTCAGAAAGGATGAGGCTTTGATACTGCAAGAAACACATTTCTTACCATGTTCAAAGTAAAGCCCTGGGATTTGGCAGAGACATTCCTATTGGGAGTACAGCAGCTAAACTTAGCAAAGCTTAGCAAAAGGGGATTGGAGGTGGAGGTGACAGGAACATGTCATATTTTTAGACCCTTCTGTGTTTTTCCAGGAGTCGCTTTTTAATTCCTTCACATTAGCATTCAAGATGCAGATAGAACCAAAATGTATTATAGAAAGGAATAGCTGTCTCTCTTACAGCAATCTCTCTCTCTCTTTTCTCCTCCTCCTCTTTTCTGTAGTTATAGTACTAAGCAGTGTAACCAATGTATTGCTTTGCTCCTTCAAAGTGTATTTTAAGTAAATGGGAAAAAAAGACGAGAGAGAGAGAGGGGGTGGGAGAGGGGGGGAGAGAAGGTTCTCTTTCTAAAATTAGTTTCTGACCCATATTTCAACTACTAGAGTCCAATGACTTTGCAGCATTTATCATAACTTGAAATAACCAGTTATTCCAATATGAGGTATAGGTTTTTCCAACTTATTACAAGCCAAAAGAGTTGGATTTCTTCCTCTTTCAGCATGGCTGAATGATTCAGTGGAACTAAAAGCCAAATATTTGGAAGGTATCACAGACTGGAAAAGTTGGTGGCATATTGGTCCTGATCCCAAGAGTACAAGTTTTCTGTTTGCTATTTATGCACATATTTATCATTATCTGTCTTAGGTATCAGAACAGGAACCAAAGTTAAAATAAATGCTCTTATTGCACCAAGGGGAGCTCATTGTTTCCATTCAAAATTATGCACCTTTATATGTTTTTCACACAGTGTCTTGTGTTACAATATAGCCATCAAAGCCATGCAAAACCACACATTCCTTCTGAAATGTGGATCAGAGAAGCAATTATTATACTAAATTTGGATCACCAGATCCACTTCCATAGCAACAGACAGTAATATTACTAACAGGATTATGGTCCCATTTAGCCAGAAAATGTGTTCTGATAATGGGAAAAAGTACATACCAGAATTATACTTCATAAATCCCTCTAAAGGACAGAAAGTTTATTCAGAAGCAGAAAAGTCATGGACTTTTCTTCTTTAAATGTTTGCTTGTTTATCTTCTGGGAACTCTTGAGACTTACAGCCTCAAGCAAGGCAGTCTGTTTCCTTACATCAGCTGCCATGGGCAGATTTGCTGACCCTCAACAAACAGCCTCATTAAGCCTTTCATTAACCCTGGTTATTATCCATTAGTAGCATGGCAATTCTTCCCAGGGACAACTTCACAATTACTGCAAAACAACTGATTCTCTTTGTCTGCTCTACATTTACAGACATGGGAGCTGAAAATAGTGTGCTTTTAATGAAATTTGTCTGTGTGCACTTCTGGAGTATATAGCAAAGATGAAGACATTCTATTCTTCCATCAACCTGCTGGTACAAAATTTAACATTCTACATTTTATCTACAAGTACAAAGGCAGGTGGACAGGCTGCAGCCCAAAAATTGGATGCCTATATTCCTTGACCTTCTTCTTTGAATTCTTCAGCATCAAGCTGATCACTCCATTGAATAAGTCAGCAGCATGGTTTACCTTCCTTTGATAGGGGAAACACATAGGGAAAAAATATAGTACAATTTTAAAAAGTTTGAAGAGTGAAGAGCCAAAAAGAAAAAAGAAAGAAAAGCCTAATTAATGCCACTCTTGGCCCACGTATGAGAGAATTTTGCACACTTAACATCACTGCCACCACCTGGCCCATAGAAGGTAAGGATTCTGCACTAAAGTCATTTGATTTTACAAAATGCCATCACACACCTTCAACCATGTAAAAACTAGTCAAGAGTGAACGAGGCTGTTTTTTTTTATTCTTGATTAATATTACACATATGATTGGCTTTATTTTTGTTTGAACTTGTGATAGTTATGCTACAAGCAGAATATATTTGCCCCTCTCCAACATATTTTCTTAGAATAAATATCACTATAACACTATAACACATGGATTAGGCCCAGGGTACTTGCAGGATCATCTCCTGCCATCCTCCCATTGTCCCGTGCGCTCCCACAGAGCAGGCCTCCTCAGGGTGCCATCAGCCAGACAATGTCAGCTGGCGGCCCCCAGAAGGAGAGCGTTCTCTGTGGGAGCGCCGACCCTCTGGAACGGTTTGCCCACCAGGCTTAGGACAGCCCCCGACCTCCTCTCCTTCCGCCGTGAACTGAAGACGTGGCTCTTTTATCAAATGGGCTGATCCGTTGGGGGATTTTTACATTGAAATAATTTTAATAAATTTTAATTGGATTTTAATTTTTTATGTAATTTTCAAATTTTTGAATGTTTTCTTTGTAAGCCGCCCTGAGTCCTTCGGGAGAAGGGCGGCATATAAATTACATACATACATACATACATACATACATACATACATACATACATAAAATTGATATATAGCTAGTTCTTTTGCCAACAGAAGACAATTTTTTACTGGAATGGAATTGATTTTCTGCAATTCTTCCGCCTCTCTCCCCACATCCCTATGCCCTGTCCAAATTTGCTCTAGAAATTTGTGAGATTCTTTGGTGCAGATTTTGAAGAACAAACATTACAGTGTTTAGATATCACTCAGTGTTCTAACTAATTGGATACCATCTAATTGGAATATTGTCCATTATAATAGTTGGATTTCACCCAGTATTATAACAACATAAGCAATGGACACTACATGTAATATATGTGTGGGTGATTGTGCACCTGTGTGGGTGTATGCACACATAGTAAATATATTTGGTCATCCTACTTTCCTTTCTATTCAACCCTTCAGTCTTCCGACATCACTATATCTTTCACTCTTTGATGCTCCTCTTTGGTTATATTTTTAAATCACTCACTCAATTAATCAATAAGAGCTTGTGTTATGGATGGTCATTACATCAGTACTGTGGGTGGGAGGGGCAGATATGGCGGGAGCAGGGGGCCACATCAGGTTGTGGGAGCACGCGCCCGCTGGCTCCAAGCGGTGGCGCGCTCCGGCCTCCAATGCTCCTCTCGTTCCCCAGGTTGCACAGACCCTCAGGCCCTGGGCCTTCGGCTGATGCTATGCAACGCCCGGTCCGTGGTAAATAAAGCCCCCCTCATTTGTGATCTTGTTCAGGAGGGGGGGAGCGGACCTGGCGGGTATTACGGAGACCTGGTTGGGCCAGGAGGGGGGGGGTCCCCTCGTTGAGATGTGCCCACCCGGTTTCCGCGCATTCCATCAGCCGAGGACACAGGGGAGGGGCGGGGGGGGTGGCGGTTGTCATTAGAGAAGGTCTTGGTCTGAGGGAGGTCACTGTTCCTCAGACGGCTGGTTGTGAGTCCCTCCTTGTGAAGTGGGGTCATGGGGTGCAGATGGGTGTGCTGGTTACATACCTGGCTCCCTGCCACGTGACGGCAGCCCTGCCCGAGCTGCTCAACGTTATAGCCGCGGTGGCGGTTGACACCCCCAGGCTTATGGTCATGGGGGATTTTAACCTGCCATCCGTCGGTGAGGCGTCTGAGGTGGCTCAGGAGTTCATGGCTTCCATGACGGCCATGGACCTGACCCAGTTAGTTCATGGCCCTACTCACATGGGGGGAAACACGCTAGACCTGGTTTTTGTCTCTGGTCAGTGGTTGAGTGATCTTGAGATAGGGGATATAGTGATCGAGCCCTTGTCATGGTCAGATCACTCCCTCCTTCGCTTTGACCTTCGAACCGCCGCACCCCGCCGCAGGGAGGCGAAACCATTGAGGTGGTACCGCCCCAGGCGCCTGATGGATCCTGATAGGTTCCAGACGGAGCTTGGGCCATTTCCTGAGGCTCTGGCACACGGCTCGACTGAGGAGCTGGTGGCCGCCTGGGATAGGGCGGCCGCTGGAGCTTTGGATCGGGTCGTGCCTTTGCGGCCTCTGACCCGGCGTAGATCTCGCCTGGCTCCTTGGTTCACCGAGGAGCTGAGGGAGATGAAGCGCCGGAAAAGACGCCTGGAGAGTGGTTGGAGGGCCAGCCATTCTGAATCTGACCGAACACTGGTAAGTTCTCATATTAGGACCTACCTGGTGGCGATAAAAGTGGCGAAGTATAACTATTTTGCCACTCTTATTGCGTCATCAGATAATTGCCCGGCTGCCCTGTTTAGGGTGACCCGCTCCCTGCTCCACCAGGAAGCGCGGGAGGACCCCTTGGAGGGTAGAGCCGAGGATTTTGTACAGTATCTGTATGACAAAATCGCTCAGATTCGGGAACATCTGGACTCTGACTGGGTAGATTCAGCGGGGAGGACAGAGGCAGGTCTTATGAGTATTATCTGGGAAGAGTTTGATTCTGTGACGCCCGAAGACGTGGACAGGATACTGGGCAGACTGAGCGCAGCCACATGTTTACTGGACCCGTGTCCCTCCTGGCTGGTGCTGGCCTCTCGGGAGGTTACACAAGGCTGGCTCCAGGGGATTATAAATGCTTCCTTGAGTGAGGGTGTCTTCCCTGCCGCCTTGAAAGAGGCGGTGGTGAGGCCTCTCCTCAAGAAACCTTCCCTGGACCCGGCAGTGTTGGCAAATTATCGTCCAGTCTCCAACCTTCGCTTCATTGCAAAGGTTGTTGAGAGTGTGGTAGCGCGACAGCTTCCCCAGTACCTGGATGAATCGTCGTATCTGGATCCGTTCCAGTCGGGCTTCAGGCCTGGGTACAGCACGGAAACGGCATTGGTCGCGTTGGTTGATGATCTATGGAGGGCTCGGGACAGGGGTTGTTCCTCTGTCCTGGTCCTATTAGACCTCTCAGCGGCTTTTGATACCATCGACCATGGTATCATGCTGCACCGGCTAGAGGAGTTAGGGGTGGGGGGCACCGTTCTACTGTGGTTCTCCTCCTTTCTCTCTGACCGGTCGCAGTCTGTGTTGACAGGGGGGCAGAGGTCGACCCCGAGGCCCCTTGTATGTGGGGTGCCACAAGGGTCGGTCCTCTCGCCCCTTCTGTTCAACATTTATGTGAAGCCGCTGGGTGAGATCATCCGTGGTTTCGGGGTGAAGTACCACCAGTACGCTGACGATACTCAGCTGTACATCTCCACCCCGGACCACCCCAATGATGCCCTTGAAGTGATGTCCCGGTGCCTGGAGGCCGTGCGGATCTGGATGGGGAGAAACAGACTCAGGCTCAACCCATCCAAGACCGAGTGGCTGTGGTTTCCGACATCCCGATATAGTCAGTTGGCGCCATCACTGACTATTGGGGGTGAGTCATTGGCCCCCACGGAGAGGGTTCGCAACTTGGGTGTCCTCCTGGACTCACGGCTGTCTTTAGAAGAGCACATGACGGCCGTGGCCAGGGGGACTTTTTATCAGGTCCGCCTGATTCGCCAGTTGCGTCCCTTTCTGGATCGGGACTCATTAAATACGGTCACTTATGCTCTTGTTACTTCCCGCTTGGACTACTGCAATGCTCTCTACATGGGGCTCCCCTTGAGGAGCACCCGGAGGCTCCAGCTGGTCCAGAATGCGGCCGCGCGGGTGGTTATGGGAGCGACGTGGCGCTCCCATGTGACCCCCCTCCTGCGCGAGCTGCACTGGCTCCCGGTGGTCTTCCGGGTGCGCTTCAAGGTTTTGGTTACCACCTTTAGAGCGCTCCATGGCATCGGACCGGGGTATCTACGAGACCGCCTTCTGCTACCAATAGCCTCTCACCGGCCAGTACGCTCCCATAGAGAGGGGCTCCTCAGGGTGCCGTCGGCCAAACAGTGTCGACTGGCGGCCCCCAGGGGGAGAGCCTTCTCTGTGGGGGCACCTACCATCTGGAACGAGCTCCCCCCAGAGATACGGAAGATCCCGGACCTGCGCACGTTTCGCCGTGCTCTCAAAACTTTTCTATTTCAGCAAGCTGGCCTGGCCTAACTCCCCTCTTTTAAATTCTTAAATTTTAAATTTTTTAATTCGTGATTTTATAAATTGGGTGTTTTAATCTGTGTTTCGGCCGAAATATTTAATAATTTTAAGGGATTTTTAATATTTGTATTGTCTGTATTTTATCCTGGCTGTTCACCGCCCTGAGTCCCTCGGGAGTAGGGCGGTATAGAAATTTGATTAATAAATAAATAAATAAATAAATAAATAAATAAATAAATAAATAAATAAATAAATAAATACTATACTTTCTTTTGTACTACATTTTGTCTAATAATAAAATGAAATGTATAGTGCAATAGCCTTGTGACGTGAAGTTTCTTACCCTGATCAGTTAGCAGAATTACTGGCAGAAGTTGCAGAACTGAGCCTAATTTGTCATCTTTGAAGGCAAGGAAATTATTCATTTGGTTGAGAGGAAGGCTTTTTCTTCAGACATCACAACACGCTTGCCCTTGTACACAACATATGTCAGGTTGCTGTCAAGTAAGAACACAAATATCCCACAAACATTGCAGAACATCACTGTAAAGTCCTCTCTGTTAATCTTTAGTTTTATTTCTTAAGGTAGCATCAGTACAAGAGTTTTATTTCTTCTTGTGGCCTTCTCAGCTCTCAAGTGCTGTTGACTTACTGGGAACATTCATTTACAGACTTCCACTTAAAGTTTTCCATCAAATTTCTTGGTCAAATTCTTGTTTGTTTTTCCTATTCACTGTCTCACTGAATTCATTACTGGAAGATAACAGTATCTTGTTATACTGCTTAATATTGCAACTGCCATTTATGCCTTAAAGGACCAGTAGTATAGATGGAAATTGAAATATATTTTGGCCCTTGTTTCAGTCTACATATCATTTTTTTCTTAAGTATGCTTCATCTCTGAAAGTTATAAGCCAGAGAAAGTGTCTTGTTCTTGAAGCAGTGATTCTTAAACTATGGGTTGCAGACCATTGATGGTCTATGGAATTCAACCAGGTGCTTTGGGGGTTCTTTCTGGCCAGAACCTATTCACTGCCTTGTTCACCTTGCTGATCAAAGCCTGCTCACAGTCCTTGCTGCTCCATGTTCACTCTAGTCCATGAGTCTCCAAGCTCTGGACCATGGCCCACTACCAGCCTATTTGCAACCAGGCCAGCACGCATGCACATGAGTGCTCAACTTGTGCGAGCATTTAGCCGACACACCCAGGCACAGCTCAACTCTCCCGAATGGCAGACTGGCATGCATGGGCATGTGTGCACAGCTTAAGTAGTCGAGCTGCATGTGTATGTGTGTGTATGCCTGCCAGCCACTTGCATGAATCGAGATGTGCATGCATGTATTCACTGGCTTGGTGCCCATATAGCCCGGTTCCCCTCTCCCCTCTCAACCAAGCCACAAAGGTTGGGGACCACTGTTCTAGTCAACTGTCAGACCTTTAATCTCTCTTGGCTCCAGGCCTAGACCTTAAACTGTCCATCATCAAGCCAGATAACACTACATAACAAAACTACATCCTCTCTCTCATTGGTATGAAAGATGTTAAATTCAGAGATTTCTCCTGAAAAACGTTCTTGATCAGCAAGTTTGTGCTAAGAGGTATATTACATAGCATTGGTTAAATAACATGATTAGAGTGGTAAATAAATAATCTTTATTTTTGATACAAAATTTAACCTTAAAGCCTTTGAAAATGGAGGAGATAGGGAGACATATACCAATGCAATTGTTTAAATGCAACTGTAAACGTTATCTTATTCACCAAATGTTCTCCGCCCCCCCCCTCAAGGTTTATTGGGTTTTTATTTTTAAACCTATATCAACATCAATACATGAACAGTGTGGTGTCTGGGTATGGTTCATATTAATACAAATAACAACAGTCAATTATTACATTAATCAAATTTATATAATCCTTATATTAACGTATTTGATTATTTTAAAGTAGTTATTCAATATTTCAGTGTTCCATTCTAATGTAAATGATCTTGAACATACATAGTAATACCATCTTTCAACCTCTCAACCTTTCCATCTAATTATTACTTATTTTCAATTTATATAGAAATTATAACTACTAATATTCCCCCTAATTCTTATTTCTATCTCTATTCTGACTTCTAGTCACATCACTCTTACTAATCCTAATATTAAAACACATATTTATGTTAATACGTAGTCCTTCACATAAAAGTGTATATTCTTATTTCTACCTCTATTTCTAGTTTTTAATCAGGCCATCATTATATTAGAAAAAAGAAGAAAGAAAAAAAAAGGAAAAAATTGCTCTATTTTATTCATCATCCCTTGCCCGTTTAAATACTTCAATTCTTATTCATTTTTTGGCTTTCCCCCATACTCCACTCTTGGATCTTTGTCTCTGTCAGCATCTGTATCTTCATTATTCCATACAAATATTTCTCCTATCTCTGTCCTCCTAAGCTGCTATATCTCACCCATACCAAATGTTGTTAAAGAAGAAAATATAGAGAAGGTAGTGCCCACATTTTCTAACTGTTTATTTAGCGAACCATGATTGCAGGAATTTTTACACACACTGCCTTGAACTATATAACTATACAACAGCATCTGTTCAATGTGTGAAAACATGACTTTGAATCTACTTGTAAATTTTAACAGTCTTCCATATGGTAACTATGCTTGTAGTCATCAATACAATAACAAACAGTAGTGGTGACAGTGAGTCTCCTTGAAAGATTCCTTTGATATTAACCTCTCCCAGTCTATTATCATTGGCCAATAACTGTCTCCCATTCTGCCATTGATCTTTGCACAGAGCTTCTGATGTTTCTACAGATTCCTGTTATTTCTAGGCACTTAATTATCCAATCATATGGTAGGGAGTCAGATTCCTTCTTGTAATCAATCTAAGCTACATTCAGGTTGGTCTTCCTTCTCTTGCAGTTTTCCAAAATCATCTTGTCAATTATGAGGTAATGTTTTGTTCCTCTGCTGTTTGGGCAATTGCTTTTCTGCTCAGGCATAAAGAGCTTGTTTTCAACTAAATGCTGGTGGAATGCATCTGCTACAACATCAAGTAATAATTTGAAAGTTATTGGTCTTAACTACTACCTTTATCCAAGATGTATTCTTCCTGTGTTTCTTTAGGTTATCCCATAGTTGCAGCCAGAAGGGCACTGTTTCTTCTTTATCAGATGTTGACTAGTTCATTTCAGTCTATTAATTGATGGATTGGTAGAAACATTTCTGATTTGACTGAAATAGGAGTCTCTAGAGTGTGCAATTCAATTTATATCTGCTGATCTTCTTAATTATAGTTATTTGTTGCTTTATTATTTCCAGTGCTTCCTTGATTCTTTCTAGGTAATATTTCTTGATCAAGTATTCTTTGTCCTCTTATTCTTCAGTTTCTTTTCTTTCATCTGTTCTAGTTCACTTAGATTTGATTTTAATATGTTGCTTTCATTTTCCAGCCTGATACTCCATTTTGGAGGAGAACTATTTGGCTTTTTAAAAATGTATTTTTCAACCAAGGTATTCAGTTATAACAGCAGTCATGCTGTATATTAGTTTGTTCCTTGCAGTGAGCTGGTGCTTATATTTGACATTACAGTATTGGCAGATTTTAATACTTGTGCTGTTTATTTGGAAATTCTGGCAACTTTATTCTGCTGTTTTCGTGTGGTTCTAGACGCTCAGTTATTCCGTTTCCATTTATCTTGCTTTTAGTTAGAGGGCTTTGTTCTTTCTGAGAAGAAAGCATAGGAGTAGGTGCATGGTTTGGGAATGAAAACAATTCAATAGCTATACTGGTTTCCTCTATTGTTGACTCCCTTGACTTCTGGCAAGGTTTTGATTTCTTTGCCCTAGGTAGACTTTTGCAGTTTTTTTTTTATTTGATTTATATGCCGCCCTTCTCCGGAGACTCAGGGCGGCTTACAATGCGCTAAGCAATAGCCTTCATACTTTTGTATATTTATACAAAGTCAGCTTATTGTCCCCACAACTGGGTCCTCAATTTACCTACCTTAGAAAGGATGGAAGGCTGAGTCAACCTTGAGCCTGGTGAGATTCGAACCTGCAGTAATTGCAGGCAGCTGGTGTTAATAACAGGGTGCTTTAGACCACTGTACTACCAAGGCTCACAGTTCTTCCAACTCTGTAATACTTTATTTTGTATTAAAATCGACATTGGTCTGCTAGCCTCTGATCTGTTATTTTTTATTCTGGATTTCATCCTTTCCAGAACTGGTGCATTCTTTTCAGATATTCTCTTCTTGTTGAATTTGATTTGTAATTAGGGATCACTATTTCTTTGTTTCCAGTCTTCATATATTTTTGATGGGTAAACAACTTTTCTTCCAGTAGCCCTTCTCCAACAGCTAGGATAACTTAGACAACTACCCATCTGATATGTATTTCTGTAATTGTTCCCTATGACTATCATTAAGTGTTGTATCTTATGATTCTTGACAAATGTACCTTTTCTTTTATGTACACTGAGAGCGTATGCACCAAGAAAAATTCCTTGTGTGTCCAATCACACTTGGCCAATAAAGAATTCTATTCTATTCTATTCTATTCTATTCTATTCTATTCTATTCTATTCTATTCTATTCTATTCTATTCTATTCTATTCTATTCTATTCTACGTAAATTATATCTCTCCATACTATTTAAGGGAGATGCTTTCTTTGGATGCTGTCTCTGACCTAAAAAAAGCAAAAAGATGCTGCTATATTTGTATCAGGGTTAGTGGGGAAATGCCATTTACCTTTCAATTAAATTAGTCTCCAGTTGGCTAACAAACAACAGGTACTAATGAAAAAAAGAAAACTTAGAACTATGCTGCCTTTGGTATGACCTAAGTGTAGCTCATAGTTATCTGCTACAATGTCATACCTGTCAATGATTACTTCAGCTTCAACCACAACAGTACACGAGCACACAACAGATACAAACTTAAAGTGAACCGTTCCAAACTCGATGGCAGAAAATACGACTTTAGCAACAGAGTGGTCAATGCCTGGAATGTACTACCTGACTCTGTGGTTTCATCCCGGAACCCCCAAAATTTTAACCTAAGACTGTCTACTGTTGACCTCACCCCATTCCTAAGAGGTCTGTAAGGGTAGTGCATAAGAGCACCAGCGTGCCTACTATCCCTCTCCTAATGTTTCCTCTATTAGTATCTATTTCATGTACTCAATTCATGCTTATACTTATATATATTGCCTAATACATTCTTGACAAATAAAATAAAATTAAATAAATAAATAAACATCCATAACAAAGCAGAAAAAAACCTAAAAAATGTGTGTATCCAGTTAGTAATATCGTATCTTATTTATTCAATTTATTTATCTAGACTTTCTGTTCAAATCTAAAGTCTCAAATTGATTTACAGTAGAAACCAAACAAAAATACAAAAGTACGACGATTAAAAAGAAAACACTTAGAATGTGAATATTGTTGTAAAATCATTAACATTTAAAGGCCTAGAATTTAAAGCAGGGGGTGGCAAATGCAGTTCCCCAGGGAGATCATCGAGAGTGACAGATGGAAAGAATTTATTCTCGGCCTTTGAAAACAGGATCATTTTCAAAAGAATCTTTCCTGCAGGTCTTACCGTCTAGACAACTTTGTAGTGGGAGACACAATTACTTTCATAATCATGCTCTAAGCCACTAGAGGTACAGAACCCAGCAGCCCACAATGCCCAGTAGATGTTTATACTAGCTTTCCTTCAGCTCTGCTATTCTAAAGAAGCTGGCAGATGGTGCTATGCTCTTTCTGGGAAGGAAAGGGAAGAACACTGTCTTCAACTGTTCCTTCTCCTCCTGATAAACATGACCAGGTAGGTTACCATCTTGCCACAGGGAGCAGGAGGCACAACAAAAATCTGCAATAAGAGCTGCAATGCTTCAGAAAATGTTCTTTCCACTGCAAATAAGAGGTTGTTCTTTTATCCCACTATGTTTGTATCTTCGTTTCAAACTTCTCTTGGTACTGTGTCTGGACTCTGTCAAAGATGCTGGATGTTATTCCTATTGTTAATTACAGATTTTTCCATTATGTTGATATCTCCACAGCTGCCCATATATTGTAATATCCTTTAGGTTGTCTTTGGGAGGATTTAATGTAAGCAAAAGTGGTCAAAAGGGGAATAGGAAAATGGGACCAAATGGATTCAGAAATTGGATGTCTGTTTTTCCAACTCAAATTCAATAATATTTGTATGTTTTTAATCTGTGGGGCAATGGGGAGACTTTTCTGAGGCATTCTTTATGAAATTATAAAAATTCATCAGGGATACATGTTGGATGTGTGCCAGTATGTCCAGGATGAATAGGACATCCCATTTTCTCTGTAAGACACAGGAATCAGATTTAGCAATTCATAGGTTATCGTTACCATAATAATGCAATGTCTGTGTAATGCTTTGGAAGAAATTTCAGCCTAGACACTGGAAATGGAAAGCCCACTTCAACATCTTCCAAGTGAGGCACACTTTGGAATTATTGAAACAATACAAAAGAACAAACTTTTGCACTGAAGAGGAACCAAGAATTTTTCTGTAAAACAAAATACTACCTTCAAAAGTTGGATTTTCTTAAGAGATTTTTGCATTGGAGGAAACAATTAATTTGCTTCTTCGGATTTACCCTGATCCCATTAATCCACAACAGGATAATTCCTCCTCCTCTTGAATTATTTCAGTGCCCTAAAAAAAGGTTGCAGTAAACAGAAATAAATTTCTGTCTTCTCTGATTACTTGTTCCCATTTGCAAACCCTAGTTAAAAAAGCCAAGCAAACAACATAACATTCGTAAGTTTGAAGTTTGTTCATTCCTGGAACTCCAAGAAAAAACTGACAATGTCTGCTTTACTGTGATTACCAAACCTAAACCAACATATAAAAGAAAACAGAACAAATATACTCCTTCTTCAATAAGTTCAGTTCTAAATGATATTGTTCTAACAGACGAGATGCTCAGACTGTATTTTTATCTTGCCTGCTTCACAAAATTCATTTGGGTTCACAGCCCCTAATAGACTGGGGGAGGGAGGAGAAAATTGGCAAGGCTAGTTTTGCAAAGGATGTTAGACAAGAAGAGGAAATTGCTACTGATCTAGACAACAAGAAGAAAAATTGCAGCTAGCAATAAATTGTTCTGAAGTATTTCCTTGTAAGAGAAGACAAGTGAGGAGGGCACTGGAAACACACAAGACAGAGGAGATCAATGGTTTGAGGTAATTTGATCATAAAGATGAGAGCAACTCTCCATGGACTTAATCAGTGACAGGTTCACCATCTCCAAAGGACACTGCCTGCCTCTCTCAGCCCTTGGCTTAATACTTTGAAAGGAAGACTAATATCTTTCTTGTCCTTGGAATGATATACAACTGATGTAGAATTTTCAATTGCACTCCTCAGATCTCAGTGACCTGCAAGACTCGTTTAATACTAAACATCTTTTTGCCCTGCCTACAAGCCTCCGTATTCCTTAATCTCTCTTCCCTCACCCTTAGCCTCATCTGGCACAGAACATTAGATTCTTTGCTATCCTGGCCCAATTCTCTAGAGCCCCCTCCCCCCACTGAAAAAGATCAAGTAATCAAATAATCAGCCGTGCATACATATGCTTAGCTCCGAAATGCAGTTGAAAATGAAACCTGGCCAAAACATTATAGATCAAAAGGCAGAGTAATAACAGCACTAAATTAGAATGTTGTTCCACTGCCTGACTCAGATACGTCTCGTCAGAAACAGATGGCTGGCCCTGGGAAGCCCATCAACTCCAGTTCAAACTCTTGCTATAAGCTCATTTCTGGTCATGCAAAATGGAGCAATTTATCCCTCCCTAAAAAGATAATTCCACCTTGGAGATGGGATACTGTAGAGTTGTTTAGTCTTTCTTCTATGGGAAAGAAAGTTTGGGTAGAGAAAATATCAAACATAAAAAAGAAGCGGGGGACATTTTTCCCCCCTCGGTAGCAATAAGGAAAAGGTTTGCCCTTGCCTTATCCCAGGATATTTTTCAGCTTTTCAGTAAAGCTCAATCTCCCAGCCATGTATTAACTAGATTTGATCCTGGTTATTTGTTTCCTTAGATCATCTAAGGTTAGGATGCTGATCTTGTCAACTGCAATGCCCGTTGATATTTGCAAAAGTATATAGATAAGCAGTAGAAGAAAAATATTTTCATTAAATAGGTAAATCTTCTAATTAGGATCCAGGGCTGTTTTAATCCTTTTGTTGTGAGATAAGTTTCATTCGGCTCTTTCCTTCTGTTTCCATTGCTAGCTGGCCATTACAAACATTGCTATTGAAATTTCTGTTCTGGTTCCTGCATTTTCATAATGTTTTCTTCTTCCCTAGTTACTGTTTTTTTTCCTTTTATGACAGGTGTTAAACTAGAAATGGATATTTTGTAAAAAAAAAAATAAAAAAAATTACACTGTAGAGCAAAAGGCTCTCCATGTAAAATTGTTTCTTTTAAAAAAAAGATACTTAAAAATTAATTATTTTTACGATCAGAAGATATAGAAGAGACATACTCTATCACCACTTCCACAAGTTTTCTCCCCCTAAGATCTGTTACCCCCACCCAAAAAAAGAGAACCTTCCTTTCATAACCATCTTTCATCTATCTGAATTCTTTGATTTCATATTTTGCTTTCTACAAATCCATCCCCCCAAAAATCACAGGGAGTAAATTGGGGTGAAATCCAGCCGGTTCTGACAGGTTCTGGAGAATCGGTAGTGGAAATTTTGAGTAATTCAGAGAACTGGCAAATATCACCTCTGGCTGGCCTCAGAGTGAAGTGGGAATGGGGATTGTGCAGTATTCTTCCTCTGGAGTGGGGTGGAAATGGAGATTTTGCAGTATCCTTCCCCTGCGACGCCCACCAAGCCACGCCACACCCACCAAGCCACACCCAGCCACCCACAAAGAACCGGTAGTAAAATAATTTGAATTTCATCACTGAGGTAAAGATTCTTGTCAATACCAATTCTTATTATCAAGAACTAACATAGCTGCATTAAAAATAGTAAGCCTGCTATTATTATATAGCACAAGTAAGATGTATATTAACACATTTGACTGGTACAGTATCATCCTACATATGTTTTTTTTTTCAGAATGCTATTTATTTATGTACTGAATTTATATAGCTTTCAAACTCTCAAACTGCAAATCTGGGTGACCCACATAAGATTGAAGGCAATACAAAGCTAATATGGAGAACAAAGACATAACACTATCGACACAAACCCTAATCATTCCATATCAAATCATTACCAAAGGATTCATTTATTACTCTGATCCAGTGGTTGGCACAAGGCCAGGGTCTTCAAAGCCTACAAAAAGCCAGAAAGGACAGAGTCATCCTAATTTTGTAGGGAGTGGGGCGAAGTTGTTCCATAGGGCAGATGCCCTAACAGAAAGGGCAGGCTCTCATTTATTAGCTCCTTCTGCTTGCATATAAAATTACTTCTTAAATCAAATAATCCAGAAGGTTATTAGATTTGTTATATCTGTTTTGAAGTCACTGAACTGAACTGATCTGATGACTGGAATAAGATTCAATTCACACAGTTATTAGTTTTAAAAATAAACATGATAGCAAAGTTAGCCTTGATTTTATTCTCATAGTCAATGATTGCAGAGAACCTGGAAAATATTAAGAATAGGCAGCTTCCACATAAGTGGACTTCAACTCCCAGAATTCCCCAGCAAGCATATGGGAATTGAAGTCTAGTTATCTGAAGAGACTCAGGAAAACTGTTTTAACAGCATGTTGTGCCAGGCATTGTTTTTACAAAACATGTTCAAGTAACTGAAGGGTAATTTTGGGAGGAGAGTGTTTGTAGTTTCCTTAGATCTGTTGAGACATTCAATATCCCAGGAAAGAACATGTGAAAGAGCTTCTGAAAGCATGTCTTATTAGCACCCTTAGCATCCAAACAATGACACACCCAGTTTTAATTGAGATTGGTTTGAGAGGAATCTACTTACTTTTACTACCGGTTAGCAATGGGAGTGCGCGTGCAGAAAGGTTCTACTTACCTTTACTAACGGTTAGCAACGGGAGTGCACGTGCATTCTTCTGCGCATGCCCAGAAGCTTCTGTGCATGTCCAGAAGCTTCTGCGTATGTGAGATCATCAATTATGACGTCCGAGTGGGTAGGCGGACCCTCCCACTGCTTTTACTACTGGTTCTAAGGAACTGGACAGAACCGGGAACAACCCACCACTGAAGCTACTGTTATACACTCCCTCCACAGGAATATAAACTTTGGCTAATCGCAATTCAAACCGTGTGTGTGTGTGTGTGTGTGTGTGTGTGTGTAATTATGTTATATATATAAAATATAGTATCATCTTTGCTTGAGTTAATTCCTTTCATAAGTTGTGAAAAGATAGGTTGATTAATACATTGGTATGTAGATTTTGTATTGGTATGTGTTTTAGTTCTGGCTGTGCACCGCCCTGAGTCCATTAGGAGAAGGGCAATATAAAAATTGAATTAAATAAATAAATAAATAAATAAATAAATAAATAAATAAATAATGAAATAATGAAATAATGAAATAATGAAATGACTACCATCTAACATCTGAGTAAGATGATGTATATTCTTTATAATGAAAATCTACTTTGATTATCTGGCTTTTAGTCTAGGACCATGATGGTGAACCTATGGCACGCGTGCCAGAGGTGGCACACAGAGCCCTCTCTGTGGGCAGGTGTGCTGTCACCCCAGCTCAGCCAGCTGGTCGTTGGGTTTCCAGCATGCACATGCGCGCCTGCCACCTGGTTGTTGGATTTCCGGCACTCTGGCATGCGCACGCTTTCCGGTTTGGGCACTTTGTGCCAAAAAGTTTCACCATCACTGGTCTAGGATTTCATCACGTGAGATAATAATGGTCTTCCATATTCTGAAGATATCAGACCCAAAAGCCAAGAATGACATGCGGTGATTTTTTTCCAAGCTGAGTTCTTTATTGTTTCCACACCTATAGACAGAATCTTTCCAGATTAAGCATTCTGCTATTTTATCGACCATATGTTCTGAACACTAGTACACAAAATATTTGAATTGAGTTCTCTCTTAACAAAATCATACAGTTGTGACATGAGCTCTGTCCCTTTCATACATGTGTGTGATGTCATACACATATGAAAGGGACAGAAATTTTGTCACAGTGGCACAATTCTGTTTTTATAATGTGCTCCCTTTGACATCTCTGACAGTACAGAGGTTTCAGAGAAACACATTCTATCATTTTTTCTACCAAATTCTACCATCTCTATTTGATGAAAGAGGATTTGCTTTCAAAATAATTTGGTAAAATATCCAAGTGCTCTGAACTTAGTTATGAAATGGTTGAGAAATATGTGTCATTAAAAATTATGTATCATTGTATTGTTGTGCTTTCAATGATTTGCAGTGTTTCTGGCTTCCCAAGTGAAGATACCCTAATGGGAGTCCTTTGGGACCATTTCTTTTTTCAGTAGCATTGCTACTGTCACTACAAAGCAGGAGTCCTGGAACTGAGAAATTTTCAAGATAATTTCACCTGTCCAAATGAAATTGTCAGGGTTCCAAGTAACACCTCCAACAAAAGAATACCCTGAGGCTTGAGTTTCCTCAAAGTTCCTTTTTATTGAAGATGTCATATTGGCACATCTGGGAAAATCCGAATCTGAAAGTTTCCAGGTTTTCTCCACCCAAGTGAAAGTTCAAGTCCCTGCCCAGCACCCTCATATCCATCACATGGTCCAATCATCCACCATCCAAACTGGAGACACCGCCCAGTTATCTGACTCCAGGAGTCAAGGCAATGTGTCCTTGACTCTCTGAGAAAGGAATGTTATTTTGACTACATATCACCCATACTCTATGCAATCCTCCCTCCCATTTTCCCACAGAAGAAGATGTGGCAGGCCTGAAGGCCCAAATGTAAAAGATGGCTTCCAGGTCTGATAAAAATCAGGAGAAATCATCCAATTTTTCTGTCCACAAATTTGGAATTTGGAGAATTTGGAAATGCTTCTTCTGATGTCCAGAGTTGTGTTCTGGGAAATCCCTGTGTGTTTGCTGAGACCAGTAGCCATTTCAACTGGAAGCAAGATAAATGCCTATAGGAAAGGTTCAGTTTTACTGGAACCAGTCTACTAGTCTGCTGGTTTGAAAATGTAAATGTCAGCTTGACAACTTAATTGAGCTGTATGCCATGTATATGCATGGACATTTAAAAAGAATAGTTATAGTTATTCTTGGACAGTTCCTTCAGCAATCCTGTCATCTTTATGTTAAATGCAAAAGGGTGACAGTTCTTTGTATATGAACTCTAATGTATGGGCATGTGTGTAAGTATGGGTTAATGTTTTTATGAGGATAAGGGTATATGCAGTACTCATCAGTGATAATATCAATATGAAATGCTTTTCAAATAACTGAACACCAAACAAAAGCATGTAATTTAATTTCAATTAGAATAGTGCAGCTTCTTCAAGAATGGGACACTTGCACACAAACTCTGTGTGTGTGTGTGTGTGTGTGTGTGTGTGTGTGCTTGTTATGTTATCCTCAGAGTATTAAGCACAGTACAGGGAAATTATCATGTAAATGAAAATTATTTCATCAACTTTGGTATCATTCCCTCTTCTTTCTTCTTTCCAGATAATCAGAGTGATTGGCATGGGAACAAAAAAGATGATGGCAGGATAAATAATATGGTATCAGTGGAATATTTTCCTTTAGATTGGTTGGAGTATTTGTACAATTAATTTAATTTAATTTACAATTAATTGGCTTCAGTGGTACTTTGATGATATCTCATTTTGCTTCATTTTAATCCTTCCTTAAACCTTTATTAATGCCTCCTTGGAAAGTTAAATTTGACTATATACTTATGTATTCCCTCCCCTTTCTCAGTTTCTCCTACATCCTGTTTTTGTGCATATTTACATTGTCCACAGACACTAAACATTTAACATAGTTAAATTCTTACTAACGATGAGCAGATAAATTCTCCAACGTTTTTTTTCTATCAGTCTTCAATCAATTCTACTAGATTTCAACCTATTTCAATGAAGTTCTCATTGAAATATGGTATTTTTGCACTTAATTTCTTAGCAGGTGGGCAACAGTCATTTCTAAGTGTTCTCTCCTTCACTGTACAGTACATTAATTGTTGAATTTATCCTTTTCTGCAGAAATTCAGAAAATGGTCACCCCAATTTTCTTATTACAGATTTGGTGGAGAATTTGAAAGTATGTATGTCCCTGGCTTTAGTTTTTATAGAAATCAACACTTTCTCTGTAGAATTAGGAATACTATTGCAGAGGCATATTTCAAGATACAAATGACGGAACTAGGCACCAAAATTGCACTCACTTTCAATGGGTAACAGAAGCTTTAAATTTCCTTATGTTGTGCCATTTATTTATTTTTGAAATGTAGCTCTCTCCTCAACCACCTGTCCAGATAGATCAGTGCTACAGTTCAAACTAAGGTTGCTTTTTTCACTAAAAGAGTAATTTTAAGAAGAAGAAGAAAAATGCTTACTTAAGCAGGTAGTAGCACCAAACTGTTTGTAGCTGATCATTTCAATTATGCAGTCAGTCATGAACATATTTAGATGGCAAACAAACAATGTTGTCTATATTAGGAGTTTGGAAAACATCCAAAGGAAGGCAATGGTTAAACCGCTTCTGTACTTCTGCCAAGAAAACAGCATGGAGGTCTCCATGTTGTTATCAAGAACTGAGCACAAGCTAGGAATAGTGTTTACAACTGGTAGTAAGTTGTAAACCCACAGAGAGTTTGCTTACCTGTGGCTGCAAGCATGGTAGCAATGCAAAGCTCAAAATGAAAAAGGCATGTGAAATGATGGAACATTTTTAATATAAAAAAAGATATCTAAAATGGCATGCATGCTAATTCTTTACAACTAGGGGAGCAACATTAACATAATCTAAAACAGCAGACAGCTGTGTGGCAAATTCAGGTGTTCTACATTATGTCCTTAAATATTAGTACAGAACTGAGATATAAATAGAAGTAAGCATGTGTGAGTTTAATAAGGCTTTTGTTTATAGACGAGTGGGAGTAATTCATAGCCAGATGGAATAAGTTTCCAAAACAGTAAGAAATGCCGAGTTAAATAATTACTGCTTAGAAGTCAGACATACACAGGAAAGGCTACTGTTTGTTGTATTGGTAAACAAGCACATATTTCTTTTTAAAAAACCTGCACAGGATGACTCTTTTAAATGCATGTACATTGTACTTTAAATGCATCTATACTTTGCTTCTACTGAAGGCCTTTCTCCAAGTTTCCATGTTTTTATACTTGTCTAGTAAACAATCTGAATCTCTAGCCCCAAACTGGATGGACAGCCTAGCTGGCCAACATTGCTACATAAATCATACTATTCCATCGCCTTTATCTGTGCAAGGGGCAGGAACAAACACTATTCAAATGATGGCCTAGTGGCTGTAGCTGCAATGACCCTAGGTATTGTTCCCACTGCTTGAGTTTCACTGCATAACCTAGCACATTTGATTGTCTGATTGATTGGATTGATTACACGCCATCAAGTCATTGACTCTCAGCAACCACAGCCTAGCTCCTTACAATGATTGAAACAGAAAACTACTATAAAAGAAATCTTTCTTATTTAGCATAAAAAAAACATTGTGGCATTTCCCAGATAAGATCATTTTTTACACTCTGAATGTTCCACCTAGTTAAGAATCTAAAAAGAACTAATGTATCTTGGTGTTGGCGTATAATATTCCATTCGGCCCTGGCAATATGCGCAGAAAAAATGTTGAAATTGTGATGAAATTGCTGTTGGGATTGCTGTCTGTGTTTCAAAAAAGCAGCTGCACCCAAGTAGAAATGTTTCCCACCCCATTTCCCCAAAGCGCAACACAACTCTTTTTTTTCCCTTCAAAGGGTTGTTTTAAAGCTTGTCACCCTAGAAACCTGACAGATGGGATCATGCATGCATCTATTCACAAGCATCCCACCCCTATTTCAGATGCTTGGTTAATTGAGCCACACCCTAGCAGTTTAAAGGATGTTGTGATGTCCAGAGGCAACTTCACCACCCTGATTCTTAGCTTACAAAAGCAAACCCTAAGAGTAAGTCTGGGTATGTGTGTAGGAAAAAAGAAGGCAAGGAAGCAGGAGATGATGTCTGGAGACTGACAGCTGATACAGGCAGGCAAGACAACTATTAGACAACAGCCAGGACTGCAAATAACAGTAAGCAGCATATCCTGCTGGGATTCCTGCCTAGACCTCGGTTTGGGAGCTCAGCTGGGGGACTTAAAAGCAACACTGCTTAAGATCAATTTGGCCTACAACTCAGCAGCAATTAGAAGATGAGCAACCACACTGAAATAGCACCTCATCCCAACCTTTTACCTTTTGGAGAAAGGTAAAGGTTTAATGGTACTTTATCAATTATAAGACTTTTTTGAACTATTAACAGTATAAAGGACTAATAAAGACATAGTTATGTGGCAACATCACCTTACATAGTACTAGAGGAGTGGAATAGAGCAATAACCTAGGGGAAGCTGTATGCTACAATAAAGTATTGTGTACAGATTTGCCATGCTGTGTTGTGTCCAGTCCTTGGAGAGCAATTATTTCCTCAAGAAAATAATTGTCAAAAACAAAGTTGGGTGTATAGAATTAAAAATGAATCATAGATAAATCCAGAGGTGGAATTCTACCGGTTCAGACCGGTTTGGGCAAACCGGTAGCTCCGATGATCAGCTGGGAGTGAACCGGTTTGCTCTAATGATCAACCAGGCTGCCCGCTCACCCCTGCTCTTTACTTACTTTTATCTTCGCAGCTGATTAGTGTCACGCCTCAGCTGTTTTAATTCCCTAGCACTAATGCGGAAGGTGATTTTGAACTGCACACGTGAAGCGCTTGATCACTGAACTGGTTGTTAAACCGGAAGAATCCCATCACTGGTTAAATCTAATTTATACCACTAACATTACTCACTATACCTCTCCATTTTTTTATCCTTGCAAACCTTTGGTTGCTTCTACTTTCTCAAAATGCCATATATCCACTGCCTGGTTCTTTAAACATTTTACTCTTTTTTGTTGTTGTTGTTGCTGAGAATTTCAGTAACTCCATCCAAATTTGATTTTCTAGGTGGTCTTCTTGACCCACTCCTTCTGCCTTCATATATATATATATTTATTTCATACTCTTTTTTTGCCGTTTTGACCTCATTCAATCTTCTTAGAAGACCAAACTATCTCAAATTACTTCTTTTCATATCGATAACTTCATTTTATATGAATTCAACATTCATTCAAAAGCCATGAGAAGTTATGATGATGCCACATCTGTCATGATTCAATTGTAGACATGCAAGTGGTATAATTTGTATTGGTCACATCTTGATGTCATGACACATATAATGCAGTATGTAATCTACCACACTTGTGTAATAATGGCATGACATGCATAATATTACATGTCCCTTTCCTTCCCGTGTTCTCCCTACTGATGGCCAGTAGCCCATTTATTTTTTAAACTATATTACTCTTTCTTCATTCATACTCCTTAAATACCAAATTCCATTCTATTCAACTTGGCTCAACCTCCACTTCTGTGCTGGGGAGGATCTTTAGAAGAAGCTGTGACTGAATCAAAAACACAGGGATAAGTGATAGGTGTGAGATATTTTTTTTACTTACTCTTTGTATGTAAGATTAAAAGAAAGAAACCATAGAAGCCTTCTTAACTCTATGCTTGATCACTACCTTCTTTTATTTCTATCTAGGAGATAGAAGCATTACGGTTGTAGAGAGGTCTCAGTGAGGATGGAGATTTAAGACTTCAAATCTATAGATAGTTTCAAATCTTTGGGAGTGAACTTCTGAGTATTGGTCAAATCAGGGGGGAAAAATACATCTACCATAACACAACCACAAAAATGTGGGCATTTTTTGTATTTGTTCTTCAATCTAGTGACTGTCAGGATTTTTTAAACCAAGCTATGATAGTCCTAAACAGTCGTGGATATTTACCTTCCTTTTTCCGGTTTCTTTTCTCTCTTGACTAGCAATGTCTGCTCAGAAAGGACTGATAAATCATACATTTTGTCTCTTCCAAGCAGTTGTGGAGAAGGAAGGAAGGGAGAAGAAAACATTGATTTTTCTACCACGGTTTTTATGTGGCTGGAAGTTTGCCACATCTGGAAGAGTGGAAGCCAGTTACTTGCTGTGATATTATATAATACCTCCTGCTAACAGCAGGAAGGACAACTTTCTAATCTGTCTTATTTCTAAATTTGGTTCCTTTCAGTTGGGCTTAGGATAGACTGCTTATATAGTCAAAACACTGTTTTACTAATGTTTACTAATGTTTCAATTTGTTGGATCTCTTCTGTTTATGGCATGGCAACTAGAATGCAAGCTGGATAGAGAAGAGGAGGAGCAAAAACTCTAAAAGCATAATTTGCTACCCTGCATTTTAAAAGCACAGAGTAAAAAAAAAAAAGTTATAAAACTCCCAGGAAAGAAATTAATAGCAACTCAATTTATTGCTGTAAAAGCCCCTGCTGAGATTTCCCTATTGATTCTACTTGGTGAAGGTTTGCTATGGGATTATTTTTCAGATTGCCTTTTAGAAATTTAAATGAGAAGTTTGATACCCTTCAAATTCTTCTACTGAGAATATTTTTGAAATATTAGATAGCAGCCTATTTCCAAAAAGGATCTGACTGCCCTAGATCATTTCCACACTAACTTACTATAGCTTTTGTCCATCCACACACAGACTTTATGAGACCCTAACAATGACTGGATTGTGTTTTAAACCACTAGTGTGGACATTTGCCTTGTTACTATGTCTTAGTAACAAGACATAGTAACCTCTTAACATGAGAACACCTCTTCAAAAATTAAAAACTCATTTTTAATTGCCCTGGCCTATATTGTCAAACTAAGAATTTAATCAGAAGCAATCTAGAAAAGAGGATTACATTTAATGCTGTTATTATTGAACTATGTATTTGAAGATTCACGGTACAATTTCTTTAATAGCTACCATCTTTCAAAGCAGCTTCTCATGACAAATGCTCTTTCCAAATGTTTTTAAGAAGCAGAATAAATGGATCAGGGAATCATGGAAACTTCTTATTGAATCCACAGAGAAATCCTGGGGGAGAGGATTTCAAAAAAGTCAAGACGCTGACTGCCATCATGCAATCAAAGATTCACCCTTATCAAATGTGCATCACGTTGTTAAAAAAAAGAAAAAAGAAAAAGGCCAATTTTACACATTTGGACAATTTCCTTTCAAGTTCTGCAACCCACATTTGGTTTTTTCAGTATAGGCTTTTATTATTCTATTATTCTATCTTTATTTTTGGATACTTCTTAATGAATACCTTTTTTCTACTGCTGCCATACATTCTTTGGGAAGACCTTTCTCCAACAGTATTCCTCCAACATCTCTTTCACCATGATGACTTCTCAAATTTGGAATGTTCTCCTTCAACATGAATACAGTGGTGGGATGAAACCGGTTTAACAACTGGTTTGGTGAGCATGTGCTTTGTCTGCGCACGCGCGCTTGTGCGGAATGTTCAAAATACATCAATTTGAAGCTCAGCTGCTTACCTTCTAAGGCAGCCCCGGTAAGTAGAACAGCAGAGGCATGGAAATCAGCTGTGCCGCACGAATCAACTGAGCCAGAAAGAAAGAAATATAGGACAGGATAGGGCGGGGGTGGATGGGTGGGGCCAGCTGATCATTGGAACTACCAGTTCGCCTGAACCGGTCCAAACTGGCAGAATCCCACCCCTGCATGAATGATCCTTGAATTCAGGATCAACTTTATTAACATTTTGATGCCTGGTTATTGAACATTATATTTTACTGGACATTTGTGAAAATTAATGGCTATTTTATGAGCCATGGTGGCACAGTGGTTAGGGTGCAGTACTGCACGCCACTTCTGCTGACTGCCGGCTGACTCAATTTGGCAGTTCAAATTTCACCAGGCTCAAGGTTGACTCAGCCTTCCATCTTTCCGAGGTGGGTAAAATGAGGAACCAAATTGTTGGGGGCAATATGCTGACTCTGTAAACCTCTTAGAGAGGGCTGTAAAGCACTGTCTAAGTGCTCTTGCTATTTTACAATTACTGATTTTTATTAGTTTCCCCATTATCCATTTATAAACAACATAGAACAGCAGGGATGGAAGGGACCTTGGAGTTCTTCCAGTATAACCCTGCTTGAGCAGGAGTCACTATACCATTTCAGATAAACGGTTATCCTCTTCTTGAAAATCTCCAGTGATGAAACACCCACAACTTTTGGAAGCAAGCCATTCTCTTGATTAATTGTTCACACTGGCAGAAAATTTCTCCTTAATTTTAGTCTGGATCTCTAATAATCTTCCACCCATTATTCCTTGTCCTGCCTTCAACTGCTTTGGAAAATAGGTTGACCACCACCCCCTTCTCTGTGACAGCCCCTCAAATATTGGAAAACTTTAATCATGTCACCTCTAGTTCTTCCCTTAGTTAGACTAGACATACCCAGGTCCTGCAACTGTTCATTGTATGATTTAGCCTCTTCTCTGAACATTTTCTGGGGTCTCAGCATCTTTTTTTGTATTGTAACCAGAATTGTACACAGTATTCCTAGTATGGTCTTATCAGTGTAATATAAAGTGGTACTATCACGTCACATGATCTTGATGCTATCCCTTTGTTGATGCAGCCCAGATCTGCATTGGCTTTTTTGGCAGCTGCAGCACACTGCTAGCTCATACTTAAGTGGTGGTCCATTAGAATTCCTAGATCCTTCTCACAGTCACTACTGTTGAGCTAGGTACCACCTATTCTATATCTGTGCATTTGGTTTTTCTTGCCTAAGTGTACTTACTTTTCTCATCACTGAATCATATTTTGTTGCATAAGGCCCAGTGTTCAAGTCTGTCAAGATCCTTCTATAACTTGAGTCTATCTTCTAAAGTGTTAGCTATTCTCCCCAGCTTAATATCATCTGCATCTCTCTACTTTTGTTGAAGTCAGCTCTCTTACTGTCTAAGAACCTAATTTGGCTTTGTTCAATTATTTGCACTTGCATTATGTTGAATCCCAGTATGATATGGTTACTCTCCTCCAAAGTTTCAATTTCAATCTCTCTATCAACCCTATTAGGAAGAAGTAAGTCCACTATAGTTCACTCTCTGTGTCAGATCTGAAAACCATCTTTCTTATTAGGCCTTCAGGCCTGCCAGTTTATTACTATGGGAAACTGGGAGGGGGGATTGTATGGAGCATGGGTGATATATATAGCCATAATAACATTCCTTTCTCAAGAAGTCAAGGACAACGTGCCCTCCACTTGAAAGATTGGAACTGGGCAGCATTTCCAGTTGGGACGATGTTTGATTGGGCCATGTGATGGACTTGTGGGTGTTGGGCAGGGACTTGAACTTTTCTTTGGGTGGGGAGAACCTGGAAACTTTCAAATTCGGGTTTCCCCAGATGTGCCAATATGACATCTCTAATAAAATATAGCTTTGAGGAACTTGAAGCCTCAGAGTTTTCTTTCATTGGGGGTGTTACTTGGAACCCTGACACTCTGGTTCTCTCCTCTACCTTTTGGGTGGCAAAATTGATTGCTAGGTTCAACAGGAACCTATTTGATCTTTATTTGTCTTTTCGATATTTGTTGTTATAACCTTATTATTTGTTTTAGGATTACATTGTTTTTATAAAGTGTGAGCTACAGGTGACTTCAATAATAACATGTCATCTGGAAATTTCTTTTTCTAGCCTGTTTTCTTAGCTAGCAAATTTTCCTAACAAGCCCCTTTGTTGATTCTTAGACTAAGAACATTTCATCTAAATATCTATATGATTCTTGCTTTACATTTTTCCTTTTATTTATGTGCAGTTAAAAAATAATTTGTACTAACAGTTATACCGAAGGGAATCCTAAATATTAATAATCGTATTTATTCATATTTATTCCTGTTATTGCTTCTCCTGTACTTTCTTTTTATTTCCACTACTGTTGAGAATTTCATCAATACAGAAGATTATATTTAATGTTATTATTATTTAGATTTAATAAAATCTCACTCATGCCAACACCACCACTAAACTAGAAAATATCTTTTTCTTGAATTAATCCATTGTTTATTTGAAGGGGAGAAAAAAGAAAGGTATATTTTGCTACTGATAGTTTTCTACCCGTACTGCTTAAAAATTCATACCTCTCTTTCCCTGCAGTGAAATCCAGCAGGGGGTGAAAGCCAGGACAGTTTTAACAAAACATTTTAGAAAAAATACTTTTTAAAAAAAAGGAAAAGTAAGATACCCAAACTATCAAGTTGCCCTCAAACAAACTTTACTGATAGATGTTTATCAGCAGATCTCTTTTGCCAAATTTGAAAATTTACTTAATTATTATAAATTTCTTTGCACTGGCAGATTGATTCCTAATTCTACTTTTAGGCGTAAATATTACTTACTTTTGTTACAACTGTCCTGGGCTTTCTTAGTTAGACTGCTTTTTTCTTGCCATATTGACAAATCAGACTGCAACTGTAAGGCTTTTAACATGAAATTTTTGGAAATTATTATTACGTTGGGTACCGCATTAGACCATTATAAGATTTTAAGATTCAGTTTCCAAGAACTGAAGTTTCCATTGCCCTTGTGATGAGAAATGCTCAGTTTTCAGAAATGAAGCACCAAATATCACAGAAATATCACAAATCATTATGAAATCAGCAGTATCCTAAGTGTACCTAGGTGTGCTTAGGTGCTGCTTAGAGAGAATACCTGAGGCATTTAATATGCAACATTCTGTTTGCTCGTCAGGCCCACTTTCAAGTGTAACAGGTCTATTTGCTTGCTTTTCTAGATCCAGCTGACTTCACAGACTGGATGTAGAAGAAATGTTCTTTTCCCTTTGAGCAGTTTTATGCACTTTGGGACTATTTGAAAGGACTTAACTATATGCTTGTGACATGTTATTTTGAATCTGTGGGAAGATCAAGGCTGCTGTGTGAATCCAGAGAAAAAAAATAGATTCTGGGACTTAGGCATGTGCTTTGGAGAATAATTCAGAGCAGCTCTATTTATTATGAAATAAAGATATGCAGCCACCACTTTTCTCATTCGTCTTTTAATATTTACATCCCATTCAAAAGAGACAGAAAGTTAAGAAGGAAACAAAAAGACCAGAACACATCCTCTAGCCAACACCTAGATAAGCAGGGATTAACATCAGACAAACCACCAAGAAGAAAACAATAACCTAATCAAAGAACTACCAAGGAGAAAACTACAGCTCCCACCAAATCTGGCAGGGCGAACATCTTTAGGAAATAAACCCCATACTCACTTGCACTGATGATGTTATCTAGTTGCATCATGAAACATCTGCAAGCAAGCAACCAAGCTCAGAGAACACCAAGGACTCCACTAGAATATGTTTTTTTTTCCAACCTTAACTAGGGAATTCTGGGAGTTGAAGTCCACACATCTTCAAGTTGCCACAGTTGGAAAAACACTGCACTAGAGTATAAGAGGAAGGGAAGGAAAAACTCAGTCAAATTTTGTTTCTGAAACCTATATCGTTCCAGTCAATTGGATTCTGTTTCCTGACCTGAAATACTTTGCCCTGGAGAAATGTGAAGAAATCATATCTGTCCACAGAATTTGGTGGAGAATTTTGAAATGTCTTTTGTGCCCAACTTCATCATAACTGGAGTCACCTGAATGTTACTACACCCTCATTTTTCTATCAAGGCAGAAATATCAAAACGGTAAGTCATCGTTTGAGTATCCATCATCACAATATATTCTTTGTTTTGAAACTCTTCACAGCATGTGATTTGACTAGTGTCTCCATCTTTATTTTCTGCCTTCAGATGCATTGCTGATAAACTTCTCCCTCCCCTCAGACACATTGACCTAAACCAGCCTACGAACCTTCAGAATCCAAATCAACTGCACAGCCAACCAGACAGCACCGACCCTCAACCAACCCATGCAACCCCTTCCCCCACTAGCAGTTCACCTTCCAATGACTGACCTGATGTACCTAATCTCCTTATCACAAGACTCACAGCTGACCCATCACAAGACTTTCACTTGACACACCCATACCTGATATCCTTATAAACAGAAGAACACTGAAATCCTCTACACGCCACTAAAGATGTTACTTAGCCTGGTAACAAAACGTTTGAAAATTAACCCACAAGCTTGGAGAATGAAACTTCACACACACACACACACACACACACACACACACACACACATATATATATATAGTGTACATCAGTGGTGGGTTGCTACCAGTTCTCCCCGGTTCTTGTGAACCGGTAGTGGAAATTTTGAGTAGTTTGGAGAACCGATAAATACCACCTCTGCCTGGCCCCACCCCCAATCTATTCTCTGCCTCCCAAGTCCCAGCTGATCAGCTAGAAGGAAAAAATCAGGGCTCACTTGACAAAGAAGAGAAAAAACAACAAGACACCTTAGCTTTAAATTGAGAAGCCAAGAAGCCTCCCAACTGATCAGCTAGAACCGATCTGCTCCTTATAAACCGCTCGATGGTGGTAGATTGGCAATTGAGGCCAAGCTGCCTGAAAGCGGTTTCTAATGCTCTTGGTGGCAGAGTGGCAAAAAACTGTTTAAACTCTTGCCGTGGCACTTCAAAGGGCTGCCCTACAGCTGATCAGCGGTAAAAGGCAGTGTGGTGGTAGACCAGTGCACTCCAAAAACAAATGAGTACACCGGTGTGCTCCAAAAACAAATAGGTAGACCGGTACGGCTCTACAAGCAGTTAAAAGCCTGGTAGACCAGTACCTCTGCTAAATCCTAAAGAATTGTTTGTCACATGACCACCAAACCACACCCACAAAATAAGCCATCCCCACAGAATCGGTAGTAAAAAAAATTTAGAACCCACCCCTGGTGTACATGTATTTTATAGAATTGTTTTAGGAAACAACCTAAATACACACACACATATACACATACACTGTATAGGAGTCCTGGTGGCACAGCATACTAAAGCACTGTTATTAACAGTGTTATTAACACCAGCTGCCTGCAATTACTGCAAGTTTAAATCTCACCAGGCTCAAGGTTGACTCAGCCTTCCATCTTTTCTAAGATAGGTAAAATGAGGACCCAGATTGTGGGGGCAATGAGCTGACTTAGTATAAATATACAAAAGTATGAAGGCTATTGCTTAACGCATTGTAAACCGCCCTGAGTCTCCGGAGAAAGGCGGCATATAAATCAAATTAATAGATAGATAGATAGATAGATAGATAGATAGATAGATAGATAGAGATAGAGATAGAGATAGAGATAGAGATAGAGATAGAGATAGAGATAGAGATAGAGAGATATATACACAACTACATATACACATACATGCGTACAGATATACAGATATATGTATATTTGTTTTCTCAGGTTTTTGCGGGTGTTTGTATGTAGGTCTTTGGTTATTCGGGCCTTCTCCCACGTAAAATTGGAAGTGTCTTGGCGACGTTTCGACGAAGTCTCATTCGTCATCTTCAGGCTGGTGTTCTCGGCTTCGTGCTTGCTCCTGGAAGCACGAAGCCGAGAACACCAGCCTGAAGATGACGAATGAGACTTCGTCGAAACGTCGCCAAGACACTTCCAATTTTACGTGGGAGAAGACCCGAATAACCAAAGACCTACATATATGTATATATATATGCACACACACATAAATATACACACACACATATATACTATTCTATAAAAGCATAGTAAATAAATGCTATTTTGTGATGTTGTTTCCTAAAATATCTTTTATGTTTACTTCATTTTGTTAGTAAACTCATGTTCACATGCATATGTATAAGCACATCTTATACCATTGTTTCTCAACCTTGGCAGTTTGAAGATGTGTGCTGGCTGGGGAATTCTGTAAATTGGCATCCACACATCTTCAAATTGCTAAGGCTGAGAAATACTGCTGTATGCATTTAAACATAATCAGGAAATATGAGCAAATCCTTTAAGGAATTCATCACATGTAAAACTTTTCTTTACGCAATGATCCCTAAACCTTTATTCAGGTTTGATCTCTGCAAAGAATTTTCTCTTCTTCCTCCAAAGTAAAGTTTCTACATACAATATATTTGCAACTGGAGATTCTCTAATAAACTAGCAAGAAGCAGCGGACTTCTACATCTTATGGATAGTTGACTTACAATTCATTTAGTGACCATTCAAAGTTACAACACCACTGAAAAAAACTGATTTTATGACTGGTCCTCACACTTATGACCATTGTGACATCCTCACAGGGATGTGATCAAAATTTGGGTGCTTGGAAACTAGAATGAATTTACTATGATAGTTGCAGTGTCTTGGGACCATGTGATCACCATTTGCGACCTTCTGTGCTCATTTCAGACAAGCAAAATCAATGGGGAACCCTGGATTCGCTTAACGACCACATAATCACCTAACAACTGCAGTGATTTGCCTCTCAATCATGGCATGTTATATTGCAAAAGTGGGTGCAACTCACGGAAGAACCATGTTGCTTAGAAGCGAAAACTCTGGTCCCAACTGCGATTGTAAGTCGAGCACTCTTGCATGGTATAATGTAAACTAATATAGTGCACAGGTACAATAGTAGAAGAAGAACTGACCCATAGAAAGATCATCTCACGTCCAACTGAACTGCAAGAAGTAATTCTGGCACCCGATACAGGTAAAAATGAAGAACAAAATGTCTCATATTCTCCTCTTTTTTCTTTTCCTCTTTCTCTCAGCTGTGATTTGTGGGATTGCCAGAACTCCCTTATTCTGTGCATTTCTCTTTCCTTCCTTGCTGCTGCTGCTGTTTTTATTTTATTTTATTTTACTTTTTATCTAGGGCAGGGGTCGGCAACCTTAAACACTCAAAGAGCCACAAAGTCCTAACCGGAAGCCCCTGTTCAATTCTGGAGCCGACCAGAAGTCCGGCTTCCCCATCGTAGTCTCCTCCTAGCACGGCGTCCTTTTTCCTCTGCTGACCAGAAGTCTGGTTCCCCCATCACAGAGTCTCCTCCTAGCACAGCGTCCTTTTTCCTCTACCTGTCCTAACTGAAAGCTCTATCAATTGTGGAGCTGACCAGCAACAGGGAGCCACAGCAGAGGGATGAAAGAGCCACATGCGGCTCCAGAGCCGCAGGTTGCTGACCCCTGATCTAGGGACTTGCTTCCAATGAGAATATCCCAAGTTCCATCAATGCAAAAGATGATTCTTATTTTCTCATCGTTCTCTTGTAAGAGAGGTTTCTAGTGGTTTGGGAAAAAATTCCAAACACGACTGCAATATGTCCTTTGTTAAGGAGTTGTGTATTTTTCATCATGTCTCAACAGGGCAGCTGTCTTCCTCTGTTTATGCTTTCCTCCCTTTCTTCCCGAAATGCAAGAATCAAGAAGACAGCAGTTTCTGAGGCTTCCTTTGAGGCAGTCACACAGGCACCATTTTCTAGCACTTGCTGATGCACATGAAACCTTAAGAAACTGTTTCATTTGGTAGATTGGGATTTTAATTGCTATGTGCATGGTTAAGTTACTTTCATTTACCTGTGAGGAGGGAGGGAGAAGCACGGGAGACTGCTTACTCATTAGAATAAAATGTCACAGTTGTAATCCTCCCCCTTCGCCTGTTTATTTCTTCTAATGTTTTCCTGCCTGAGCAAGCGAGTTCGTAAAGTCAGTTTTAATTAAAGCATGTAAATCTGGTTGCAGCTGTGCACCTAATGAGGAGGCTAAAGGGTCACTGACAAATGTTTGTGTAAGCAGCAGGCCTGGTTTCCTCAAGAAATTGGCGCTTGTTTCTCATCCATCCCACAGTTAATGGATGCAGCTTTTTTCTCCATTCCAAACCACTCCAATTTCTGTTTTTGCTGGTGATGCTGTTTTGTTTTGTTTTTTTGTATGAAAGCTCATTATGAAACACAAATTGAAAGTATTCTTATTCTTGCCAGATCAGGGATAATTTTATTTATGCTTGTGTGTGGCATGTGGATATATATATGGGTTCTGATTGGGTGGGGGCTTGCTTGTGCTCGGGTTAGTCTGGAGTCTAACCAAGCCCCCACCAAACAGAACACACCCCCAGCCAATCAGAGCACAGCCAACCCTCCATCCAATCAGAGCACAGCCAAGCCCCCAACCAATCAGAACACACCTCCACCCAATCAGAACACAGCCAAGCTCCCACCCAATCAGTTCACACCCCCACTAGCAGTTATAAGGAAGAAACAGCTGCGATCACACATTCCTCCTAGAAGCACGAAGCCGAAAACACCAGCCTGAAGATGACGAATGAGACTTTGTCGAAACGTCGCCAAGACACTTCCAATTTTACGCCGGAGAAAACCCGAATAACCAAAGACCTACATACAAACACCCGCGAAAATCTCAGAAATATATATATATATATATATATGCATATTCTTTCTAGCCAGGTTCCACCTATGTAAGCTAAGTTGTTCTTCAGCCCTAGTTCTGTGAAATCTCATTTCACAGAACTAGGGCTGAAGAACAACTTAGCTTACATAGGTGGAACCTGGCTAGAAAGAATATGCACATAAAAGCCTATGAAAAAAGAAAAAGACATATATATATATATATATACACACACACACACACACACACACACACCCATACACATGCAGATGCACACACATTTTCACACATTACCTATCTTAAAAGAACTTGTTGCAGGAATGAAAATGTACATTTTCAGATTCCCACTCCCATTTACTGTTAAACATAATCATAATTTTAGTTTAATACACCTCTGTAAATGTGGAGCAGCTTTCCCCCAACTCTGGTGTTTTGTAGGTATATTGAGGCTACAAATTTTAAAATTTCCAGCTGCAGTGGCCAATACAGTCCCAACAGAGAGCATCAAGTTGAAAATAGCTAATGTAGAATCAAAACAAAGATCTCTCCTGGACACCCTGAGCTCCACAGAGATTTCACTTCCTTAATTTGTAGGTACATGACATCATTCTTTGGAAGGTCTCATTCATATCTTCTATGTTTGTTGATCCCAATGAAGTAGTCAATAATAAAAAATAATCAAGGAGAAAACCAAGCCTAGAACTAAGGAGAAGTTTCCTGGCAGTTAGAACAATTAATCAATATAACAACTTGCCTCTGGAGATTTTTAAGAAGAGATTAGACAACCATTTGTCAGAAATGGTACAGGGTTTCCTGCTTGAGCAGGGATTGGACTAGAACACCTCCAAGGTCCCTTCCAACTCCATTATTCTGTTAAGTTTAGCTAGGTTTAGTCCAGAAGAAAAAGGAAAGATAGTCCTTCCTCACTTCCAAGTTGAAGTGTTTATGATTAATCCTTGATTCAGCCCAAAACCAGAAAACCTTGAAATGTACTTTCCCCACCACTGATCCCTATCATCCCTCTGTTGCCTCCAAAGTAGGTAAAACACAATTCTGTGTACTGATTATAAATGTACAATATATGATAGCAATTTATGACAGCAATTTATGAAATCCTGCAGCTTAGCAGCCTTCCTTCTTTTGCACCTCATCCACATCTGCTAATCAGAACACTAAACAGATATGGGACAGGTTCAGCTGCAGGACATTGTCAAAGCTTTTCCTTCTGTCCCATCTCCTAGACCCAATCAGTTCATCCAAGTTTTAAAAAGAGAGACCAGATTCACAAATAATATTCGGCCCTTCTTTTACTTAATATGGATAACAAATGAAAAGTTCAAGAATCCTTTGTGCTCTGTTTGAGAATCAGAGACTAGTCTTATCATTAAACTGTTATACAATTTTAACTTTGCCCTATAGCAAAACAAACAAACAAACAAACCCCATAAAGCACAGAGTGTCAGCTGAGCAGTCTAGCACTATTTTGCAATTCTGATATTCCCCTGACACAGCGCTGTTGATTCCAGCTCTTTCGGAGGGCAACACAAAACCAGCCTGGGAGACTGATTCAGGAAATGGAGTGGAGGGGTATAGCTTCATCAGCCAGCAACATTGAGAACTGTCTTCTTGATTCCAGCCATTGCTGGTCACCTGACTTCATTTGTTATGTATTTTGTTATTTATTGATGGAGAAACCTAACACACTTGCAACTGTCATTGGATATTTTATTTTAGGTGGGGCACTAATATCAATAGAACCAAATATGATTCTGAATGAAAATGGAATGACTTTCAATGATATTGATGACTTCAAATGAAAATTCAAGTAGTAAAAGAAAAAAAAGAAAGATCTCATAGCCATTCAACTGGCACAGCTTAACCCAAGAAATGAAAGGATGCATCATTTGGAGGAGGTGCTGAGAGTTTTCTTTAGAGAGCTGTAGCTTCCACCCTATCGCATCAGAAGATCTTTATGAGGAGACTTAATTTCAGTAAAACTAAGCCTAATGGTTGGTTATAAAAGTTGTGGAATCTTGAGATTATCACATTATACTGGAATTGGGAGCCATTCACATTTGATGTTCAAATAATTAGAATTATTAGAAAATACTTGCATGGTTGCTTCCATAGTTGCATTTTCAAACATGTTTAAAGTTTCATGAAAGTACACAAGTTTGACTCATTTCATAGACAATAATTTCAGGATATTAATACAATATGTTTGATATATAATCTGTAATATAATTCCAAGCAAGCCAATGTAACATGCTAAACTGCCTGGAAATTTTTCTCATTTGTTTACTTTATCCATCACATATTATACTAGGACAACATTCACACAATAGCAGGTTTTTCCTCCCCTAAGCTATAATCTATTTTATTATTGTGCCATATAAATGTTTAATGCATGTTTAACAACAAGAAAATGTAAGGTTGGACAGTGTACCTTTATTAATTTGTTTGCCAATAGTTACCTAAATGTGGAGCACAAATATATCATTGGGTGCAAACTCATTGGTTAAGCATTAAAATAATACCCATAGCTAACAAAAACCACTTGTGTGCCTTCTGGGAGATTCCAGTTCAATATTCTGAAATGGCAATCAATGCTTTATTACAGTTCTGTAAGGCAATCTGTGATAGTGGAAGCCAAGTTCACCCTTATCTTTTTCACAGCACCCCAAGACAGTTTTCTTTCCTATGTTATTATAAAAGCCATATGTGCAAAACAATCCTTATTTATTCACTCCCCAGAGTGACTTCACTGTTGTGAAGAACAAATAATTGTAATATGTATTGGAACTTGAAAAACAAAAAAAATCTCTTTATTGGAATATGAATGCAGTATATGCAGTATATGGTAGAACTTATTGTTGTGCTGTAAATTTGCTGCTAAGTAACATTTGGGAATGAATTTCTCTTCTTTGACAAGGTTTGGTTTATTGTTATTCATTCTGCACCTGAAGAAAATAAAAAATTCATTAAAAAGAAAGGAAAAGGGGATTTCATCAACATAGTACCTCTTTGTTGTGTCACCAAAGATAAAGAAAAGACGGACTGAAGCCCCAAATATTTTTAGAATGAAAAAAAAGTTTTAAAATGTTTGTTTTGATATACTTTTCAGTCTTCCGTGTTAAGGGAGCTTAACTAAAAATAACAAGTAATCAAAATGCCATCCAACTTTCCCATCTGACACAGAATTACACCACTTTAGATAGTCCTATTCTGAAGGATTTCATTAGTGTTTATTGTCATGTACTGTATGTAAATCTAGAATTATAGACAAGCTGGAGATTTTACAATTTATAAACCAGCCTTTCTCAACTTGTTCCTCAAAATATGATGGATTTTAACTCTCATTGTGCATGGTAACTACAGGCAATGATATGATAAAAATGATACCAAAATATATCTGGTACCAGGCACCAAGTTGGGGAAACCAAATTCCAGTCTTCTTTAACAATGCCAGTAAATATGGTACACTCATATTATACAATGATAAGAGCCATGATGGCGCAGTGCCTAGTATGCAGTATTGCAGGCTAATTCTGTTGACTGCCAGAGTTCAATTCCCACCATCTCAAGATTGACTCAGCCTTCCATCCTTCCAAGGTCAGTAAAATGGGGACCCAGATTGTTGGGGGCAGTATGATGACTCTATAAAGCACTGTGAAGCAGTATATAAATCTAAGTGCTATTGCTATATAGCAAACTGCACAACTTTAAACAGATTCTAATTAGTGGGGAAATTTACTACATTTTGCCTGCTTTTCCAGCAGAAAGTAAGAAAACTGCAGATTTCTAGATTCTATTCCATTCCATTCCATTCTTCTCACTGAAATTAACAATATTTGGTATTAGAAGTATGTATTCCAAAACACACAGATACTCACAGATACTCCACACCTGGAAGAGGAAGTCTGGTCTAGTAAGTAAGCAGTCCTGAAACCTGAATTTTACTTCCATCTTAAGTATAAATGACTTTTGGAAACCCTTCTTGGAAATCCATGATGTCTACAGTGCCATAAACACCAAATATTCAGCCCAGCCCAACACTGTAAATATGTCTGTTTCTGATCTTAGAGAGCTCTATCTTCTTCTAAGTCTGAATCTATTGACTTTCTTCAAAGAAAGTTAATAGTAATTTATGCCAAAAATCTATCTTGAAATTTCTTGTTTTCTTCTACTATAGCGATTTTTATTTATTTATTTATTTTATTTTACTATATCCATAGAATGTTTGAGAGGGTTTTTTTTTCAACTTAAGGTAGCAGAAAACACTTTTGCTGCAGTTTTCTGTTATGCCTCTTCCATCCCTCTTGGGTGCCTGTACTTCCAGGTCCAAAAAAGGTCCATGGGAAGTTTTTCCTCACAATGTCTTTTCTTAAGAGTTAATGGAAGTGCAGGAAACCAGGCAAATTGCAGAGGATTGGAGAGAGGGGACTGAATTGTTATGACTGGTTGCAAAGCAAGATGTTTAGCCTGAATTTGGCATGTTTACCCACCTATCCAGTCCTTCCCAAGAACCTGGGACAGAGACATGTTTGGTGATGTTAAAGGAATCATTACAGAATGTAAGCTGTTCTGGATAAAGCTGCCTTTTGCAATTGACTGGAGGTGATTTATTAATCTTGATGGTTTTCAAGTGGTGCTCCAGCTACTTTGGGACTGCACCCAAGTTACCTATTACTATTGGTACTACCTTTGCTTTCTTTTGCCACACTCATTCCACTTCTGTTACTGACTTTCTCAAGTTCTTTCTCTTCTCTTCTATTCCAAAGCACTATTTGTTGTTATTTCCTATGCTACTTTATCGTGCAGTTGTTTGTAGTCAGTCTATACAGACTGGAATTGCCCAAATGTTAACTGCCTTGATGGTATTTCCTCCAGAGTTTGGACTTTAAGGTATTCTTCACTTCCATGACGGTATTCCCTTCTAGCCTTCGTCTTGACTTCAGTGTGCTTTGATATTATCAGTTTGAAGGATGCCCAAGGTTTTGTAGTGAACATCTTCATCCAGACTCTTGATGTTATTTCCATAGGGCATCTTGATTCCTTCAATTTTCCTTATTTTTCTCCTATTGATGGTGAAGGTGATCCATGTATACAGTCCAAATTCCATTGCATTATCTTGAGTATATATCTATATCTATATGCAGACATAAGGGATGCGGTGGCTCAGTGGCTAAGATGCTGAGCTTGTCAATCAAAAGATTGACAGTTCAGTGGTTCGAATCCCTAGTGCTGCATAATGGGGTGAGCTCCCATTACTTGTCCCAGCTTCTGCCAACCTAGCACTTCGAAAGCACATAAAAAATGCAAGTAGAAAAATAGGGACCACCTTTGGTGGGAAGGTAACAGTGTTCTGTGCGCCTTTGGCGTTTAGTCATGCCGGCCACATGACCACGGAGACATCTTTAGACAGCGCTGGCTCTTCAGCTTTGAAACGGAGATGAGCACCGCCCCCTAGAGTCAGGAATGACTAGCAGGTATGTGCGAGGGGAATCTTTACCTTTACCTTTATATGCAATGTTGAGCAGCAATTCTGTTTCAGATGCTGTTTTTCCATATAGCTTCAAATTGTTTATATACCGAAGGTGGGATAGTCTGGCAGATGTTTCCAATAGCCATGGGCTGACTTGTTCGGTACTGATGACAGAGGAATCAGTGCAATGACAAACAGTAGTGATAGTTGAGTCTTCTTGAAAGATTCCTGTCTTGATATTAACCTCTCCCAGTCTATCATCCTTGACCAGCTTCTTGATGTTTCTACTGTTATATCTAGCCAGTTGGTTCTGTCATGGGGCAAATCCCTCCCGTGAGTGTTTATATGCCAGCAGCAGCACCAGTTACAGAAGAAAATATGGGAGTTTATTTTGTGGTGCTAGAACACACATCCTTTGTCATTTCGGGATCCACTTTCCTTCTCGGCCAACTCAAACGATCAGAGCCAGAATACCACTTCTGAGACTTTCTCCCAAATTATCTTCTTTTTGAATTAGGACTGGTTGAAAAATATAGGGTAGTTTTTGCTGAGGGGGGGGGGAAATGGGGGGTGTTGCACAGTCCTACTTAAAACGCTGCTCTTTACACCGCGGGGAGTTCGACATCGCTCTCCGTTCCCCGAAAGACCAGACCCTCCGTCACAGGGGGCATCGCAACCTTTCGTCCCCCCCCCGGTCGTCAGCCCCCTCCACCCCCCCAGCTCCGCCCGCTTCAAGGTCCGACGGTTCCCCAATCCTCCTGTTACAGAAAAAGACACCAGCGGAGAAACTGGCAGGACTAGAGGTCGGAAGGGCGATTCCTCCACTGCTAAGCCTGAGGAATCGCATCAAGCCGCGCTCAGCGAATAAATCTCTGCCTCCTTTTCCCCGCCCGGTTTCCCTCCCCGCCGCCTAGTCTCTTCAGGAACGGACTTTTTCAAAATTAGGCAGAGGGGGAAGACGAGGCGTTCTGCAGAGTCAGGACCTTTGACGCCCACCCACAACGCCCTCTCGTGTCTTCCAGCAAATCCCCCTCCGTCTTTTTTTTTGAAGAGTCCTTCCCGGGTTTGCTTTTGCGGGGTTTCCCACCGCGAAAAAGCCCGGGAGCTGCAGAGGTCTGCGGTCCTTCGACCCCCTCCCGGCCCTAGGAATGGTGCGTTCTGCTGAAAGGCATCTTAGCGCCAGGAATCTCAGCTCCGCCAGTGTGTTCGCAGCTTGGTAGAGTTGGCTGCTGCTGCTTACCCGAGCAAAGAGCGGTAGCTTGGGCTGCTGCGGGGCTGTTACTGTCTGTCTTGGTGCTGGCCCTCTTCCTCTTTCCTCCTTCCCTGTCTTCTTTCACTCACTTCTTCTTTGATATTTTTACTTCTGAACATTTTCTTGCTTGGTGAGTATTTTTTTTCCCTTCTTCTCTCCAACCGCTTTTCCTCCATTTACTTTTTTCAGTGACCCAGAAAATATTATTATTTTTTTTGTTGTGTTGGTTTTGGTTTTGGGTTTTGTTTTTTGTTTTTTTAAAGAGACTAGCTATTTTTGGTTTGTTTGCTCTGCCTTCCGTGTTGGAATCAAGCAACTGATTTTACTTCTTTTTTGGGCATCCACCTCCCAACTAATTTTTCCTTTGCTTAATCTTGTTCTGTTTTTCTCCCTTTACAATGATGTACTGTTTTTAAAGCTTGTCTTACCCCTCTGCCATATTTTAAACACCCCTGTCTTTTTCCTCTCTTCAAATGTTTGACTTAACATGTGTGGCTTTCTTTGTCTTTGAACTTTTACATTTTTTTGTTTCTTTATCATTAACGTCTTTTAGTTCTTTTATCTGCCAAATGATCATTGCAGTTTCTTGGATTGATTTTTCTAAAGAATTTGAAAGCATTTCTCAGACAATTTTTTTTCCCTTTCCTTTTTTTAAATTGCTCCTTGCAAATTGGATTTCAAATATGTTTACATGATGTTGCCAGACCATACTTTCCGCTTGATTTAAGTCCCACCAAAGGGGCAAAGAAAATAAAAGTGCTACTGTACCAAAAGAAAATAGGCAGGAGACTGAAGGGGGGGAAAAGTTTTCTACTGATGCTTGGAGACATCAAAGTAGAATAATAAACCAATTTATGTATAAGAGAAGCACCAAAGTTAATATAATAATAATAAAAAAACCTCACAATCTTTTATGCAGTGGTATGAATACTAAACTGTGTTTGATGATGGTGTGTTGACTTATTTGTGTAATATATTGCTTGCCAACTTGCCTCTGGTACCTTACAGCTTTAGGATGCAAGAATTAGAATTTTAAGATGCAATCTTATTAAGATTTCTAAGTCTAGATTGTTCTTGTGCCAGTACTACTGGAGCTCTCCCTGAATAATCTGATTTTGGGCTCTGTGGTCTGTGTTTAAAGGCTTGAATGCTAAGAATAAATATTGCAACAAGCAAGCAGCACATGCTTTTCATCAGAAGCTGTAAAGTTATGCCAGTTAAACTCCTTTTCTATTTAGTCTCACATTCTCTGCTGTATTTGGCAATATTTCCTATCTCCTTTCCTATCACTCATTTAAACATGAGGTGCCAGGGGTTGCTCCTAAGATGTTCTGCATTCTATGCCTGCATTTAATTACTGACCTGTTTTGTTATCCTACTTTATTATGAAAGGGATTTTTTTTTACTGTTTAGTACTATTTTTAAAAAAGTGTTTAAAGTTTTATTTACCCACCACACTGGCAGAAACCCTCATTAAGTGCAGAGATGATGCAACTGAGTATTAGCGCCTTGCCCCAAGGTTATAGCGTGAACAGCACCGATATATGAACATTGTTCTCCTGCATCTAATCAAGCCTTCAAAGTAATTACTTCACTACCCTTTCATGTCCAGGTTTCACCTTGTTTCTCAGAAATGTGTGGCTTACTAATTGCAACAGGTACATGTTATCATAGATTTACACAGGCAAGTGCAGATTGCACAATTAAATCTGGAATATATGATCTTTCCCAAACAAAACATGTTTATTTAACACTACAGGACATGAGCTTTCCTGAATTTTGCTGAAAGCAACATTGACTATATGCCTTCTAAGGAATTCAGAATAATTTCAGCCTCACAACAACTTTGTATATAGATCAGGCTGAGATAGAGACTTCCTCCAAGAGACTTCATATCCTGCTGTGCTGTGTCTGAACATGCATTTCTTAGTGAAACCAACACTTCAGCTTTTACACCATTCTTAAGTTCCACAAAAACACACAAAGTATGCATTGGATAGGATGCATGCAAGAACTCCTATGGCCAATTAGAGCACCATCATGTAGTTGTCTCCTACAGATAGAAACAATATGAAACTGCTTTGCCTCAACTTGGCAAAAGCTTTCATTTGACAACTACCTTTCCGGAACTAGGCAATAATAGAATATTACTTTACTTGCAGTTAAAAACTGATTCTCAAGCATGGTTTCATAATAAGGGAACAGGCTTTTGAATTAATTTGCATCTAACATCACATAAATATGCCAAGAGTATCCATGAACTCTTAAACTAAACAATGTATGAAAGATTGATGGGCTCATGCTCCCATTTTTAAATATGCCTGGTTTGTCAAGCATGACTGTGCTGATGGGGAAATGACAGCCTTGAGAGCCAGATTTAAGTACATTCAACAAAATAGATCATGAAACCATGGCCCACACTTCAACCCAACTAGTTTACAAGATGGGATATACAGGAGATGCTATGAAAATGTGATTTTTTGTTTGACTGCATAGATTTTGCTGTTGTGTTTGATTTAGCTATTTTAGGTGACTTGTTCCTGCTCTTGTTTTTTTTGAAGTAGGAGCCAGAAGGTTTTTTTTAAAAAAAAAAAATAATAAAATCTGACATATTTTTTGCTGCAACAAATGAATAAAACCTGTGGGTACAGGAAGTTAATGTTCAGTATTTTTAAATTACATTGATTTTAGTGGGAAGAGGTAATATCATCCTGCTGAAATCTAGGGAGATTATTTTCAATAACTTTGGTCAGATCATCCTTATTAAGAAGTGTTTGTAAGATGTAGAGAGATAGCTGCTATCAGTGGCTTGTCACATGTTTATAGATTTGTGTTGCTGTTGCAACACAAACCAAGAAGTGGGCTTGGTTAGAATGGAAAGCATTTCTCCCAAGAGCCACACAGTTTAGCCTAATGGTCTTCTGTTTTCTAGCAAAATGCCACCTTACGATCTACATCTCAAGGTAAAGTTGTAGATAGATTTTAAGGGACTGACAAAGAGTGTTAGTCCAATAAAGACAGACACTTGAAAAGAATGATAATAGTCAGAGATGTTTAAGATATATTATCCAATGGCTGGAAAGGTTTGCTAACCACAGCAAGTGTATTAAGAAGTGGACCAAATATCAGGAAGGAGGAAAGAAAGAAGGAAGGAATCTTATGTGAAAGATTTTTCCCAAATGATGATGGAAGGGAAGAGGATTAGGATGGTATAGGCACATGTTTTGGTTGTCTAATTTCCCTCAAAGAATGTGAAGGGAAAATTAATATTTTTGATGGAGAATATCACTTTATTTGACAGAAAAATATGCTGTAAATTGGTCCTTAAAAAAAATACCAGTAAAAGAGGCCTTGGAGCATTCAGTTACCAAGTTCCTCGGTAAAAGTTTTTATTTATTTATCACAGTGGAAATTTCAAACCTTGAACTAAATGTAAAGATCATATTAACAAGAACAGTGCAGTATTTGTATATAAAATAACAGTAATTCCTTGATGAGTTGGAATTTCTCAAGATATGCAGCGTTGTTGTCAAATAGACCAATATTATTATCCCTATTATCCTCATTTTTATTCTCAGCAAGCAACCTGATATGTGCAAGAGTTTCCCCAAAATTTAGCTTTACTTCACCACTGAATTAGAATGCCTTTTACCCATCTCTAAGTAGGCAGAAAAGAATAACTAACAGGTTTTTTTCTATTCTCATTGCCAATCCTTCCCCTCAGTCTGTGACCTCTCGTTTGAGTCATTGCCAATCACCTGACATCCTTCTTAGATAAAATATATTAAAGCTTAAGAGATTTCAAACATCTGGAGACTGCCCTTGGTGGAGTTAGAGTTAAGGAGAGAACACTATTTTAATCCTGGTATACCTAAGGCTGACTTAAGCCTTTCTCACTCAACAGCTGTGGATTAGATGAGCGCGATATCAGGGAACACATCAGAAAAAAGATGTTGCCAAACTACACTTGTGCTATAGTTAGGCCCATATAGGGATACAGACAAAGAAACTGATCATTTCTTTCTTTTTTTTTAATGGGCTGAAATACAATCTGTATTTCTACAGATCTACAGGTCTTACTTTCCTTGGTTAACCATCAAAAAATCAGAAGATTTGCTTGGAAATTTAGCTAACAAAGCAGTGTATGCTTTGTGAAAAGGAAGCAGAAACATAGGGAAATTTGCAATAAGGAGCTGAAGAGGTGTAGCTTCTGCCCATATTGCCACTTCAAAGGCTTTCCAATTTCACAAAAATGCTAGGCAAAACGTCTTAAGTTAATAACAAACCATTTTCTTCTAACTCATAAAGCTGTAATAAGATCGTTAAAATATAATCAACAACCCTACACTTTTCATACCTATGTTTATAGGAGTCAGTTAATCTACTGAATTCATGCTGATCTAAATAATCTGAATCTGTTCCAACAGTAGAAGCTTTTTGGAAAAATATTAGTAGGTATAGGTGTATTCTCCAACCTAAGGGATGTCATTCTCCCTATTCGTTCCCCACCCTCCCAATCCCTTAGGCCAGTGTTGGTGAACCTTTTCGGCATTGAGAGCAGCCACCCGGTGCACATACGCGCGCTGGGAAGATGATCTTCCAGTTTCTGGTGCATTCATGCACACCGGCCAGCTGGTCTTCGTGCACGCATGCACAGAAGAAATGGGAAGATCAGGTGGCCGGTGAAAATGCGCGTGCTGGAAACCCGTGTGCATGCGCACCGGCAGCTGCTCTTCTGGTTTCCGAGACTCCCACGCACATGAAGACCAGCTGGCTGACACACCAGAACTCAGAAAACCAACAAGCGATGGCTCACATTCCCAGAGAGATGGCTCTGTGTACCACTTCCGGTATGCATGCCATAGGTTCGCCATCACGGCCTTAGAACCTCTGCCGTCTTCAAATGCAGTAGTCTGTTTTCAACTGGCCCCAAAGAATGCCAATGATAAGCTTTTATTTTAGAAGTTGCCCTCTTTGATTAAATTGATCTTCTCTATTATATAAGAGCACAGAGCTGTTGGTGAAATGGTTCACTGTTGCATTTCATCTCCTCAGTTACTTAACATCTTACAGGTTCAACTGACTGATCATTTCAAAGGCCTCGACTATAATACATAGAGGTAAATGAGAAGCTTACATTGCCAATTGCTATTTTTTTTTTCAAAAATGAAATTTTGCCGCATTTTACAAAAGACTGGATTAGGGTGATTGCGTTGCAAGTTTCATTAAAGCAGAAACTTCTTGCATGTTCAAGTCTTAGCAAAGTATTAGGAAATTGGTATTTAGCTGGATGTATTGCAGAGATTCAAAAGTGATGTATACTAATTCACATAAACGACATGGAAATAGTTTTTTTAAAAAATATATTGACAGTTCCCATTTTTTTTAATCATAAAACTGCTTGTTCTTTTGGTCCATTTGCAGTCTATTGAACCATTCAGGAGTAAATTAATTGACTGCTGAAAACTGTCCTAAACACTGTCCTGAAATCACCCTCTTAGCTTGTCAGTAACATGCAGCTTCATTCATTTTACCACTGAGTTGATGAAGCACTAATGCTCAGTCATCATGTGACATCTTACGCTGTACCATCTCATCATGCTGTGATTCACACCTCAGTGCATCCACAATTTCCATGAAAAAGTACTGGTTTGAAAATAAGTAATATGAAAACTTTGTCTGTGATATTCCCACAAACAATCTGTCAAATTGATGTTGCAGCCATCAAGTGGCAAACCTCCATGCACATCAAACTTGGATTTTAAGTTAATGCTTTAGTATTCCATCAAGGAATCGCCTGCTCTCCTCTATATGACAACAAAGGACTTTCCAAAGGTTCTTCTTAGAACTGACATTCAGTACTGAATATGGATAGAGGGTTTTTTTCTTATATTTATAAATGTTATCTGTATAATTTTTCAGAAAGTTAATCAACCAGATGAGCATTTTTCCCTACTTTAGATAGCATGCCATATATCTATTTAGATGTAATATCAGGATGGCTAGTATATAATGAGAATCATTTTATACCTGAAGTAGAGATGAATCACTTTCGTTTAGCTGCTGAAAATTAGATAGATAGATAGATAGATAGATAGATAGATAGATAGATAGATAGATGATAGATAGATGATAAATAGATATAGAGATATATAGATGAGAGAGAGAGAGAGAGAGAGAGAGATGTTCTATTTCAAGATAAATAGAGACACTATTCTATTTCAAGGTAAAAATTATGCAAAGTGCAGAAAAGGAGTAAAAAATAGTAAGCCAAAAAATTAAAGCCATGAGAGTTAGTTAGTTTAGTTTATTGCCTTTTCTTCCTTTTTTAAACAAATGTTTTAACATCTAAGCACAGCTTGCTTGATCTTGCCTTTTTCTCAACCCATTCACTCTTCTTTCATCCATTTGTTTTGCAATCCAGTTCTCTCTATAAGACCAAACTGCATCAGAACACCCCCCCACACCCCCCCCCCACACACATTTGTGTCTCTCTGTGTGTGTGTATTTGTACCAGTCACTTACATTTGTATTCAACCTATATTCATTGCGCATCATCTCAATCTTGATTGTATATCTTTTTGTAATAAGAATAATTTATACTGCCTATATTCTTAGATGCTTCCTTAATCATTTTTAGCTCCTTGGTTAGGACATGAGTTATTAAATTTCACCAATATTAGATTGTGAATCTAACTGTAAATTATCCACACTTAATAATTCATTAAACTTGAATGTTCTCTGATTCTCGATAATTCTGGGCAGGTCACAACAATCAAACCAAGAACTTACAATAAAATCAATTATACATTAAAGATAAAGATAAAAGATGGCAAGAACAATGAAGCTAGGGTACCTATTTATTAAATTCCCACTGAGTTCAACTTATTTTCCTGGCATTTATATTTCTCAGTTCCATAGATACCTACATAGAGGACAGAAGTTTACTCTTATGCATAACCAATTTCACTTCTTTAGACAAATGTAGACATACTTTAGTTGCATGTATTACCTATTGCACAGTATTTCTACCAGCATACACATGACATACCATTTCTCCATCCATTTTCCATCTTTAGGGAATATTCTATCAATGCTCAAAAACTCATCTAGTTGCTCCATGAATTTTTATATATAATTTGTGATTATTTAATATATTTTTCCAATTAACACAAGTACCCTGGTCTTTGAGAGATTAATTTTTAGATCTGTGCTCCTTGTTGCATTATATAATCTGTCTAATATACACTACAAATCATTAAGATTCTCAGGCAAATATACAGCATTAACTGCATACAAAAGTACATGTGTATTTTTATCCTGAGCAGCACTCCTCAAATTACACTACAAGCATTCCTTATGCAGTTAACCATGAATACATTAAAGATCCAAGGCAACATCATGCATTCTTGTCATACTACTTGCTCAATATTAAAACATTTACTATTGCATTTATTCTGATACAGGGTTTGCTTTCATCACACACTTTATTGCATTCAGCAACCAATATTCAGTTCCTAATTTGTCCAAACCTTTCCATAAGTTAAACCTATTCACTTTATCATACATTCTCTCTAACTCAACAAATGTCAATAACATTTATTTCTCATATTCATACAGATCTCAATAACCTTTTGAACAGCAAAAATCTAATATGTACATCTCTTGCCCAGCCTAAACATTTCCAAATTTTGTTCAGCTCCCTATTCCATTCACCTATTCACTTTTCCTTTATATGTAGTCTTCACACAGACCCATTAAGTTGCACAGCCACCTTACAAGTATAAGCCGCATTCATATTTTCATATTTCTCCAGATGCACATGTTGTTGCAGTGTTTTCTTATTTGAAGAAAGAAAGAAAATCTTATTTGCAGCATTTATTCTATTTTATTATTACGCTATGCATCTCACTTTTTATTTCAATATTTTTCTATGCATCCTGCTTTGTATATCCCATTTGCATAATGCCACATACTTTGGTGGTACTTTCTAACACACAGCTTTTCATTCTGCTGTAAGCAGCTTCCACCTCCTTATTTAATCTATCTTCTAATAAAGAATTAATAAATCCTTTATAAATAAATTATCTTGTAATAAAGGATTTATTCACAAAGGATCTGTATTTTCTTTTCTAAAATTCTTACACTTTCTTCTATTACTTTCACTTTTTTCTTTTTCTTTGGGCTTTTTTTCCTGGCCACATTAATGTGCTTTCCTTCAGCTCTTGGGTAGACAGAACAAATACCAGCATTTATCATGATCACTTCACTTTTTGGATCCATAGTATTTTTCCATCTGTACATATTTATAAATGATATATTTAAAAGAGATATACTTTTAAATAAATGATATATTTAAAAGAGATATACTTTAGATACTCACGAGTCACTGTTCTCATTTATTTTTTCCCACATCATCCATTCATGTCACATAACAGAATTACCTTTCCTTCTGTATTATTTCATTCAGAAAGATTCACAGTTTGTATCTCCAATATGTAACTTGCAACTATCACCAATCAATATATTCCTGTATTCATAAGGATCCACAACTGTTTAGATGATGCTAATACGTACATTGCATATTAGCTTTTCATTCATAATTAAATCTACATTTCCCTGGGTCCATTCAACTTTACACCATAGAATCAGAGTTTTTTTCAGATACTGTATATGATATCCTTCTCCTTGTTAATTTCCTGTGTTTCTTCTCTTCCCTTTTATTTGTTCATTCATGCTTTACCAATTACTACTCTTACATTCCAAGTTGCAGTCTTCCATAAACTATGGGTGTCATCAGGTGGGCCCATAATATTGATTCCCACCATTTATTGTGGCTTTGGTCAATTGAGACTTTCATGCAATGCTTTTTAGTAGAGTGCAATAAAGAAAGTTTGGTCTAGTGGTGAAGGCCCCAGGCTAGAAACCAGGAGACCTGAGTTCAAGTCCTCTCTTAGCTATAAAAGCCAGCTGGGTTACTGTCACTCTCAACCCAACTCACTTCACAGGATTGTTGTTGTAGGGAAAATAGGAGGAGGAAAGCGTATGGAATAAGTTATTTGTAAAAATAATAAATGCAAAAATAAATATATAGATTTTCATGAAGTTCTTACATATGATCTATGAATTTTGAGACATCTGGTGCCAGACTGTTTATGATCAAGAAAATTTCTACTAGATCACATCAGATGCTTATACCCACTTGAGCACGTCAGAAAGGAAACACACTGAATTCTTTAACATCTATGAAGTGTGATACCACTGTATGGATCACTTTTAATTAGTGAGTTCCCTTAAAATAATAATAATAATAATAATAATAATAATAATAATAATAATAATAATAATAATAATAACAATAACAATTTTATTTCTACACCGCCCTTCTCCCGAAGGACTCAGGATGGTGTACAGCCTATTAAAACACAAAAATACGGATATCAATTAAAAAATAATTAAAATTATTAAATAATTTCAGCCTGAATTAAAACCCAAAAATTTAAAACACCCAATTTAAAATCATTTACTGTGATAGCCCGGCCTGGCGGAACAGCAGGGTCTTGAGGGCACAGTGAAATGCACGGAGGTCAGAGATCTTGCACAATTCCGGGGGCAGTTCATTCCATAGGGCAGGAGCTCCCATAGAGAAGGCCCTCCCCCTGGGTGTCACCAGCCGACATACCTTGGCCGATGGCACCCTGAGGAGCCCCTCTCTGTGGGAGCGGACTGGCCTGTGGGAGGCTACTGATGGCAGAAGTCGGTCTCGAAGGTACCCGGGTCCTACGCCATGGAGCGCAGTGCATTGTAGAAAGTGCCCCAATTTTCTTTACAAATTAAGTCCAAAATGCATGTAGCAGCACTCACTAACACAGATTGCCAAACATCCTGTTTATTCTATGATTCTACCCAACAATTCTATTGGAATCAAAGTTGATTTTATCATACTTGACACATTGTGACCGACACCAACATTTCCTCACAGATGAACAAAAGGCTAGTAAACTATAAATATACGATGCACTCTTTTCCCACAAATGAGTTAAAATGCACTCTATCCATCTTTGAATTTGCAGAATGCTACATAACTGATATTTGCTGCTCTCAAACCAATCTCTCTTTTGCTTTTATTAATTTTGTCAAGGTCCATTGACAAGGGAGTCTCAGTTTAAGCAGTTGGATTGAGCATCAAAACACTATCCCCCTTCCCCCAAAAAAATAGGGACTCTCCTAATCTCATTCCACCTCTTTTCATACTCCACTTCAACCATCTCCTGCTGTTCCTTCTCTGCCAATCTCTTGTGCTACATTGTTCCATTCCAGATTCTGCACATGCTCTATTTGTGATGCATGAAAGCAAGCAGGCAATGGAAGAAGAGCCGGGCAGGATGTGCATACAATGATGACAAGGTGGCTGCTGCAGAGACTGAGAAAGAAAAGTGGTGTGCTCCATTAGGAATATGGAAGACAAAGGGGAGAAGGTGATGACATATATGCAATGACCCAGTATGTACAGACTGCAGTACATATGGACACGATGATTACATCATTGCATGGATGTTGTCAGTTTGGCATCATCATGGTTTGCTGCTCTGCTTAGCTGTTGGGTATTGCTGAGGGACATGGAACAAGTGCTTTATTTCTTGACAGCCTGCCAGATTATATGTCCCTCCTCACCCCAATGTCTCAAGATGGGACCTGACTCAAAGGTCCAGCTACCAGACATGGGCTGCATTCCAGAGTATTAAATGGCAACAAAGACATACACGCATTTCTAAATTGTCCATTTTTTTGTAACCCAAATATGGTAGCATGAGTTTAAAACCACAACAACAACCTAAAACTCATCCTTATGTGTATAAGTGAGAGTGGAGAGAAAAGAAGCAGTTTGTCAGAGAATAATGTGCTGTTTACTGAGATTGACTGAAAAGTGCATTGCAGCATTTTACCCAGAGATCCCGGGGGCAATTTTGGCAAGAAACAGCACAGGTTAACTTATCCAAAATGCCAAACTGAAATACTTCATTACATTTAGAACATTCAAAAGAACACACATTTATAACAACAAGTAGAAAGCGCTCTGCCCCTGTGTTGCTGTGATGTGTGCATGAATTGCAAAGAAAAAAAATGCTCTGCAGCATTTTGCTAGTTGTCAGAAAGCTGTTAGAGAGTGACAGGAAAGGGCAGGAAACATCATCAGAAAGCTATATAGGTTCACTGAACCATCTAACATTATGCTTCATTGATGCAGGTGGCGGCAATGCTGTTTGTAGGCAGAGATGTGTTTAGTTGTAAACACACTTCTCATGGTGGTCCTTTGTTTAACCATGTCTCTTTCTCAATGTGTATTAATGGCCATCTAAGTTTTTAATGGCCACTGTCCATTAAAGGCAGGTTCTCTCCCTTCTGTCTTTTAGAATTGAGGAGGGAAAGTGAGGAAGGATTGAGAAAAGCTGCTCTGGGCCCCCACCATTGTCCCTACCTAGTGTTACCTGTGAGCAGCCCAGACATTTCCTTCATCATATCGCATTTGCTCCCTGCCCTGCCTGGGGAAAGAAGCAGAGAGGAAATGAAGAAAAAGTGAGCATTATGTAGGACATTGGAAAGGCTTTTGACAAAGTTCCTCAACAAAACACTTAAGTAAGCTTTGTGGTATGTTATGAGGACTGGGCCCCTCACGGATTGGAAACTAGCTAAAAGAAAGAAACAGATGGGAAGAACAAATGTACGCTAAGATATTGCTTCCAGAAGTAGCTGGACTCTTGTGGTTACGGATTTTTTATTGTTGTTATTGTTTTTATTTGCATAGCTGAAACAAAAGCAATTGTTTTGCAGAATTATGGAAGGCAGAAAGAAAGGAAAAAATGGCATTTCAAAAATAAAAGAATGTCTTTCAGAAGAAGAAGAAGATTTTTTTAAAGGATAAAAGTAACAAGAATCTATATTTTATAGGCAGTATGTTTTTGTAGATATGACTTTCATTTTTTAGTTCAGGTTCTCAGGGTCATTCATTCAAATACATCATTTGGAACACAGTGGCTCAGCCTCAGCAACTATAAGATTTGTGGACTCAATACAAGACTGCTCACCCATCTCTAAATTGTTTGCTGCATTCTGTTTTAACTTTTTTCCTAAAGCCTTCCACGCCTACTAATACATTCCTATCCATCTATTGCCAATGTTTATCAGCTTCAGCAACTTTAAGGTGTGTGGACTTGAACCTTGTGGCTAGAGGAATACTGGGAATTGAAGGCCACACATCTTAAAGTTCCTGTGGTTGTGAAACACTGGTTTAGAATCATCTTTTTCAGAAATTCATCCGCATTGTTAATCTGTAACTGTGTGTAGGTGTTTCTTCCCTCCCGCCACCCCAAAATCTTTACCTCCTCCCCATCTGTCTCAGTTGCTGCAAATTCCTGACTCCCTTCCAGGGCAGTGGATATTTTGCAAACTGAATTTATCCCTAATAGAATTTGGAAAAAAGGTCCAGGGGGCAGGTAATGATGCTATTTTAATACCAGTACAGTTTACAGACTGGGGAGAAGGTGAAGGCACCAAGATGGAAAATGAATATTGCCAGGATCTGCTCATGTTAAATACCAGTCCTAGCCACATATTTGCCAAAACCTGGCTATATGCGCACCAGGCACAGCCATTGGATTATGGCTGTGTTTCTGCTTCCTTATACTAGTGCTAAATCCATGGGCACAGTTGCGCATGTAGAAAAGGGATAGGACTTTGATTTCACAAGCCCCATCTCGACATTTTTGAAGCTCAATGCTAAAGCTGGGAAAAATCTCTACAATGTTATGTTTTCTCCTACCAGTTCTCATTCTGCTTCATACAAGAGAATTTGCTTTCAAGATGTCTTTTACAAGATATGCTTTCAATGAATTCCTCATAGGCTGAGCTTGGTGGTTTGGACTTCTTTAGTAATGAGGTGGTCAAGGGGTGTAAGTTTTAATTTTGATTATACAATCATTTATTTCATTTCTCATACTTCAATTAAACCCACAGGGGAGAAATTGTTCCCCATAGAGAAGTTGGTCACACAGTCAGATGTTTAGAGAGGGTTTAGCATTTTTAGCTCACTATTGTCTATCTATCAAGTTGTTGTTGTTGTCATGGTTGATTGAACAGTCAGCCAAATGTTTAGATGATTTGGCACTTTTATTCACCTATTGAATCCTTCCGAAGGACCTGGAATAGACAGATGTTGATGTTTGATGATGTTAAAGGTATTGTTGCAGAATGTAAGATGTTACAAGTAAAGCTGTGTTTTAAAGTTGACTGATGATGATTTTATCAATGATGATGGTGTTGAAGTGATGCTCCAGATGTTTTGGAATTGCATCCAAGGTACCTATTACTATTGGTACAATCTATGCTTTCTTTTGCCCCTGTCCTTCTAACTTATATTTGCAGATCTTTGTATTTTTTTATTTTATCCATTTCTTTCTTTTCTATTCTGCTATCTCCAGATACTGCAATGTACATTATTCAGATTATTTTGTCTTTCTTCTCAACAGTTGTTAAGTCTAGGGTGTTGTGTGGCAGATGATTATCTGTTTGAATTCTAAAGTCCCAGTGCACTTTAACTTCAGTTTCTATTACTTTGTCTATTTTGTGATCCCACTACTTATGGGTATTTCTCACAGATATTCCAATGCACCACTGTTGCTACCTCATAATGTCTTATTATTGTCTTGTACTTTTACCTCGTCTTTTTAAATACATGTTTTTGGTCCATTCATGGTGACAAATATATCTTAATACCCGAGCCTCCCATTTTTGCTATAACAACAATCCTGTGAGGTGAATTGTTCTGAGAAAGAGTGACTGGTCCAAATCACCCAGCCAGTTTTCTTTCAAATTGGGAAGTGTAGCTTGTCCAAATGTTATCATAAATAGCCCATTTCTACAGCACACACTTTCTCAGCCCATTCTAGGGAGCCACAGGAAATTGTTAAGGATTGTCATGCAACAAAACAGTTATACCACTGGCTAGACTTCGCAAAAGAATAACAGTCTAGTGTAACTATATAAAAAAACTATTAAAAATACAATTATAATCATACCTTCTGCCATTTTCTCTCCTGGGTGTTCTTTAAACCATAATCAATTGTAAATAAATTATTTCTGAAGAAATGTTTAACTGCTCCATAATAGTTATAGGGAAAAAAATAAATCTGAAATTATATACAAACCTATCTGGAATTAATTCACTCTCAGAGAAGTGAAGTTTATTTGCAGGGTAGGTGTAGAATCAGTTCCTCTGCTTAATGATGCCAGCTTAGTCATTTTATATTTTTTTCCCATCTTAAGGAATGTCAATTGTAAAGGATCTTAATGAATAATGAATTTATCTGTCCAGGAAGACAAAAGGAATTCAAGTTGTTCTTTTCCTTTTAGCACTTGGCTGTAGTCACAAAATGCAACAAGCTAATACTTTCACTACCAATTTTATTGGCACACCCATCTCCTTCCTTGTTAAAGGAATCCTTCTTCTTGGAAGCAATCTAATGAGCTGCCATTTCCACTGAAAACAGCTTCCAGGCCTCTTAGTTCCATGGCAGAATGTCTTCTTGACAATTTCTTCTCCAGAAGAAGAACACTAATTATGAACACAACAGGACTGCAAAGGCAAATGTCTGACATTCAGGAGTAACATGCTAAACAGAATCTCAATGAACTATCAGGTGCTTCAATGTTAAGAATAGTGAGTGTTGTAGAACACTCTCAGAAAGACAGAGAATGGTTATCTTTAGTTTCAGAATATTGTTCCAGTCCTACAGATAGTGGGAATTTAACATGAATTCTTTGGTATGAGTAGATTGAAGAACTGTAGATATCCTTTTGATAGCTGAGGACTGTATGTAATGTTTTTTGAAATACAAAGCACTGCAATGGGCAGAACTAAAATCAAATGGAGCAGGATTATTATAGATTTATAGGTGGTGCTAAGTTTTTTTTGTTTATGTTTTGGGGCTGTTTCTTAAATATTCTGAAGCCTATTCTAGGGCATACATTACGATGTTTATATAGTTCTTGCCTCCAAGAAAATGCCATTTCAGATGACCTTTACTTGATAGTTTTCAATGGCTAGTAAAAGGCTATTAATATCTGCCCTTTTGTGCTAAACATCAATGCATAAAGGAGATCCAGTTGAAAAAGGACAGATTTCGTACGGAATATAGTGGTGAAATTCTAATTGACATATTCTGATATTATGCAAGATTAAAATCCAGCTCAGCCCTGTCTGGGGCTCAGCATTGATGCAGTGACACGATATGGTAAATAATGTTTAGACATTGGAATATTCCTGTAGCCTAGGAGGTTATGCACTGCTGCTTATTCAGTCCATAGATGTATAACTCAAAGCAATGTGGGATGTTGTGCCAAAAGTCACCCTCATTATCAACATCTTCCCTTTTCCACATAACGGGATGTTCAAAGGAATCTTTGCACACTGAGAGCCTTTGGAGAAAGGAGGTGAAACTAAAGACCTACAATATTTTTGACAACAGTTTATCACACAGAGAGGGGGGAAAATGTCAGCCAGCAGTCTGAGCAAATAGGATGACATTCCCCAGCAAATTCAGGCTCCAAAATCTATTAACTTCATTTTCACAGCTCAGACTCAAGATGCCTCTGAATGGCATGCCAGAGACCTCATGCCAAAAAATAATAACTGGATTAGATTTCATTTAAGGATAATTAAATATCGTTAATAGGGCTGCGCCAAAGTTATTTGGTTAATTATTGTTTACTGCTGTCACATTAAAAATATAATTCAATTAAACATTTTTAGAGATCTCTGGGGGCTGTATTCAAACTTTGTGGGAAATCTTGGGTTGTATATCATGAGCCTCCATCTTTGCCCCAGTTTATATCATCTTCTGTTCATAATAGGTTTAGTGTAATGATATCAATCATGTGCACAATATCATGTGCAAAACACTGAAATATGTACATATTTTGGAGGGAGCTATGAAACTTTGTCACTGATTTTTCTCGCTTCACTGAAGTAAAATCACCTAGGCTTTACATCTCTGCATTAATTTCAGAATTATATTGCTTGTTTTCTTCCTTTTAGCCTCTTTATTTTATTTGCTTCCTATCCAAGCCCAAAGCTTCCTCATAATACTACACTGGTGACATGATCTATTTCTGGTACTATATAAAAAGATGATGAACTTCGGATTTGGACATTTTATATAACCCAAAAAAAACCCTTTATTTTTCCTTCTATTTGTAAACAAATATGCCAGTGTTATAAATATTTGCTAGGAGTATTGGTACAACTTAAAATAACCTCTCCAGTCTGATGCGTTCCAGATGTTCAGGGATTACAATTCCCAGAGTTTTGAGTCAGCATTACTAATTTTATTTATTTCTGGAAATGATTAATAAAAAAGTTCTTACACTCTCCAACTACTTCTTGTCAGTTCTGAAAATCTTTTAGTTTTTAAGTAGATAAGAACCAAAGTTGTTTCACTCTACCTGCTTGTATATGAGTACCATCTATCAGTATCTTAAGTGTTTTCAAAACCATTTATCTTTCCCTCCATCTCAGTTTAATCAATAAATCTTGCAACTGGACTATTTTTTTTAAAAAAAAACACCATATATACTTAGTTAAAAGTCACTTGGAAGGTTTTATTTGATACAGAATTCTGCAAGCTGAAGTTCAAACATCTTAGAGTTATCAAGGTTAAGAAATGCTGAACTAGAGACTAAAATTATATTTTCTGGCTCTTCACAGGATAGGAGAAAAAAATATTCATATTCCTATAATCTTTGAACAATGCCCAACTAGGAAAAAGATGTTTGTTATGTTAGTAACACCGAAGGAAAATACTTTTGCTGGCACAGCAGAGAATAATTTATTGACACATTCATTCCATGTGAATTCTAAGGCTTGATGTATTCTATCTAAAAGAAAGATGGGATGTTTTCCTGCAGTCTTCTGAATTGGCCATCAAGGGGCTGCGATCTGAAGCCTGGATAACTTAAAGTGAAGTCATCTTAGGCTATGCAAATTTTATTTTGTATGTTTGTGTGGATACATGCATGAGTTCAAGGCTAGGAGATGTCAAGTAGGCAAACCTGGTGTAGACAAAACTCACCCAGTGCTAATTACTCTGATTAAGACAGAAAATTTAGCAATCAAAATGCCAGCAAATGCATGACAAGTTGATGAGATTTTATAAAATGTCTTTGCAAAAAGACAAGGAAAAAAAAGAAAGTTGCTCAATGATCATTTGCTTGGTATGTTTAAGATTAATAAACAGGTAGCATAGTATGCAAATACTTTTCGAGCTATGATATTGTCTTCTGATTCTATTAACAATTTATATTTAAGAAAAAAATGTCTTAATAGGAAAGCAGGGGATTACTTACAAATTTTGCATACCATTATCTCTGGAATCAATCTCGACACTGTAGAGAAACTAAGAATTTAGCTTTCCTATTTTACAAAATGATCAGGGGCAATTAAATTCAATTTGTTAGCAAGTCCAATATATCTGCCTCAGTTGAAAGGAAAGATATGTAATAAAAAATCACTAAAAGGCTTCTGCATGAATATTCTACTTCAAAACATCAAAAGCACATGATAAATAATAATTGCCACTGCAGCAACATCAGAAGTGAGTTTTATTGTTTAATTTTAAATTAGAATTAACATTTTTATATCCAAGAAAAAGTTGCTTGATCTTTTTTATAGCAATTCTATTAAAAATTACAATTAAAAAGATAAAAACTAATACATTCTAAAAAACTAAAAGAAGAAAAAGAAGAAATAGAAAGTGCAGGAAACATAAAGTAGAAACAAAAAAAAGAAAAAGAATATAAGAAAAAAAGAAAACATATAAAGAAATGACTTTGTATTTATATACACAATGACTGGTGTGCTGACAGCAGAGTAATACATACGTACTGTTCCCCAGATTTGAAATTAATAACTGTCATATGTAGAATAGAATAGAATAGAATAGAATAGAATAGAATAGAATAGAATAGAATAGAATAGAATAGAATAGAATAGAATAGAATAACAGAGTTGGAAGGGATCTTGGAGGTCTTCTAGTCCAACCTCTTGCTTAGGCAGGAAATTCTACACCACTTCAGACAAGTGGTTATCCAACATCTCAAAAATTTGCAGTGTTGGAGCATTCACAGCTTCTGGAGGCAAGTTGTTCCACTGATTAATTGTAAATGTAGGCCATTTTATCTACCTAGAGAAATCACGGTGATAATTATGATCACTGTTTATATTCCACCTGACGCCAATGTTAGCATGGGGCTCTCTAAACTATATAATGTCATCTCCAGGCAGCAGCAAATTCATCCCGAGGGTGCTTTCGTCATGGCGGGGGACTTTAACCAAGCCTATTTAAAGACTGCTCTCCCTAAGTTTGTGCAGTATGTGTAGTGCCCAACCAGAAGGAAGGAAGAACACTTTGGACCGTCTGTGCTCAAATTTAAAACAGGCACCTGGGCACATCTGACCATCTCCCTCTACTGTTATGCCCGAAGTATGCCCCTCTTAGGAAAAGAACACAGCCAGTCATTAAAACTGTTGAAATCTGGCCAGAGGGTGCACTCAATCAGTTGCAGGATTGCTTTGAAACCACTGAGTGGAGCATATTTGAACATCTAGAACTGCATGAATACACCGACACCATACTCTCATATATCAAGATGTGCACGAATAATGTAAGAGGGTCTCCTCTTTCAAATTCCTGGGAGTCCACCTTAGCCAAGTTCTCACCTGGAAAAAAAACATGCTGCAGGTGGTCAGGAATGCTCAATAGAGACTCCACTTCCTTAGGGTCTTGTGGAAAAATCAAGTGGAACAATGACTGATGACTTCCTTTTACTGGTTTATAATAGAAAGCCTCCTTACATATTGTGTGACAGTATAGTATGCTGGTCTGACAGCTGCGGACAGAAAGGCTTTACAGAGGGTGATGAGTACAGCACAAAAAATTATGGGCTGCCTCACTGGACGAAATCGCCAGGACACGCTGCCTTAGCAGAGTGAGGAAAATCCTTAGGGATGATTCACACCAGTGGTGGGTTCCTCCCAGTTCGGTCCGGTTCTCCCGAGCCGGTAGCGGTGACAATATGATGTCACCGAATGTGTGTCAGTTATTACTTATTTGGGTTTAGGGATTTTCTTTTCTTTTACTTTGAGTTTATTTTGAGTTACTGAGATGTATTCTGTGTTTCAGGGAGGCTGCACCAAGGGATGGTCATTCAATCTCATTGTACACATGTTGTGTTTTGACAATAAAGGTTTGATTTGATTTGACTTGACTTCCCCCTTCATCACAATTCTAAACAAGTTTAGTACCTTATCACCTTCTCTTAAAATGCAACAAATGCTCTTCTTCCTATATCCCATCTATTATCTATAAACAAGTCTATTAAATAAGCAGTGGTCCCCAACCTTTCGGACCTCAGGGAACACTAAATTCATATTTTTAAATCCCACGGACTACTAATATGAACTGCCTAATGACTGGCTGGGTGGGCATGACTAGGTGGTCATGTGACTGAGTGGGCGTGGCCAACTTGATGTCACTCACATCGAGGGGCACCTCTTCAGCCTCTACTTGACCCTCCCTTCCCAGCCCCTCCTCGCCTGCCCGCCCAGGCTCCTTAGGGGCCCAATATGAAGCAGTTGTTGGAGCTAAGCAGCCACCATGAGAAATAGTTGGCAAAACAGCTGGCTCAGTTCAAATTGGATCTGACCGAGAAGGAGGCTCAACAGAAGCACCTCACTGAGGACTACAAGCATAGGCTTTCCAAACAGAGGAAGTCCTGCAGGAATGCAAGGCCAAGTACCAGTGCCCGGAGGCTCAGCAGCCTGAGATGGTCAGCCAGTTCCAGGCCATGATACACTCTCACTGGAACAAGGCCCTCTGGCTCTTCGCCACCAGTGATGCTTCCCTCCAGCCTTTGCCCAAAGCCCTGCACCAGGAGGCTGAAGCAGACCTCAAGTTGGAATTTCTGCCCCCCTCCGACCCACACAAAAAGACCCCAAAGGGGGAGACTCTCTGCAGCAACACAAACGTTCACTGCACGTATCCAGCCCAGGGGCTGTAGTTTGAGAACTCCTGATTTAGTGCAATATAAAAAATGCAAATAATTTTTCTGCGGACCACCAAAATTTTCTCACGGACTACCAGGGGTCCAATTGGTGACTGCTATATTAAATGATTACCAGTGATAACATAGCTACTTTAACTTGATCAAATAAACCAACTTTATATTCCTTCCATTTATCAAGGTTGATATTTAGTCCTTTCAAATATTGTCGTAGAATTTAATTTATTTTTGTTTTCTTTATCTTTTCTCACAAAATATTTTGAAGATCCAATATAGGAAAGTTGTCCAGGTCATTCTTTTGATTTAGTATTTGTATATCTGTTTTAATTATTAAAGCATACCCTATTTTAGATGGTCATCAGCCAGTTTATGTTGTGTGTCCAGTGTAGAAACTTTTTCTATGTCATTTCTGTAGCCTGTAATGTATATTTCCACTTTCACATCAATCTCAGTTTCAGCCAGTAAAACATGTACCTCTTCCATAACATCTTTTAAACACAATCTATCTATAGAAACAGTTAGTCTTAAAATTAATTTCTGGGTCCATTGTTCAAAAATATCCTTCAATATATTGATTGTTAAAATATTTTGCTACATTATGTATTAGTAAATTAAATGTAAATGTTCTCCTTTAATTTAATCTAAATAAATTTAATATCAGTATCCATGTAGGTGTGCTTAAAAGCAACTACAGGAAGTCTTGTAGGTAGTGGTTTCCCATTTATCAGTTGCTCTTCTGGCCACACTGCCATTCAAAATGGCTTGCAATAAACACTTTGGATAGGGAGCAACCATTCCAGGTTTCATGGAGTAGCCACCAAAAGGCAGAGTATATACTTTACTTTTTTTACTTTTATTTGATTTATATACCGTCCTACTCCCGAAGGACTCAGGGTGGTGAACAGCCAACAATAAAATACATACATACATACTGGGAAGAAGATAAAAACTTACTTCCATAGACATAAAATAAGGGAGATCTTGATACAAATATGGGGAGAGATGAGACAGAAGCACTATAGGAAAATTCCGAGATGGCTTTCCACCATGGAGGCTATAATATATCCAAATGTATTAGAAATGGGTAAAACGTTCAGATACAATGAATTATTAGATGGGGGAGGGAACCTTAAAACAAGGGAAGAATTGATGGAACAAGGTATTTCTATAGACTGGTGGCCATATAACCAAATTAAATCCAGATATAAAAAAGATAAGGAGGAATTTGGCATTGAAATGAGCATAAATGGATTTGATAAGATATGGATGGGTACGGACGACAAAATTTTAGCTAAATTATATAATTACTTATTGGAGTACGATATGGCAGAGGAAGTAGTTAAAGAACCGATGTTAGCATGGGCCAAAAATATAGGACAGAATATAAATTTGAACGAATGGGATTCAATATGGAATAATAACCTTAAAATGACAAAGGCGACGGCTTATAAGGAAAACCAATACAAGCTGTTTTATAGATGGCATATGGCCCCAGCCAGGATAGCGAAGATCTACCCCAATTCGAGCCCTAAATGTTGGAAATGTGACCATCAGCAGGGTACTTTTTATCATTGCTGGTGGACATGTAATCAGGCACAAAAATTCTGGAGGATGATATGGGTGTGGATTAGAGAAATAATAAAAGAAAATTTTGATTTTGACCCAAAAGCTTTTCTCCTGGGAATTTTGAAAACTGAATATGCAAAAAAGAAAAAGTATTTAATTATACATATTCTGACAGCCGCTAGAATTTCCTTTGCCCAGTATTGGAAAGAAAAACAAATACCACCTCAAGAACATGTTATTGGAAAAATATTGGAGTGCGCCGAAATGAACAAATTGACTTCAGAAATTAATGACAGAGAAGATTCAGAATTTTATAGCGTGTGGGACATGTGGTACGAATGGATGGGGGAAAGAAATAAAGAAGGTAATAGAGATTAAATTTTAACTAATTAACAAAATCTATATGAATAGTATTAGATTTAGTCTTAGGGAGTTGAGCACTATTATTTTTAAGTGTTTGAAATTAAATCTAGCTTCAAGAAACAATATCAACAAAAGACAAGCAATAATGTATGTAGATGTATATATGTATATAACTGCACCAATGAACCGAAAATGTACCGATTGTATCACTATATGTTATAATAAAATCAAATTTAAAAAAAAAAAAAATACATACATACAAAACTTAAAAAGCAGAAATAAAATTGAATTAAATAGTTTGGCCCAGACAGATTAAAAAACCCCAATCAATTTAAAACAAATTAAACTTTGAATATTAAAAATATTAAAAATTATTAAAAATTATTTAAAAAGAGGGAGAAAGTTAGGCCAGGCCCGTCTGGTGGAATAAAAAGGTCTTAAGAGCGCAGCGAAAGGTGCGCAGATCTGGGATCCTCCGTATCTCCGGGGGAAGATAGTAGGTGCCCCCACAGAGAAGGCTCTCCCCCTGGGGGCTGCCAGTCGACATTGTTTGACTGATGGCACCCAGAGGAGCCCCTCTCTATGAAAGCGTACCGGCCGATGGGAGGCTATTGGTGGTAGTAGGCGGTCCCGCAAGTACCCAGGTCCTAAGCCATGGAGCACTTTAAAGGTGGTGCCCAGAACCTTGAAGCGCACCTGGAAGACCACCGGGAGCCAGTACAGCTCGCACAGGAGGGGTGTTACATGGGAATGCTATGTCGCTCCCATTACCACCCATGCGGCCGCACTCTGCGCTAGTTGGAGCCTCCGGGTGCTCCTCAAGGGGAGCCCCATGTAGAGAGCGTTACAATAATACAAGCCATAAGGATCCTATAAGCTTATCCCATAATTATTATAGTTGCTTAGGAGGAGAAAATGCAGTTTTATCTACTCTTTTTGGCCTTGGTTGCTTGTTTGTTTGTTTTGCCTGCCACAGCACTCTGCAACATTGATCATCTTTTAGCGTCCTTCTACCTTGTACTGTCAGCAGGTGTTATAAAAATGTACCTCAAATTTGCTTTTCTTTCCCTGAGCACTGGTTCTGTGTACTCACACATATGGCTGTTTTCATCATTAAATATAAATTACAGTGTTCTTCCACTCCTGCTGTTTACTTCTCCACAAGACTTTAAGACTTTCTATATACAGGAAAGAGATTTTTCCTCCTTATTCGCACTAGCTGCGTCAAAATTCCTGCAAATTATTGTGACCAAATAAAATAAAATCAGGAAGCAAAGTCATCCAGATATAGCAAGCCTCAAAATATATTGATGAGTTGTCAGGTCCCAATATATAAATGCTATGTTTTTTGCAAGAAATTATACTATTCATATGCAAAAGCTATGTCTTCCAAAATTGTGCTAACTAAAGTAGATGGAAACACTGCTAGCCCTGGATGACTAGCTGTTCAAGGAAGATGTACATGGAAATATTTCTTTATCGTAGTGAAATGTGTGATGCCTGCATGAGGTACACCATCTGAGACCAATCTTCTCATAAATAGATTTAGAAAACACTTTTATATCATTGAAGTCCAAATTTATGATAATAATAATAATAATAATAATTTTATTTCTATACCGCCCTTCTCCCGAAGGACTCAGGGCGGTGTACAGCCTATTTAAAAACACAAAAAACACGACAACAATTTAAAATTTAAAATCATTAAATAATTAGGCTCCAATTAAAATCCCAGAAATTTAAAATACCCCAATTTAAAACGTTATGTTAATAGCCCTGCCTGGCGGAACAACAGGGTCTTCAGAGCGCAGCAAAACACCCGGAGGTCGGAAATCTTTCGTATTTCGGGGGGCAGTTCATTCCACAGGGCTGGAGCTCCCACAGAGAAGGCCCTCCCCCTGGGTGTCGCCAGCCGACATAACTTGGCTGATGGCACCCGGAGGAGACCCTCTCTGTGGGAGCGGACTGGTCGGTGGGAGGCTATTGGTGGCAGAAGTCGGTCTCGAAGGTACCCGGGTCCTATGCCATGGAGCGCTTTAAAGGTGGTAACCAACACCTTGAATCGCACCCGGAAGACCACTGGGAGCCAGTGCAGCTCGCGCAGGAGGGCGATAATGCCATTACCATATCTAGTCCATATATGATTTTTGGAAAAATACATAATTATAGCTGGTTCCACTTTTGATGACATTCATCAGATTCAACCGGTGAATCCTACATTTACTGCTCCAAATGACTGCACTTTAATGAAATTGTCAGTTTATGACAACTGATTTTAATTGAGTAAGCTACTTCTGTAGATTCAGATCTGAATGGGATCTGAATGGTCATTTTATCTAGCATGATTAGAATATTAGCAATCTATATATGCAGTACATATGAGTTTTCCCCCAACATCTTCTTGAAAATAGAAAGAAATCTAGATCATAGAATAGAATAGAATAGAATTTTTGTTGGCCAAGTGTGATTGGACACACAAGGAATTTGTCTTGGTGCATATGCTCTCGGAATACATAAAATAAAAGATACGTTCATCAAGAATCATAAGGTACAACACTTAATCATGAAAACATTCATATAATATATCCTGTCACTTTTACTATATTACCTGAAGAACCTGGAACTATTGTCCTCATTGTTATGAGCACAACGTGTATTAAACTACAAGCATACCGTATTCCAAGTGGTCATAGGAATGACTGAGATAGAAAAATGCACCTTATAATGGCAAAGAGCCACCTGCGTTTTTCTTGCCAGGCATTAAACTCAAGTGATAGTGATAAATAACATTATACATATTGCATATATCAGTTGCACCTTTTACAAACAAGCATATAAAACGCAACTTTCAATGAAATGCTAAAAATGAAATGAATAGATAAATATAGTAAAATGAAAATGTAAAAACAGGCAGAAAATAAGGTTAATAAACAGCTTAGAGAAACTTCTAGAACCATAACAGAAGAGACCAAACAGAGTTCCTAGGGAGGATATTAAAAAGTAATAATAATGTTGGCAATAACATATATGTTCAGAACCTCAATTCTAGATTATTATTTTAAATGTTACATAAAGGTTACCAAATCTAGAAGGTAGTAAACTCTGACTCTCATATTTTCCACCTAAATAATAAGGAAAAGGAAGAAAAAAAGAACTCAGGAAAGATTCTGACTTTCCCCCCTTCCAGTGTTTTTCCTCCTTTTATATCATTTTTTCCCAGTTAAATCTCACAAAATGGAAAACATTTTAAGACAGAATCCAATATTAACCTTCTATTAATAGAATAGCAGTCAACAAGACAAACAGAAGGACATGATTGTTCTTTTCCAAAGTGCTCTGGAGCAGGGGTCTCCAACTTTGGCAACTTTAAGACTTGTGGACTTCAACTCCCAGAGTTCCTCAGACAGCTTTGCTGGCTTAGGAACTCTGGGAGTTGAAGTCCACAAGTCTTAAAGTTGCCACGGTTGGAGATCCCTGCTCTGGAGAGTTTGAGGAATATTCTGGAGCATTTCATCAACACAATTCCTTCCACACTGAGTATACCTGACTGACTGTCTATCTTTATATCAGTTGGTAAAGAAACCACAATATTTTTCTGTGGAGATTCTCAATCATCCAGGTCATAGCTGTCTCAAAGGTGCTTTTTTTCTTCTTCAAAAGGCAACTGGATTGGGATTTTTTTTCCCCTTAAGGAAGAAGAAGAAAACATTTTGCTTCTCATCTAAGAAGCTTCATCAGTTCTGTTAAAGATGGGGAGAAAGGTACTGACAGTTGATATTGGATGGTGAAGGGAATGGAAGGATAGGTTGTGATAGGATGGTGGTGGGGTGGGAACGGAAGGATATATTTCTTTGCAATCATCTGGTCTCTGAGAGTTTTTGAGGCCACTTGGGGATTTTATCTATGCCATAGTATTCTTTTATTATTGTTGGCGGTAGCTTTCCACAGTTTCAAAATGAGGTTTTATAGAATACAATTCTTTATTGGCCAAGTGTGATTGGACACAGAAGGAATTTGTCTCCGGTACATAAACTCTCAGTGTACATACAAGCAATAAGTGATAACTCCGGCCTACCTTGGAAAGTCAGGAATTAAATCTATGATAACCCTATGGTTCCTAGGAAAAGAGTTACATTTAAGTATAAATCACAAAACAAAAGACATTTTGGAATTGGAATGGTGTTAGTAAATGCTTCACACCTACCACCACATACATGCATATACTTATTTACCTCCATGGAGCAATAGATGGAACAGAAAAGATAAAGCTTCACTCTAGCCTAAAACTATGCATCTGCACACTCAGATATAGGTCAGATGTGTACTATTTTTCTTTATGGAGATTCACATTGACACTTTGTCTGCTGTACAAACAGTAAAACACCACAAATTATTATGCTATTCCCATAAGGAATACTCTCAAAAAGGAAGTCCCACAGAGAGTCCAGGCAGGTGAAATCCAGCAGAGTTCCCATGTACTTCAGGCAGTAACAATGAGATTTCTTGATGAAAAATTAATTGGTGGTGTGCAGCCATGAGTTTTTTTTTTAAAAAATGTCTCATTGCATTAACTTCGCCATGCCAAAAACAATAAATGCATCTGTGCCTTGCTACCAGCAGAAATGTCACCTAGTTTTCTCACATTCCCCCTACTTTTAAAAAAAAAAAAGATTTTTCTAATATTTCCTTCCTGTAAATGGTAAGCATACACCTACACAGTATATCAGCTACAATTATCCCATCTGATTTCTTATTTACCCAACATTCTTATTCAAAGAAGATTGAGGGTCAGGAAATGCAACTTGCATTTAAATTCCACATGTGATCATATCTATATAGTCATCAAAATCTGCATCTGATCTTGCCTACAGATAAATCAAATATCAACTTCATCAGTAGTTACAGCTTGAACAGCCAACTATTTGTAGAGAATCAATACTTAAATGTAGAAAGACAAATAGTAGACTGAGCCAGATTGATTGACTGAGGTAAATAGATGGAATGAATGATCTAAAAGGACAATATAAAACTAGGTTTGCTTGTCTGTGTTCTAAAATAGGTGAGAACAAAGCCAGTTGAATACCTTAATGAAACATGTTGAATGCAGAGAAGCAACCAATCAATGCATAATAACAAATAGTAAGCCATAAGCCAATCTACATAAGCAGTTCATCCTTTTATTGTGACATTTGATTGACTCAAGAGATATACAAAAGTACTTTCCAAACCATTTTCTCAGATGCCAATTTCTACCAATTTCCGGTGTTTTTTTTAGACAACTGTTATGACAGTTCTTTTGAATGACTACAGCTTCCACCCATGACTGAATATAATGGGCTTCAATTTTATGCTGCATAAGACTGCTGACTGCTGAAAATGGTTTGAGGATGGAAAGTGACAAAACCTACCTAAGGAGTGAAGCTGTGGCAGCCACATATATTTTTAAGCACCATAGAGCTATATAGCTGAGAAAAGAAGGAAACAGAAGCCAAGGAAAGAAAGGGAGAAGTTCAGTATTATTAATGACAGCAGTAAGATAAATCCTAAATAGTTAAGTTGGTATTTTGCTATGAAATCTCATGGAGACTAGAAGTGTGCAGGCAGGAAATGGGTGAAATTTAAAAAAACACTCTATTGCACAACTGAAAATATGGAATTGTGAACAGCTGTTCAATTAATTTGAGTTATTATCTTTCTGGCTGCATAGATCTGCACATTTTCAAATAATTAATGGCTTTTTAAAACAAATTGCAGTGCTTTCAGTTTTTAAATAACTTTCTGACATCTTTCCCAAAAATTATCCACTGGTGCCCTTGTTTAGCAGTTTTTCTGTGTAATCATAGAAAGAATAGCCTACTATAAGATCCGATTCCTATACTGTGATCTTGAGCAAATATATTCGGTATATTCCAGGAATGGGGATCTATTGTTTTAGCTGAACTCCTTCTTTCATCATTCTCGATGCTATCTGGGACAGATTGGGATTGTAATCTAACATCATATTGGATTACAGTCTCAAATTCTATCTCCCATTTCCACCCAAGTGCTAAAATGAAAGATATGACTGGAAATTTGCAGCATGCTTATTCAACATGATACAAGAATTTCAGAATTATTAAGAGCAGTGCTGGCACAGTGGTTAGAATGCAGTACTGCAGGCTACCTCTATTGACTGCCAGCTGTCAGCAATTCGGCAGTTCGATTCTCACCAGCTGAAGGTTGACTCAACCTTCCATCCTTCCAAGGTGGGTAAAATGAGGACCCAGACTGTTGTGGGCAATATACCAACTCTGTAAACTGCTTAGAGAGGGCTATAAAGTATTGTGAAGTGGGTATGTAAGTCTAAATGCTATTGCTAATTGCTATTATATAATTTTTCCAACATTAATTGGTTGAAATGTAAAATAGAAAATCTAAATAGTACATTGGCACTACAGAGGGAACAAAAAACACTTATTTCTGAGTGTTGTTGTTAAAGTCTGTACTATTTGATGAGAAGCCAGAATAAATTTCTTCTTCAATCAGGACAAGGGAATCTGATCAGTTCTATAACAGTAAGTGCCCCTAGAGTTTAACAAGGGTGAATTTAACACTTCAGGATAATTCATTTCTCTCTGACCATCTAGGATTTTATTACTTTTATGTAAATTGAAGGAAACTTGAAGATAAAGGATTTAGCCATTGGTAACTGCTTAGAATTTTAGCATTTGCTCTGCTATATGTGCTTTCAAGAATTCTTGATTATAAAAGACATTAGACCTTTTTATACTTTCCTTTTTTATGATTGACCAAACATTTGAAGCATGGAGTCTTTATTCTTCTTTACATGAAAATCATTGTAGAAAAAAAAAGCTCAAAAAGAATCCAAGGATTATGTTTCCCAAATACATTAAGATGATAGAAAATGCATTGGTATTCACATAAAAGCAGAGTCATAGCAAAACTTTGTCAATGCATGTTTAATGGTAGTTTAAACATCAAGCTTGAAGTCCTAAGGGCATCTCCAGAGAAAGGTTATGGCTGGTTTGGGACCAGTTCCAGACCGCTGTAATTTCACAATATTTTGGGTAAATTTGAGAATGGAGTTGGGTTTGTTGTAGTTCTCCTGCAATTTGTGACCAAGCAGAAGAAGCCTTGTCTACCTTGGAGCTTCTGGGGGTTACAAATGGTCTGTCAGATTGCCCAATCCTTGTCTAGATTTCAAATTAGCCTTGCTCTCAGCCCAAAGTCCTCAATCCTGCAAAATAACTTTCACTTTTCTCCTTTTTTTCCTGCCATCTGTATAGAACCTTGATATCATACATCTCCTCTTCCTTATTTTCTACACTTATACCAAAAGCATGAAGACAAAGGATCATGCCTGCTAGCCATAAGGGACTCCAGAGTATTCATTAATAAAAACCAGCTCCATATGTGTAAAGGATTTATTTTAATATGGCATCAAGATAAGCCTCAGGGTCCTAATTATAGACTAAAGCATGGATTGCTATACCAATGCCATTGGGTCCATCCAGTCTTGCCAATGGATATTGTCAATTGGGTTGGCAGCATTAATTTTATTCCATACTTGTAGCATTAGTAGATAGGTATACAGGTACATCCTTCATGTTTCCATCTCTCAATCATTCCTTCAGGTACTACACAATTATGGTATTATCAGTCTGTGAGTCCCTGTCCTTAAGACTTTTTTTTTAACACAGAAAGGAAGTCGTTATTTTGCCCCATTCCAACCAAACTGCCGCAGACAAATAGGCTGGTTAAGCCCCAGAAATAATCTGCATCTTGTCCATAGTCATGAGTAGTAAGTCTCAAGAAGAAAGGAAAGAGCCCTGATTCCATTTTATTTCAATTAAATTTTGTTCACGTTTTGATGGAGTTTACATTTCCTTGCTTTTCAATGGTTTTAAGATTAGAACATTTCAAACACCCCACACACAAAATTTCCTCCAAAACCCCTTTCTGCCAAATAAATGAAAAAATAAATATTATTTTAAGATTAATATATTTACTTAGAGGTTTCCTGTGCTAATGCCCTTAAATTCTTTTAAGCAGATTGTGAAATATTAATACATTTTTAATGGAAAGGACAAATCCTCAGGTTTTCTTTGTACAAATTTTGGATATTATATGATGCTGGAGTTTTTACATTCTTTACATTTTTCTGACTTTTACTTTAATTTGTCTCTACAATCCCTCTGATGTCATGGCAGAGCCTGGCTCTCTTTGCAGCAATAGTTCTATTGTATTTCCTTCACTAAGGACTTCAAGGTACATTTGGACAATTCTGAGATAGAAATACAATAACACCACTTATTTGCAGGACATTTTTACACCCTTGAACAAACTTAATTTAAAAATTACGGAGTTTTGTGTTTTGTTTTTTAAATTATGGATTTTTTTAATACGTTAATTTGGCATATTACAAGTAGAGTTTTTAAACCAGATGAACTATTTCAAAACCAATTTGAACTTGTAAGTTGCAAGTGGCAGTGCAATAAAACCGTGATTTACAGGACAATTGGGTAAAAGCTTTGCCCTGATAAGCCAATGGTTCATGTAATTGAGGGTTTACTTAGCTGCTAGGAACAATAGGTAAAGCAAGGCTGGCAAAAGACATCTCCTCTTTCTCCTTCTCCCTCAGGAGGTTCCAGCATAATATGTCTCTGGCTGGTAGAGTATAGACATATCATTTGAAGAATCTTGTAGGGCGAACTCTGGGAAAAATGCATGAGGAAAGAATGAAATGTATGCTTCACAAAAATGTACCAAATATGACTTTCTTGCCCATCCTGACCTAATGAATATCTTAATAAAATTCCTATGTCAACCTTCTCTGCATCTAAATGCCATCTTTGGTGACATATAAAATCCACCTTACAGTTTGGGAAGTCATTTGAGTTTCTCTACAAGACTCGTTTATCTCTGAAATGAAGCCTTCTGGCTGCTGATTCGGTTCATTTCTGAAAGATATAATAGTTGAAACTTTTATAATACGGAAAACTTTTTGTTGTTCTTAGAATAGAGGCAGTCCACAATACAGAATTGTTTTCATATAATTTCAGGTCCTATTACATGGGAATTCCATCAGTACGCTGATGATACTCAGCTGTACATCTCCACCCCAGACCATCCCAACGATGCCTTGGAAATGATGTCCCAGTGCCTGGAGGCCGTGCAGGTCTGGATGGGGAGAAACAGGCTTCGACTCAACCCTTCCAAGACCGAGTGGCTGTGGCTGCCGGTGTCTTGGTATAGCCAGCTGGCGCCATCGCTGGTTATTGGGGGCGAATCATTGGCCCCCACGGAAGGGGCCCGCAACTTGGATGTCCTCCTGGATGCACGGCTGTCTTTAGGAGGGCATATGATGGCCATGACCAGGGGGGCTTTCTATCAGGTCCGCCTGATATGACAGTTGCGCCCCTTTCTGGATCGGGACTCCCTACGCACGGTCACTCAAGCACTCGTCACTTCTCGTCTGGACTATTGTAAAGCTCTCTACATGGGGCTCCCCTTGGGGTACACCCGGAGGCTCCAACTGGTGCAGAATGCGGCCGCGCAGGGGATTATGGGAGCGACGCGCTCCCATGTGACTCCTCTCCTGCGTGAGCTGCATTGGCTTCCGGTGGACTTCTGGGTGCGCTTCAAGGTGTTGGTGATCACTTTTAAAGCGCTCCATGGCTTAGGGCCGGGGTATTTACGGGACCGCCTTCTGCCACCAATTGCCTCCCTCCGGCCAGTTCGCTCCCACAGAGAGGGCCTCCTCAGGGTGCCGTCGGCCAGACAATGCCAGCTGGCGACCTGCAGGGGGAGAGCCTTCTCTGTGGTGGCACCTACCCTCTGGAACAATCTACCCCCAGAGATACGAGTGATCCCAGACCTCCGGACTTTTCGTCGGGCCCTTAAAACCTATTTTTTTCAGTTAGCCGGGCTGTCCTGATTTTATGGTTGGTTTTTAAAATTTGATATTGATTTTAATTGAAATGTTTTAAATTATGGGCCAAACTTTATTTAACTATTTTAAATCTATTTTAACTTTTGTGTACAAATGTTTTATTTGGCTGTTCACCACCCTGAGTCCGAAAGGAGAAGGGCGGTATAGAAATAAATAAATAAATAAATAAATAAATAAATAAATAAATAAATAAATAAATAAATAAATAAATAAATAAGAAGTGGTCATCAAAGATCTCAGCAGGCCATGATTCTTCGGGCATGTAGTTAATGACAGTTTTCTGCCATTATGTGGTGTTTTCCTAATTGTATGACTTAATTCATTTCATTAATGTGTTTAATGTTCTTGACCTGGGCTAATCCAGCCACCCATTGGGCTTTATTTAGATAATGCCTAAAAGAAGTGCCTCACTGACAGTGTTTTTATTATGAAAGTTTATTTAATTAAAAAAAAAAGTAAATGGCAAGAAGAAAAAGAATTGAAAAGAAGGAAAAAATAGACATAAAGCAAGATGCAAGCGATAAAATAAAGAATAAGAATGACTTTTGGCTTTCTTCGATAGAGATAAAAAAAGAACATCAAACTCTTACTCTAAAATTAACAATAGTCTACATTATTTCTATAATGCCATATAATTCTACTCATCAAATCCCAATATCAAATGTTTGAGTTTCTCACAAGTCCAAAGTGGTTTCCAAATAGAGATAAAAATTAGTTAGTCTCTTCTTTAATCAAAGTTGTCAGTTTCACCATTTCCATCAACTCCATCCACTTAACCAACCTTTTCTCCAATGTATGTACCTGTAAGTCCTTCCATGTTTGTGTATATAGAAATCTCACTGCTTTTAGGGTACCACGAGTTTGTCCTTTGTTATTTTTGATAACTAGTTTTTAAGGTCCAGAAAGCTGACAGAACTGGTAAACTTGGCCCTTTCTGGAAAGGATTGTCTTCTCCCTCTGTGGGGTTCCAAAATGGGCAGGACACATTGGCAAACTTGATGTCTTCAGAGCCAAAGAATGAAAATGGATTCAATTTCAGGGAGGAGGGGAGGAAATATCTGCTGTCTCTGATCACTGGGTTTTGTGGCATGCCATGAGGGGCTGGCAAACTTGTCCTTCCTCAATACTGGCAGGAATCATTTGTGCCAGGATTGTGGCTTGCTGGTGATACTCTGTGTTTCCTAGTTAGAAGCAGCAGCAGAAGGCAGTATAATACCATAGAAAAAGAGGCTGGACCAGATAAAGTGTCATTTATAGCCTTCCTACCACTCTCCCAGAACAGTAAAACATTGGGACAGTATCTGGGTTAGAGTAGCACTGACTTACTGTGCTTTATTTCTTTGACATTGTTTAAAAGATCACAGAAATTTCAAATATGTTTCTGAAGGTTTCATAGTCCTCAATTTAGTTTATTGCTTCAAAGCAGCTCCCCATTTTTATTTGTAAATTTGCTTAGATGAGAATGGTTTAATTGAGATTTATTGATTGCATTAAATCGCCCATTTGAAATTTCTTACGGTCTTTATGATTTTATATATATTATCTCTAATATCTCAGATATATTATATCGCCATTATTACACTGATGTCTTGCAACTTGGCTTCCCATAAGAAGTCTCTGATTAGACCAATGCACAGCTATTATAAATGTCATTAAATGCAAAACACCATTTTGCAGCATGCCAACCTGTCTGATACTAACAATTAAACACAAATTTAATTAGGTATCAATTCGCAAATATTCTAGAAATATTTCCTATCCAAGAATTAATTGGAGAGTATTCATCATAAGCATTCAAAACAGATGTTTAAGATATCCAAGCAAAGGCCTGAAGATAGATCACAAGCTCTTATTTCTTCAGTATTTTTAAACTTTCTTAGTTGTAAAATTATTGCATACACCCTGTAGTTGTTTTTAGCATAGTTTTGAAATATAATGCATTGATTACTTTTATTGTGAAGTGTGTACAACTGTGGTTTTCTCAGTTTTTGGAATTTTTAGAAATTGGCAAGAATTTTTAATTTTTGATGGTTACCCTTTTGTAGCTATAATTGGTAATAGAATAAAATGTTGTCATTTAACAATTGAGAACTACAATGTGAACATATCTGAATTTAAAGCAGCTGTTGGAAGACCTAAGATAGCTGCTGAAGCTATCTTGGAGAAACAGTCTATCAGTGGAACATCCGTTTTAATTAGGCAATTAAATTTAATGGAAGCCTAAAAAGTCAGTATGGCAGAATTGCTACTGAACAGAATCCATGCAAAGTATTAAGAGTTACTCTTAATTATAATTAACATAATAATTTGAAACAATTAGCTTCATTACATCTTTCATCAAGACCAAGCCATAGAACATAGAAAATGCCTTATAATGGCATTAGTCCATTTTGTCCAATACCATCAGACATTGTCTGGCAGCACAGCTCCAGGGGAAAAAAGTCTTCCAGACCACCATGGACATAGTGTCAGCGTTCCAGAAAAAAACCCACTCCAAGTAAAGATGCAGAAGCAAGCATTTTCCAAAGTTTTCTTTACTAGAATAGGCAAACTAGCACATCTGGGGAAACCCGAATCTGAAAAGCCCGGGTTTTCCCTCAGATTTTGCTCTCAAAAATCTTGAAATGGTTGACCAAATCTATATATATATATAAGTGAAAACCACTCACACATTAATCACGAAATCTCCAGAACTGTAAAGTTTACAAACTTGAAATTTGCCACATATGTTCCTCTTGGTTTCTAGGTGCTCACTAAGAAAGGATTTTTCGAAATGACCATCAGAGCATTAGTATTTCCTATATTATTATTATTAACACGCTTTGATGCTAAGGAGTTCTACTCCCCCTCCCCACGTCAAAAGAAATCTCTTCCAAATGCAAAACACAAGCAGAGGAATTTTACTTTCACAGCAGCAAGCAGCTTTACTACAGAACAATTGAGCTAAACCATGCCCAGCCTCCTTCCTGTCTCCTTCCTCCTCACACAGCAAATACTGTTTGAGTTTCCAAACACCCTTCAACTCTCTCATTCATCTGACAGGATGCTAGCCAGATGAATACCGATGGATGCTGCGGGCTGTGACATTCTACTCCCCCTCCCCCTCTGTTCCAACTGTTCTGTCCCCGTCCCACACACGCACCCCCACAGACGGCCCAGAGTTAAAAAGCCACACGACAAAATCTTTGAAGTTAAAGCTGGCAGCAACCCAGTGGCTAGCTGCCAATTCAGACTTTACTCACACAAAACAAAGATTAGACTGCAAGCATTCCGATAAAGCAGGCAAAGTTTCAGCAATACAAGGATTAGTCCAAATGCAGTCCGACAAGGCAGGCAGAAGTCCAGTAACACAGAGATCATGGATTATTTCTAGTTTTTGCTCGTCACAAACTGAACCGGCCACCACACCCACATTTATACCCTGTGGGGTGTGGTCCAATGACTCAGCTAATCTCTGGCACGCCTTCCCCTCTGCTGCGCACGCTTCTCCCTGCGCCGCTGCCGAGGGTCCAGCCAGCACTTATCTCCTTCATCGCTGTCCACCTGTGGCTGTGGGGACGTGCTGGCTCTGGGCCTATCTCTTGGCCTTCGGTGTCCTCCGGAGGCATTGCCAGAGAGGAGGGTTCTGGAGAGGGAGGCCTTGCCAATTCCTCTCCCTCACTCTCAGAGTCTGCATCTGTCGATAGCCCAGGCTCAGGCAATGGAGCCACAACACCAACTGCCAATTGCATTATATTAACACACTCTGATGCTACGGAGTTATACATTCTACAGTAAAATTCAGGCTGCAAGTGTCAATTTATCAAGCCCGAGCGCATAGTTTCATAGCGAAGCACAGGCGTCCAGCTAGTTAGATAGAAAGTAAGAAGGAGTGAAAAGAAAAGTGGTTTTTGTGTAGAAAAATAAACCTACTGAAAGCTTCTAGAAATGTTATCATAGGTTAAAAAAATAGTATGGTGAAATTAAATAGCAAATGTAATGCTTGTTATTGAGCTATGGTGGCACAGTGGTTAGAATGCGCTATTGAAGTCTGACTCTGCCCACTGTCAGGAGTTTGATCATGACCAGCTCAAAGTTGACTCAGCCTTCCATCCTTCTGAGGTTGGTAAAATGGGGACCCAGATTGTTGGGGGCAATATGTTGACTCTGTAAACCCCTTTCTGCTGCAAAGCACTATGCAGCAATATATAAGTCTACGTTCTATTGCTATTGCTATGCTAACTAAGGCAAATTGTGGTTAAGATCTTTCTTATGAGAGAGAACCGTCCCTGCTTCCTCTCAGTTCTATTTTGATAGAACTGAACTCATTAAGACTATGTCAGCAAAAGTAAGGTGATTTGTTTCTCTGAAATTCTTTCTCTATAGCGCCAGTATGTTTTTATTTACTTTAAAATATTTGTAGACTGCTCAAATCCCTTGAGGCTTGGGATAGTGAACAACAAATGATATTTATGTTAGCAATGTGCTGGAAAGAAATTGCTTTTGTTTTTCATTCTTAAATAAGAAGAAATGCTATGTGAAATTCTCATTGGTAAATTATATTATTCCTGCAGTGATCTTGATTATACGTAAAAGGCCCAAAGGATGCATGTGAATGTTCTGCCTTTCCCTGATAATCTTCACTGATAAACCTGGTTCCCAAGCTTTAATTCAATCCCAAGTAGATTTTAAGGAAGAAACTGCTTCTATAGTGATGTTTTTAGACTAGGGGTGATAGAGTAATATCCAGCAGAAAATATTATCAGCCTTACTCAAAACATCATCACATGAAATTCAAAGAATTCTAACATTGCTGTGAAGGAAGGAGAAAAAGATAGAAGCCTTTTTCAGGGAAATAAATATTTCATTTAGGTTAGGCTACCACAAGAGACAATAGCACTTCCTTTATCCTTGGGCCAATCCTGAACAATTTATTGGATTGGGAGAGGCAAGTGATGAATAAGCAGGTGATTGTGCTTCTCTCTGCACATATCCTGCCCACAGCCTTGAGATCTATAAACTGGAAAATAATCTAAAATCCCACCACTGAGACTATATCATTATTGCCTGTTCTAAAATTACAGCCCAGTCAAGGGAACACTAATCTTATGTTATTATTCTGCATAATAAATAGAATGTCAAAATCAGTCCATAACTATTTATTCCCCATGTGGAAACATCTACATTGGATCCTGAGCTATTCTATTCAGATATGATTTGTTAAAGAGGAAGACTGGGGTTTTTTTCCTTTTTTTCCTATTAATTTTCATATACACATAGTCCTCAACTTACAACCACAATTGAGCTGAAAATTTCTGTTGCTAAGTGAGACATTTGTTAAGTGAGTTTTGTCTCATTTTATGGCATTTCTTGCAACCGTTGTTAAGTGAATCGCTTCAATTTTTAAGTTAGTAATACGATAGTTAAATGAATCTGCTTCTCTATTAAATTTGCTTGTCAGAAGGTTACAAAAGGTGATCACATGACCCCAGGATACTGCAACTTAAAAGTGGTTTAAGACATAGCAACTCATTTTAAGTGATTTACGAAGGCTTATGAATCTTTCCTGTTTTACTTCCTGTTAGTATATTTAAATCAAAATGGCAGCTATTTAGGGTAGGTTTAAAATTCAAAACTGCCATGGCTTTTTCCTTTGATAAACCATCAAGCTTTTTAGAACTCAGAATTCTACGTTACTCACATGTGATTCAATGTAAGCAACAAAAAAATAGCAAGACAAACATTTTTTAAATGATAAATAACAGAAAACTGAATTGATGCATAATTATAAGGCTTTAATTCTCCCTCCAGGGAAAGATTGAGCTTAATATGAACTGTGGGATGGGTATATACTGTAGGTGGGCTCTTTCCCTCTATGTTTTCCAGTCAGCAGATCATTAGAGCAATTATAATTTCATAGCAATTTGACCTGCCATTGATTTCTTTGTGATAATTCAACTCAAAGACTTGCTTTCTTCAGGACAGAAAAAAATAGGCAATGAAATACATAAATCCATACTATTGTCCAAAGGTACACTTGAAATGTTGTCAAAGGACCATCAAATATTCTCTCCAGAAAATCATCTTCTGATAACCTTATGATTGGTGTGCCAAGTATTCTAGTCAGTGGTGGGTTTCAAAAATTTTTACTACCAGTTCTGTGGGTGTGGCATGGCTTGGTGGGCATGGCAGGGGAAGGATACTGTAAAATCTCCATTCTCACCCCACTCTAGGGGAAGGATACTGTAATATCTCCATTCCCTTCCCAATCCCCATTTCCTCCTGATCAGCTGGGACTTGGAAGGCAGAGAATAGATGGGGGCGGGGCCAGTCAGAATTTTTACTACCGGTTCTCCAAATTACTCAAAATTTCCGCTACCGGTTCTCCAGAACTGGTCAGAACCTGCTGAAACCCACCTCTGATTCTAGTACTTATAGAGTTATCACCAGAATATCTTGGTGCTAAAGCATATGCAGAACTTCAGCTAGTTCATAGTCTCTTCATCATCGGAAAGAGAGGGTGGAGGAGATGCTACTGCAATTGTGCATCTTGAATTCCAACAATATGAAAAAGGCATGGAAATGCCTGTCATACAAGTCATTATCTTTTATTTTCTTGCCCTTAGTGCAAATTAAAATCAGACAAATAATGAAAACAAAAGTTGGAATATAACAGGAGGTAGGATTTGTGCCAGGTTAGCAATGGGACAAGATTTACGTTACATTTTTCACATTGTAAATTGAGGCACTACAGGCAAAACAAGACCCGGTGGTGCAAAGTAGCAGAAAGACATCTTAATCTATTGTGCATTTTGCAGAGTGTCAAAGTTTTCTTGGTATCCCAGCCTAGCCTGAGGTGGCTTGTCAAATGTGATTGTGTCAGCTCTGGCTGGATCCCTTCTTTCCTCTCTTAGTTCTGGTGTCATAAATCTTTTTCTTACCTGAGCTTCAAAGCTGCAAAACGTCAACTGCACTGAAGATGCTTTTTCTTGTAAATCTCTAAACCTCTTGATACTGTGAAAAAAAAAAAATGATCCGGTATCCTATCTAGCTCAGCTTGGCAATTTCTTTCTCCTTGACCAGAGCTCATATTCCAAAGAATTCATGGCATGAGTGAATGACATTTTCTTTGTCTGAATAATGAAATACATTTCTCAAATCTTATCAAGGCTATTATACCAAATTAGATGGTTATCTCAGAGTGTAAGTAGACAATGTGAGGTGATAAGATATGGAGCATTCTATGAGAGACTTCCTAGGGATGGGAAGTGTTTGCAGGTGCTTAGATTCAATGGTGAATCCTATTGGATTGGGAAGGGGAACAAGTAGAAGATATCTGGTTTTTTGCCTCAAGCAGCAAAATGATTGTTTCTATCTGAACTAGTGTCATACTAGGGTTATTTTCCCTCCATTTTTTAAATTTTATTTTTATTTATTTATTTGTCAATTATGTATTAGATAATATATATAAGTATAAGCATGAATTGAATACATAAAATGAATTCAAATAAAGGGAACATTAGGACAGGGATGGTAGACATGCTGGTGCTCTTATTTTGCTGAATAATCTTTTAAATTTTGTTTTCTATTTTTCCCCGTCCAGGTTCATTTTTCTTATACTTTATTCTTGATGATTTCATATTCTATCATCCTGAGAACTATTCTTTTTAAGCAGTATGTTTATGTCCAGTAAATACTCCCAATTCAAAATAAATTATCTTGCATTTTATAGAGCCTCTTATAAGGCCCCTCCTGAGTTTATCCTTGAAAGGAGTTGTATATGATAAGTATAGTAAAATCTCCTTAACTGTGTACATTTAATAAATTGTTTTTTTTTTGGGGGGGGGTTGAGTAAGAGGGATGAAGAGAGAATGAATGAATGAATGAATGAATGAATGAATGAATGAATGAATGAATAAATGATTTCCAAGTTGTAATGTTAGGCATCTGTTCCCTGATCAGTTTTAAATAATACTGATGTCCCTCCAGAATCTGGTCTAAACTGAAGAGAAGGTCCAGTCTGAGATATTTTACTATCTGAAGTGGAAACCAAAGTGATGCAGCTCCCTTTCATAAGTACATAGGATAACCACACCAAGGTAACCCATGGGTGGAAACGTTAAATTATATGAAACTTACTACTATGCATATTTCAATATCCATTGCCTCCTTCTACCTAATAGGACAATCTACTGTAATACTGCCAGAAATATTAAAATCCCTAGATAATAATGCATGTATGGCACAGCCACAGTTCCTTCCAGTTAATATTCAGCAGAGTTTTGGTTCCATAAATGTTGGGAACAATGCTTACTTTCAGGGCTGGCAGCTCTCTTTTGTGTCCCAATGCTACAATATGCATTAAACTACAGAAATCCAAATTTGTTGATGAAGACAGAGAGATGTTTTTGTAAAGTAGCTCAGTATTTTTTTAAAAAATAAAAATTTAAAATCAGACACACAGTAAATACATCTGTCCATAATTTATGATAGCTCCTAAAACTAGAAGTGATGTTTCTTATAAAAGCAAGCCCAGATTTACTTGTAGGTGGTATAACCTCTAGTGGGGGAAGCAGCAAAAATTAGATTCTACACTACAGGATCTGAAAAAGAAAGTAAAAAGTAGATCTAGGAAATATTTTCGTGGTGGCAAGTTAATACAGGTAGTCCTTGACTTACAACAGTTTGTTTAGTGACCATTCAATGGCACTGAAAAAAGTGAGTTACGACCATTTTTCACACTTACGACCATTGCAGGATCCCCAAGATCATGTGAAAAAAAAATCAGATGTTTGGCAATTGATTCATATTTATGACAGTATGTGATCCCCTTTTGCGACTTTCTGACAAGCAAATTCAATGGAGAGATCAGATTCACTTAACAACCTATTAACTAATTTAACAACTGCAGTGATTCACTTAACAAATGTGGCAAGAAAAGTTGTAAAATGGGGCAAACCTCACTTAACAAATTTCTCACATAACACCATAAATTTTGGACTCAATTGTGGTTGTAAGTTGTAAGACTACCTTAATGGGTCTAAATTCTGTCTCTGGCTTAATTGTGAAAGGAGCCCTTACAATGAAGAGAGGCCCTTGGGAGAGCTGCTTCCACTCAAGACAAGTTGCTATTACAGCTTAGAAGCTCTGACTATCAAACTTGCAAAACAAGTGGTACTCGTCTTTGCTTTGGGGGGGAAGATCTCTATCAAAAGGGAACCTAAAATCCTTTGTTAGAACAAAGCAGGCTGAAGTCAGTTAATGGTGGACAGAGTCTAACAAGCAGCTCCAGCTGAGCACTTCCATGACTAAAATGCATTCAGCCTTCAGCAGTCATGAATGTTCTCCCTTGGCAATAATTCAACTAATGGGCAGTGAAATAAAACTCAGCAGATTCCTGCCAGGACAACAGGGTTAAGTGTCCCAAGCTGCCAGTAATATAAAGCTTGAATCCGTACCCAGGGCAGAACAGTTGGCTGTTTACGGGGCTATAGTAATAAGCTGCTTAAGTCTCCAAAGGCATTTTTTGTCAACTAAATTCAGTTGGCTAAAATAAAGGACAAGTGACAGAGAAAAAAGGAGGGGGAAGAACAGGCCAAAAGACCCTGATACCCCCCTCCTCTCCCTCTCCCTCTCTCTCCCTCTCCCCCACTCTCCCTCTCTCTCTCCCTCTCCCTCTCCCTCTCCCCCTCTCCCTCCCTCTCCCCCACTCTCCCTCTCTCTCTCCCTTTCCCTCTCCCTCTCCCCCTCTCCCTCCCTCTCCCTCTCTCCCCCGTCTCTCTCTCCTTCTCCCTCTCTCTCCCCCTCTCTCTCCCTCCCCCTCTCCCTCTCTCCCTCTCCCTCCCTTTCTCTCTCTCTCTCCACGTGGGCAGACAGGCGCACATTTTTGAAGAGAGAGGGAGGGAGAGAGATGATTAAAACAACAAAAATCTCCAAGAAAATAAAGATAATAAACTAAGTTTTCAGAATTAGGCATTGCATTTTTTTTTCTTATTAAAGAGCATTAACACTGAGATACCATACTTCATTGAAACTGGCCTGAAACTTCAGAATTTGCATCCTTTTCATTTTCCTTTATTCTTTCCATTGTCTTTTCACCAGTGATTATATCAAAAGACTTCCAAATAGTGAAATGAATAACCATCAACCATAAGAGCCGCGGTGGCGCAGTGGTTAGAGTGCAGTACTGCAGGCTACTTCTGCTGATCACCGGCTGCCAGCAGTTTGGCAGATCGAATCTCACCAGGCTCAAGGTTGACTCAGCCTTCCATCCTTCCGAGGTGGATAAAATGAGGACCCAGATTGTTGGGGCCAATATGCTGACTCTGTAAACTGCTTAGAGAGGGCTGGAAAGCACTGTGAAGCGGTATATAAGTCTAAGTGCTCTTGCTATTGCTACTCATATATTCTAGATCAAGACCATATAGGTTTGTACATTTTAAAATTGCAATATTTTGGATCACCAATTAACACAGGATATCTATGAGCAGCATCTCAAAAATAGAAGTATGTATTTTTCCCATTTAGAGCTTAAACAGGTTTTAACTTATCGATAGGTATTTACTTAGTTACACACTTATTTATTTTGATCCATCTTATATAGGACTTTTCAGTGAGTACAAAACATAAACCAAAGATTCTCTATGGAATTTAACAAACCATGAAATGCTTGAAATGGCAACATGGTGGGTTTAAAAACATTAATCAAAGCTGACTTCATTCTCCAATAGGTTGCAAATGTAAAAAGATGTAAAAAATTACGGAAAAAGAATTTGAATCATCTAATTTAGCTGATTCACATGGCAAATGTTTTCAGTTTGGATCTAATTATTAGATCATTGATCTTGCCATAACAATAAATTAATCCATTTAATCTCCAATTCATAAAGATGTCTTGGAATATTGCAGCAAAAGGATTGCAACCAGATACTATGAAATTGCTACTATAGTTCCAAATATGTTTGTTTGTGTTTCCATGATCTAGGATTAGTTAAACAGAAAGTATAAATGTCCTAAATATTTGGGAACTATTTACAAACTTAAATTTAGCCCAAAATAAAAACTAGATTGTCATTCTATCCATTTTAAATCTCACTTCTGCAAATTCCACTGAAATTAATATATGGTGAGTAGAGCAAGAGAATAAATAACTTTTCTGGTTTGATGCTTTCTGGTCTTAGAAAAATATGGGAACTCTAGAAAAAGTAGTTCAGTACATTTGATAGGTATTTTTTTGAAAGAATCTTATCATTGAGCAATTATGTCCTTATTTTGATACCATCTTAAACTCTTAAGTAAATTGGAATTGAAATATAAATTCTCTGAGAGTTCATGGCTATATAAGAACATGTACATGGGACAAGGTGTATCAAAAGAGCTGCTGAAGAAGCAGTGACATGAAAGATTAAGATACCTAGTTTTCAAGCAGTAGAGTTCATTGAATTCACAAGAATGAGTGTAAAGAACATATGGATTTAGATGGGAGGAAGTTATAATGCAATTCTGTACATTGCAATAGTAATAGCACTAAGACTTCTGCTTCACAGTGCTTTACAGCCCTCTCTAAGAGATTTACAGAGTCAGCATATGGTCCCCAAAACTCTAGGTCTTCATTTTACTGACCTCGGAAGAATGGAAGGCTGAGTCAGCCTTGAGCAGATCAGGATCAAACCCCTGGCAGTCAGCAGAATTATCCTGAAATATTGCATTCTAACCACTGTGCCACCACCGGAGGAGTATATTTTGTGAATTCTATGAACTTTATGTTTGACTAGTTGTGCAAAGGATTGCTTCCTCCATTTTTGGCACTCTTTGCCTAATATTTGAGTCCCTTTAAGTCAGCATTGTCTCTTGGCAACTGCCTGGACTAGTCCCTGAAGTTTTCTATTCTATTACTATATCTGTTTTCTTGGCAACATTTTTGGAAGCTGGCTTTGTGCCTAACACAGGACTAGAGCTCATAGTCTTCTAAATGATATGCTTCTGAAATGCAACAATGGCAAGAGATTCAGAAAATATCAGCCAACTTGTACTTTTCCCTTGCTTCTCCCTGTCATTTCAACTTCAGTTTCCTCTGAATGAAAGCCAATCTAGATTCATTCTTGATTGGTAGTTCCTATCAGGGTTTTGTTCTGTTTTCAAGCATCCCGAGGCTACTTTAAAGATGACTATATATTTATGTACTCTTTCTTTCTTTCTTTCTTTCTTTCTTTCTTTCTTTCTTTCTTTCTTTCTTTCTTTCTTTCTTTCTCTCTCTTTTTCTTTTTCTTTTTCTCTTTCTTATTTATTTATTTATTTATTTGGTAGCAGTAGAGTTATACATTTGTAAGCCACTCATAACTCAAGTATTAAAACAGTAAAACTGATAAAACCACACCAACAACATTCATTAAAACAATGCAAAAATAAAATAATATGCTACCAATCAGAAAGTGGGTAGAGAGCAGAGATTTCCAAAGGGCTATCAAAGAGCTCCAGTTTACAGTAGCTGCTTTTTGAAAGCTGACCATAATGGAGCCAATCAGATTAGTCATGGAGGGCCTTTATCCCATAGAGTTTGGAATGTAACTTATGTAATTTTATTTATTATGCTGCCAATCTCATCTAGAGGCAACTCTAGATACCTTACAGGAGTGAACACTGGGTGGAGAAATAGTGTTTGGAACTTCACCTCCTGGACTGGACCAGGATTCCTGAAGCATCTGCATATAAGGAAATCTGACTAGCTAGAGGCAGAGGAAGTATCTTGTAGGTATCTTGGGCCCCTACTTTGCAGGAGCTTATAGGTTAAAACAAGCACCTTGATCTGAACTCGGAACTGACTGAAAGCCAATGAACCACTTATAGTATAAGTATTATACTAAACAGACTGATACCAGTCAGCATTCAGGCAGCTGCATTCTTCACTAAGTTTCTGCGTAGTCTTCAAGTGTAGCCCCAGCTATAGTACATTTCATTAGTCCAATCAATAAATTATGAGGGATTGATTGATTGATTTATAAGACTGTCCAACTCCATAATATGAATCTAGATGGTGGACAACAAAAAAATCCATAAAAGAAACATAACTTTAAAACATACACAATATATCAACATGAATATGAAATGCAGAATATAAAATGCTGCAACTAGTATGCTTACTATAATTTCTGGCTATAATTTCAACCTGTTTGGTCTAGGTGCAGTGATGAATCCAGAAGCATCCTCAAAGTTGTAGATCTGGTCATTCAGTGGAATGCCCCCCCCCAACCAATGGTAGAGCCACTCAACAACTAACATGTGATTTCTGAACAAAATGCCACTCCATCTTGCTAGGATTCAACCTGAATTTGTCCAGACCTATATAGCATTCAGACATCAAGTAATGATCTCTTCTGTGGTTCTAGGTAGAAATAAATAATTAGATGTCATTAGCATATTGATGATGCCTCATTCCAAATTGACAGATAATTTCCCTCAATGGCTCCAGGAATGTTAATTAGCATTGGAGAGAAAATCAAGTCCTGCAGTACTTCATTGCATTTAATGAAAAGAATAACTAAGGGTGACATGATAACATGATTCCAATATCTAAGGGACTGCCACAAAGAAAAGGGAATCAGCCTATTCATCAAAGCACCTGAAGGCAGGACAAAAAGCCATGGATGGAAACTTATCAAAGAGAGAAGCAACCTGGAATTAAGAAGAAACTTCCTAACTAACTGTGAGAACAATTAATCAGTGGAACAACTTGCCTCCAGAAGTTGTGGGTGCTCCAACACTGGAAGTTTTTAAGAAGAGATTGGACAACCATTTGTCTGAAATGGTATATAGATTTCTTACCTGAGCAGGAGTTTGGACTAGAAGACCTCCAAGTCCCTTTTAACTGTGTTATTCTGTTATTCAGTACATCATTTTAAAAGGGTCAGTAGCTCAGCCATTCATTCCCCACTACTGACTTTACTGCCCATTCAGGAAGCAGCAGAATCACTGATATTACATCTCAGAACTGTTGTAGAAGGCCTAGAAGGTTATGAGGATTGAAGGTAGCAAAAGCGTGTAAAAGTTCTAATAGAAGAAAGAAAACTGCAGTCCTACTATCCTAGTCCTGGTAAAGGTCGCCCACAAGAATAACCATGTTTTTTTCTGTTACATACTTAGATCTCAGTCCTGAATGAAAGGGATTCAGAAAATCAGATTCATCCGGGATCCTTTGCAGCTTTGAAGTCTTATCACTTTATTGAAGACCTTTCCTAAAATAGAAAGATTAAGGATTAGGCAGAAGTTGTCTAACATTGTGGGGTTGAGAGACAGCCTGCTTACAAAATGGCATATCACTGTCTCCTTAAAGGCAGCAGGTATCACTCTCTCTCTCAAAGTGACCTTTGCCACCCCAAAGCCCTCACCCCATTCTCTCACCTCAAACTTCACAAGATGTTACCATCCAATTCCAAGTGACTATAAGCAATTTTATCAGAAAATGTTACAGTAGCCTGATCTTCTCTGTCATAAATTGGAGAAAAAGATGACTTGAAAGAGGATATTTAACCCATGCCAATTTCAATGTTACTAGTAACAGCACATGGAAGTAAAATGTAGAGAGGTGAGATCTATCTTGGTATTGAAAGAATCTCCGCAGAGCTTGGTCCCTCCAGTGTTGTGGAAGAAAACTCCTAGTATCTCTCTCTAATGTCTATTGATTACTGAGGTTTGGAGCCATGTGATCCTCATCACTGTAATATAAATGGACAATATTGATATATTCTATAGTATATAGAATATATCAGGGATGATAATGATGATGATGATGATGATGATGATGATGATGATGATGATGATGATATGTCAGTTACAGAAGAGAAATTCAAGTCCTTCATTATATAGAAAGTCTTAGGCAGACTGCACAGCCATCTGCTGGTTGGCTTTTAATGCATAATCATTTATATGATTATGCAAAATAATGATGGCTGCTGAAATGTGACTTGTGACCAATTTTGCTTTTGCAATAAAAGGGGGCTGTATCAATCAGCTGGATAATTGTTTCTTAATACCCAGGAATATTTTTTTAAAGGAAAACAAGTTTCCTTTAAGGAAAAGGATTAAGTGAGGACACACATAATTAAAGACTGCTAATATGTGATGAAGAGATACTAAAAATAAAAAAGGATTCTGATAAGCTCCCACATAATATTTCCAAATTGGAACAGTGAGAATTAAGCTTAAGGGTCAGTGTAAGTAACAATAAGGAAAAGCACACTGCTACAATAATAATGTAATTTTACATATACACCATGGAGTCTGAGCTGAGTCTGAGAATAGGGTCATGGACTGGTGGCAGATAACTTGCTGTAAAAGTTGGTTCTTCTATTGATGACAAATGTTCACTTGTCCAGATGATATAGAGCCCCCAGCCTGAGCAGAGAGTTGGACTAGAAGACCTCCAAAGTCCCTTCCAACTCTGTTATTCTGTTAGGTAAGAATATCATTGGAACAGGATCAGAGGTGGTATTCAGCAGGAAAGTGCTTACTTCTAGAAATCACTTTATTGATTTCAATATGCTTACGGATTGATTTTTAATTTGTTCTACAATCCTCCCAGATATCAATTTCACAATAATTGGCTTTAGTTTGCTAAGATTCTGTCTGTCTGTCCATCTCTCTCTCTCTCTCTCCCTCCCTCCCTCTCTCCCTCCCCCCCTTCCTTTTAACCTTTTCTAGGGATCTAGTACTTCACTCATTCTCCAGAATTTCTCAGATATAATGGGCAGAGGTTCAGCCAGAAATGAGTTCTCTCTTCTTCTTTCAGTTCTTTCAGTTATCTGTGCTATCCTGAAGTTCTGAACTCATTCAAGGGCAAAATATTTTCCTTGATTATGTCTCAAGCTCAAACTGCAAACTTGTGTCTTTCATCAGCTCTTCAAAATGCCCAATGAAATGCATAGATTTTAGAGAAGAGCTATTGATTTATTTTTAAAAAATGTTATCGCTTGACCATCTTCACTCAGCTGCTGATACACTATTCATGTTTTCTTTTCTTTTGAACATATCAGAGGAAATTATTTTGCTATTCTTAGCATCCTCTCCTAACATCAATTCATTAAGAGCTTTAGTTTTTCTGACACTCCCTTTACAAATCGAGGCTATTTGTTGTCATTAAATGTTTGTTGTGCTCTTCCATTTTATGTGGGCCTTGGCTGAATTTCTGTGGACTTTCATTTTGAAAATAAATTGTAGTGAACACAGTAGGACTTAGAAGTTGTAAGCATTATTGGCATACCACACGAGTATGTTTTTATCAGAATCAGTGGTAAGCAAAGATTTTTATTTACTAGCAATGAAAGAGAATTTGCTCAAATATTATTGTGGACTACAAAAGACTCTCAGAGAAAATATCACAATGAAATTTGGTGTTCATGCATTTATGTGCTTGATGTGCTTGACCAAGGGATGTATTGTATGTCAGTTTCCTGTCTTTCATTTCACTTCCCATAATGCTATTGAATCTCATGGCATGGTAATCAAAAGAAACTTTTTCTCTTCCGTAATGGTGCTTTTTTTTCATCTCTGAGGTCTTGTTCTTAAGAAATTAGAACAAAATTCTGTTTCTTATGCTGAAATTTAGAGAAGTCATCTCCCCCATTTTTCTGTCCAGAATATTGATGGACAATTTCAAAAGGTCATTTGTATCCAATACTAAATAGAGCCTTAACAGGGTTTGCCAGTGTGTATGGGTTTGGGACAGAGGTGGGTTCCACATATTTTTACCACCGGTTCACCCCGCCTGCATGCACCTTCCGTGCATGCGCCCAGCCTCAAAAATGTGCTAAATAGAACGGCATAGTGCTGGGGTGGATGGGCGGGGGGCGGGCCCCTACCAGTTCGCCTGAACTGGTCTGAACCAGTTGAATACCACCACTGGTTTGGGGGGGGGGGAGAAAGGAAAGAGGTTTTTTTTAAATATATTTTATACCAGGAATTGTGAAGAGATAGAGGGAACTGTTTCACAAGCAAAAAAAAAAAAGGTAATTTTCCTCAAGAAATAATGTAGAATTAGCCAAAGATGACAGGAACCCAAATCTCTAGTTTCTCACATTTGTCTTGCAAATACTTGTATCCAAGCTTTCATCTTATCTCGTCATGTTTCTTATTTACATAATTAGAATTACCCATTAATGCATTATATTGTCTTTGAAGGTCTTCATGAAATGGAAATACAAGAAGCCCTACACAGGATTTTACTTTAAAATACCAGTCAGCAAGAAGGAAAGCAGAATTATGGATTTGTTTTGATGCTTATACATGAATGCGAAACCTTTCAAGTCTCCAGAATGTTGTTTGTGATTAAATAAAGTGTGATTAAGGTGTTAGTTGAACTAGAACTGGGAAGAGCTCTGTTCAGATCTAGCCATAGAAGCTCACTAAGTGAGGCAGTACTATGTTCACCACCCTGAACTCTTAGAATGGAACATGTCTATTTTTTAAAAAATCACTTTGAATAATACTGTTGAAATCTATCATTCAGCATCTGGAAAGTTTTCTTCCCCTGGGAAAAAAAAATTGATTCTATTGCCTAAGTAATTCAAGCAAATAATAAGCCACACTGTCCAAAGCATGCCTATTCAACAATAACAAGGTCCTTTTGTGGATTTTGTTGTTATTTTTAAGTGTGCTTAGATTTGCAGCCTACCAATTCATCTGCAAATCATATGGGGTTTTTGTATATATTTGCAGTATGCAATTCCAAGAACCCCTCCGTCAACTGACATGGGATGTTTATCTGCTATTTTCTCTACCAGTTGCCTGGAGCCAGTGAAAGGACCATTCCTCTGGATTGGTGGGAAGCTGTTATCCCCATGCTCTGAAATTGTTGCCCCCTGCCAGCTGTTTTGCAAGCTACTTCTGAAATCTCTTATTCTGTAGAATAATAGGCCTGTCCCTAAGAGAGTTCATAGGCTTGTTGGGGTCAGTTACAACATAGACAACATTCAGTTAAATGAATGTGCTCCTCTAGGCTCTAGCAAGTCCAAGTTTCTACTAGAAGCTGTCAGTTATTAAAATGCCTTGGCAGCAGGATTTTTTTGGCTTCTATACCATCAACATGTTTCATCATTATTTTATTTTAGTCAAGTGCACCTCATAAAATGTGATTGCTAATCCAGAGGCTAACTTCTAATTCATGCCAATGATGGTTTTAAATAAATATGCATCGGTAATTTCTCTCTATGACTGCAATTAGATAAAATCTTAAAGTTGAGTTAAGTAACTGTTGACTTCATAGACATGTCTGTGTAGCTTTCTTTCTTTCTTTTTTTCTTTTTTTCTTTCTTCTTCCTTTCTTTTTCTTTCTCTCTCTCTCTCTCTCTCTCTTTCTTTCTCTTTCTCTTGGAAATTTTTCATTCAAGTCTTAATTAGACCCTAATCTTTTCTTTTCTGTGCTGAAAGATGACCAAGTATTGCTCATATAAAAGTTCAGCCATTCCCAAAGTACTAGAAAATGTAAAACTTTGCATCACATATGCCATACATACAATAAGTTTGGGGACTACATTGCATTAGGTATTCAGGATTTTAAAACTCTCAACACTGTTTTCAGATGGGGCCCTTTTGGTTTAAGCTCCAGTAAGGACACATTCCTTGTCGTAAAAACAGAGCAGTAACATTACTGTCAAATTCTATTTGGTCTTCATTTTTGATAGCTGCTTGCTAGGTTAGAAAACTGTTGAAAATATATGCAGTTTTTTTCTTATGGATTTAAGTTCAATGAGTTGTGATTATCTAATTTATACAAAACAAATATATCCAGTGATCGCTAACTGTTCCCATGTTCATTGAGGGATGAAGTCTTAATTGTACTAATAGTTGAGATGCAAAATAACATTGGATTCATAGTATTTTTTCAAAATACAATAACCTAAAGTGTCATCATAAGTTGTCTCCTTCACTATAAATATTTTATTACTAATTTATTAAGGAGAAATGCACCTTCATATGACCTGGGCATTTGCCTAAATCTGTGATAATGGACTTCTGGTTATTCATTACAGCCTTTCTGGAAAGTCACACTATCTATCATCCATCTGTCTGTCTGTCTGTCTGTCTATCATCTGTCATCTATTTATCTAGATTTTATTTGCTTTCATAGATCACATCCATTAAAATTTATTCAATAATAATATTGTCAGTTTTTAATGTGTCACAAAGCCCCTCATTGCCTTGCCCCCTTGCTGGAATGTGGGCATCTGGTGGGATGTAAGGTGGGGAAAATGATTAAATGTGTGTTGCAATGGAAGTATAAAAGGGTGAAGCATGTATTGTGACGTTGCATTGTTCTCGAAATACATTTACTGTTATTTATTTAATGCATTTAAAACAAGAAGATGTTAATTATTAGAAGATGGTCTTCTAATAATTGGATACATTCTTAATTATTAGAAATGAGTCAACCCCTACCCTTAGTGTCGGGGTTCCGACGGATGCCCTAATTACATTGTAAATGACATGACACAAAAAGAAAAGATATGGAGAGAAAGGAACAGGAAAAAACAAACTCAGGCAACTGTCCTTAAATTTACCATGTTTGTCACAACAGCTGTGATGAAAATGATGCACAAAATGGCTACGAGCTTGCTGACAATTGGAGGGAGAGAGAGTTCAGTACAACCGATGTCTCTGTGGAAAAAAATATCTCAGCTTTGCTTCTATTCTTTTTGTTTGCGGTGCAACTCATTAGAGAGAAGTTTAAATACAGCTGAATTCTGCATGGCATATAATAAGTCCTAAAAAGTAAATAGCAATAGAATGAAAAACCAAACGGTCAACTTGGAAGTGACAAAGAAAAATAAATAATGAGTTCCATCTGATCTGGACAGAAACCGCTTTCATTAGCTGAGATTAGCAACCAGTCAAATTCTGAATATGGGAAATTCCATTGTCTGAATCCTCCCACAAGAAAACAATATTATTTTAAAGCCATCACATAAAATTCAGTCTCTGAAGCCTTCTGCCACCCTCCTTTATTGACCCTTTGGCAGGTTATATAGCATATGAAAAATCTGTTGTTGTTGTTTTTAGGATAGAAGCACCTCTACCTGTCCTGACAGGTTTATGATCTGACAATGATTAATAAGAGCAATAAAGCTTGACTGTCACTCTGACCCAGGAACATTGTTACAATTATTTTGTTTCCACTCACTTGACTGGGTTTCATGCCACACCAGCATGCTTCAGTACCAGCTACACACTCACTTCCAAATATCCAGAACACTGTTTTTCAGTAATTTTCAGTTCTTTTAATAACCTGAATGGTATGTGAAGAGCAGATAAAAGGGGTCTTAGTATCAGGCGAATTTGCTCCAAATTTGATTGTAATTTGCAATCAAATTACATTGGGGGGAAGGGGCTGGCGCGCTGTAGTCCATGGGCTTGTGAAGGATGAGTCATGACTTACTGATTGGACAACAAAAAAAAAATGGCTTTGCACAATTTCCATTTTGAATTTTAGGAATGGGTGGTGAAGGTTCTTCCAAAATCACTGCTTCTAAAGGTTATCCTTTCATGGAATGGTCTTATTTGCCAAAAGTCTTTTAATTTCTCCTCCCCAGCGTTGCTATTTCTGTGCCTGCTTGGTTTGCATTTTTTCTTGATGGGTGGATCAACCTCCGAACAAGACACTGAGCAATAGAGTTTTTTTTTTTTCTGAGCCATGGTGGCGCAGTGGTTAGAGTGCAGTACTGCAGGCTACTTCTGCTGACTGCCGGCTGCCTGCAATTAGGCAATTCAAATGTCACCAGGCTCAAGGTTGACTCAGCCCTCCATTCTTTCGAGTAAAATAAAACCCAAATTGTTCGGGGCAATATGTTGACTCTGTAAACCGCTTAGAGAGGAATGTAAAGTACTGTAAAGTGGTATATAAGTCTAAGTGCTATTCCATTGCTATTTTTTAATTATTATTTAAAGAAGTATTTGGGATTCAGAAACATTTTTAGATATAAAAATCTTGCTAGATGTGTTTAGTTCCTTTCTATTTATTCCCCTTTTTAAGCAGTTTTTTATGTAAATAAGTCAAAGGACTCTAGCAAGAATTAAGTGATATCTGCAGTGCTAAAGCTGGTTGGGTATACCAGGTTTAACACAATATGTGAACTCAGTCAGAGATATTGTATATACAAGACAAATTCACATCATAAAGAATACTAGCACGTACCTGCAATGCTGCTTAAGCTGTAATAGAGAAAGCTATCATTTTGTGCCAGCTGAAGTGGTACTAAGCCTGGAAAATTGGGTAAAAAATCCCTTAGTTTATAACCTTTATATCCAGAAATATTGCCCAAAGAAGCTCACAACTACCAAAAAACACAAATGTTTAAAAAAGATATCAAATTAGTCAGTTTAAAAATATCAATTAAAGTTAGTTTAAGAAATATAAACACATGCTGGATTCTGGCAAAGAACCCTGATTATAAAGATGACTCAACATGCAAAGTGAACAGGTGAATGTTCCTTTAGTATTTTGTGTAAGTTATGATATAAATTTTAATTAATGGATCTGAATTTTCTTTCTCCTTCCCCCCCCCCCCCACCCTTGCTCAGCACCCACATTGGTGCATGAAAATCCACTGCCATTTCTCAGCTACTCACATCCTATTTGTTTTACTACTTATTTCCAGCATGTGTTGACTTCCATGCTTATAACACTGTCACTAAATTACTAGCTGTTGCTCTGACAATGTTCTCTGACTGATGTATTGAGAGATGACTTTAGAGATATGCGATAGGCAATGATGGGGAGCCATGCCAGCTGTATTTCAGGTCTCTGTAAACCCACCCCCCTCCATCCACAAAGATGAACAAGTAATCAGCTGCTATGGTCAAAACAGCCTTAGGTAGGTAGAGATCTACAGGTAGTCCTCAGTTATTGCAACTGGGACTGGCAACTCAGTTGCTAAACACCATGGTTGCTAAGCAAAAAATCACAACTATGATGGGCCTACAACCTTACTTCTCCTGGTTGTTAAAGTGCCTAAGGTGCCTAAGAGTAACATCATCTGACATATGATTTTACTTCCACCTTCTGTATTAACACTGCTTGTCACAAGCTCTTTGAGAAGCACTCAGATGACAATCATGCAACCATGGGATGCTGCAACATGCCTTCAGAAATTGTGGCCGCTCCATCACTAGAGGATTTTAAGAGGAGACTGGACAGTCACTTATCTGAAATGGTATAGGTTCTCCTACTTGAGCATGGGGCTAAACTAGAAGACCTACAAGGTCCCTTCCAGTTCTATTCTATTCTATTCTATTCTATTCTATTCTATTCTATTCTATTCTATTCTATTCTATTCTATTCTATTCTATTCTATTCTATTCTACTCTACTCTACTCTACTCTACTCTACTCTATTCTACTCTACTCTATCAGTTGTGAAGTGCCTGAATGGCAATCATGTGACTGTGGAATGTTGTGACTATCATAAATGGAAGATTGGTTGCAAAGTTATTGTATTAATACTGTTGTAACTTTGAACAGTTATTAAATGAGGCAGTTGGCAAGCGAGAACTACCTGTATCTCAAGTTGTCAACCCTTTGAAGCAGACTTAGTCAGGAAACAGACACCAGAAGAACTAATGGAACTTTATTGTTAAAGTATAATAACTGGATCCTGAAAGTCTGACAGAGATTTTTTATCTCCTCTCTTATACTAAAGAGACTCAAGGTGAGGTAATCCTCAGGTTCTTTCTCACCCACTACTACTAGTAAGCTGATGCTTGCATAACATAACACTGAATTCAACATAATGTTGAATTCTTTCTTTAAGGCCATCTCTATACTAGTTCTTCATCTATTCCAAGATATCATTCATGTCATCTTATGATAGAACCAATCATGCTGAAAATGCTGCCAGAAAAGGACAATTTGGTAGTACAAGGGTTTAAGGCACCCTGTTATTAAGCTGCTTAAGACCAGCTGCCTGCAATTACTGCAGGGTTCGAATCTCGCCAAGGCTCAAGGTTGACTCAGCCTTCCATCCTTTCTAAGGTAGGTGAAATGAGGACCCAGTTTGTGGGGGCAATAAGCTGACTTTGTATAAATATACAAAAGGATGAAGGCTATTGCTGAGCACATTGTAAGCCGCCCTGAGTCTTCGGAGAAGGGCGGCATATAAATCAAATTAAAAAAAAAAATTCATTTATGATAGAAAGCTAAATTGATTGCTTACAGACAGCTCTGAAAGAATGCAAAGTTTTAATGAATCCAATACTTATTCCAGCCTGGTTGATTAATTGGGCAGTTTTAAATCTTGGACTTAATGGAAAGAATAGATTCTATTCCCAAGTAAAAGCCACATGCTGCTCAAAAGGTGTGCAATTCAAGATGGTAATCATTGTACCTAGTGGTACAAATTGTTTGTGTAACTAAGCAAAAGGCTTGTTGGATTTAATTTTTCCCTTGAAACTTAGAGAAAATTGTATTAAGTTAATTAATTGAAATTAAGTTCAGATGGCTGAATCTTTGCAACATAGATTTTTGTCTGGCTCCCGTAGAGATAAAGTATTTGTTCAACATGCTAAATTAGATTTTATTTAACCTCATGCCATTCAGCCAAATTCACTGGGTTTACACAACATGCTAAGCCAAAACAAATGGTTTGCAAATGCCAGTGGGTTAGTTCATCCATTTGATAAACCCCAAAGAAATACTGTAAACCCACGTTTTGCTGTAGTATACAGCAAAACGTGTAGGAATTCAGCATATTATGTAGGAACTTATTCTAGTCCAGTCAAAGTTCTCATACTCAGAGGTGGGTTTCAGTAGGTTCTGACCAGTTCTGGAGAACCGATAACGGAAATTTTGAGTAGTTCAGAAAACAGGTAGTGGAAATTTTGAGTAGTTCGGAGAACCAGTAGCGGGAATTTAGAGTAGTTTGGAGAATCGGCAAATATCACCTCTGGCTGGCCCCAGAGTGGGGTGGGAATGGAGATTTTGCAATATCCTTCCCCCAGGAGTGGGGAGGGAATGAGATTTTACAGTATCCTTCCCCTGCCATGCCCACCAAGCCACATCCACCCAGCCATGCCACGTTCACCAAGAGAACCCACAGAACCGGTAGTAAAAAATTTTGAAGCTCACCACTACTCATACTTATATCATTTCTCAAAAATAATTCAGGTGGCATGCATAGAGTTACTTCATTTTATTCTTGCAAAATGTCTCAAAAGTGCTTTTTCAAAAGGCAACTGGACTTTGTTTTTCCTTGGAGACATTTTGTTTCTCACCCAAGAAGCTTCTTCAATTCTGTCTGAATAGTGGAAGATGGAATGATTTATATTTCTTGCAGTCATCTGGTCATTAGCACTTTTTCTGAGAGTCGTTGAGGCCACTTGGAGGTTTATCTGTGTCCTCAGGGTTACCTGAATAGTTCAAATGGATGTGGAACCTTCTTGGACCTGCTGAAATATTGTTGTACAAATGTGTTGTAATATTGTAATACTCTTGCGGAACATTCTGAAAAAGATAAGACTAAAAGACACTGGTTTACTTAAGGCTCAGCTTCACAAATCTGGATCCAGACTTCCTTGATCTTGACCTGGATTTTGCAAGGATTCATTGGGGAATAAAGTTTCAACTGACAAACCTTGGCTGATAGTTTTAGGCTTCTGTCAACTGAAACTTTATCTAACTGACGGATTTACATTGCACTCTTGGAGCAGTTGAGATCAAAAGGAATCTAATGCTCTGGGAAGAACATGGGGAGCATTGCAGTACTAAACTGGAAGGGAACAGGTCTCTCTGGATTTAGGATGAACTACTTAGATATCTTTTTCTAATCAAACTATCGTTATTAGATATGTTTTCAGAGATTCCAGATTTTTAAAAAAAAATCAGGAAAAAAATTATAAGTGATTTTTCTAATAGCATGATAATCGTTAGAGGATGGCATTTGGAGCCCAGGAAAATAAAATCTGTCACTACCTCCATTTCTTCCCCATCTATTTGCCAGGAATTGAGAGGGCCGGATGCCATCATCTTTGTTTTCTTAATGTTGAGTTTCAAGCCAACTTTTGCACTCTCGTCCTTCACCCGCATTAGAAGGCTCTTTAGTTCCTCTTCACTTTCTGCCATTAGAGTGGTATCATCTGCATATCTGAGGTTGTTGATATTTCTCCTGGCAATCTTAATTCCAATTTGTGATTCATCTTGCCCCGCCTTTCTCATGATGTGTTCTGCATACAAGTTAAATAGGAAGGGCGACAGTATATAGCCTTGCCGGTATCAGCCTTGAGTTGACAGCAGACTTTAGCAGGCTGCTGTGAAAGACTGAATGCACTTTCCCTAGTATGTGTGGGAGGCTAAGATGAACTGTTACTGGGTTAATTATTTTCACTATCAGAAAAGGCCCTAAGAATTTAGGTCCTAGCTTTTTGCTGGGCAATTTCAACTTAATGTATTTGGTTGACAGGTAAACTCGATCTCCCACTCGGAAGGGGGGCTGGAGAGATCGGTGCTTGTCAGCTTGTCTTTTGTAAGGCTCCACAGCTTCCACTAGTACTTTTTTGGTGTCTTCCCAGCCCTTTTTTCATGATTCCATCCATTCGGCTAGAGTCATGGAGGAGGGCGGTTCTCTTGGTAGTTTGGGCTTGGGGACGAACTCCATGCCGCTGGTGACCTGAAAGGGGGTCAATCTGGAGCTGCTGTGCATGGCGTTGATGTAAGCCACTTCTGTGAAGTAATAATTGCTGGTAAGCCACATAACATTTTACTTATTGCTCTACCATGGTGTTCTTACGTTCCATGGCTCTGTTCATACTCAGATGAAAAGCTGAGCTAAATCCCTGAGTCAATCCAATGGACTTCAGGAACTCTCTCCAAAACTTGGTGGTGAACTGGATGTCTCTGTCTAAAATCACCCAGCGGGGCCTTGTTTGATGAACATTTTTGCCAGCTTCTTGGCTGAGGGTAAACCCGAGCAGGCAGTGAAGTGGGCTTGCTTAGAAAACAAGTCAATTACAGTCCAGATGACTGTATTCCCCCCCCCACTCTCTGGGAGTTCCATGATAAAATCCATGGTGATCTCTTCCCAGGGCCAGCTGGGGTTAGCCACTTGTTGGAGAAGTCCAGGAGGTTTTCCTGGTCTCATTTTCATGGTGGTGCAGGTGGCACAAATTTTTACATAGTCCTCCACATCAGTTTTAATCTTTGGCCACCAGAACTGCCTTCGGGCTAAGTGGAGGGTTTTGAGGAAGCCAAAGTGACCAGCTAGTCATGAGTCGTGGCTATGCTGCAAGACTTGTAGCCTCAAGCTGGTGGGGATATATAATTTAGATCCCTTCCAAACCATCTCCTCTCTCATGGTTAAAGTGTCCTGGTTGTCGTTAAACCATTGGTCTGCTGGGAGCACCATTTTTAGTGCCGCTATCAGACCCCCCCCCTCATGTCAGCTGGGAGTCTGGTCTGGCCCCTGGTGGTGACTTGCGCCACTTGTTGTGAGGTGGGTATGATGGCATGGATGACTTCTTCCCTAGGGCTATCAAATTGTGGTTTTCTTGACAGTGCATCAGCTAGCAGATCCCCCCCCCCAGGATGTACTTTAGTTCAAAGTTAAATCGCTGGAAATATTGCACCCAGTGGACTTCTTATGGCTCTATATCTCCACCAACTCCATGCAACTCCCCTCCCATTTTCTAACAGCACTAAGTGTGGCAGCCCTGGAGATCCAAAGAAAAAGATGGCCTCCAGGGCTGACACACATCTCCGTGTTCCCACTGTTTGCAAAAATCATAGCATTTATAGTTTAATTAAACTAAGTACTTCTAAATTTGCTTTAGACATAATAAATGCAAATATAAATTTTATACTATCCTTTAGATACAATTTTTTTCTGTCTCTGAGTTAGTGGCTATTATAATAATTACACATATTATATTCCTTGATTTACAGCAGTTCATTTGCTGACCATTCAAAGTTATAAAGGCACTGAAAAAAGTGACTTATGACTGTTTTTCACAGTTACAACTGTTGTAGCACCCCCAAAGTCATGTGATCAAAATTCAGATGCCTGGCAACTGACTCATATTTATGACGGTTGCCATCTCCCAGGGTCATGCGATCACTTCTTGCGACCTTCGGACAAGCGAAGTCAATGGGGAAGCCAGATTCACTTAACAATTGTGTTAAAATTATGGGTTCAACTTTGGTCATAACTCAAGTATTTAAAACTGAAGAAAAACAATATAAATTAATGCAGATTGAACTTTGCTCCTTGAAAACAGCTTTCAGCTTGAACTCTGTAGGGGAATCTTGAAATTCCATCCTATATTTAGGTTTTAGCTAAATGGGATTTTTTTTAAAAAAAAGAACTCTAAATGGGTTTTTTTTCTTAAAAACAACAACAACTGGGGAACACCTCTCTAAGCATCACACAGCTAAGTTTTATGAGTTCACCTGTTTAAATGAAAAGTGATGGGCAAAGGAAATGGAAAGCCACCCAATTTCAACAGGAGGAACTTTAAAGCAAACAATGTTGCCCAAATGGGAAGGGGGAAAAAAAATCTCCCTCCCATAGTAATAGAAAGTGTCACTCAGGCATGGTAGTAAATCAGTTCCCATCACAGACTACAGAATCTGTTTCATGGTGCATAGTTTGTGTCCTGCTATAACGAACAATTTCCTCCTGGTCAGACTGTGGCTAGAGTGCTTTTAAAAATGGGTACTGTATCACTGCTGATAGGAAGAATCAATAAACCATTTCTTGGTTAGTAAACAAGCGACAAGCTATCTGGCTCGCGATGCTGTACTGGTATTAGTTCCCCTTCTGCTGCCTGATGATGCTTAAGCTGGTTATTTCCTGCTTTTGCTTTTGTTGATGTTAGACAAACCTCCCAAAATAGACTTCAAGAGTTATACATCAGGCATGTTAATCTTTAGTGTGCAACCACTGAACAAAATATAGTTGGAAAGAAGAACTTGGACTCCAGTAAATATATAATTGGCTCCAATGGGGGAAGGTTCACATTGGGGATGGTTGCTAGATTAATAACAGATCCCACCTCTCCTCTCTGCTCATCCTACTCCCTCCCTTGCCATCTTTTAGTTAGGGTTGAGTATTTATATTTTTTTGTAGTATTTTATTTGTATTGTTTATCGGTGTTGCATACTTTTATCTTTTTAATATTGTAAGCCACCCAGAGTTACCCTGGGGTAAGATAGGCAGCCAATATTTTTTTAAATTTAATTTAATTAATTAATTAATTAATTAATTAATTAATTAATTAAAATCATTGGTCTGGCTTTGAGAAAGTTCTAGCAGAACTGAGGTCAAAATTATATTATTCATAATTTTCTCATTTGGAAGAACCAGAAAATGAATAGCAAGATTCCCAAGTGATTGGCAGGGAGAGAAAAAAGTGAAATATGATAGATCTCAGCCCAACAAATTAGAATGACCTTTTGACCAAAAGGGGTAGGATCTTTCCTATCTATTGTATGAAAATTCTGGCTCCCCCCCCCCCCTCAAAGCATGAAATCTACCATGGAGTTGCAGGTAGTTCTTTTCAATCAAATATGGAGTAATGGCCCTTTAAATAAAAGATCCTCCTCTGTAATATATATTGCAGCTTTGTATATCCCAAGAATTATGATTTGGTGGTGCTCACGGTTTGTCCTACATGAGTTGCATAAATCTGGACATTTACTATATTGTAGGAAGAGGTATAGATGATACTTCTAACTGTAACTCTTGATTATCAACAAGTGGTCATCCAGATGTTTGCCATCCGGGCCTATTGGTTTTGAAAACAGTGGTGTTGAAGGATCAGAGATCCTTCTCCAATCTCTCATATACAGCAAATAGATTTATAGTACTTAGAACTACCCAGGTAGAAAGAATGATATGGCTGTGTCTGAAAATCTGTTATATAAAGCACTCGTGCTTTGAATGGGTTCCAATAGCTGTGCTAGCAGATGCCACAAATCATAGTGTTATCTCTGCATTTCTAGAATGCTCTTTAAGCAGACAGTACAGGAGCTAAATTGATGATGATGTTAAACCCTTAATCCCTAATATGGAAAGTCTGTCCTTTTATTCATGGCAACCTCATATATTAGAGCATTTTGTGTAACTTTTGAGAAAAAGCAATTCTCAAGTAATTAATGAGGGAAACTAGTCTGTACCAGGCCTAATACTAACAAATTTTCTCCTATGTGTCTGGAATCTCAGTGGTTCAGGGTTGCTATGGCTGTGCACTCTTTGGTTTATACTTTTAACGCATTTTAGATCTTGCATCAAAGACTGTCCTTAAAGAGGACACAAGTTTGCATGCAAATTGAAATCTCAATACATTCCTTATAATATAGAGATTCCATCCTATACCTCAAAAGATCATCACTTTGAAAAGCCATATTCAAAGGGTCAGAAGAAGGTAATTGCTGAAGCAAGAACAAAAATGAAATGTAATTTATACTTATGAAACTTAATTATATTATAAAAGAGGTATAAAAAAATCCTTCAGTTTGATTGCTGATGAGTATATGGATGGTTCATAAAGTCCCTTTAAATGCACAACTCTTGATGGCTACATGGATATATCCATATAGTTTTCTTGACAATACAGAAGAGATTTCCCTTTGCATCTGTTCAGAATGTTTCTTCAAGTTCCCAATCCAGCCCATTTGATCTGGTTTTCACTTTTTTCAGTGCCATTGTTACTTCAAACTGTCACTAAATGAACTGTTGTAAGTCAAGGACTACCTGTATATGCAGCTTTGTACAAGTAGAATTTCTACTTCCATAAACCAAATGTATAGAAGAGAGGAACATGAATAGTGCCTACAGTTCTAATTTGCACTTTGATGGTAATAATTTTAAATTATATTCCCTACGCAAAGGGCACTATCACCCTGTGCTGCCCCACTCATCACAGACACAGACACACACAAGTATGGCAAGGGTTCTACAGCTCAACCCCCCCCCCCCCGCCCCAACAGGTCCTCTGAAAGCCCCCTGTTGCACAGGTCTGGGTTCCAAGCTCTGTACAACAAGAGTCATTGGGTAACCAAGACCAATGGGCACACACAAAAACAGGAAAGTATTCCAGTAGTCAAACAGGCAGGATACATGGCATAAGCATACAAGGCACAGAACTGGGCACTTTGCTCCAGCAACACACAAGTCCTCAGGGTGAGGTTAAGAAGGCAATTCTGGTACAGCCCTTCATGAGAGGTGAGATTGCGTTCTCATGAGTAGTCTAGCTGACCAGCATTGTGCCTGACTCTACTGCTCTATGTATCCTTGGATCAGGAGGAGGTGTGGACTTCACCTCCCACTCATTGCTAACAGGCAGCAGCTGCTCTTGCCTCACCTGGAGCCTCCTGGCCAACTTATTGCAGTTTGTGGCTCACCTCACTCAGCCTCAGCCTGTTTCATCCAATCAACCCCCGCTGATGCTGCTCCATCAGGCTAGCAGTCTCTGAGCCCTGACCCTGACCAATACCTGACCACACTGCAAAAAGTCAATGTTTTCTGTGTCTTGACAAGCAGTCATCTGGTTTTTTGCAGTTCAGAGCTTGGTATGGCAGACCAATTCTGGCCCCTATTAGCAGCTATAGTATGAGCAGCGGGCCAGCACACATGCACAGGATAGTTCCCCTCTCCCCCCCCCCACCAACCCCCACTCCCCACCCCACCTTCCAGGCCACTTAGCCATAAAGGTTGGGGTCCACTGAGCTAACTAGCATAAACTCTTCATGTTCTTAGAAATTATGGCTGTTTTTTATGTGTGGATATTTTAACTTGTTTTAAAGATTGTGTTTGCCTTATTATATTCTGATGTATATATGTATGTATAGATAGATGTATCCCATTTATTTAACAAATCATTCAGATGATTTATTGCTGATAATCAGGGTCAGGTCCTTAATGTTCTCTGAGCTTGATTGTATTCTTGCAGCTGTTTTATTACCCAACTAGGTAACATCATGCGATAATGAAATGTTTGCAAAGAATACAATCAAGCTCAAATAGCCCCAAGGCCCCTAAAGATCAACCTGAGCTACAAATATTCTCTTCTATTGATATAAAATGTAAGCAAATAATTAAGCCTGCTTTGTGATTGATGACCCTTGGTTGAGTAGATAATTGGAAAGATAGAAAGCATAACTTTCTCAGACAAAATTCAGTATGAGCTTAGTTGTTTTCTTGCAGACATTTCATTACCAAACTATGTAACATCATCAGAGCTAGTTATGATGACATTACAGTTTGGTAATGAAACATCTGCAAGAAAAGAATCCAACTCAGAGACCACCAAGGACTCCGTAAACCCTGAGCTACAAATCTTCTCTTCTATCCATAAAATTCCGTAAGTGTAGCACATATGGATAATAGTCAAGAAGGAACAAATTATTTTTTATCTTTCAAATTAAACTCTTGCTTTGTAGCCAATGGGTTCAAAACAGCTAGTAGGAAACTGGGAAGAGGTGACAATGATTTTCTTGAAATACAAGCTCCTGCCTTGAGAAACACTGATGTTTTGGATAGGGTTTTTTTTTCTCACAACACTAAGCACAAAGCAGTCTGTTCCCTGGCACAGTTGTTATTTTCCCAACACCTGCTGGTAAGCAGCTCGTGATATTCAATCTTATTAAACACAGCAGAACAGGTGCTCCTTAGAAAAAAGACGTGGACAAATTTCATTACTGATCCCAAGGGCTTTATTTAAAGAGTCTTGTAATTTTACACTTTTTATTTGAACTCAGTGGTAGATACCCAACAAAGAACTAATTAGTATTCAAATTTGAACATGTCAAAAATGTCAAATTTGAGGACATGTTTGCTTATTATTTATCTGAGGGTGGTGGTTCTGTATCTATATACACGAGAGAGCAAACTTTTTTCTGTCAATGGTAATTTGTCTAGGGTAATCAGTCAGAGAACTGTCAGTAGAGCCAAAGTCAAAAGAGGGCAGGGGTATTAATTCTTTTTCTTGACACCCTGTCAGATTTCCCTCAGCAAATCTTAGAACTTAGCAAGCAAGGGTCCTGAGATATGTTTACTGCAAAACATAATGATGATGTTTTTGAAGAATTTCAGTGCCTGCTATGTATTAAATGCAAGCCCTATTTATACTATTATAAAGGTTAAAAATGATTTTCCACCTTTTCTCCTTCTCTAACCTTGGTAAAGTAGGGTGAATAAAATTGTATCACTACCGGAGATGAGACAGTACAGAGCACAAAACATGGTCGATTCCTATACAGCTTCCATAGTCCAGAACCCATCCTGTTCAAGAGGAAAAGGGCAATATAAAAGGAAATGGGTCTAAAATGTACTGACAGCAAACAGCTGATGGGGGACGAGTATGGAATTTGAATAATTACAAAACTTTCCAAGAGAGAAATTTTCATTCGTTGTTATAGATTTACACATTTGCCCATTTTCTTGCAGTTGTGTTTAAGGGATTCTTGTTCCCTGTTGAGAATGCTATGATCATCGTTACCGGAATTCTCCAAATCTGACTCCTACTAGAGCTGACAATATCAATTTTATTATTTATAGATATAGATCAGAGCCATGGTGGCACAGTGATTAGAGTTCAGTACTGCAGGCTAAATCTGCTGACTGCCAACTACCAACAGTTTGGCAGTTTGATTCTGACCAGTTTAAGATTGATTCAGCCTTCCATCCTTCTGACGTCAGTAAAATGAGGACCTAGATTGTTGGGGGCGATATGCTGACTCTGGAAACTGCTTAGAGAGGGCTGTAAAGCATTGTGAAGTGGTATATAGGTCTAAATGCTATTGCTATTATTAAATTTATATTGCTACCAAATTGGAAAGATGATGCTGGGGCTAGCGAAGATACCTGAATTGGTATGGGTACCACAAAGTGAACTATCAAAGAAGGTGTGGCACATGGATGTGGTTTGCTGCTTCAGAGGATTTGTGTCTAAATTGACTCTCTAATGCAGTGTTTCTTAACCTTGGTAACTTTAAGATGTCTGGACTTTAAAATTCCAAAATTCCTCAACCAGCAATAAAACTATTAAAGTTGAGAAAAACTGCTCCAGTGAATCAGGTATTCCTGCACTAAGAATGCACTATACATTCTACCTCAAAATCATCCCTCCTCCCCTCTGCGATCAAAGGACTGCCAACAGCATGAGTGTGTTCAGGAATTAGGCAAGAATGGGGAAAATAACATTTATTTATTGTAACCTCTTGTAGAAGTTGTAGATAAATAAATGATGCAATAAATTTGGTAGTGAGCCTAATTTGATCCCCAACAACAGTTGGGAGGTGGACTTCCTGTTGATGATAGTACAAAGCCTGTACAAAGCCTGAGCAAAATGAAGTTATTCCTGGAAGACTTCTTGTACCGCCGGATATTCCTAAAGAAATAAAGGTTGACAATGGCCAGTTGGTATCCAGGCCCTTGACAGGTGTCAAGGCAGGTCAGTAATAAAATCCATGGGAAATCATGTCCTAAAGCAGCCTTCATGGGGATGGAATAGTTCAGCTGGCTTAAAGGTTAAAGACTTGGCGTGCCAATACATGTGACAAGGCACCTATCCAGACACAAAGCCACCAAGAGTTCTAGAACAGAAAGTGGATGCTAACCTCAAATCTAACCCTAATGTTGAGCCACGGTGGCATAGTGGTTAGAGTGCCATACTGCAGGCTACTTCTGCTAGCTGCCAGCTGCCTGCAATTTGGCAGTTCAAATCTCACAGGCTCAAGGCTGATTCAGCCTTCCATCCTTCCGAGGTGGGTAAAATGAGGACCCAGATTGTTGGGGGAAATATGCTGACTCTGCTTAAAGAGGGCTGTAAAGTACTGTGAAGCGGTATATAAGTCTAAGTGCTATAGCACTTAGTGCAATAGCTATTGCTATTGCTATTGCTAATCTCCAACTGGACAGCTATTATTTTAGAACCATAAAAAATCGCTGTAGCAAAGGAGAGTGCATAATAAGCCACAATAGTACAATTCTCTCAATTTCTAAGAAAAAGGGGAGGACTTCTCAGGTCACACATACAAATTTCAGCCACCATTATTCTTGGCAATCTGAGGAGTGTGACTGAGCCTGATATCAATATGTGGGAAGAAGTTCTCAGGTTGCAAGACAGAGAGTAGAGAAGTGGCAATATATTCGACATTGCATGGAAGAATATAAGCTTCCATGTTGTGCAAGCTTGGAATATAGGTGGCGTAGAAAGTAAAACGGGAAAATTGTGTCCGCTTGGTTTTGCACTGTGTGAATCTGTGAGTTTATTGATGTTCCACATTCTTGGTCTTCAGAAGGATGTGAAGTTCTTTGCATAAAATTTTAGCAGTATTAAAAAGTTGCCAAGTCATGTGGGGGTTTTCTTTGGGGTGGGGGTGTTCTGCCTGTAGCAACCATCTATTTAAAAAGGTACCAGGCAAAAATAAAACCCTTAAAAAAAAAAGACTTGAGTGAAAGTCTTTATTTTATTTTATTTATTTATTTATTTATTTATTTATTTATTTATTTATTTATTTATTTATTTATTTATTTCATCAAGCATGTATTAGATAATAGATATATGTATAAACATAATTATGAATACATGAAATGGATATGAATAAAAGGGAACATTAGGACAGGGATGGTAGGCACGCTGGTGTGCTTATGCATGCCCTTAAAGACCTCTTAGGAATGGGGTGAGGTTGACAGTAGACAGTCTAAGATTAAAGTTTGGAGAATTTGGAGAAGAAACCACAGAGTCAGGTAATACATTCCAGGCATTAACAACTCTGTTACTGGAGTCGTATTTGTGCAATCAAGTTTGGCGCAGTTTACCATAGGTTTGTATCTATTATGTGCTTATCAGTGATGGGTTACAAAAATTTTTACTACCGGTTCTGTGGGCGTGGCTTGGTGGGCGTGGTGTGGCTTGGTGGGTGTGGCAGGGAAAAGATACTGTAAAATCTCCATTCCCACCCCACTCCAGGGGAAGGTTACTGCAAAATCCCCATTTCCTCCCGATCAGCTGGGACTTGGGAGGCAGAGAATAGATGGGGGCAGGGCCAGTCAGAATTTTTGCTACCGGTTCTCGGAACTACTCAAAATTTCCATTTCCGGTTCTCCAGAACTGGTCAGAACCTGCTGAAACCCACCTCTGGTGCTTGTGTATTGTTGTGGTTGAAGCTGAAGTATTCATTGACAGGTAGGACATTGTAGCAGATAATTTTATGTACTACACTTAGGTCGGACCAAAGGCAGCAAAGTTCTAAATTGTCTAAGCCCAAAATTTCAAGTCTAGTGGCATAAGGTATTCTGTTGTGAGCAGAGGAGTGGAGGACTCTTCTCATGAAATATCTCTGGACTCATTCGATTGTATTAATGTCCGATATGCAGTGTGGGTTCCAGACAGATGAGCTGTATTCAAGAATTGGTCTAACAACAATTTTGTATGCCCTAGTTTGCAGTTCAGTATTACCGGAGAAGAAGCTACACAAAATTAGGTTAACAACTTTTAATGCTTTTTTGGCAATGCTGTTACAGTGAGCTCTGGCACTTTGATCGTTTGAGATGAGTACTCCAAGGTCCTTGACAGAGTGAGGGTCATCTACGAGGTAATATCTGCCCAGCTTGTGTTTTGTGTTTTGATTTTTTTTTCCAATGTGTAAAACAGAGCATTTGTTGGTTGAGATTTGGAGTTGCCAATTGTTTGACCATTCTGACAGATAGTCAAGGTCTTTTTGTAGAAACATCTTTTTCTTTTTGTAGAAAAACCCCTAAAAAAAAAGAGTGAAAGTGAAAGTTTTGTTGAGCATTGGAATCCCACTCTCCTTTCTTAGTAAACAAGTTAAAGGTTTTGTGCGAGCTGCAAAGCTGTCAGTAAAGCTGCAAAGCCCAAGAACCATTTCACCCCCTTGATAATTTGGTGGGATGGGTTACTAGGAATAAGTACATTCTACTTTGGATGCCCTCAGAAAAGATGTGGTACTCAGATAATCCAAAAGAAGGAAAATCAATAACACATTTCTCTAATTTAGCAAACAAGCTGTTGGCAGCATTGTTCAAGCACAGCTTAGACCAGCTTAGTAGATATTACAGAAACTTTGTAATAAACTAATATTCATTCTAATAAAGATATTGAATAAAAGTATAATATGTTGTGGATGTCTATGGAGATTCTCAGTCATCCAGGTCATGGTTGTCCCAAAGGTGCTTTTTCAAAGACAACTGGTCTTTGTTTTTCCTTCAAGATGTTTTTCTCCTCATCCAAGAAGCTTCTTCAGAACTCTTTGCAACATCCTGGAATCACATGACTGTTTTAGGACAGCTTTGCTGAAAATGGACACTTCGCATTTTCAGCAAAACCATTCCATAGCAAACAATGGGTTGAAGGAAAACTAAAGAAGATTCTTGGATGAGACACGAAACGACTTCAAGAAAAAACAAGGTCCAGTTGCCTTTGAAAAAGCACATTTGTTTATGTTTTGAAGAAATATGATTCATAACTCTCAGGAAAATTGATAGCACATTAACAAAATCATAAAGCCATACTCCATCTTTAAACTTTCTATAAAATGCATATCAAAGGCAGTTAAATATTCTTTCTCTCGCTTTATCCAAGTCAGGTTGTAAGTCTCCGAGTTCTAAATCTTAAAAGAAAATGAGCCTTCTGTAGGCATTCTAAAAGTTCAAAAATATTTTAGTACAAGCCAAGCAGTGAAGCTCCCTCTCTATAGGCATCATTTCTTACAGATCTAAACACATTGGATCTTTTTATATATGCCTTGAAATCTGACTTCAAATTAGCCTTTCAATGGTTATCCATTCCATATTTAAATTGTAAGTGGGAATGACTGTAGTATAAGGAGTGATGCCAGTGTTTTCTTCTCTTCCACAATCACTTCATTCTACTGCTATAAGATATATGACTTTGCTTTTAGCAATTACTGTCTATCAGAAGCAAGAGAAAACATAACAGAGAAATACTTGTACCGTTTGTCTTTCCATAGTACAAAGCTACTGTATCTACCTTGTTTAATCTCATTTTTAATGCTCAGGCTCCAAAAGGATTGTAAAGTTCAATTGAGGTGTACCATCATGACAGAAAAAAACTAGACTCTTTGCACATTGGTCACATCTTTTTAGTAATGTCTAAAGAGGAAATACGCTGTCTGGACATATGTGAGACATGAGTTTTGAGTCTCAGCTCCCTTATGTGGAAATTTTTCAGATGATATATATGAATGCTTAACCAATTCTATTATCAAAAAAATATTCAACTAACAATTAACAATGTAATTGTTAATTTCATTAAATTGGAGGGGGGTGTTTTAAACATTTAAATTTTCAAGGATAGACAGCATACATGTACAGTCAGCATTGGGACGCCTCTGTCTCCTGGTATCCTTTCTTTAAAAAAAGGATCGAGCAAATATTTGTTTCAGCGCCATCCATTATCTGTGTATGGAATGTCACACTGTTGGCATTGACTCAGCACAGCCTAAGTTTAGAGCTAAAAGAAAGCCTGATGGCTTCTGAATTATTTGGAAAGAATCCAGAACAAAGACAGAAAATGCCTCAGATGGATTTGCTCTCTGTTGTACAAGTTGTATATGGCTTGGAATGTCTGGATAGGTTTATATCACACTCCTAGCAATCCAAGAAGGCAGGGGTACAATTCCATTTTTAAATGAAATGATTCTTTGATAACCAAATATGATAGCTGTGAAGCTTGTGATATGATAAACTGTAACCTATCTCCTTTTCCCTATGTAATCGAGTCCATTTTTTCCCAGTTCAAGGTAGTTCCTTCAGGCAAAAACTCAAGCAAGCTGGTGCTTTGTATCCGTTACCCTAAGCAAAAAAGAAGGGGCTACACTGCTCACTTCATTGGGACTACTGTGCCCCTAGAAATGCTATCAGGATCAGCAAACAGTTAAACAATCCTAACTGGGTTAGTTGGCTGTACTTCCATCCCAGGGCTTTTTGAAGATAGCTAGCTATTCAGATATTTTTCCATCTGATTTAAAGATATTCACTGCAATAGACTTCTTTTTCAGTTGTGTGGATAGGCAGTTAAAGATTTGATAGTCTAAGAAAAAAAAACCTTTGAATACCCATATCAATTACTTGGCAATTAATATCATTATCAATTAGTTATTGTAGAATATGTGCAGTGCATGTATGTATTAGTGTATACATATCTAACTATACATACTTTTTTATAGAGATGATGAGTTGTAGTGACAAGCATTATGGTACCTATGCCAAAATTGCCCCTGAATTAATGCTGGGCTTGCAGGGTAGATATGTATGGGGCTAGTAATCCTAGTTTATTTAAAGTATCTGTAAAGAATTAAGCACAGCAATAAAAACTGGGAAGCAAGAATATCTACAATATACACATCAGGAGTGATGAAACCAATAGCTGTTTGTATAATGCCTAGACAGAATAACTATTATCCTACATACAGCATTGGCTTTGAAGAGCTTACCTGTTAAACATAGTTGGCCTTCACACTAATCCTATGCAATCCAAGACATGCAGTGTGTGTCATTCTGAAAACCTACAACTGTATTTCAGTCAGCCCCTTTAGACTAATTTCAGATTGCTATGTTATGCACTTTCCCATCAGCAACTGACAAAATGTTGCTCAGCTGTATTAAAACAATAGCATAGTAAAGAATAGTAGAAATGATGTTAGACAATTGATTTTGTATCATTAATTTCCCCAATTTGTTCAGATTGGGTCAAGATCTTGTGGTTTGGGCTTGTGATGATTGATGGGGTAACATGTATTTTGGAATGGGAAAAGAAGGAAATTATGTTGTAAACTGCCCAGAGTCACTTAAGTAAGATGGGTGAGAGAAGGAAGGGAGGGAAGGAGGGAGGGAGGGAGGGAGGGAGGGAGGAAAGAAGGAAGGAGCCCATGGAAGAAAGGGAAAATCATATAAGGAATATATATGTAGGTACTTGTTTAGCAGAAAGGGCTATGGTCTGTATGCTAATTTTACAGTGGGCATTTGAATGATTGTTGTAGAAACAAAAAGCTAAAATAAATAAATCTGTAGTCCAGCAGGGCTGTTCTTGCAGTCTTATGATCATTAAAGATAAAATCATCTTGAAGTTTAGCTTATTTCAACAACTATATAGTCATGCTGATTTTATTTCTCTGGCAGTAATTTGTATGCGATTTCAGATTTTTTTTTTTCTTTTTGATTTTGCAATCTAAGATTTGCTGGTAGTCTACTTACTGTATGCCCAACAAATCGAGAAGCTTGCACAATCTTTCAATTGGTAACTAAGAGTCTCAAGAATTGTGTTATTACTTAGATTTGTATACCATCTGATTCCCAACAACTCTCTGATTTCTGAAACTAGGTTATAAACATTTGCTATATGCTACCATTTTTTCTAGTTCTGTGAGCATATTTTAATTAAAATGTCTCGTGCTGTCTGTATATTCCTTAGTATGCAAACAATAAATTCAGATCTCAAGAGTTATTAAAGAAAGTAATACATTTGCTGGAGGTTTGAGAAGATAATGGAACCTCTGCTGAATTAAATTAACAAATTACAGTGTAATACTGATTGGGGGCACTCTGGGTTTTAGAATACAGAATAACAGAGTTGAAAGGGGCCTTGGAGATCTTCCAGATCAACTCGCTGCTGAAACAGGAAATTCTATACCATTTCAAATAAATGGTTGTCCAATCTCTTCTTAAAAACCTTCAGTGTTGGAGCACCACATCTTCTGGAGGCAAGTTATTCCGTTCCACTGAATAACTGTTGTAATTGTCAGGGAATATCTCCTTAGTTCTAAGCTGGTTCTCTCCTTGATTAGTTTCCATCCAATGTTTCTTGTCCTGTCTTCAAGTGCTTTGGAAAATAGATTGATATTTGTGGCAGTCCCTTAGATATTGGAACACTGCTGTCATGTCACCCCTTGTCCTTCTTTTCATTAAACTAGACATACCCAATTCTTTCAACCGTTCTTCACGTTTCAGCTTCCAGTCCCCTTATCATCTTTGTTGCTCTTCTCTGCACTCTTTTTAAAGGCTCCAGTCTCAATTTGACCTTGACTTCAACCAAGGATAATTGGAATCAGTCAGTTTTCAAAAAAGTAAAGTACAGTAACAGAGAGGCAGGGCTGCTGCTCTTAAAGCAGCTAAGTGGCAATAGAATGGTAAGGAACAATTTCTTTCAGGAATGGGTTGAGGTTGAAAGTGTAGCTGAACATACATGGAATCCCCCACCCCCCACCCCTTAAAAAAATAGCCTAGTGAAATGTTGTTACTAGGAGAAGAGGAGCTGGCCAGGTAAGGCAAGTAAAGGTAAAAGTTCCCCTTGCACATATGTGCTAGTCATTCCTGACTCTAGGAGGCGGCGCTCATCTCTGTTTCAAAGCCAAAGAGCCAAGGCTGTCCAAAGACGTCTCTGTGGTCATGTGGCCGGCATGACTAAATGCCAAAGGCGCACAGAATGCTGTTACCTTCCCACCAAAGGTAGTCCCTATTTTTCTACTTGCATTTTTTACGTGCTTTTGAACTGCTAGGTTGGCAGAAGCTGGGATAGGTAACAGGACCTCAGTTCACCCCATTATGTGGCACTAGGGATTCGAACCGCTGAACTGTCAACCTTTCGATCGACAAGCTCAGCCTCTTAGCCACTGAGCCACCGCGTTCCTCTAGATAAGGCAAAGGAAGGGATAAACAAGAGAAAAAGGCATTCAGGACATTGCTCAGAAGTACGGATCAGTGTCTCTTCAGCAACTGAAATGTTTGATTCACCACCATGTTCTGTTGCAATATGTAGATTTATATCTTATTCAGGATCAACTACCCAGAAATCTAAACTCATTTTCAACAAAAAGGAAAATGCTCAACCTCTGGGAGGAATTGGCCTCTGAAGAGCTGATGGTGCTTTGTTTAAAAATACATGTGTTTAATTGTTTTGAATCCTCTGTTTCCTAAATAAATCTTGACTGAAGTGGAAGATTTACAATAGAAAGAGCCACCAATCTTTCACTTAGATATCTTATTCCATAAGACCAAGAGAACTATAGTCTTGGACTTTCTAAAAAGATTGCACAGAAAAACTCTATCTTGATCCATGATTTCTGCATCTTGGGAAGATAGTAGAATTTCCCAACCCCATCCTACTGCAAATCCATAAAAGTGTTTGGTCAATGTTTTCTTTGCTGATGGATGAGTTTGGGTGATTGGCTGAAGGATGGCAGAGAATCCTGTTAATTAGTGATGGCATCTCAGTTTATACCAACATATTTTCCTCCCAACCGAGGTACAAGAGGAAAGCTCACAGAGTGGCCTTAGAATAGCAATTTCTATTCATCTAAGAGCCTTGGTACTACAGTGGTTTAAAGCACCCTGTTATTAACACAGCTACCTGCAATTTACTGCTGGTTCGAATCTCTCCAAGGCTCAAGGTTGACTCAGCCTTCCATCCTTTCTAAGGTAGGTTAAATGAGGACCCAGTTTGTGGGGGCAATAAGCTGACTTTGTATAAATATACAAAAGTATGAAGGCTATTGCTTAACGCACTGTAAGCCGCCCTGAGTCTCCGGAGAAGGGCGGCATATAAATCAAATTAAAAAACAAAACAAAACATCATGCTACATAATTGTAGGAGCCTTCTGGATGTTTATATCCCATCATCAGCCAGCATTGGCTATGATAAAGGATTATTTGAGGTGCAATTTGAAATATTTGGAGCCTCCAGGTTGCTGAATCTTCTGTTACATTATTTTAACACTGTACCATTTTAAAAAGGGAACATATCAGTCAGGTCAAAGGAGCCATTGCTAAGTAATCAAACTATTTCAGGATGCTTCAGACCAGTACTCTTGGTAAGGTAAATCATCCAGAATAATTGATTTTCACCCACTGTCACTTCTCATTTTCATGGACATTCTTCCATTTTATCGTGGGGCTAAAAATAATTAAAAGTCATTGGATTTGGGTGAGTCAAGGCAAGAAGGAAGTCCTCCTGCTTTGAAAAAGGAAATCTGATCCCTGTTGTGTGCAGCTGGTGAGAGTCTATCAGTCATGAGCACAGCATGTGCGAAAACTTTTTACTCACACTTCCTGGAACATCTATGGCTAAAGAAATGCGTATTTTTATTCAATTTATACTTCTTATATGCCTGATGCTCACTGCTATATTTTTGCCTCCCTGCGCACCTGTCTCAGATTTAGCCAAATGTTAGACCAGTATCCTGTCCTAAATGCAGAGGTATTCCTCTGTGATCCTGGCCCCAGCATCACTTTTCAGACAGGCTGTGTTTGACAGTGTTCTGATAAAGGAATCAGTCCAATTTATATGCATTCTAGCTTCTGTTAAATGACAATTGTGTGTAATCAAAGCACCCCCAACTACAAAGTTTTGATGTCCAAGTTTGGATGACCCCTTCCCTTTCTTTACTGCCCTTGGAATTTGAAGAAGTTTTTTGAGAAGCAATAGAATTCAGACAGAAAGGATGTAAGTCTATTTCTGCTAGCCTCATTCTCTTTTCATTTTTTAAAATCAAAGCCATTAATTCTTTGAGGGATTCATTTAGCATTTTAAATGTAGGTCGCATCGTCTAAAAATATAGATGTGACAACCACATTATAGAAAATATATCTTTGATGAAAATCAATCCATCAGAGAGCTTGGAAGTGCTAGGATCTCCATCAGGTATATACTCAGTTACAAATTTAGGCTAGTTGCTAAGCTGTATAGAAAAATGGAATGTAGAGTGTCCATGATTCTGAGTTTTAGATTTATTGGTCTTATTTTTATTCATTATTTCAGTTAATATCTTCCAAGAGCAAAAAATTAGCATCCATATTCCTCTTTCTTAATTTTTCCTTATAGCAATTCTATGAAGTAAATGAGGTTGAGAAATAAGGACTAGCCCAAAGTCATCTAATGAGCTTCGGTGTCTGAGAATAAATTTGGCTTTGGATCTTTTCAAGTCCAGATTCAACTTTCTTGATTAACAGTGCTTAATGGCCTTTCCATCCATACTCCAATTTTATAGCAATCTTCAAAATCTAAAGACAGACATTTTCTCTTTCTTTGCAGGTCAGAATTGTACTCCAGAAGGTAGCTCCTTTGAAGATCTTGAACTCAGGGAATCCAAAGCATCACCATTGCTTTCAATAGGAATGCTTTTATATATAGAGAGAGAGGGATGTTAATAGACATCTATGCAAATGTGATCTTTGTGACAAATAAAGTAATTTATAACTTTAGAATCCACAGGGGAATCTTATTCCTTTAAAAGTAATGGATATTTTTATATATTCCTTTAAATGGCTAGAACTTTGTTTTCAGCATCATCATAATCTATTTGAAGGAAATGTTTCCTTCTTAGTTAAAACAAGAGTATAACACAAATGTAATAGCTGGACTTCACTAAAATGAAACTTAATATGCTGCCAAATACAAGCCATTACTTTATTTTTAGAAAACATCAGCCTAGTCAATATCTAACATCAGATGCCCAAACAAATCCAGAGTGTTATTCAGAACATAAAAAATGATCCTGTTGGACCTTAAGTATGAATGTCAAATATTCATCCAATATCCTAAATCATAATTTGCAGAAGAGAAATGAGCACAGTTCTCTAATAAATTGAATGTTGAGCTTGATAGGCCACTTGCCTAACCCAGCATAGGACTTCCTATATATTTATATAGAAAATACAGCCAAATTTTAAAGAGCTGCATAACTTTTTCAATGTGTTCAGATTGCATCTCTTCATGCATGACATTTCTTCAGCTAGATCATAGCTATTTTCAAGCTTCTGCCTGCTGTGTAGTCAATCAGTGCATTTCTTAAAAAGATCTATCAATATCAGATAAATGTGTATCTCTTTGAAATAAACAACATGTATCTGCTTTCAGATACATTAAGTACAAATGTGTTACTGAGCTGCTGGAGGCAAAACAATAAGCATGTGTGAAATGTGACCTTTTGTGAAGCAATCCCAGAGGAGGATGCAGTCACACAATCTTACACCAACACACATCAGCTTAATACAGGAATATAATGCAGGTCCTTGGTTTTAAAATAGCAAAGTGCATTGAACCCTTGAATTCTAGATCATTTTACTCCAGCAAATCTTTATAGGACATATCTTAAACAATACCAGGACATCAATATTATACATACTACACAATCAAATAACACAATTCCATGGTTAAAAAACTAGAAACATATTTATTTGCTAAATATTACCATGTACTCATAAAATATACTTAATTCCTGAATGTTTGTGATTCTGTTCTTGTACATGACTATAGGAAGATTCTCATCTGATCACTGCAGGAGTAAAAAAAAAAGGGGGGGAGGCACATTTCAATCCAATGAAAGAAGACTAAATGAAAATACTCCCTGTCTCACATGTAGACAACTTTGATATTGGGTCCTACACCCCAAAATGCTGGTGATAACATGTAACATTGCCAGAACCAAAACTAAATGGAAAATCTGTAGGCTGTCTTGTTTTCCCTCCACAGTGTGAAAGAAACACAAAGATCTATATTGGAAAAGATCAGTAATTCCTTCAAAGGAGAATTGACCTTTCATGTTCCACTCTGATAAGGTGATTCTCTTTCTCACTTATCACATAAACAAAAGTGACAAAGGTAAGAGGCATGGGAAGAGCGCATGAATGAGAGAAAAAATATAGTAAGCTGAATTGGGATGCTCAAAAGTTGAATTAGATTTGTAAACTGGGAGACCCCAAGTTTGGTCTATAATGTCTCAAAGGAATTTATACTATTCTCTATTGCTGGGAGTTGTTCTCTGGGATTTTGGGATGAGATGCCAGGAGGATTGTCAGCTTTATTGCTCTTATTACTCAAGTAATAAAGTTGTCAATATCCATGAACATCGTCTGGATTCAATAGTGGGCTGTATGAGATGACCATAATGACCATAAGCCCAGATGAGACAAAAGTCAGCAGGAAGCTGGCAAGGAGATTAGAGTTCAAATAATCATAGAAATGATAGTTTCTCCGAAAAAGCTAAGGATCATAGCTGAGGAATTGTGCTTGAGAAGAATTATTTTTGAGTAACAGCATCCAGTATGATCTCATTTCACACCGTTCTTATAAAATTTGCACTTGCAGCTAATTGTTTTCCCAAACTCACTACAATAGGAAAGAAGAATGCTAGGAGCTATATCTCTGGAGCCATTAGTTTATTATTATTGCCAAGAAGGCACTGTAGATGTGTTGCCTTGCTGCTTTGCAGTAGCTATGACACTTCCTTTGGTATTGTTCTTTAAGAGCATTATTATTTGATTTTTTAAAAAAGTTTTATGACAAGTGAAAATAATCAAGCTTAATGTTTTCCCATTACCAGTAGACATCAGAGTTCCTTGTGTAAACTCCATAGACAGATCTTAGCCTTCCTCCCCATCAACAGCACCAAGTTTTTAATTAAAGAAGTATATACTTTTTTTCCCCAAGTGCAGCTGCATAGTCCCTTAATGAGGTGTTACAGCTCAAGCCACACAGGCAATATTAACCGTCTTTCCAATGCTGGCTGAGCTAATAATTTCATATCCTAATACCCATCTGAGCAGCTGAGATGTTTTGCATTTTTAAAATCTAGCTGCTGAGCTGAAATTAATGAGGGGGAAAAGAAGGACTCCAAATAAACCATGGAGTGACGGATTAGTTCTACTGCACAGCGACAATAAGACTTGTCATGGACACAGCCACTGACCTTTATTGAAACAGAACTGTATGTAACAGATAAGAATATTTAACAACCATTAATGTCATAGTAGACAACGTGGGCCAAACTGACTCTATTGAAAATTCCACAGGAAATTGCTCAACCAGAAATGTCAGCCTTCTCTTCATGTCAGAACCCTGCCTATGATTCTAGAATTAGTGGGGCAAAGGTGGCCAAGAACATGAAAGCCAAAGACTCTGAAGAAATTTCATGACTGAATAAAACGTCTACTTACTAAACTGGGCCTGTTTATTTCAAAATGTCACTCAAAACTTCACATGAGGTTGCCAATTAAGCCTGGAGATAGACTGAAGCCAATTACCTCCAGTGTTAAATGTAGGACAAGTACTGTATGATTCACCTCTCTTCTCTTTGTGGCTCTTTCACGATAAAAAAAAATTAGCAGGTAGCTTTTTGTATTTATGATAGCTCTCTATAAGATTCACCCGCTGTGTCCATTCACTTTAGTGAGCTGAAAAATCCTTGTCTGAGCTGAATTTGTTGCTCTTCTAATTAAAAGCAATTCTTTAGCCATACATCCTCCACGTGTGGAGTTTGGAGAAATTGGAACTCTTCTAATAGGAAAATTGGATTTTGGTGGCTTCATTGAAAAAAAAAGTATTATCTACTGAAAAAAAGTGTGAAAGGGGAAGACATTAGAGTATCATAGCATGTGCAATTAGCATTCATTCCAAAGCTGCTTTGAACATCATTTGTTGGCTGAAAGGTAGAGTATGAATCCAGTTAAAACAAACAAATGTTGCTTCCTAGCTGATCTGCTGTACAGGCCAACCAGCCCTGAAGCCTGCAAACTGCTTCCCAAGCTTCATATGATAGCACTATAGCCCACCAAACGTTGCCCGTTCCATCTTACAAATCTAGCTGTTATCTACCAGAGTTAGACTGTTTTACCAGCCTTTCCCTTCTCCCAAGGAAATCTGAAATTTGTAGTTTTGAAGGCATAGCTTGCAGATCCAGCTATTTCTTTGTCATTGAGAACTAGAGAATTATCCCAAAAAATTATCATGTATGTATCCTAATGTGCAAGCTAAATGTTGGAGATGTGACTGTGATGATGCAACTTATTATCATATATGGTGGACTTGTAGAAAAATCAAAGCATTTTGGATAAAGATTTGGTGAGTGATGCAGAATATTCTTAAAAAAAGACTGAAATTTACTCCACAGTTGTTCTTATTGGGTATAACTACGGACTGTACAGTTGCAGAGACTAAACTGATTTTGAACTTGATAACAGCAGCAAGATTGTTGATAGCACAGCATTGGAAGAAGGATTTTTTGCCTACTATTGATGACTGGATATTGAAAGTAACTAATTTAGCTGAAATGGCTAAAATTTCAGCATATTTGAAGGATTACACACAAGAAAGGTATATACAGGACTGGAGAAGATGGATTGATTACATACAAAATAAGTATCAGACCAAAAAATATCAAATAGCTTATGAATGATTTCTTTTATCTGTATAAGCGTTATAAGTGATACTAGAAGTTTTATGTCTAAGAAGCAGGATTTTATCTATGAGGGGTTAAGAATTTTTTTTAGGGGGTGTTAGTTTAATGATTGGTTAAGCAATTTAGTTTATTGTTAAAAGTCAATAGAAATACCTTGTGTTCTGCTCTGGGAAGTCGGGGAGGGAGAGGGGGGGTTGGGTGGGAGGGTTGTGGGGAAATTGTGTTTGTTTTAAAACTTTTTCAATAAAAAAAAAAAAGAGAACTAGAGACAATAAAAAGTGTCTTTCAAGCTGAAAACTCCTGATAATTCTACGAGTACACTTATGTACGTAGTTTTCTTGGTAATATTACATATTATTACATATTGGTTTGACATTGTCTTCTTTTATATTATTTTTTTTAATTTTCTTCAATCTAATTTATAGTTCTGATATTTCATTGTGGCCTCCCATCCAAATACTAACCTCTTTAGTTTTCCAAGTTCAGCCAAATGATTAGGTACCTTGATTAGGAACTTAGTGGGTGATTCTCTGAAGAGGAATTAGTCCCATAAATCTCAATTCATTAACATGAAGAGCCCCGGTGGTATAGTGGGCTCTTGGTGGCATAGTGGGCCCTGGTGGCATAGTGGGCTAACCCTGCTCACTGCCTGGAGTTCGATCCTGACCAGCTCAAGGTTGACCCAGCCTTCCATCCTTCTGAGGTCAATAAACTGAGGACCAATATGCTGACATTTGTAGACCACTCAGAGAATGTTGTAAAGTACTATGAAGTGATATATAAGTCTAAGTGCTATTGCAATTAACATGTTTCCAGCTTATAGCCTCTTAAGATTCTCAGAATGCAACCTATGTGGTTGATTGTGGAATGAAATTCTACTGAAAGTTTTACTATCTTACCACTTCACTAGAATATATTTAAACAAAGAAATGTATTTATATCCTACCTATGTTGTTTTTTTTATAAATAATTTAAGGAGACAGACCTAATACTCCTTTCGCCTAAAGAATCTGAGCATATCTGAGCATATCAGTGCAATTTCATTTCTCTTAGCTGAATCTTTGTCCCTCACTTTTCTTCTTCCCTATTAAATTATGCAAGGCAAATTGTTGAAAGCTCTCTTTGAATTCCATGGGGAAATTGAGTTTGCTCCCCAGAGAACTAATTGGATTGGAAAACACATGCCTATTTTTATAGTCAGCAGAAATCTCTTTGCAGCTCACCTCAAGTTTCTTGCCTGGAACTAATACAAACTGCAGAGTAAATGAATTACTTCTTTCAATGTAAGGCACTCCTGTCTTCATTCTGTTGTGCAGCTGCCAGCTATTAATACTCAACCAGAGTTAATAGACCTAATGTCACTACCAGAGTTTATCCAGTACTTTCAATGGATAGGCTGCAGAAATCTAATCTGTCCCAGCTGGCTGATCATCCTGGTCCTGTTTGCCATGATGTTTTTGAAATATTTGGCAGTATTTAAGAGGCTATGAAGGGAGACTAGGAAGAAAAAAAAAAGCTATATAGCAGATGCTTCTGTGTGTGAAGGGAAGCGTAAGAGGAACATATCTAGTCCTTGTCATTTATGAGTTTATTCATCCAGAAACCTGGGTTACACTATTTCTTTCTCCCACCCTATTGTAATATATTTTCATAAGCAATGTAAAAATCCTCATTTAAATGCATGCTTTTGGAAGTTTTCTTTTAAACATACACCTCAAAATACAATTTGATCATTTTTTTGAAACCAAAAATGTCCTTCAAGAACTCATTTTTCAAGTGTCCAATTGCTGCTGGATAATTGCAGTTCCAATTCATGCATAAGTTACTTTTCAGCATTGTAAAAAATCAAACGCTCCAATATCCCTAGTTCTGATTTCTGTTCATACTGCCTCAAAAGATCAAAAAGCAGATGTTGAAATAAACTCTCTCTAAAAGAACAGTGGGAACTACTGTCAGCAACAAACCAATGGTTTGACTCAACTTAATGCAGTTACTGAGACTGTGTTTAAGAAATGCAGGTGTTATTCACACTAAGTTGAAGATATGTTGCTTCTCTTACATTACAATGACATGCCCTGAGTCAGGTAACTGCAGTTTTCATGTCTAGTCCTATTCCTCCTGCATTTTTATTTTTATTTTTCTGTTATTACAATGTGATTACACTTTAGGGATTTTTTTTTGTTTTGTTTTTCAAAATTGTAAGATGAAAGCACTAATGTCATGCAATCAATTTCACCATGGGTTCCTGCTCTAGCTGGGATATTCCATTTTGGCCATAAATTGAAAATTCTTAATCTAATTCTAGATTCCCAATGTACTGATAGGGCTACCAATTTACCTTCAAACATCTCTTTTGATGGCTACCAATCTGCTTCTCCATATACTTTTTACTTTTTTTTTAAGGAAACTGGCATGCTACAAGCAAAGTGCCAGCCTCCAAATGGGTGACTACTGCCCATGATGTGCAGATACTCCAAAAATGGCAAAAGCAGACTGAGATAGTAAAGTAGGAATAGAATGGAAAGTTGTATTCTGTATCTTAGTCTTTGTAATCAGTTATATCCCACATGGGAGTTATTTTATGGATCAGAAAGCCCACTAGTTGCCATGATGGAGATGTGCTGACATCTTGTTCTCTAGTTGTGTAAATCAGGCCCACAAAATGGTTACCCATTGTCTAACTGAACATAGGTATATCTTGGCAAAGGATTTAATTTCCTGAAAGAAAAAAGGTAACTCTCATGGTTCCCTTCAATCAATCAGAATAAAGCTGAGAGGGACCTTGGAGGTCTTCTAGTCCAGCCCCCTGCTCAAGCAGGAAACCCTATACTATTTCAGACAAGTAACTGTCCAGTCTCTTCTTAAAAACTCCTAGTGATGGAGCACCCACAACTTCTGAAGGCAAGCTGTTCCACTGGTTAATTGTTCTCACTGTTAGGAAGTTTTTCCTTGATTCCAGGTTTCTTCTCTCCTTGATTAGTTTCCATCCATTGTTTCTTATCCTGCCCTCTGGTGCTCTGAAAAATAAGTTGACCCCCTCTTCTTTGTGGCAGCCTCTCAAATACTGAAATACTGCTATCATGTCCCCCTTTGTTCTTCTTTTCTCTCAACTAGCCAAATCCTGCAACCGTTCTTCATATGTTTTTGTCTCCAGGCCTTTGATCATCTTAGCTGCTCTTCTTTGCACTTTTTCCAAAGTCTCAACATATTTTTTGTAATGAGATATATAGATAGATAGATAGATAGATAGATAGATAGATAGATAGATAATAGATAGATAGATAGATGATAGATAGATAGATAGATAGATAGATAGATAGATGATAGATAGATAGATAGATAGATAGATAGATAGATAGATAGATAGATAGATGATAGATAGAAACCAAATTTCCATGCACATATATAAATACTTGTTCCATAAATTTTGTTCCAATCTGAGTTCTGCTTCGGCCTTTTTTTTTTTTTTTTTTTTTGAATAATGCAAATGGAGTCAGTCTAGCATGTGTTATACAAATCCAATGCCTGCTTAGAATATTTGTTTCTTCAGATAACCTTTAGATGTTTCTGGATTATGACAAAATATAATAAACTCCAAGTTTGAAACTTGGCATTAGCTTACGAAACAGATCCCGTATCTGAATTGGCAGCGGTAAATTCCTGGCTGAAATTGAGCAAATCCTTCTGTTTATTACTGTTGATGAGACAGCATCCCTTCTGGTACTGGGAATAGCCATGCTTATCTCCAAAATGAAGATGGGGTTAGGGAAGGAGAATGAGACATTCTGGACTAAATTTCAATTATGTAATGAAAGTGAAAAGTTATTTTCTTTTCCTCCATTGCATCCACTATCTGAGGTTTCTATGGAAGATTCCATAGCATAATAGGATGTTCATAAAGTGCTAATGTGTTTTTAATTGTGATGGATGCAACAGTTAATTAATATTGCAGCTTTGCACTGATGGAAAAATATCATTGAGTTCTTCCATAATGGATCTGACTGGCATAAAATTCATGTTATCACATTTACAAAAAGGGCTAGAGGGCAATTGTTTTCTTACTAACTGCTTCCGTTTACTTGTTGCTTTTTTTACACAATACCAATACATCCTTTGAGCTTTTGGCAGTAGTGTCATGTTTTCCTTAATTAATATGGGAAATCATAATTATTGTTGTTGCTGATGTGTGCAATACTTTATCACAAAGCATGTGAAAGGGCAGGGGAAAAATGTGTTGTTTGTTGTCTTGTGCTCCCTGATGGGATGAGAAACGAAAATTAAAGAAGGGTAACTCCGCCCACCCCCGTCCACCTGCCCGGACGTAATACCGTCCTATTTAGCCACGTTTTCGAGGCTGGGTGCATGTGCAGAAGGTGCGCACGAGAGCAAAATGCACGTGTGGAAGGCCAGGCGCATGCGCGGAAGGCGCATGTGAGAGGTGAACTGGTGGTAAGAATATGTGGAACCCACCGCTGATGCACTTACTATATATCTGTGGTCTATGTGGATGGGGAGAGATGATTTGTTTCCCTCCCTACCCAAGTCTCAGAGGCTTTCAGCCACCGTATCTATCTTTGATTCCCTCTATTTTAAGGTGACCAGATTTTAACATTGGTAAAGAGGGACATTGTGGGCGTGGCTTATTTTGTGGGCGTGGCTAGCTGGTCATGTGACTGGGTGGGCGTGGCTAGCTGGTCATGTGACCGGGTGGCCATGGCTATGTGTATAGGGTAAGGTGAACAGATTTTAACATTGGTAAGAGGGACACCATTGTGGGTGTGGCTTATTGTGTGGGCGTGGCTTGGAGGCCATGTGACTGGGTGGGCGTGGCTAGCTGGTCATGTGACCGGGTGGCCATGGCTATGTGTATAGGGACTACTCAGAGGGCTGGAAAGTCATTTCTGACAGGTCCTCACACTTTTGACTGGTCCTCACACTTATGACCATCCTCACATTTATGCCCGTGCAGCATTCTTAACAACCATGTCACTCATTTCACAACTGCTTCTCTTCACCATGGTGACAAGATAGGGCAAAAATGTAAAATGTGAGGACAGTCGTAAGTTCGAGGACTGGTCAAAAATGCGAGGACCAGTCAAAAATAACTTTTTCAGCCCTCTGAGTAGTCCATATGCACAAAAGGACTAACCAGAGGGCTGAAAAAAGTCATTTCTGACAGGTCCTCACACTTTTGACTGGTCCTCACACTTATGACCATCCTCACATTTATGCCCGTGCAGCATTCTTAACAACCATGTCACTCATTTCACAACTGCTTCTCTTCACCATGATGACAAGATAGGGCAAAAATGTAAAATGTGAGGACAGTCGTAAGTTCGAGGACTGGTCAAAAGTGCGAGGACCAGTCAAAGATAACTTTTTCAGCCCTATGAGTAATCCATATGCACAAAAGGATACAGCAATAGAGAGGGATGAAGGAAGGGAAGGGAAATTAGAGTAGGAGTGACGGTTAAGAGAGGGAGGAAGAGAGGAGGAGAAGGAGAAAGGAAGAGGAAGTAGGGAGGAGAAGAGGGGGGGGAAGAGAAAGTAAGAAGGAAAGAAAAGAGAGGTGGTAGGTTTGAGGAGAAAGATTGCTGTACAATAAAAAAGATGAAAGGGAAGAAAGCCAACCCCAAACAAATATAAAGATATTAAGATAAAGAATGAATTGTTAAACTTTAAAGAATAAAAGAGAACAAATAGGAATAAATAGCAATAATTAGAAACACACATACATACAATGTATTTTCTTTGAACAGAATATTTGGCTGGTTCACAAATTTAAACAGTGTTTAGTCATTTCAATTAAATTTACAATTTCTATATTTCCTTTTTGCCATATTTATTCCTCATCTATTTTTTTAAAAAAACAATATTACCCTTCATCCTCATCTCTAATCTTAATCAAATTCAATTTTTCCCTTCTATTCTATTTTATACCCCTTCCCATTGTCATCTATTTTTATATCCATCCTCACATTGGTTAATTATGTAATTATGTAATACAGTTGTTTAATACAAATTCAACATTTTAATATAAATCAATTAGTTATATAACTATCTTTTTTGTATATTAATCAATATGAACATGAATATTCCAATTATTTCCATGCAATCCAATTTCTTACAAATCAATTAATTATACTTACCAATAATAATAAACCAAATAATTTCCCCCATATATTCCTCCAAACCACAACTTAACCATTTCTGCTTTCAACACAGTATACAATTAATAATATCTCAATTATTACAATTCCCTAGTTAAAAAGAGCTTTTTTTTCTTTTGTGTTTTAAAATCTTGAACTCTCCTCTTTTGCCCTAAATAATTTTCCATTGTTTGCACTTACCTTTTTTGGTGAGGAAAAGGAAAATAAATCTGCTGCCTAATTTTCCAACGTTGCAAGCAAACCGCAAAGCCAACAGCCTGTTTTACTTTCATTTTCGTTTTGAGCTTGGTTTGCACAAAGAGAAAAAAAAAACTGCTGAGCAATTTAGCAAGAGCAGAGCCCTGTGCAAATCAGCTGAGAGGGGGAAGCCGAGCTAATTAACGTAGGGCGGCCCTTTGAAGCCCCGCGGCAAGAGTTTAAACAGTTTTTTTCCCTCTAGCCATCAGCGGGGATTCAGGAGGCAGCCGGGAACCAGGAGGCAGAATGAAAAATCGGGACTTTTTTAAAACGCCGCGGGACGCGGAACAAATTGCTCAAAAGCGGGACTGTCCCGCCAAAAGCGGGACGTCTGGTCACCTTACTCTATTTTGACCTTTTCCGTTTCTGCAGAGTCACTGGCATTGCAAGGTTGCTGCTGTTGCATGACTTGTGTTCCTGAATGTTACTGGGATTGTTCTGCTGCTGTATTTATTTCCTAACTTATGGGTGGAAGATATCAGCTTCCGGAGCTGGTTTTGTCCCTTTTACTTCCTGTAGTTCGTGTACTGCCCTGACTTTTGTTGGATTGGTACAGCTGACTTTCCTGATTTAGCTAGGCTGGCTGTGCTCGCTTGATCAGATTGGCTTCATTGCTGTCACTGTCATGAGAGAAGGAAGAAGGTGTTGCTGGTATTTCCCTGGGCTTTTTCACCTCTTCCCATTCAGCCCCTGTGCTTCATTTAGCCTTCCTGTCCTTTCTGCCTCCACACTGCTCCTGCAGCCTCCTGGAGCCATTGTCAAATGTGTTTTTGTACTAGCTCATATCTTCTCTTCTTCTCCTGTACTTTACTATGCTGAATTCCCTTTACGCGGCTATTTAATGGCTGGCTGTGCCAGCTACTATACTCCACATGGAAAGGTGTGATAGCTTTAAAGGAGAAGACAACATTGTTTCTCTTTTGTTCCTTATTTCCTCCTATATATCTCCCCCTTTAAATGGTCAAGGTGACTCAGGGGTGATGGTCCCTCTATCTTTTTACCACTGTGACAATAAAAGTCAGCCAGAAAGTTTTTTCCACTTGATGTTCCACACTAATCTAAATAGCTGTAAGGTTAAATGCTATATGGCAGTGATGGCTAACCTCTTTGCCATCGCGTGCCAGGAGGAGGGGTGGGGGGGTCATGTGCACGTGTGCCCACATCCATAATTCTTTCTGCCCTGCCCCTGCGCATGCATGCGCGACCCCCCACTAAGTCAGCTCCAGGCACGCGATGGCCCTGTTATGGAATGATGAGACCAAACAACATTCCTGGTCAGCCAGAGACAGTTTATTGTGCAGTTTCAGAATCAGATTTGTATCTGCAATTCTGAACAAAGAAGAGCTCTGATACAATTGCTTTTTATACTTTAACATGACAAAGGATTTGATGTGAGCACAGCAGCTTTCCATATATGGTTAACATATATTTGTTAGGTGATGATTGATACTTTCATCAGTTTTCTATATTACTAAATTCATACATTAATTTCTAATACATGAGATTATTTTAGCTAAACATCCTTTATTAATTTTGTGATTGTTGATGCGTAGGTTAATGTCTGCTTTGGTTAATAAGTGACTCTTGCTTCATATGGATTTCCTTGCAACTGTGACAGCTTGGTCTCTCAGACGTTATGTATTAACAAAAATGGAATTTAGCTGACTTGGTGAAGTCTCTAAACAAGCATATTTCTTTCTTATGATCAGGAGATAAAGAGGGCCCTTCAATGTTCATGTAGCTGACCCTGTATTATCCCCACATTAGCCCTGTAGGCCTGTTTTTCTCTCTCACCTGGCTCCAGAGTCTCTCTAGGAGTCTGGGGAGCGTGAAAATGGCCTACCCCCCCCGAGGCCCTCCAGAGGCCAGAAACAGCCCGTTTGCCAACTTCCATTGGGACCCACTGATATGGTCCTCTAATATGGCTATGTGTGCCACCTGTGGCATGCGTACCATAGGTTCGCCATCATGGCTATATGGGGATCCTGAAATTAGTATCATTCTGGCTGGTCTGCTATCAGTCCTAAAAATATACAGGTTCTGGAAAACATATCTCTACATTCATGTTATATGAAATTTGGGGAAACCTTGTCTTGTTCTAAAGGTACAGGTGGCCGCAATCATTCTATCCTTGTAAATTCATTCTGACAATGATCAAATGAAAGTATCTTTAACTTTATACGCAACTCGTTTGAGTATATTCAATGATTGGTAATAGATTGTGTTTGTATTTGTTACAGGTAAATCTAGATTTGTTAAGGAATACTACCCCAGTTTAGCCTCCTCATCTAGTGGGCAAGGAGGATTGAGGGATTCATATCTAAAACACCAATCTTGGTGAGTAATTTGTCATGTTTCAGTGGAATGCTGTGAGATATATTTGAATTTCAGATGAGCTCTTCATGAGATTAAATAATATTCAACCAAATAGTATGAATTTAATTTAAAGGAGAGGTTTGTTTTATGATTTTTTTTTCCTTTCACATTCTACTGAAGAAAGCAACTTTAAATTTCTCGTCTTGGTACTGGAGATATGAGGCTTGAAAGATTATTTTAAAGCAACATATATACAGAAATGTCATGAAATGGATTTCATTCTTTAAGTCAATGAAAATAGTTAATGCAAATAAAATGACTAGGCAGAAAATCCATTATTATGTTGGGAAGTCTGTTTTAATAATTGTATATTTCTTGCCTTTCTTGTTTTCTACATTTTATGCTTATAAAATTTAATTAATCCTTGCATGCTGGCTTGGGAATTCTGGGAGCTGAAGTCCATAACCTTAAAGCGTTCGGTTTGAAAAACTGCACTACAGGATGAAGGCCTTCTATCATGCTGGTCCAGTGCAGGTTGATAGATAGATGTTTTTCATTTCCCCAGTCTAAAGCTGACAGAGGGTGACCAACCCAAAGTCATCCATCCAGGCTCTAAGTCTAAGGAGTACAATCACATTCTCCCAACTACCAGTCCAGCATCTTAACCACTATACCAAACTGGCTCAGAGAGACAGAGCTATAAATCATTTCTAGTTTCTGGAAGAATAGTTGACCTCCAGGCAATGCCCTTTATTGTTTATGACTCAGACACAAAGTCTAATCACAAATTAATTCAAGCTCTAATTATTTGTCTCTGACATTTATTATCTGTATCTCATTATTCTGTTCTCATAGGTTTAGTACTACATTGTTTAGCTTTCCAAGCCATGTCCAGCCTATAACCGCCTTAGCACCCAATGATCATGAATAGAAATGACATTTCAGAAATGTTTACAGAAAATATCCATGTCCACCTCATATGCATATAACTCGACTGAGATTTCAGGAGTTATTTAGAAGTAATAACTGATTCCAAGTAGACTTTACCTTGCAATATTATGCTCTCACTTATTTTGATTCCCTAATCCTAATCCTCACTGCTCCTGCAGACTTGGATATTACTTTGAGAAATTTGCATCAGGATGTGGGGTTACAGTGTTGGAATTCATTGTTGAAATGTATTTTTATGCAACAGCTATATAGCCAGTAGATGGCAGTGTTTACAAGTTTGGATCTATGGTATATACTCTATGCTCTTTTGTTCTAAGTAGAGTTATCTGTTTCCTGTTACAGTTAAGTAGTTGAGCAGTAAAGCACATGGTGACTGTACTCTTTGTTTGTTCTGTATGGTGATTTATGTAAACAGAATTTCTAACATACAAACCAGGGTTGGGTTCTACTTACCTTTACTACTGGTTCGCAAAGGGATCACGTGTGTGCAGTCGCTTCACACATGCATGCGCCTTGCTTCTGCGCATGTGCAGATCACCGATGAAGACATCCGGGGCGGGGGGCGGAGCCTCCTGCCGGTTTTACTACTGGTCCTTCCAAATTATAATTAACTGCTGAGTCACAACCAAAATTTTTTCCAGGTGGCCTCAAGCCATGGATTAGCTGCAAAGAATTAGTTAACAAAAGACAGCATTATTCTTAGTCAGTAAAGTAAATAATGCTCTCAAATGGCTTCTTCATTTCTTGGACATCTACTTGCAATTAGCATCTGCTTAATAACTTTAAAAAAAATAAATGTCCTCATGCAGGATGAGAAATGGAAGAACAATATAAGCGGTTAGAAATAATCATGTAAATGTTATCAGTATTGTTGGAAAGGAAAAATCTAGTGTTTTTAACCAAAAGAAAAATAAAGAAGAAAGGCTGCAGGATAATATGACCTCTCCTTTCCTCTCCATTTTGCAGGTCAAAGTAGTTATGCAGAATTTCTAAGCCATCAAAAAAAATAAATAAAAAAAATAAAGGCAGAAAAAGCCCTCTTGCAAGGCAGGGAAATAAAACAGGATACAGAATTTGGTTTATTGGCATCACATCTGCCAAGGAAATTTATGTTTCAAGACACTTTATACGTCGATATTTCCTTGAATATGCACTGCAAGACTGATTGATAAGGATTTAGCCTGGATTTTATTACTGTTTTTGTACAACTATACTAGAAATGCTCTTATAAAAAAAAGCATCTTACTTTCCCGGATGGTTTATTAACTGGATCAAACAAAGGAAATACTAATCTGTATGTGAGTGTTTGACTGAGGTCCTATATACCTATTCTCTATAATTTAAAACAAGATCCATAGGAATAACTCCATATAGAAGCTGGTTTATGCAAAGGAATGTTCCATAAGACAGAACTGTTGCATTGCAATGAAGACACAGTGCACGTGTCTGGCAGAAGATCACTGTTTTATTAAAAATAAAGGAAGGCACCTTTAGTAATTAGTCATGAAACACAATTACTAGCTAGTGCCCAGTTTAATTACTACATGGGGTTGCTGACTAGGAATCATTTATGGAGCTTTGAAAAATCATTTATACCAACTTGGAAAGATGGGGTATAACAGGTAGTCCTTAACTTACAACTATAATTGGGCCTAGAATCTTGGTGGCTAAGCAATATAGTCATTACATGAGATGTCATGTGACCACTTTGCTTAGTGACTGCAATCACAGCACTTCTGGCTTATTAGTCATACATTGCCATGAAAGAAAGCCTGCTCCTCTTCAGATACTTTGGACTTCAATTCTTATTAGACCCAGATTCTACCATTGTTAAGCTGCTGCCATTGTTAAGTGAAAATTGTGGGACATTAAGAGGGACAGAGTCCCAGGTAAGACACACAGGAGTGCTTCAGGGGAGTGCGGGAGGCTTGACACAAGCTATGTACAAGTTGGGGAGATGTGCAGTGTGTTGCAAAACCACAGCCACTCCTGGTAGCCTCAGCCACGCCAACCAGTCCAACGGTATAGTACAAAGCTTCTGCACCCAGGAAAGTCTCAGCCACTCACCTGCTCCAGCAATAATTATGCATGGCTGCTGCAACTCTTCCCACCCGCTTATCTGTCCCCTGATCTATGCCCTTTTAGCCACCCTGCACAGCAGCACATAGACTCTCAGCTATCTGCCACTGCCCTCAGATCTCTAATTCAGCCCCAGTGCTAACATTGCCACTGAGAAATGCCACCTCATGACTCACATCATAGCCATCACGCCAACACCATTGTGCAAAGTCCCAAATGCCCCCACTGACCTTTACCATTTTTCTTCCATTGCTGGCAAGCATACCTAGCCTATATGAGGAAGCTGCTGTCTGTGCCAGACCTTTTTCCTGAGGCCATCTTGTGCCATTCCCCAAGCACCATTGCTTCTCCAAATTGCACAGTGCTTTGGAAGAGTCATTCCCAACTGGCATGCACATTTTGGGGGGAATGAAGCTTCTGAAGCAAGACATTATTTGCAGAAGGAAGGGCATGAACAGCTTGGAGAATGGCATGAGGCAGTCTTGGGAAGAAAGTTTGGAGTGGCCAGCTGCTGCCTCACATAAACCAGGCATGCCTCTCAGCAGCAGGAGAAAAATGGTGAAGGTCAGGAGGTCATGGCAGAGGCTGTGAAGTACAGGGTGGTGGGTTCAATTGGGGCTTTGCAGGGCTGGTGTGGGGCTTAAGGGGTTGGAGTAAAAGCCTGGGGGCATTCGCAATGGTTGTAACCTTGGACATGGATTGTAAATTCAGTTTTCACTGCTGGGTTATAATTTCAAATACTCTCTTAACAAATTGCCATAACTCAAGGATTATCTGTAAGCATAATGAGTAAGTATTCCCAAGATCAGAATAATGCTTGGTTTCACTGGCATTGTGAAAATTATCCAACCAAAAAAAAAGAGGTATTTATTATGGCCAACCATCAGCTGCATTATCTAAATAGATTTGCAGTATCTCACTTATAAGATTAAAATGCATAGGAGATTGTAACCTCCATTTGATAATGTTACTGCTTAAATCAGTCTAGTTGAGAGCATAAATCCCATAATAGCTTGCTACTTAGAATCTGGGTCTAATAAGAATTGAAGTCCAAAGGAGCAGGCTGAAGAGGAGAAGGCTTTCTTTCATGGCAATGTATGAGTAATAATTTACCAGATTTAATTCACTTGCATATATAGCCATATAACCTCTGTTGATGTAACTGAATTAAAAGTAAGAAATAACAACCTTATGGACAGAAATAACAACCTTATGGACAGCTGGTTCAGTATCAGATGGGAATTTAAAAGAAAAAAGAAATGAAAATAATAATCCCTTTAAATATGTGCCTTTTTGCCTGACTTGTCAGAAGATACATGATAAAAAGTGACTGATAGTAACTTTACTGATGTATCAAGCATGACATGTGGCACAAGAAATACAAAGACAGAAATGATGAGAAATGTGCAGACAGATGCTTTTGGCAGCAACATTTTCAGAAGAGCATTTCATTCTTGACAGGCCTGTATCTCTTTTTAATGAATGGCAGTATTTCTGTCCAACAACTTCCCAATTTGCATCCTTAATTCAGGGTTTTGGGTTTTTTTAAAAAAAATATCCAGAGTAATAAATGAATAGTTAACCTTTAATGACCACTTAGCAATGCGACCAGAACTTCCATTGCTAAGTGATCATTAAAGGAGTCACCCCTAATTTTATGATCTTTTTTGCTGTGATTGTTTATTTATTTATTTATTTATTATTTAAATTTTTATACCGTCCTTCTCCTGAGGGACTCAGGGCGGTGCACAGCCAGCAATAAAACACACATATACATAAAATTTAAAAACAATTTAAAATACATTAAATAATTTGGCCCCGATATTATTTAAAAAAAACTAAGACAACCATTAAAATTCATGTTTAGGCCAGCCCAGCTTGTTGGAACAATAATGTCTTGAGGGCACGGTGAAAGGCACGTAGGTCAGGGATCATCCATATCTCTGGGGGCAATTCATTCCAGAGGGCAGGTGCCCCCACAGAGAAGGCTCTCCCCCTGGGGGTCGCCAGTTGACATTGTTTGACCAACGGCACCCTGAGGAGTCCCTCTCTGTGGGAGCGTATTGGTCGGTGGGAGACTATCGGTAGCAGAAGGCGATCTCATAAGTTAAGCGAATCACCTTGGTCTTTAAGTTAATTCAGTTTCCTCCAATGATTTTGCTTGTCAAAATCCTCCTGGGAAGATCGTGCAATCATGCAGCCCCAGGATGCTGCAACTGTCATAAGTACATGCCAATTGCCAAACACCCAAATTTTTATCATGTGACTGAGGGGATGCTACAACAATTGTAAATGTGAGGAAGTGGTTGTAATTCACTTTATTCAGTGCCACCATGTTCAAACAATCATTAAATTAAATGATCATAAATCAAGGTCTACTGGTATGGTCATTTCCTTAATGTACATAATTATATATGCAGTTTCTTTAATATAGGATTTTTTAAAAAATATAACTACTTGAAACATATATAGTATGTGTGCTTTATAATAATGTTTATCTTTTTTAAAAAATCATCCATTATAGGTACCATATTTTTCGCTCCATGAAATGCACTTTTTCCCCCAAAAGTGGGTGGAAATGTCTGTGCATCTTATGGAGCGAAAAATACGGTATCTTGTTTTGTTGTAACTTTCCCAGATTTTTGTACTAATGTTGAGATTAATTGAAGCTCTGGAATTGTACTTGTTGTGCCCCATCAAAATCTGTTTTGGCAGATTACCTTACCCCATTAAATTTTGTGGCAGATTTTTTTTTACATCTGTACTCTTTGCAAACATTTAAAGTATGAGTTACTCATGTTAGGGGATTCCAAACATGTGGTGGTTGTGCCAAAAATGCCAGTTTATATCTCCACTACTGCAACTAAAATACTGTGTGGCTTATATACTAAGACAGAAATGTTAACACTCTGAAGCTCACTAAAATTATTAGTGGCTTCATACCATGATCTTAATTGGGCAGCATTTCTGCTGTCTTCTATGTAAAATAATATACCCTCACTCTACATGACATACTAGTTTTAAGGCATTATTTAAGATGTACTAACATTCTTCAAGAATATTCATTCTGGAGAAGGTATCTAGACCAGTGGTGGGTTGCCCCTGGTTCGCACTGGTTCTATAGAACCGGTAGTAAAACTGGTGGGAGGCTCCGCCCACCGACCCCGACGTCATCAAAATGCTTCTGCGAACCAGTACTAAAGCTAAATAGAACCCACCCCTGATCTATACATTGCATTTTAAGGGGGGGGTGAATAAAATTATTAGATTATAGAGTATTATAAAATGCAAAATACAAAAGTAAATAGAAGAACAATGGGGGGAGGGGAAAGGGTGAAATGAAGTGAGGAAAGATAGGAGGGGGAGAAGCATTGACTTCCGACTCTCTCTGTTACAGTAAAATAAGGCATTACCATCAAGATTAGATTGATAGATCTTTATAGAAATGATTTGTTCATACTATTATGGAAAAACATTACATTTTAATGTTGAACATGAAATGGTTCAAAGCAACTATTCTGGAGTAAAACATTTTGGCTTCCATTTCCAAATATATTATTATATATTTATTTATTAAATGTACATAAAACCCATCTCCCCAGTAAGAAGATTATAGTACTGGAGATAGATTTTTCTGTTTGAAGAAATAATATATAATAGCTCAAGGGACTCTTCCCTTTTAGGATGAGAAATGCCATTTTACCCCACATATTTAATTTTTAATAGTAACACTGTTGCTGTAAACACCTTAATGGCAACAACACTGGCGCTCAAGCCAACAAGCCAACTCACTAGGCCAACTCAACTAGGTACTTCTCTATCAGTCTGAGAAGGCATTTAGAATCATATTAGCAAATGTTTTGTTCTAAGAATATCCAAAAGGTTACACACAGAAAGAAACTTGGTGGGGCTGTAGCAGCTTGGTGGCACAGTAGTGGTGTTAAGTGACACCAGCTGCCTGCAATTACTGCAAGTTTGAATCTCACCAGGCTCAAGGTTGACTCAGCCTTCCATCCTTTCAAGGTAGGTAAAATGAGGACCTGGATTGTGGGGGCAAAAAGCTGACTTTGTATAAAAAAGAACACCGCTTAGGGAGGACCGAAAGCCCTACTAAGCAGGTATATACAAAAGTATGAAGGCTATTGCTTAATGCATTGTAAGCCGCCCTGAGTCCCCGGAGAAGGGCGGCATATAAATTGAACCAATAAATAAATAAACTATATGAATTAAGAATAACCGGAAGAATTGGTCTGGACAGCAAGACAATTTATCAGGGGTGAACCTGTCAAATAAATACACATGAACTGAACTTTCTATTTTAAGGTGTAACAACCTTTTCCATATGTTCATTTATTCTCTTTTGCTACTGAGGTACATGTGTCTTTAACCTCCTTTGCCTTCTTTCTAATCCAAAGACTAAATAGGAGCATCTAAGCTTTTATTCATGGCAAATAGCCATGGAAGGATTAGAGGGGTATATTTATGAGATGATACATTCAAAAGAGATAAATTCAAATTTTTATTCATTGCAGAAATGCTTCAGTGGATACACAGCACTCAGAGAATCTCTGTTATAATCTACAAAATCTTTATTGTATAGTTTGTTTAAGTATATGCATATACACATGCATAGGCAGTTTTACTCACATTTCCCCTTTACAAATTGGCCCAGTTTGCATTGTGCTTGTCACACAACATGGCAAGGTCTGATGGTACCATGAAAAAATACTGAAGTCCCTTACAACCTTCCTTTTAATCTCTTGCAAACAGCATTTGCATATTCCTTTCTACATCACCTCAGTTCATTGTTGATTGCTACAGGACTGGCCTCCTAACAGTTCAGAGGAGTGCTTCGGAACATGGGTCTGGTCCAGTGGTAAAATTCAAATTTTTTACTACTGGTTCTGTAGACGTGGCTTGGTGGGGTGGCTTGGTGTGGCTTGGTGGGTGGGGCTTGGTGGGCGTGACAGGGGAAGGATACTGCAAAATCCCATTCCCTCCCCTCTCCTGGGGGAAGGATATTGCAAAAATCTCCATTCCCACCCCATTCTGGGGCCAGCCAGAGGTGGCATTTTCTGGTTCTCCGAACTACTCAAAATTTCCGGTACCAGATCCCCAGAACCTGTCAGAACCTGCTGGATTTCACCCCTGGTCTGGTCTTGACTAGTTTTCTTATGGTTTCTTGCATGACAATACTTGCCTCTGGTAACTGGTATCCAAGTTAGTTGCTTTTGTTCTTTTTACCATCCTCTGCAGATCTGCATTTTTCCTCAAATTCCTATTCCTCTGTATCTCCCAACTTTTTACTTTTGTTTTAAAAGTATACATTTAAATACTGAGCTGATTGAAGGAGTTTTATTTATTTGTTATTAAATTCATATGCTACCCATCTCACTAGACAAAGTGACTCTTTATTATTGCCCTAAAATGGTACTTGGAGGAACCTCAAGAGAAGTCCAACATGTAACTCTTTAAAATACCTGAAAAAGTTAGAAATTCAGTGAAGATTAAACATGCATAAAATATAGACTGACTGTTATAGGAAGAAAAGGGAAAAAGAGGTGGGGAAGAGAAGAAATGGAATGGAGGTCTTTGAAAAAGAAATTGTCAGACTGCTGGAAGATCAAACACACACATTCCACACTGCAATGCACTATTTCGAGCCCTCATGTAATATTCAAAAAAGGAAATTAGGCTTTTAATTCTTTTATTCAACATACCATTATAGTACCTCTTAAAAGGTAGTCGTACTCCCCCTTTCTACTCCCCCTTTCTGCATTCCTTTATGTAATAAAACCATAGCATCTGAATTACAGATTAATGTGATATGCAAAATAGGTTGTTTCAAATCAGATTTTTCAAAGATTAAATTCTTCAAAATGTTTATTTATTTACTATTTATTAATTCAATTTGTATGCTGCCCCTCTCTGAAGATTCAGGGCAGCTCACAATGCATTTAAAATTATTATAAAAAACATTTAAGAATTAAAAACATTAAAAACATTAAAACTCATTCACACCATTCATGGCCAGATCTTGCCGGATCGCAAGAGCGAGATCAACGGCCCCAGGCCTGCCAGAAAATCCAGGTCTTCACCGCTTTTTGGAAGGCCAATAGGGTGGGGATGGTCCGGACCTCAGGAGGTAACTGGTTCCAGAGAGCTGGGGCAGTCACAGAGAAGGCCCTCCCTCACGGGCCCACCAGCCGGCATTGTTTAGCTGATGGGACCCGGAGGAGACCAACTCTGTGGGATCTTACCAGTCATTGGGAGTTATGCAGTAGAAGGTGGTCTCGAAGATAACCTGGCCCTGAGCCATGTAGGGCTTTAAAGGTAATAACCAACACCTGGAATTGTGACCAGAGACCAATAGGGAGCCAGTACAGCTTGCAGAGAATTGATGTAATGTGGGTGTACCTAGGTGCACCCACGACAGCTTGTGCGGCTGCGTTCTGGACCAACTGTAGTCTCCGAACACTTTTCAAGGGTAGCCCCAAGTAGATCACGTTGCAATAATCTAACCGTGAGGTGACACGGGCATGAGTGACCGTGAGGAGAGCCTCCCGATCCAAGTAGGGTCGCAGTTGGTGCACCAGGCGAATCTGTGCAAAGGTCCCCCTAGCCACAGCTGTCAGATGTTGCTCTAATCTTAGCTGTGAGTCTAGGAGGACTAGAGGATAATGTTTCTCGCTATGTTTCCCTTATAGGTTTCTTTACAATCCAATATATGCACTAATCCTTTTTAAGACAAGTTATAAAGGCTACATGGTACAGGATTATACTGTATGCATTTGACTACTAGATGTTTGAGGCAAACCATATGTACTGAGGGCATTCCCATATAATGAAGAACCTTACGCTGTTCTCCCCATTGCTCAGTGCATTTATATATATCATCTCAAAAGGGCTAAGATCCTTAAATAGAACTGTCCACAGCCAGCATTCATGAATTATGGTCGCTCAGGAACTGAGTTTATGCAGAACAGTGTACACTGTGAGATAGAGGATATACATAAAATGCTGGAATCAATACTCTGCTTTCTGCAAAGGAGATGTGTTTTATGGCATTGCATGTCAAACTCTTCAAATTGGCAATTTTGTTCTTTTTTTTCTTTCTTTCTCTATTGGTTTGGTTTTAATTAATGGCAATTTTTAAAATGGCAACCATTGGTTTTGTGTATCTTTATTTCAGTCCTATCACAATAATCCTATTAATTAGAGCATTATTATTATTATGTACAAATGAAGAGTGGACTCTAAACAGCAGCCTGTGACAGACTTGGTGGGATTTGCATGCTGGTATTCAAAATGCATGGATACAACCTTCTGCTGTATTGTTCAGGTTATCTCCAATTATGCACAATTAAAGCCTTCATCAGGCACAACAGGACTTATTTCTAAATAAACAGAAGATATTTAGCCCAAGTGGTGTGGTACCCAACGGTATTGAGGTAGAATTACAATGACACTGGAATTGTAGCTAAATGTTCCCTTTTGCTACTACTGTTGCTGCACATGACAGGGTCTCTACAAATTCTTTGTGGCTTAAAGAAATTCTGCTTAATTTAATTTTGTCATGTGGGAGAAAGTCTAATTACTTGATCACCTGTTTCTGCTTGGCATAGAATTCTTCTTGCCTTTCTGACTTTGCCCTTCGGGATATGTATCTTCTTGCCAGCATCTGTTTCCCATATTCTTCTGTGAACACTGAGACAGATGATTAATTTAAATGGGGTTCTGCCATGGTTGATGGGCTTTAAATAGGTCCATTTTTCCTCCATCCCCACCCTTTTTTAGGTTATATCTACAAAAACTGCCATTTCTGCAAGGGCAACTTTTCTCTTGATAATGAGTTTTACTGATTTGCTTAACAGCCATAGTAAAGCCAGAAGACAGTTTTGTATGTTCAACCTGCTGCTGTGCTACATTCAGATGTTCATGTATGTCAAACAGATTTCAAATATGCATATTCAAATGGTACTTCTACAAAAATCAGTTTAGGAAGAGGTCATTTTATAAGAAAGCTCAGCAGAATTACAGTATGTTTACTTTCTCCTACTGGCTCCCACTTTGCATTATCCCATTGCTTGTATTCACCAAGTCCTTGACTTTAAGATCACATGATAGCAAAACAAACACTTCACACCTATGGGGAAAAAACACTGTTATGAATGAGGACCATTGAATATATAATAGATTCAGCCTTGCTTCCTGTTTCCCAGTAGGTGTATGGGCATTTGTGGGCTTTCTGCAATTAAAACCCAAGGGGAAAGAAGAAATATCATTTCTCAACTGGTTAGTTAGTTGATAACTTCAGAAGTTATCCATATTATTGAAGCATTTGGGTCTGTATAGATTTATTCTCTCTGAAGATAGCCAGCTACAACGCACTGCTTATTTCAACAGCGCAACAATCTCTCCTGCCGCCAATAAATTCTCTCTCTCTTTCTCATCTGAATAGCCTCCTGGTTCTTTCAATATTCTTTTACTCTGCATGTACCTGAAAACATGTCTTCATCATTTTTTGAGCCTTTCCGTTCTCAGCCTGGGATCTTGTTATCGCTCTGACACCCTCTCATTTCATTGCAATCCTGTAAACTCTCTGCCAAATCTCAATTCCTCTTGTATCTTTTATACCCTAGTTCTGCCTTCTGTTTCTTTAATTACCTTTTTTTCCTTGCTAATCCCACTTGCCCTGTTTTTTTTAATGCCCATCATAACCGCAAGATAATGTTTAATTTACTTCTCCATGCTTCTCATTCCCTCCTGGGTGGTTTGTTCTTTCTTGATTCCCCCTTTTAGTTGAGCCCATTCTATTCTTCCCATTTTTTTTCTTTATCAAATCTCCTTCTAGATTTACTCCGCTCCTGTTTTTCTTCCTCCAGATTTCATATTCCAAATAGACTAGCTTTGTTAATTCTTCCCTTCCTGGTTTTATCAGTCTTCCATCAAATACTTCAGAGTGCTGACATTAATATTTGGATTGCACACTTATGACTTACAGTATGTAGCTCTACACAGGATGCTAAATTTCTGTTTTGAGACTTTGTTTAATCCCAAAATGACAGCAGAAAATAATTATTATGTTCCTAAGTGAGATGTTTGCAAGGACTAGGTTATTTAGTTAAGCCAGGATCCTCATGCATATTACAGGTCTGTACTAGCATTGCTCTATAAATTAGCATTGCTCTATATATTTTAATATTGCAAGCCATCCAGAATCATCTCCTTATGAGATGGGCAGCAAGCAAATTTAATCAATAAATAAGGTAAACAAAATTACTCAAGTTGCATTTTCTTAGGTTCATTAATTTGTATCCAGGACTCCTCTGTCTTAGTTTAACACCCTCAAAAAGGCAAATATTTAGTACCTACAAGCAGCTCTCTTGCAATTTGAGGGCATGGATCATTCCAAAAGATTGTGACAATCTATAACAAAGGCAGGGCAACTGTAAAGACCATAGACTCAAAATTTAATTGAGGCTGGCAGATGTTTCTCTTGCATTTTGTTCCTAGGCAACAAAACTTCAAGCCTTATAAAGCCAGGTTCAAATAAAATGCATGCAATCAAATCACAAAATCTGGCTGGCTTATATTGGATGTCTTAAAACCTGAAAAGGCTAGATAGCCAAATCTTGAGGATTTTTAAAACCTAATGAAAATCATGAGCTCTTTTCCATTGTGTGTGTGACAGAGTGTCTTAGATAAAAGGAAAATCCTATTCTTTTGGGAGGAGTTTGGTCTCCAGGAAATGACAACATGAAAATAGATATTAAGGCTCTCTTGCAACAACTAGCTCAACTCCTTTGGAAGTGCATATTCTATCCAAAAGTACTTTACACTGAAGTCTATGAGATTTACTAACATTAAGATGCACAATTTTGGAGTGTGGGAAACAATGGCAACAGTTAGGCTGTACTTCAAAAAGTACACAGGGCTAGAACAAAAACATTTGATTTAATGTACTTTGTTTAATATAATTAATGTAATTAAAGTACAGTCAATACAGATATGATGAACTCCCACTTCCACTCATTGCATTTTTATCTGTAACATAAAATTTTACAATTTAGTATCATTTTATGAAGAAATTATGGATGCTGCATCTAAGGCTGAAGCTTTCTTGCAGGTCTTTCTCTAAACATAATCTCTGTATCACCATTTAGGAATTTTTGTTTGTTTCAGCAAATTTTGGGATTATTTGTGTGCAACTGCTATGCTCCTTAATGAAATCTTTTTCCTCTGCTTTGCAAGTTGCATAACATACTTGTCATTTCCTATAAATGACTTTAGGTTTCTCAGTTACATAGTCTAAAATCACTTCAGAAAGAATTATTTGTTTTTTTTCTAAATCATATTCAAAAAAGGAGGGAAAAGTGGAGATAAATAGAAAGTCAAATCAGCTGTCACTCCCTGATATGTAATTTAGAAAACCTAAATGCACTTGCATGTAATAGGGTTTATTCTTCATATCCTCAATATTTTTCCATCAGTATCAGGTCATAGTTTAATGGTCTGTATTTAGCCTAATATGCTGTTTTATTACTGCAGTTACTCTGTGTCCAATTGCATTCTTGCTTATCTTCTGATGCAGTATACGTAAGTGGGCAATTAGATGCTAATATAGTAGTATAGTAGAGTAGACAAATCCTGTTGTAAAATTTTAGTTGACCCAACTCTGACTGCATCACTACTGACTACAACCTGGTCAAGAAGTTAGATAATTATCAGCAACTGCTTCTTGAATGAGAGGAAACTTCTGCTTTTAATAGCGAGAGCCATGCCATCCTTTATATGGATTTTTTTTTTTTTTAAAGAATAGGTTTGGAATGATGGACATTAAAATCCAGTAAAACTCAGAGCAATAGTACTTATATACTTCCTCAAAGTGCTTTTCAGCACTCTCTAGGCAGTTTACAACATCAGGATATTGCCCTCAACAATATGGGTCCTCATTTTACCTTGGAAGGATGGAAGGCTGAGTCAACCTTAAACCAGTGAGACTCAAACTCCAGTCTGTGGGTAGTGTTAGCCTGCAATACTGCATTCTAACCACTGCACCACCACAATTCCTCCAATAGATCATGTAGTCATCAGAATGTCCTCCTCCAAAGATGCTGATCAATAGTGTCAATCATATCAACCAGTGGTGGGTTGCCCCCAGTTCGGACCAGTTCACAAGAACCAGTACTAAAACTGTTGGGAGGCCCCACCCACAGCCCCGGATGTCATCATCGGCGATCTGTGAACCGGTAGTAAATGTAAGTAGAACCCACCCCTGATATCAATCCATGGAACAAGGTTAGGAAAAAAAGGATTCCCAGAACATCTCATTTTCTTCATACAAAACCTATATATAGGTCAGAAGTAGAGGTGTATTCAGCCGGTTCGTACTGATTTGGACAAACTGGTAGTGGAGATCGCGGGTGGGCCCACCCACCCACCCACCCCGTCTCTATGCCGTCCTATTTAGGCACGTTTTTGAGGCCAGGAGCATGCGCAGAAGACGCACAAATGATCAAAGTGGATGTGCAGAAGGCCAGGCTCATGCGCAGAAGGCACACATGCAAAGCAAGTGTGCATGCGCGGGGTGAACCAGTGGTAAGAATATTGGAAACCCACCGCTGGTCAGAAGGCCACAATACTTGACGCACAATTGAGCAGCCTCAAATTATCTTATTTTGTACATATTTTGCAAAGATCTAGTTCTTTCAAGAAGGTTCTAATATTGGGAAAAGTGAAAAAAAAAAAGAGGACAACGACATCTAAGATGGATGAATTCAGTTACAATGATGATGCCTATACCATTGGAAAACATGAAATATCAAGTTAGGGCCAGATCTTTCTGAAGAAAATGTACCTTTCTGGATCCTGAGAGTCCATACCAACTTGGACATAATCAATCAACCATGGATTATTGAACTCAAGAAGTTGTATTTTCAGTGTGCATGGATATATATGTACTATTTGTATATACTTGAAATATTAGAACCTTTATGCCTACTCTGTCTTTCAAAACAGAGAAGTCTTATATATATATATATATATATATATATATATATATATATATATATATATATATATATATATTATAATGCATAATAAAAAGAAATTATATCCCTAAAAGGGTAGAAGCGTCATTTCAACAGAATCTCATCTGCCATCATCAGGCTTATGTGAGGAGTCTTTTGCAGTCACATAAGCCTGATGATGGCAGATGAGATTCTGTCGAAACGTCGCTTCTACCCTTTTAGGGATATATCCACAATTACACGGGAAGAAACCCGAAATATTAACTACACACACACACACACACACACACACACACACACACACATATTATAATGCATAATAAAAAGAAATTCAGTCATGCTCAGCCTACTTTATTGTTACATGGCATGGATTCTACAGCCTACACCATGGGTGTCAAACTCGATCGCATCACGTGACATATCGAGATTATTGTGATGTTTTTTGCCTTTGCAGACCCAGGGTGGGTTGGCCTGCACGTGATGAATCCAGCTCGCGGGCTGCCAGTTTGACACTCTTGGCCTACACATACAAACCTTGTAACAGCAAGAGTTATCTTTGGATCTTTATCGGCCAAAAGAAGCTGCACATAAAATTATTTTGGCTGCTTGGAAATGGGTTAAGAAGAGATGTTAGTAATTCACTGTGCTTGTGATAGTCAAATTGCAGTACAGTACAGCACTGATTCAGTGTTCCCATCTTTGCAAAGACAAACACTTTGAAGTATTTATCTTCCAACACTGCTAATGGTAAGATAGCAAATCACAATAGTACGAAGGCCCTCCAAAGTTTCTGATTTGTAAATTTGGCCAAATATAATACTGTTTTAAGATCAAATCTATTAGGACCCAATTGCTTCTAAGTGACATCTTGGTCTTGTTTGTAATTCTATATCAATAATTCTTTGTTTAACAACTACCTTGGCCTGATCTTATTCAAGATCCATCAGGTCATCTACATCTCACAAAAAAATGTATGTAATTTGTCATTTATCTGGAGTGTCCAAGAAGAATAATTATCTGACAGCATAAGATGTACAAATCTTGTCTATATTTAATGACGCATACAGAACCTTACCTTTGTTTTGACTGTTATAAACCCTGCTTCCAAATGTAGAGCAGCATTAGGCACACATTTTGCTACCTAAAAGAACTTTTTTAGGAAACCTATTTGAACTTTCTCCAGTTTCCCATAACTGACACTAGGATTTAACACAAATACCAGGTACTTAAAACAAGGAACTTGTTCAATTATTGTCGTTTGAGGGTCCAGGAAAACATTTTGAAGTCTCTTACAAAATGCACAATCTTTGTTTCCTCATAGTTAATCTGTAATAAGTGCTCCCTATAGAAATGCACTAGTGTCCCTATGTTTTCTAAGACTTACAGATGCATATAATAGTATGGCATAAAGCATGTAGATATACGGATAGTCCTCAACTTATGACCACACTTTATGTTGCTAAGTGAAAAAGGTGTTAAGTGAGGTTTGTCCCATTTAATGACTTTTCTTGCTACATTTGTTAAGTGAATCAGTGCAGTGACTAAGTTAGTAACATGGTTGTTAATTGAATTTGACTTTCCTTGTCAGAAGGTTACAGAAGGGGATCACATGAACCTGGGCCAAGCATCTGAATTTTGATCACATGATCAAGAGAGTGCTGCAATGGTTATAAGTGTGAAAAACAGTCATAAGTGTGAAAAACAGTCATAAATCACATTTTTCAGTGCCATTGCAATTCAAGCAGTCACTAAACAAACTGTTGTAAATCAAGGACTACTTGTAGTTTATTTGTCAGGTTTTTGGGCAGGGAGTGTGACATGGTTTCTTGCTTACCATCACATTAATATAGAAATTAAAAAGTAGGGGGCCAAAATACGCCCTTGATTACCAAAATATGCTCTTGATTACCGTCTGCTAATTGGCCCTACATTTTTTTTATTGAAAAGTTTTATAAAAAATACAAATATTTTCACCCCCCCACCCTTCCCCCCTCAACCCCACTCTCCCCTTCCCACCCTCCCTTCCCACCCTCCCTTCCCCTCCCTCCCCCCACCCCCCCTCCCTAGACTTCCCAGAATGAGCACAGGGTATAGCATTCACAAACCAAAAACTAAAATATGCTAACAAATTATTACATTTCATATTCTCCCTAGGTCCTTAACTCCTTATAACTCAAAAAAAACCAAACAAACATAAACTACTTAAAATTATTTCATTCATAAGCTATATGAATCTTCTTATTCGGATACTTCTTCTGTATATAATCAATCCATCTTCTCCATTCCGATATATATCTCTCATTTGAATGGTCTTTAAGGTATGATGAAATTTTTGCCATTTCCGCCAAATGCACAACTTTTAATGTCCATTCCTCAATAGTAGGTGGATCTTCCTTCTTCCAGTACTGTGCCACCAGTAACCTGGCAGCCGTTATTAAGTTCAAAACCAGCTTAGTCTCTATTACAGTACAATCCGTAACTACTCCCAACAGAAAAAACTGTGGTGTAAATTTAATTTTTTTCTTCAAAATATTTTGAATAATCCACCATATTTTTATCAAAAAGCCTTAATCTTTTTACATGTCCACCATATATGAAAATATGTAGCATCTTCACACTCACATCGCCAACACTTGGGTTGTAAATTTGGATACATACAAGCTAGTTTTTTTGGATCTAAATGCCATCTATAAAACATTTTGTAAAAATTCTCCCTTAGATTTTGTGCTTATGTAAATCTTACATTTCTAACCCATATCTTTTCCTATGTTTCCATCGTTATTGGTTCACCTACATTTTGTGCCCATTTTATCATACAATCCTTGACTAAATCTGTTTCTGAATCTATTTCCAGTAATGCATTGTACAACCTTTTTATGTGCATTTGACCTTCATCTCTTATTTGCTTTATCAAATTCTCATCCTGCTGCAAAATACCAATTTTTTTATCTTCTCTCCATCTGGCCTGCAGCTGTCCATATTGAAACCAAGTCCTAATAATCCCTTCTTCTCTTAATTGTTCCATGGATTTTAACTGTAATCTGACTCCTTCCTTATAAAGGAGTTCCTTATATGTAATCTTATCTTGCTTCTGCTCTAAATTTATGTTCTCTATCGTGTGTCTGGGTACTGTCCATATTGGTAACCTATCATTTAGTTTATATTTATACTTTTTCCAGACACGCAATAGAGCATTTCTTAATATATGACTTTTAAAAGTCTTATTTACTTTCTTATCATACACTAAGTAAGCATGCCAGCCATAAACCAAACCATATCCTTCAATATTCAATATCTTTTCCTCCGTTAAATTTATCCAATCTGTGATTGCTGAGAGGGCAGAAGCTTCATAATACAATCTTAAATTGGGCATCTTAAGACCACCTCTTTCTCTAGTATCTTGCAATATCTTTTGTTTGACTCGTGGTTTCTTCCCTGCCCACACAAATTTATTTATGCCCTTCTGCCATTCCTTCAAGTTTTCATCTTTTTTAAGTATAGGTATCATTTGAAAAAGAAATAGAAATTTTGGTAAAATATTCATTTTTACAGCAGCTATCCTTCCCAGCAAAGACAGTTGTAGTTTTTTCCAATTGTCCAACTCTTTCTGTATTTTGTGCCATAATGGTTCATAGTTGTACTGATATAATTTCGTATTTGCAGTCATAATATAGACCCCCAGATATTTAACCTTCTTAACTACTTCAAATCCTGTTAACCTTTCTATCTCTTCTTTTTGGCTCCTAACCATATTTTTAGCTATTATTTTTGTTTTAGCTACATTTATTTTAAAACCAGATACTTGTCCATATAAGCAGGTTATATCCATCAAGGCTGTAATCGATTGTACCGGTTGGGTTAAGGTAATTGGCACTACATTTGAGAGGTGTATTGGGGCTCTAGTCAGTGGTAGGATTCAAGTAATTTAACAACTGGATCTCTGCCCTAATGATTTCTTCCAACAACCAATTTGCCAAACTGCTCAGAAAGTTAACAACCGGTTCTCCCAAAGTGGTGCGAACTGGCTGAATCCCACCACTGGCTCTAGTGCATTCCACTTTCAAAGTGGCATTCTCAAGGGGTGCACTTAATAGGGTAACAGTCAATTGCAAGTACTTTGAATTTCTTCCAAGGAGTTGCTCTACAGATGGAGTCAAAGGCCTGCTTGAGGTCTATAAACAAAAGGCAAAAGGATTGGCTTGGGTGGTTGAGTATCTTTTTCAGCCAAATGGGAAACTATCAATCATTAATCATACACAGAGCAGCCTGCCCCAAAGTCTGTCTGTGTTCCTGCACTAGAAGATTTTCTCCTCCCAGCCAGTCTAGCATAGACCTTACTAATTATGCTAAGCAGACTCACTGGGTGGTAATTGACTGGGCTGTCTTTTTCCAGGGGGTAATTATTGCTATGGCTCATCTCTGGAGATGGAGGCTGTGTTACTGTTGTAAGTGAAAAGAGACGCTAACACTGTAGTCTTCTCTTAGGATAGGTTTGTATCAGGTTAGGGAGAATTTAATCCAGAGGTGGAGTTTTCCTGAGTTTTAATTGTTTAATTAGTTTATGTACTTCAGCAACTGAAACTGGAAGCCACTCTGCCACAGATTCTTCTCCTAAATCAGTCTCGGCATTTTGTAAATTACATAAAAACTGAAATTGAGCTTTCCAGATATTTGCTGAGATATAACACTTCAAGACAAGAGGCCTTTATTGCTATAGAGGATAACAACAGAATCTTGAAAGCCTGCCAGAGATTCTCTCTGCCCGCTTTTGTACTGAAGAGAATCAAGGCAGGCTATTTTGAGTTTCTTTCTCATGCTTTCCACTTTCCAAGGGTTGAATTGCCATTTTTCCTACCTTAACAATTCCTTTATTAAAAGGTTGTCTCTACATTCCATTACCATATAGAGCCATATATGCAAGAAGGAGGATCTTTCATTGACATTTTGGGATATTATGTCTAATGCACAAACAGCTAAAAAAACAATCTATATTGCCCAGTTGCTATGCATGTTAACTACTGTAATTGTTTATTTCATTTTAACTTTGTTCACTGCCTAGAATTACTTGTTCAAATGGGTGGCCTTATAAATTGGTTAAATAAATAAAAATAAATATAGAAATTTAATCCCTTATAAGGGAAACGTGATTGGTCTTGGTTAAAGATCACTTTTCTTGGAGTCAACAAGACTCCAAGGGAAACTGTGAGGGAAACAGATCTATATTCCATAAAACCTCAACTGAACAAGTAGTTCAGCGTGAAACAACACTCTTCACAAAGATTGCTTTATTGAATTAAGATGCATAGCAATAAAATCAACACAAATTAGTAGAAATCAATGAGAAATTTAAGTTTCTCCAGGAAGAAGAGATGAAAATAATTGCTTCCTATTATGAATTTTCTTGATGAATAGTGAGGTTGAAGCTGAAAAACAGTCATTGGCTAGAAAGCTTTGAACATTTTTATGATTTTGGAACTATATAATTAATATATTAACTAGGTTGCAAAGAACTGGCTAAATATATGTATATTCAGAATAAATATAAAACTGTGCACAGAACTGGTTGTACTTTTGTCATCCAAAACAACATCTTTACTTCACAAAAGTTCTGCTTCTTGTTTTTGTTTAACTAAGTCTTAATGATAAACAATTGGCTGTGTTCACATAGCACAATAAGTAAAAATCACACACGTTACAGCTTAGCAGACTATGTGAAGAAGGTCTGTTTTTCTTTGACCAGAAAAAAGAAAGAAACAGAACCAAAATACAGTGAATTTGAGAAAGGCTGCATCCATTTTCTGCAGCAAATATGTGGGCCTAATTACTGGCACTGAGCTGGCTTTTTAAAGCAGGTGTATGCAATTAATTCAGATTTCTAGCAAGAACAATTTATATATTTCCTCTGTTCTACATATAGAGGAAAATGTAGAAGGAGGAAAAAAACCTAACAGCACAGAGAAGAAAGAAATTAAAAGAGAAGTAGAAATTGTGATTTTTGTGTTTTGTACCGACCTGGACCCTAGAGAACGCAGCTCACCAAAGGAAACAGTTTCTTTAACATCCTTATCCTGAAAGGCATTTTATTCCAGTTCAGAGAATTGGCGATATGAGATCAGTATATTAAGGATACAGGATTATGAGATTTAGACTGAAAAATCTAGGCAAAATACAGAAAACACTTGATTCTTTGCTCCCATCTAGTGGTCGTCTGGACTTTTGCAGCCCACATCTAATCATCCTTATATGGATTAATTTTAAACAGAAATTTTGAACAAAAGCAATTGATTAAAATTGTTCCTCGGAAAGAAATAACCATGTGAAAATGTATATCCTGTTTTGATCTGCTGCTTGATAATTTTCAGGTTCACTTCCTGAGAAGGTCACTAATTATATGTATTTCTCAGCTCCTTAATAGAGGCCTGCATAAATTCATTTAAGTTACTTCCTTTTTCTTCTTACACTCTTTTAGTATCAAGGAAAAGGACCCAACTTCAAAAACAGTAAATATTGTGTTAGCTGTAGAAAACAACAGTGATGAATTGGCAAGCTGAGAACAGATTTGGTCCTTGAACTGTCTCCCTTCACTATTCACAGATCAAACATACATATACAGGTGTCAAAGATTCATAGATCTGAGCTTGTTAAATGCTTGATACTGTCTGTCTTGAAGACATTCAAGATATTTGTCTTGTTTCCATGGTGATGCAACAATACAATTTTTCCCAATGGCCGAAGTGTGCCCAAGTCTTTTGCTCATATTGTCTCAAGATGTTGAGAGGAGCTATAGCTTTTGTCCCCCCGAGACTTCAAATTCCTTTACTCATAATTTTGAGTAACATCTCCTTCATTTCTGTCATTCAACAGAAGCAAAACTCATAAAACTGTCATGTAGTTTCTTGTCATCCTATCATAGATTTTGGTCAGCACATGTGTTTGAGCGGGAAGGAATTTGGAAAGAGGTTCTTTCTCGCTGAGATTTCAGATTTCTATTCCTGTTTCAAAATCTACATTTTGAGAATTTAGCATTTGATCTATGAAGCTACTTTAAATCATCTATTATCAACCTGAACCAAACAAGATTCTGCTTTATCTGTTTATTCAATGTTAGATTCCTTTTATCTCTAGCATTTAATAGTGGCTCAGTGGCTAAGATGCTGAGCTTGTCAATCGAAAGGTCGGTGTTCAGTGGTTTGAATCCCCAACGGTGAGCTCCCGTTACTTGTCCCAGCTTCTGCCAACCTAGCAGTTCAAAAGCACGTAAAAAATGCAAGTAGAAAAATAGGGACCACCTTTGGTGGGAAGGTAATAGCGTTCCGTGTGCTTTTGGCATTTAGTCATGCTGGCCACATGACCACAGAGACGTCTTCAGACAGCGCTGGCTCATCAGCTTTGAAATGGAGATGAGCACCGTTCCCTAGAGTCGAGAACAACTAGCACATATGTGCGAGGGGAACCTATACCTTTACCTTTTTAGAAGGCATCATAAACCCACATTTGCACTTCCTCTCTCTAGCTGCCATCAGAGTCATCATTGGCAGCCATCAGAAGAGTAAAAAAAAAAAAAAACCTCTGCTAATTCTGCAAAGAAAACACAAGATAGGTTTTTCTAGAGGGAATGGAAAATTTTGATCTAGAGGTGCTGGTTTTCTCAGACATTACTCCTGCCCCCATTTTATAATTTTATAATGACAATCAATACTGGACCATATTATCTAAAGCAAAATCATCCAAGCATGAAGGTATCGTTTTCAGTTCATAATTATCTTATCAAAGAAATCTTGGCTGGGTATTTCTTTTCGTTCTGCTCTATAGTTTCAAATGCACTGCTGGGAAGCTGAAGATGAAGCCAAGTATTGATTCTTTCTAAGATAATGTTGTTTGTGGATAGCAAGAGTGTCAGCAATATTGTGTGTAAATATTTACTCTGTCAAATACCATTCAGCAGACAATGCATACATATTATTAGAGCTATAAATGCCACTAACTTCATGAATATGTACTATCTTGCCCTTTAGCTGTGCAGATTCTGAGCAGGACTTTGAACAGGACAAAATAAAGAGTATGAGAAATGCATTGAGGAAGCTGACACAAGGCAGTAAAAAGAATAGGAGACAAAAAAAAAACTCTTCCAGCTTTCTTGTTGAATTTCTTTTCACCAAGTCATTCTAACAAGTGCAGGCAAACCTTTAGTAGATGCATGGTTTACTATTTCATTTTGAGGTGACACTCAAGGACCAGAATGGCTAGGATGTCATTGTACGGAATATTTGATATTGGAGAATTTATGGGTTTTGTTTGTTTTGCAGCTTGGGAACGTTTTAAAAAATGGTTGTTGGGTTGTTGTTTTTGCAAGAAAAGTATGATAAATTCACACCATCCATGTGCTGAAATGTCACAAGTTCTAGGGAACGCAAAAGCTCATATTTGGGGGTCACATCTTCTCCAAGTGTTATAACTAGAGAGATGAAAAAAGAGTAGGGGATTAAAAAATATCAACAAACATTTTAATTAAAGCATCATTGATCACAAATTCTCACAATTGTGATTGTAGGCAGCGGTCAAAGGCTGCTGTCTCAGTGTTCTCTTAATACAAATGGAGAGCACTGGTTGAACAGGCTGCTACTGGTTTTCACTTGATGATGGTTCATTACAAATTTTGGCATCAGAGGCATTATAGGTCTATGTTACAACTGCTAGGAAGGAAAAATTAAAGCATTCTGTTCACTTTGCATTACAGTAGCAGACTTCCCACAAACATTGGGGTGCTCATCAGAGGTGGTATTCAGCAGGTTCTGACCAGTTCTGGAGAACCGGTAGAAGAAATGTTGAGTAATTCAGAGAACCGGTAAATACCACCTCTGACTGGCCCCGCCCCCATCTATTCTCTGCCTTCTGAGTCCCAGCTGATCGGGAGGAAATGGGGATTTTGCAGTAACCTTCCCCTGGAATGGGGAGGGAATGGAGATTTTATAGTATCCTTCCCCTGGAGTGGGGTGGGAATGGAGATTTTACAGTATCCTTCCCCTGCCACGCCCACAAGCCACATCCACAGAACCAGTAGTAAAAAAAATTTGAATCCCACCACTGGTGCTCATCTAAACAGGACGCTGGACTTTGTATGAAGCATGATCCAGAAAAAGTTTCATTTATTAGATTTGGGTTACATGAAAAAGATTTTTTTAAAAAAAATTTACCCGGCCTTTATAATAACTCAAGGTGGTGAACTTATTTATTTCCACCTTTTCCTCTTACTTTCCCCACAACAATTCTGTGAGGTGAGTTGGGCTCAGAGTGACTGGCCCAAAGTCACTCAGTTAGCTTTCGTGTTTAAGGCAGGACTAGAACTCACAGTCTCCTGGTTTATATACTGATGTCTTAATCACCATATCATATTGGAAATATAGAAAAATGTTTATTATGTCACTGAACATCCAAAAAGAAAATAGAAAAGTATTTCTTCTCCTTCCCTTAGCTCTCTAAAGAGTTCGCTTTCACCACAGAGGAGGTATGTCATCCAAGGATATTGAATAAAGGACTCAAGATAAACAAAATAAAGAGAGTTTTCCACAAACTATGGATTTTTTCTTCAAATAATTGTGGAATTGGAATTGGAGGGGGATTTATGGAGGATAAAACTTACTACACAACTGGCATCAAAGATGGCATGTTGCAAGAGAAAAAGACAGAAAACTTGTCTTTATATTGTCTTGCCCAAACTGTTGTATTAGTTGTTCAAGATATCATCTTCTTCAATTTTAAAAGCATATGAAAAAAAAATAACTTGGTTGGTCCATAAGTGATCCAGAGAGCATCACATAGGTAGTGTGATATATTTTGAGAAGCAATAACTCTCCTGGATGTAAGAGAGTCCCAGACTTTTCTGGTGATATCATGAACTAAAAATGGAGTTTGCTATTGCACTAAGATACAGTTTTTTATCTGTAAAAAACACAGGTAACTGTTCAGTCACTGCTGAAGAAGTTTTTAGTACTTCTTAGATGTTTAAACCATGCTATTTAATTCTGGAACAATAATGAGTAAAAAGAATATTTGTTACAATTATAACGTTTTTCTCTCCTGCAGACTCAAAGAAGATAGGAATGATCAGGTTTACCAAGGCTGAAAGAATACAGTTAATTCCACAAAACAATGCTTAGGCATGAAAGCATTCCAAATCTAATCCATAAATCAAACACATAGGTCCAATATAATTGGAAAGTGTCAGGCAAATTGCAGACTAGAAGCAAAGGCCAAGAAGTCTTGGCTGCTTGAAGCAAGGCTGATGTTTGTAGACATGGAGCTATAAATTAGAAGATTGTGAACATCATTTTCAATAAGATGCCTGATAGCTATGTATACTATAATGCACTAGGAGGCTGAGCCCATCACAGACTGTATTAATTGCAATAAGGAAAATGAAATAGTTCAGCTTCACAACCTTGTGTCACTGTGGTGCTCAATTTGCTGATGACTTTGATGACTCCTAAAAGTCTAGACAAGTGGAATTTCTTCAGGGCCCAAAGATATGGAAAGGGTGGGATCCAGTTAATATTTCATGCCTGGGCCAGGAATTCTGGAGTGTTTCTTTTTCCAGCTTCCCAATTTTTATCCACTAGTTCCCCCTTCTCTACTTCAGAGTCTAATCTACAAATATTATCTAAAGATGACTCTAATGAAGATGAGTTATTCTCTAGAAAAACATAGGTTAATTGCAATAAGGAGAAAGAAAATATGGAATTATTGGTTTGATAGATCTGTGAACAGTTTAGCATTTAACCTGAATAACGTGATCTTTTGATATTTCAACTATATTATCCCTCAGTTCCCATAAGTAATGCACTGACACTCTTTAGTTGAGGACAATTATTGCTGCTACGGACAAATTACTTCTGTTTAACAGAATTATCCCATTAAGCATTACTTTAATTCTTCTTGCTTACATAGTAACTTTCTTAAGATTGCTTTTAGGACATAAACAATTCATACTTTATGGTTGTGTTGTCCTAGGCCTTCCATGCCTATATTAGACTCCACCTGAATTTGCTTCTATCTTTAGTATTAATGATAACTACTTATATTCCTAAAACAATATTTTGTACTCTGTAGCCCTCTTTTAACCAAAACAATGCCAATACTCTCTCTTTACTGATTACTAAAATTCATTGCTTTGGAAATATTGCCTTACTCACCCTGGAATTTCCCTCCTATTTGCACAAGCTAGAGAAATCCAAAGGAAAGCAGCTATTGACAATCTGGAGTCATCTACAACATACAGTGTAATATACAACCACTCCATAAGGCAAAAAGGTAGAAGATTGGCAGAATGCATCCATGAACACCAACTATCAGTTAAAAAACATGATGAAAACTCTGTAATGTCGCAACACATGGAGAGACTTAACCATAGTGTCAATTGGGAAACTGTGACCATCCTAGAGCAAGTCAAGTCGGAAAACACTAGGGTGTTTCTAGAAGCCAGCATTCTGACAAATTAGCCATCAAAAGGCATACAAACATAAACAATATCTATATACTATGCAAAAGAGACAATCAGTAAGCCAAAAAGGAAACAAAAGTAACTCCCCACCAGCAATCAGCACCCAGATGAGCATAGATTAACTCCAAAATTAACATCAGACCAACAATCAATTAAACAATACCCCAATCAAGGAATGGCCAAACAAGCCAACAGTAAACAGTCCAACCAAAGAATCTCTCAGATCACCCCCACCAACACTGACAGGGCAAGCCACTAGAATATAAACTGAGACCAAACGTCACTCCTTAGTATCACTAATGATGTTACCTAGTTTGGGTAATGAAAAGAGTGCAAGAAAATAACCAATCTGAGATAGTACCAAGGACCCCTTATTCACAATCTGAAATAGGAATTGCATGAATTATCCATTTAGTCCTTGGTGGTGTTTTTTAAAGAGTTATAGCAGAAACTTCTTTATGGCAATGTCACAATGTAATCACATAGTTTTCCACAATTTCTGAAAGTTATGTATCACTCTCCATTTTGGTAGTGGTGCTGGTAGACTGTAATGATTTGTTATTGAGAGTTAACACTTACTTAAAGGAACTTTTCAGTGGATGTATTTTACCCTTGGAAAATAATTTGAAAAGCAAAATATAAATAATTTAAACAGAAAAACAGCCAATTCAATGCAATTAACCCCTGATCTGTTTTCAGAAATCTTCCAGTTCATTAAAGAGCTCAGACTTAGAATGGATTTTAAAACCTTTGTGGTTGCTTTTGTCAAAGTTTTGTGGTCTGCTGTAATTATGTTTTATCAGCCAGTTGTTGTTTCATGGTTTAAATTTTTTTGTTGAAATTCTTAGGTAAAGAACATAAAGTATTAGTCAATCCATCATTCAAAAATAAAAAAGTAAATAATTCTTAAATTAAGTCAAAAATAAACCTCAAATTCCATTTATGAGAATGTTTGGGGCCTTCAACTCGCAGTATGCATTGAGTCATGTACACAAATGTTTAACTTTTGTTCTTAGCAAAGTTAATTTTGTAGTTCCCTAAATCATGATCAGCACAGCAGCTGCCAGACACGGAATGGTTTTATGAACCACATTTCATCCCTTGGGATACAGTGCCATAAAAACACATAGGCTGTAATCCTGTTGTATTTTCTGAGGGTAATCCAACAATTTAGGATTGTAACACTTTTGAGAAAGTGTTTTCTCAATGAGAAAGTGAGCACTTTGCAAAAAAAAAATCCCTCATCCAGCTTAGATGCTTGTGGATCTTCTTGCTTTGTTTTATGGTATTATATAGGTAACTGGGAAGTAAATATAGTTCCAGACTATAAATGTGTAGTATGAAGAAACACAGGTAATTGTTTTGCATACCAATGATATTGTATCAGTCAGGTCGAGGTAGGAAAGCAAAAAAAAAAAAAGATTAAAAATGACAAGGTATACGATTGTTGCAGATGATCATATATATTCCAGATTAATTCTAGTCCTATGCAATATACTGTATATTTGAGAGAAAAATATGTGCTAGGTGTTACTCATCACTTTGCCGTCAAGTCTGAATTCATCCGTCTTTGTCTGCTAAGTGGCTTCATTTTGTGGGGATGAAGATAGCTAAGGGAATTGCATTAAGCTTTTTTAATGTATCTGTATTGGTCACTGGCTTGAAAGATCAATGGTGGTGAAAGGAGATGATGGTGTTCCGGAAATATGTTTAGAATTTGCTCTTTTCAACTGACAGTACAGGAGTAGAGAGATTAGGGTATGAGTAGCTACTGTATTCATGGGACATTTATCTTTTCTTCAGTGTTCACTTCAAAAATAAAATGGGCTAGAGCAAGTAATAAAGTCTTGAAAGCATTTGCTGGAGCATTCAGCATCTTATCTGAGTAAGCAGAATCACAGCTAAGCAAATAGGCACAAAGTCAGAGAATAAGTGTGTTACAGGTATTACCTTGGGAGTGTGAAATAAAGGATCTTCTTTGCACTCCTAATAAATTGTTCCCCTAAGAAATCTTCTCTGAAACGCTAATTAACATAAGGAAGAAAATGCTTTATTAGGCATTGGGTTCATTAAAATAGTGAGCCATTCATCCGGAGTTTATTCCTTATCAAAAGAAATTAAATTATCTTTTTCATCTAAGTTAATTTGGCAGACTGTAATTAGAGACCCAAAGCTATAAAGTATTAAGTGTGCATATAGCAGATATTAGATAACTAATATTTCTATTTGCCTTATCTAACAAAATGTCTTTTATTAATTTAGGAAGTCTACCTAATGCCATATTTACTCTAATAGCAATTTTCATTTTATGAATTAAAATTTGACTTTTTACTGATTTTTGCTTGCCTCACAAAAAGCTGAGCACATAAAGAAATTAAAATATTTAACTAGAAAGAAATAACTTTTCCTTTTTGAAAGTTGCATAAAAAAACCTCTTTGTAAACCTCAATTGTAAAAGAAAACCTGCAAAGTCAATTATCAGAGATTTAAAGGAAATATTTGATTTATGGGCCTGTAAAGTGCATCAACTTTTTAACTCTTAACTGGAACCAGAAATTATTACTGAAAATGAACAGATCCTTCTGGAGGCAATTGAGATGGATTCACTAGATTTACAAATGCATTTGGATTGTCATTTAAAAACTGAAGAAGTCCTTGTGAATTATCAAAGTGAATATAAGCGATTTATTGAAGTACTTACCGGAAACTACAAGTAGACTTGAAAGATGATAAGAATTTTAAGAGAAGAGGAAAAGATACTAGAAGAAAACAGGAATCTGAAATTTATTTATGGGATTAAAGCTGTTTAAGGGGAAGAATAAAAAATATTAAATTCATTTATCTGATTATGGTTATATAATGAGTTATTTTTGGTAATGCTAATTGTTATTGTTAATGTCTACCAAATAATAAACTCTTGAAAGCATTTACTGGAGCTTTGTCTACCAAATGTCTACCAAAGAAAGCTGTAATCCATCCTTTTTTCTTTACTTTTTTCCTTTTTTGCACATTTATTTTGCTTTTTGCCTAATTCTTTTTTTCTATTTTCTTGCTTGCTTACTTTTTATTCATGTTTTCAAAAGTTAATAAAATCATATTTTTTTAAAAAAAAACCCAGCTAGGATATCTTTTGTATGTCTTTTAAAACTGCACCATTTTATTTGAGTTTTCCTTACTCAACAATAACTTTTAAGATTATTTTTACACTTTGAAATTATTGTAAACACTCAAAGATTCTCTGTAATTAAAATATAGAAATACTATTAACAACCACACTTCAAGAGCTATGCCTTAATTATTAAATAAATATTGTAGGATTCTAAAAAAATAGTTCCTCCGGGGAGGAAATCCACCCCTAAAAATGAAAATATTTCAGTGAACTACTTTTGGGTCTGAGCACAGGGTGATTGCATTGTGCTTTGTTATCACTCACTCACTCACATGCAAAGTATTAGCAAAGAGCCATAATTTAATGTGGTTCTTGTATCTGCTTGCTCTTTATTAAAATGAATTTGATAAATTTATCCAGGCAGTTGCCAAGAGTCAACATTGGCTTGAAAACACAAACACATTAGCTCAAAGACACACATAAAAATTTGTGAATATTAGAAGCAAATATCAAGTAACCATAGGTAGTCTCAAGGACATTGGTTTTCAAATCAAATGGATTAGAATTTCCCTCAAAGAAGTCAACAACTTGGCTTGATCTAGTTAAAGTTTTCATTCACTCCAGTTATTAATATCCCATTCAACCATTTTTTTATTCTCTGCTTTTTCACCCTCACATACACACAAATGTCCAATAAATATTGTAACATAAACAAGTATCATATTTTTCAGACTATAAGACGCTCCGGACTATAAGATGCACATTAGCTTTAGAGGAGGAAAACAAGAAAAAAAATTCTGCCCCTACCTCCACTGCCCATTTGCCACCACCAAGGCCTGTTCGCCACAGTCCATTCGCCACAGCCCATTCGCCATGACCTGTTCGCTGCCGCCCATTCACTGCTGCCGCCCGTTCGCCGCCGCCACCACCCATTCACCTGTTGCCTTTTCACCACAACTGCAGCCCGTTCGCTGCTGCTGCGGCGGGGATTGCCGCCACGACATGTTCACCAGCCCCGTGGTCCATTCGCTGCCACGGCCCATTCACCACTGATTGCCGTGAATGGTGGCAGCGGCTATCCCCTCTAAAACAGCTGATTGGCACCACACCAACCCCCCTCTCCCTCCCCACTGCAATATTCACTGTATAAGACACACAGACATTTCTACCCACTTTTTTTGGGGGGGGAGTGCATTTTATAGTCTGAAAAATACTGTAGTTAAGTAAGAAGTACCAGACATCCAATTCCAATCTGTAAAAATCTCCATAATGCTTTATGTGGCTTTCCATATGGTGCATTAATGTCCCTTGGTCTTATAAGAAGAACTCTTATTTTCAGGATATAATGACAAACTAAGGCAGCTCACATAATCTCATTTCAGACATGAAAGAAGAAGAAAAAAAGCTGATATTCTGTCTTATTCTTTCAGCTGATCTTCAGACCTTCTAAGCAGGCTATTCTTGATACATTTAACTTCTTAGATTCTGGATCATGTCTTAGGTTTCTGTTCTGACTTTTGCCCCCTTTCTCAGATTTCCAAATCTCCCAGCTTATCTTCTGCATGTATATTGTAGCATCAATTATGAATGTTACTGCTGGCTTTATTTGCTCTATCCCACTCAGCACTCATCCTGCTCTGTTTAAAGAAATATATTAATCTTGTTAAAGTGCTATTCCACAGCAAAACACATCAGCCAATCTAGAGAAATGAGAAACATTTTTCTTGACTCTAACAGGTTAACTAGCTTGGAAGCTTGGAAACTTGGAAGTGGGTCAATGGGCCAATGGCTGCTACCCTTTCATCTAACAAGATGCACTGATCTCTCACTTTCAAAGCAACAAATCTTATAGGGTGTAGATCAGGGCTGTCAAACTCTCAGCCTGCTGCCCGGATGTATCATGCACTGACCACGCCCACCCAGTTTTAACAAAGGGGTGGAGTTGAAATACATCATGTGACAACATGTCATCGTGCTTTTGACACCCCTAGCCTAGATTTTCATCTGTTACGGGATTTGCTCCATATCTAGCTTCTGAAGAACTTTCTGGAATGGGTCCTAATTGTTTTGCAAAATTACCAAACAGTTTGGTAATTTCAAATTGACTTATGATAATAAATATTTATAAAAACAAATAGGTTTGTTTTTTGTACTTTTAATCAAAAGTTTGGTAGTTTTAATCAAAACAGATGAGAAGTAATTTTATGGTTGCCACAGAACTCCATGATTGTGAGCATATAAGTTGCCTTTTTATGGACTTAAATAGGATTTCTGTAAGTTTTTTATTCTTATCTTCAACAACACATTTCCTTGTCCATACGTTTGCTGCCTTATGATACCACCAAAGAGAGTACTCAGTATTTGAGTGAACATGAAGAAATGTCTACACATAACTCATAAAGATCAGGTGTAAGCACCTATGGCTCACCAAGCAATTGTACCAGTTATGAGCACACCAAGAAAATCACATGTAAGAGTTCAAAAATTGAAATATGGCACTTTTAAAAATGAGACTATATAAATTTTGTATAATACAACAATCTTATACCTTAACTCAAAAAACCCCATTAATATACATTGTATACAGTAGTTTTATCAATATCTCTAAACATGTTGAAAAATCTAAAACTATAAGAGTGAATGTAAACTGTTGCATTCTGATGTGAAAAAAAAAGACACGTCTGCTTCTATTATCATTAATTCTGGGGGAAATTGCTATTTATTAATTGCTACCATTTCCCAATTAAGAGGGAGCTAAAAATAAAATAATTAGATAGGTTCTAATAGTCTGCTAGTTAATAAATTGTCAGAATCCTAATAACAGCTGCAAAGAGCAAAGGTTCAGTAGATGTGAAGTGGTGGAAAGTGGGGAAGAAAATTAGGTTCATCAAGGTCTTTTTCTACCAGACACAGAGAGGAAAGACAATCAAGTGGCAAAAGTGGGTTTAGTTTATTAATTATTCTATTGTTGACTATTCAATTAGAAAATTGCAGCATTGAATTTTGAATAAATTATACATTTCAACCATTTATGTTTTTTCAGATTTTCAGTCAGGATTTTGGTATGTGACCTCCATGTATGTCAGGATCTTGATGTCTTGGGTCAGTTCTATGGTTGCCTTAGTGGCCATGAACTTCCAAACCAGTTCTGATTCTATGTCCAGGGAAGGCAAATTAAAATATCCAAGTTTCATAAGTCTAGAAAACTCTGCTGCCAACCCAACCACAACATCCAACAGCTCAGGTAGGCAGGCAGCTATCCAATAAAATAGTTAGTACAATAACAGTAATCCCATCTTATTCCTAGAATCAACTTCTTGAACAAGATCTCATATTTGGCTATCTAAGGAGCAGTGTCCCTTAAAACCATAACAGTGTCACAAATAATCATTGTCACTGCCCCACCTCTGTCCTGAAGTCATGCCTGATGCCATACCTGAAATCAATATTTTTGAGAGTGACCAGGTCTGGTAATATATATCAGGCCTGTTCTATCATCAGTTATTAATTTATGAATGAAGCAAGCATTATTACAGGTCAATCTGGCATTAAGTAGCAGATTTCGGGGGGGGATGGGGACATAAAGAGCAATGAACTTGCAAAGGGGCAAAGTCCAGGAGGTTAGAGCAGGGAATTGGCACTAAATACTGAATAGGTTGAGGGTTGGAGTGCCTAATTTAAAACCAATATGCTCAAGTGGAGTCTCTTAGTGGATGACAACATGCTATGTGAATGTGGAAAGATGCAGAGTTCAATCCATCTGGAGGTATGTTGGCTAGTACCAGAAACATATACTAATAATGTCTTTATTTTTGGCTAACAACAAAGCCAAAAAGGTGGCTTCATTCTGGCAGTCTATGTAGACTGATGTAGACACAAAGGAGAAGGAGAAGAATTTTCAGATTCTGAGCCATATTCTGAGTGATAGTGTCAACGGATCTCAATTATGCCTTATACAACAAAAATTAATATTTAAAACTTATTTGTCTCCATTATATTTGTATAGAAAAGACTGTCAAAAACAACACTTTCGTGGCAATGTAATAAGGGTAATGCTTCTTTAAAACATGTTTCTATACTTACCACATTTTGGGAGAAAATAGTGAATTATATAAATATGATTGTGTGACAAAAGCTAAAATTTTCAGATGATAATATTCTTTTGAACTCTATACCTAGTACATGGAATTTATAGTATCCCTATTACTTAAATGAATTCTCTGTGCTTTTTACTATGGCTAAAGGACTGGTATTGTAGCATTAGAAAGATAAATATATGGCTCCATTTAGTCAATGGATTGAAGACCTGATTGCACTAACCACTTACAAGTGGTTTGCCTGTAGACATAAACTGTAGACAAGTATAAACACATTTATACAGAATACAATACGTTAAAACTGATAGTTGAATAAATATATCAGAAATATATACTGTACATATGTAGTTAAATACTCGCATTAGATAAATATATATAGAATTACAGTATAACTATTTACTGTTACAATGCTGTATTTTTTCTATGCTGTATTTTTTCACTTTTGTTAAAGCATTTTTATGTGTGTGTTTTTCTCTTCTCTTTGACAAAGTTTATCCTATCATCATTATCATTTTGGTCTAATTTTCTTTGTTATTAATTAAAAAGCAATTAAAAATATGCTGAGATAGCATTTACAGCATCATGATCAAAAGTTCAAAACTATTTATGTAGCAATATCAGTTCTGACATGTAAAGCGGGAAGATTACTTGCACTATTTGCAAATATTACCAGTGCTAGATTGTGAGATGAGCAACTTGTGCCCTGATGAACAATCAAGACATATGGCACAGTAGGAACAGAAATCCAAGAATAATTAAATGAGTTTATAATGAGGTTAGCAGCAGAAAGCATTTTGACAACCAAGCTGTGCTTTGCCATCTGATGATAGTGATGGATAAAAAGGAGATTAAGGTGTCCTTATCAAAATGATAGGACGAAGACTGGGTTGGGTTGGGGGCTAAATATGTGCCTTAAGTTTGTATGATTCTCTGAAGAATCATTTATATTTGAGTGGTTTCTTAGCCAGCATTTTATTAAATTCTTATTTCTTTTGTGCATGTTCTCTCTCTCTCTCTCTCTCTCTCTCTCTCTCTCTCTCTCTCTCTCTCTCTCTCTTTAACTACATTATTCTCGGCAATGAAGGAACAAGTGTGAGAGCTGTTTTGCCAGATTTATTCCTTGAAGATAGCAAAACCAGATAAGCTATCAGATCTGACTTTCACATAGCAGTCTTCAAAGGGTTCACTACTATGGGTTTGAATCATATAAACAACCAATGATTGATTACTCTAAATGAAAAGAGGCTGCTCCAGAAATCATCCACCATGGCTGGATAGGCAGGTCCATAACTTTTCCAGTGCCATTTTAAATTTCTAATATGATTTGTCACGTTATTACTGGTGCATACAAGTGGCTTGTCACACGGCAAAGTCACTGCCCACATAAATCAGAGTAAATACTTTCTATATGACAGATAATTTGCTGTTTATTGACACATGATGCAATGATTGCCCTGATTTTTAGGTAGCTTTAAAAGAGGAAATAAATTGGAAGGTAAATATAATGTGCCAAAAAATATCCTTGTATACAAAGTCTGTGCAGGCAGTGCAGTGCCCTTCTCCAAGAAAAAGTTCTCTTATTTTAAACCATGTTCATTTATTTTATGGAAAAGAAATACAGGTAGTCCTCGACATACAACAGTTCGTTTAGTTCGTTCAAAGTTACAACAGCACTGAAAAATGTGACAGTTTTTCAGAGTTACGACTTTGCAGCATTCCCATCATCCTGTGAACAAAATTCAGATGCTTGGCAGCTGGTTCATATTTATGACCATTGCTGTATCCCAAAGTCACTGGGGAAGCCAGATTCACTTAACAACCGTGTTACTAATTTATCATCTGCAGTAATTCACTTAACAACTGTGGCAAGAAAGGTCGTAAAATGGGGAAAAACTCACTTAACAAATGTCTCACTTAACAACAGAAATATATATTGCAGATTTGGTTAGCTCATCTTTCACCCTTCTTATTTATTTATCTATAGCCTACCAGCTTTATTCTCCTTTAGGCTCCTTTGGACCAACTCTGTCTTACTTCCCCTGTTTAGCCTACCTTATATTTATTTCTCCATCAGTTCATAGCCATGCTTGCTACCTCTAGCACGGGTGCCCAAGAAAGTCTGCTGCAAATTAAGCCCTAAGCATGACATTGTCTTGCATAGCCTCATCATGTCACTGCTACATAATAGGCCTCAGCCTTCCCCCCCCCCCCCACTGCATATGATTGTGCTATATAAACTTCATTATCTGCTTTTACTTACCTGTTTTCTTATAGAATCGTCCTATCTGTTGCCATGGTTTCAACACTAGATAATCAGAGTGCCAGGACAACAGGAATTTTTCCAAGGGAAAACAAAGGGAATGCATTTAGAGAGCATTGTTACAATTAATAATGGGATATTGGAAGAAAGAACCGAATGTCCTGAGGTTTTTGTTTTCATAAATACAGTGAAAAACACTTTCTGAAATAGACACAAATGCCATCATTCCAGTAGACATGTCTCATTTTTGCTGGGAAAAAGAAATTTTCCTATTCAGAGCTGCTTGTGACTGCAACGATAGCAGCATTTTAAAGGCAACCTTCAGAGATTTCTGCCCATTAAACTTATCTCTATGAACATGGAGAAGGCACTGATCACTGTTTTCTTATCACAACTGAACTGAAGCTTTCCTCCCTACTGACTGAGAAAAATATACTTTTAAAAACATATCCCATTTCAGTCCTATTTGTTCCCTACATTCCTAATAATGCACATATATTCATTTTCACAGTCTCTGAGCACAATTTAACAAGTAGTGTTTGTCCAAACATATGTCCACGTTTCAATTAAATTATGGAACTAGCACCATTTTCCTGCTATCTTTTATAAACCAAAAAAAGTTGATTTATTTCACTAGAAATGTAGCTAAGGGGGGAAAAGAAAAAAAAAGTAGTGCTGAAGGGAATGTACACACTTAAGGGAACGTAAAATGGCAGGTTGGATAGTCCCACATCACCACATAAAAAATGAGACCTATAATAGGCAACCCATTGATTTTCCATAAAAGGTTTTTAATCAAACAACCAGGAATCCTAAGGGGGGGGGGAACTCTGCTACAACACAAAATTGTTCTTCATACACCAACTATTTTTCAAACTGTATAAATGAGGTTACCCATTGGACATATGAGCATTCTTGAGCCTCATATATCACTAGAAATAAAAAATAGTAATATCTCTCTGGGAAAAAAGGGTTTACCAGCCACCCAGGAAAATGGGAAGGAAAATGCTGGAAGAGAGAGGAGAGACTTGCAATCTAACTAAAATCCCATTATCCTGATTTATTTCTTTTCTGACTGTTAAAAAGAATCTCTTATTTCACAGTCCTGCCACCTAGAAGAGTTTAAAGCACAGAGGGGAGTTTCAAGCACAGAAGGCCCAAAGGACAGAAATTCAGGGGTGGGTGGGTGTGCCTTTTTCACTGCAATATAAAATTACAAGAGAGCCAGTTTGTTGTAGTGTTTAAAGCACCAGGCTAGATACCAAGCCCTAGGAGGAAGCAATGGCAAGCCACTTATGAAAGAAAAAATTGCAGAGAAAATTGTAAAGACTAGTCTTTCTCCCCTTTCTTTTAAATTTTTTAAACTGAAAATTTAATTTGTTTTTAAATTATTGGGAATTTTAATTGTCTCGGGCGAAATTATTCAATTTGGTTTTAATTATGTTTTTTAACTTTTGTATTTATGTGTTTTATTTCGTGCCTGTTCACCGCCCTGAGTCCTTCGGGAGTAGGGCGGTATACAAATCTAATAACAGATAACAGAACAGATAGTCATCCCGGCAGTCACAATAGGGTTGCCAGGTCTGCTTCCAAAAAATAGCGGACAAGCGGGGGGGGGGGGGGTTAAGTAGTAAAAAAATAAATAAAAATTTACAATTAAATTATATATTTTCTTACAAACATTTTAACACACCATTTTAGGTCAGTCAACACAAGCTACAATACATTTTAAAAATGTGAATTGTACATAATTTTATAATATATTTTTATTTTAATCTCATCATTAATTTTTTCAGAGAATCGAGTTCAATGGATATTCAATCTTTGTCTCATTCTAACTTATAAAAAAAAGACAAAACGCGATCCTTATCCTTATCCTTATCCTTATCCTTATTCTCTTAGACTGTACAGCTTTAGATTACGTACCATTTCATCATAGAGCTTTTGAATAAAAAAAATGTCCACTATTTTGTGAAAAAAAATAGTGAACATAATGTGAAAAAAGCGGACTGTCCACTCAAATAGTGGACACCTGGCAACGCATCAATAAACACACACACACACAAATTCCTTTCTTGCCCCTATGTATGTATCTTCCTCAATCTTGGGATCCTCTATCAGAGGCCTGGGAGTTTGAGGCTTCTGTTCAGTATCTTAGCTGTTCCTTGCACTGTACTCTTCTGACCAAAGAGCTCTGCTGTTGCTCCTGGGATGTGTTGAAGCTACTCTCCTAGTTTAGGAGTCACAGACCTGAGAGCTCCTGTGACCACTTTGGCCTTTACTTTCCATATCACTTCTAATTCCTCACTCAGGCCTTGGTACTTATTAAGCTTCTCATACTCCTTCTTCCTCATGGAACAATCAAGTACAGAAGATCTCTTAACAAATTACCATTGTAACATAATCTAAACTGAGTAAACATTGTTTACCATATTTCCATGGAAGAAATAGCAGACTGAAGATGACTCTACAAAAAGTGGAGGTGACCATTGAGATGGAATGGAGAGTTGGTAAATAGGCTAGCTCTTCAATGATTTCTTTCTGGACAATGAGAGTATTTGAGATTGCCCACAAATGTGCCTCATAGCTGCTCCTTATGAGGAGTCCATAAGATAGTGGTCTCTAATGGGGTTAGCACTCTGGGAGATGAGGGAATAATAATCTCACCATCTGTGAAAGGACATAAACCTTGCATATTTCTTTTTCTAAGCACTTTCATTTTAGCTGCTTGGATCAATATATTTGACAGCACTGTATGCTTCCTACAATCCTTTGTCAACAAAGCTTTAACTGCAAGTTTAAGAACTTTAAAGTTTGGTAGAAAAGAAATAAACAGTAAAAGGATGTTTAAACTTTGATTTTAGAAAGTTATAAAGAGATTAATTAAGATAGATTTGAAATAAGATTTCTGGAATTAATTATTTAAAAAATCTTTTCAGTGGGAAAATGCTTTCATTTTGATTTTTTTAAAAAAAGTGATAATAAAATTTTAAAATCTAAACACTAGTTGGAACTAAAAAGAACTACACTACAAAAGATTGCACTTAAAGGAAAAGCACTCTTATACTTCACTTACAGAATGAAGGAAACTATTTTAATATTAGAGGTATTGAATGATATTTTTGAATAAAGTACCCAGAAGTTCATTTTAAAAGTGTCTGCCTCTACAGATGGATGTATCTAAAAGATGTTTTGGAAGAGGAGTAGGTTTTATCTGACAAGATTGAGATTAGGTTTAAAGTGGATTTCTACAAGAGTGATATTGAAAAAGATGTTACACTAGACCTACAAAAAAAACCAAAAACAGCAGCTATCTTAATAATTAAAATAGATGTACAAATAACAAATCAAGAGAATGACCTGAATAATTTTCCTATATCTGCTTACCACAGTTGATATAGTGTCTTCCCCTTTGTGGACTTACATTAATTTTATTTCAAGGTTTGCATTTATGAAGTTAAAGTCAAATTTCACCTTCAGAGTCCTCTACCAATGCATATTATAACAATGCATGTTTACTAGAATCAGAACAAATAGTCTGTTTTCATTTGCAAATCAAATGCATTTGTTGTGAATAATAAACATCCAGAATCAAATTGATACCCTTGAGAATGTTTGCACAAAAGTTGACTTGGTTTAATTTGTATTCAGAGTTGATTAGTTTGAATAGTGCATTAAATGGAATATATCAGAGCAGTTGAAATAAGTCTGATTTTCTCCTTTAAAAATCTAATTAATTAAAAGCATATGGAGTGGTTAGACCAAAGTCTATCATATGTGAATAAAACACAAAATCAGTTGAAATTAATTGGAGTTTTGTTGGTTCTAAGGGGCTTAAGATGTTTAATATGCAGCTGAATGCTTGAAATCCTATGTATGTTCAACTGAATGAGAGTTTGCATTGATTTTGGTGACACCTTGGCCATGATATATCCACATGAAAATTAAGTTACTTGAAGCAAAGGATAATTTTTATTTGATATAAGTTTTTTGTTTGTTCATCCAGTGTCAAATTCCTGGACACCGCCTAATTTTATTTGTTTGTTTATTTGCAGGCATTAGTACGCGTCCTGTTTTCATGTTTGTAATTGTAATCATTTATTTGGCCTGGGAATTACATCTGTTGCTTTTGTACCAGTGGGTATAAGGGTGCTCTGGAAATATTACAAGTTCTGTAAACATAGACTCTGAGAGCAACTAATCAGATAGAGGGTGATTAGTCAATACCACAGAGAAATAGGGCAAGCAATCCCTCAGACTTCATTTCTTATGAAAGAAGAAATCAGAATATAATTGTAAACAGAAAGTGGTGGGATTTTTGTTATTTGCTTTTCTGTTCAGTTTTTCTGTTCAGAAAAAATGGCAAGTGTTCCTTGTTATCCTAACTAACTGCTTAAAGAAATCTGAACTGCAAGATGGGCAGCAAAGGAAATTTGATAAATAAAGAAGTCTCATATTTATCTAAACTCAGCAAACCTTGTGAGAATGGAAAGGCAGACAAATGGATAGAGAAAGGAAAGGGGGGAAAGAACTAACAGTGAGATGAGTGGCAAACAAATTTACTACATAAATTAAAAATTAAAATTTGCCTTTTTAAAGGTTTCTTTCAAATTAGCCTAGCTTTTCATAGCAGAAGTAGGTCCTCGAACAAAATCTCTTTACTGTCTGCCATGCTGGATGAAGATGTTGAGAGTTATAAGGCAGGTAAGGCAATCATATATGTTTTTCTAAGCCTACCACAGATTTTCATTGCAACAATTGAAATCTGCTTCTAAAAATGCACAAGCACGCTGTTCTGCTACAGTTTTTAGTGAATGCACTTGTTTCTCTTTCTTTTGTGAATAGCAATAGCACTTAGACATATATACCGCTCCACCATGCTTTACAGCCCTCTTTAAACTGTTTTACAGAGTAAGCATATTGCCCCCAACAGTCAGGGTCCTCATTTTACTGATCTCGGAAAGATGGAAGACTGAGTCAACTTTGAGCCAGTGAGATTCGAACTGCCAAATTTCAGGCAGGCAGCAGGCAGCAGAATTAGCCTGCAGTAGTGCATTCTAACTATTGTGCCACTACAGCTCTAAGAATAAAGTGGAGGAGGTTGTTTTCTTGGGGGTAATCTTCCAATCCAAGTTATGAGGGAAACATTTATCAAAGAGTACACTGAAGAAAATTCTCACACATCCTTTTCCAAAGAATTTCATGTTATCAATGCAGGGCAGGGGAAGCACTTTAAAAATAATTTAATATCACAAGAAGCATATGATTTTGTAGGTATTTGTTTCACTAATAAAATTATCTCTTCTAGCAAAGGAATATAATTGTTCATAGCTTTTGTGTTATAATAGGTAGTCTGACAAATTTCAACAACAATACAAGGACATGATTGCTTGTAATTGTTACTCTAGAAACGAGTCACTGCTCAGTTGTACAATTGAAGGGGATAAACACACATTCACATCGCATTTAGGTCCCCTTCCTATTATTCCTAAATATGAATAAAATTCAATTTCAGCACAGGAAGCTATATAGAGAAATGTAGATTTATGCATTTTAAAATTTTAGTAGAGACATAATATAGAGAACTATGCCTTTGATCCTGTCTCTTTTCTGTATGTAAATAAATGTTCTCCTTAATCATTATAGAAAATTACCATTCACAAATAAGAACACTGATGTAATTTGCATGAACAAGATTCATTCCATTTACCCAGTTTTTTTTTTTATTAACCATACAACTAAGTATGTGCAGTAGATTAAAATGAGCTGTAATTGTTTAGCTTGTATCATGTGAATATAGCCACATTGTTCAGGTTTGTTACCTGTGGCTACATTTAATCCAGAAAGTGATCTGTGAGGGTGAAGGTTCATTCTTCAAGCTTGTGGGTTGGTTTCCGAACATTTCATTACCAGCTAGGTAACATCTTCAGCAGAGTTTAGGGGATCCCCTAAACTCCACTGTTACCTAGTCTAGTAACAAATTGTTTGGAAACAAACCCACAAGCTCGGAGAATGAATCTTCATCCTCATACTACACCCGAGCTACAGATATTCTTCACTAATGCAAAGTGATCAATTTTGTATATGGTTATATTCTTTTGTAATGTAGCTAAAATGTTAACTAGAAAAGCTGGTAATAAGGAAAGGCAGTGATTCACAGCAGGGTCAGAAACCAGGCTGAATTTCATACACAAGGTTCACATCAAAGTCAAAAACTCAAATGAAATGTCTAGGTTCTAGGAATGTAGTAAACAAGAGCTGGCCAAGACCCTAGAACTGGTAGCAAACTTTGTTTCTACAACTGGGTTCAAAATTGATTAATTATAAAGCCAGCTCGTAGGATCTCACCCGTGTTTCAGTAATCTTCCATTAAACCTTTCAAGAAAAAATCATAATGAACAGGATTTTACTCACAGAAAGTCTACATACACTGTGTTTGAGAGTCTGTGTTCCCAAGACTTAGTGGAACCATATCTGCCTCTTTTGATGAGTGAGAGGTCTCTTTTGCTTGGTGGTGATCCAAACTTTTAAGTTTGCCGTATGTTGCTAAAATGGCTGGATATTATGGCCTGTTAAATTCAGCCTGATGAATTTCTTTACAGATCTTAAATATTGCAGTATTAAGATGCTTATACTGTAGGTCAGGAGTGGGCAGCATTTTTATTACCAAAGTTACATTTTCACAGGATTAATAACTTGGGAGATGCATTGCATATACTTGATGGATGTGGAAGAGCCAAAAAAGAATGTAGCCACCACTCTATCATTTTCTGACCTCTTTTAGCAGTAATTCTCTTTTAGCACTGTCCTTACTGTCTTTTCCTTGTCATCTATCAGACTTCCAGAGAAGGAGATATCATTTTTGCCATGAGCCTAATTTTATAATCTTGGAAATTGGAGAAATGAGATTAAACCAAAGGCCACATGTGATCAGAGGACTAGATGCTATCCACCTCTTCCATTGCTCCTTTACTGGTCTTACTTCAACTTTAAGTCAAGGGAAATGTAATAATTACAAACAGGTGGACATATTTAATAAACACATATGCCACCCATCTCACTATCAAGCAACTTTATGTATGCACACTATCACAAAATAAGGTGGGTAACATTCTGTGGACTCCATTTGTGGGCCTACTCTATCCTTTCCACAACTCCATTATGACTTCAGAATGCTTTACCAGTCACTTTTCTCCAGAAAATTTTGTCTGCTATAATTTCCTTGGGAGGAGACAAATAGGGATCTTCCTTCCTTCAGTAGTATGACGTGGTGGGAGATTCTTTTCCTTAGAATGAACATTCGAAACTTAAGAATTCATATCCTTATTATGTACTGTATATCAAGGTCAAAAAAATGGAAGAAAGATAAAAGGCAAAAGAGAAGGAAGCAATAAACAATTGCTTCTGATTTCATTCATTTCATTGATTTAAATCAACCTTGTCCCAAGTTCACCCAAACACATGCATAGAAATCACACAGGTAAAATCACATTCTATAATACAAATTGTATCCCACATTCAGTAATCTATCTTGCTTATAATTCCATGCTCTGCAAACCCTGATTATTATGGTTAGGGCTTTCTTTCTGACTTCAAGATAGCCCTGGAGAGATCCAATGGTTAAAGGCAAAGGCAAAATAGAGCTGGCTTTCCCCCTTTTAAATCCTCACCTGAGAGTGTTCCTTCCCAATCCTGATTGGTTCCTTGGAGTTTTCACAGGCTTCAGTTGTTTCTGTGTTCTGTTGTTGCAGGTGAGGTTGCCTATAATTCTTTCAGTCTCTGAACTTCTTGGACTAGGACCATCTCCCTTCCTCTCTCCCATCACTACAGCTTACTGTAGCCTTTAAAATTTGCCCTTAACTGACAAATTTACCCTTAATCAGTTTGGTCTAGTACAGAGGTCTTCAAACTTGACAGCTTTAAGACTTGTGGACTTCAGCTCCCAGAATTCTCCAGCCAGTAATGCCAGTTATGCTGGCTGGAGAATTATTGGAAATTGAAGTCCACAAGTCTTAAAGCTGCCAAGTTTGAAGACCTCTGGTCTAGTAGTTAAGGTACCAGGTTAGAAATCAGGAAACTGCAAGTTCTAGTCCTGGTTTAGGAATGAAAAACAAACAAACAAACCCGGCTGGGTGACTTGTCATTCTGTTTTAGCCCAATATCCAACAGGGTTGTTGTGGGGGAAGGGAGGAAGGAGGAAGGAGTATGAGGCATGTTTGCCACCTTGAATTGTTTATAAAAATAATAAAGGCAGGAGAAACAATCTTAAAAAATGGAAGATGAGAAGAATTCTGTATGGGAAAGTTTTAATTTGTTTTTTAAAAGACAAATCACCATGAGATGATAGAGATGAGTGTGTGAGAGAGAAAGAGAGAAAGAGAGGGATGGAGGGAGAGAGAGAGAAGGGAGGGAGAGAGAGAGGGAGAGTTGTTTTGTGCAAGACATCTCTTTAGTTTCTTTTCTTTTTGGCATCTTTTTTATATGCAATAGTTTTATATTTTGTATTTTTGCAACATTTGTTATGGTAGGTAGGTAGAGACATTAAAAAATCTCAGATTCCATTAGTGTATGAAAGAGGAAGATAACCAGTGACTTCCAACATTTTGTTTTCATTTTGTTTGTAAAGGAAAAAGAAGAGAAGAAAATAAAATCTTGGCAGGCCTGAAACTTGATCATGAGTGACAGTACTCACAGAAAATTGTCATGAACTAAGTAAACTAATCAGACCCTGAAGGTAAACAGTCTTCACCCTGCAATTCAAATTTCATTGGAACAAAGTAAACATTGAATTGGAGAACCAGGTTGAAAGTTTTTCCATTAAGAGTTAGTCTAGCATTCAGTCTGGCTTGCATTATTATTTTCAGCTTTTATTTCTCTCTCCCTTATCTCTTTTGCCTATTTCCCTTCTGACATGAAATTTTGTTTGTTTGTTTCTCCCCCTCCCCCATTTTCTGGATGTACGGTTTTATCATATTTGCTTTTGGACTTAAATCATGTTTTGCTCCCTAGCATATGTGCTACAAATACGTAAAATATTAGGACTGGAAAGCCTGCCATCTTGTTCTCTACTTTTATTTCAATTGCTATTTCTCTTCATTTGATTTTTAAATGAGGCCGATTTTCTAAATACTGATGCTATCTTCAAAAAAAAAAAAAATACTAGCTACTGGCCTGCAATTCTGTTCAGGATTTCCCAGTACTGCTGTTGTTTCAACAGGAATGGTTTGTCCTTTGCTGTCACACATAATTTCTATTAAGCTTGCTCATTTTTCTTACTTATGTGAGGAATTGCAGGAAGCAGATAAGTTGTCCCGTCCTTCCCCTATAATGAATCATTCTGCCTTCCTTCCAGCATTATGCACATTTGTACAATTCACTGTAACTTGAACTTCATGCAAAATATTTCCCTCTCTACTTAGAATCCATACACAAACATATGCATACACACACACACACCCATTTGATCACTCCAGAGTATTTCTGATAGGAAATTTGCATCGACGTACATGCATTGAGCATACCAGTAATCCACATCTTCTGAATAAATCATACTAGAAGGACACATCACACAGTGCAATTTTAACGGGCACCTTAAAATATATTACAAAATGTAAAATTGAAGGTGAAAAATCATTGCAAACTATGGCTTTAGCTTCTGTGGAAGAGGAGGGGACTGGAAGGTAACTTCTAACCTTCCAGGAAAGATTGCAGAACTTGCATATTTTGCCTTGAGAAGATGTGACACTATTCTTCAGATACATGAAGAAGGTGCTGGTGAGGCTATCCCCTCCCCTGAATGTCTTCAAGCAGAGCTGGGCAACCATCTGTAAAGAATGCTTTTATTTGGAGCCCTGCATTAAGCAGGAGGGAAGTTTAAATGGTTCCTTCCAGTTCAATGATTCTATGACTGCGCATCTGTTGGAAAACCTGGGGTTCCTTCTGTGTCTCCAATAGTGTTGGCAACTCACTATACGGCAACATCCTGACCTCAGACAGGTGATTTATAAGCATTTGTACAATCATGACATATTTTTCTGGATTTCTGGACATGGCTTGTACATATGAATTTGAGAAATAAATAAGATACCATTTAGCTGTTAGAAGATTCCATTTCAGAAGAACATTTTTGCATTATGGGCACATTTCAATGTTGTTAGAATGTTGATGCTATCACAGATCCCTGAACAATCCGTATTTTATAATTGATGAAAATACTGAAATCTTTACTCCAACTATATTTAATGTGGTAACAAACCAATACATTTAGAGCAATTCTATGTGGCAGCCTGAGCTGCTTGTCTCCTGGGCAAGAGGAGACAAGAGGCAACAGCTCCTAGCTGTTCTTAATTGCAATGGATTAGTAACAAAGACAGCCTGGTACACAGTTTGGACAATGGCCACTGCACAGCCTGACTGGTCATTCCTCTATATCTTGCACTTTCTATTCTTGCATGAAAGGGAACTGGTCTGCCAGAGCTTTTTCTTGGAATTGTTCCCTCTTTATTAGCTTCCATGCCTTTCCTTTGTTTCCAGATATTTGCCTTCACCCCCGGCTCACCTTACCTTGTAGAATGCAGAAATTTCTTTTTTTATTCTGATAATATTATGATAGCAACATTCTCTGATGTTAACAATAATCAAAACATCAGGAAAGAGATTGGAAAACAAATCACTTCTGTGTAGATGCTTAGAAACTTTACAGCAAGGAGGAATTGATAATTCAGCTTCAAATAAACAAAGTAAAATATTCCTAATCGTAATCTAAAGATACTTTGTTTCTGTTTTGTTTTGTTTTTTTTAAAGAAAGGGCAGGAAAGCTTTGCAATCCTATAAACAAAAAGCAGGCAAGGGGGAAGGAGAGGAGAGGAAGGGAAAGGAAAGGAAAGGATCAATTAGAAGAGAATATAGACATTCAAAAGTACAGGGTGAATCATTACTGGAAGGAAGGAAACATGCCAAACAATTCAGTAAATTTGCAGCTGAGGCATTTACTAGAATGGAACCAATGAAGGGTTTAAGACAGCTCAAATTGGGGAAACCCCAGTTTCATAGCTGGAAAACGTATGTAGGGTGCATTTACAATGGACTGGGAATGGGAGGGAAGACCATATCACCCATTTCTGCATTCACAGAGCAGTGAGTGAGCCTTACTGGCAACAATCCATACAGCAATCTGCGGTATGCTGTATCCATTACAACTCCTGGAATATTTGAATGTTGGGAATGAATTCACATCTTGGGGGCAACAAAATCTGGCTTGCTGCATAGAAATGCAGTTCATAGGATTCACATACATACATACATACATGCATACATACATACATACATACATACATACATACATTCCCATTGCACTCTTCCCTTTCAGAATAAAAAACAATAAGCAACGTACAGAAAAAGTATAAGAAATAGCGAAGCAAAGGAGTTAAGGCATGAGAAAGGTAAAGAAATATAGCTATATCTAGTTCATACCAAATCATTCAATATTGGCTTCAACACCTTTGTGTCCTTGCAAATAAAATGTGCTTCCATCATACTGATATACCAATTTGTTTCTTAAACTTCTTAAACTTCTTAAACTTCTGATCACTCTATTCTTTGGGACTTTATCAACTCCATTTAATGACAAATTTCTCACTCTTTGCCATTCTCTTGACCTGCTCATTCATTATAGTTTGATCAGTGTTCATTTCCTTGAGAACAACCATCTTAACATATTTTCATACTTGTCACTCACTTTTACATTCAATAAAAATTCCTTCAGCACTCACGCCTTCTTGCTCCTTTCTCTTTTTTATCAGACATATTTCTTAAATAACGAATTCCCATGGCATTCAACTTACTTTCATGTTTCTCCTCATGCCCCAAACTTTCATTTCATTTCATTTTTTATTTTATTAGATTTCTATACCGCCCTACTCCCAAAGGACTCAGGGCGGTGCACAGCCAAACAATAAAAACACATACAATACAAAATTTAAAAATAGAATAAAATCGAATTAAATAATTTTGGCCCCGACAAATTTAAAACCCCAAACTTTTAAAACCAATTTAAAATTGAATATATAAAATACTAAAAGATATTTAAAATTTTAAAAATCTTTTATAAAAGAGGGAGGAAAATTAGGAGACTTTCATTTCCATAAGACAAATAATCAGAATTACCCTCATACACAACCATTTTTATTTATTTCCACAGATATTCATCTGCTGCAAAGTGTCCATTATCTTTCTACCAATATTTGCTTGTCTTGGTGCACATTTTCTGTTCCGTAATAATCATTCCCACAATGTATACAAGTTAATCTAGGTTTTCATCACACATACAATATTTTTAATCACTCATTTCCCTGTCTAACACAGGTACCTTGGTGTTTAATATAATAATTTTCAGATCTAAACTGGGAAGATTAACTCTATTAAGACCAGAATAGGTCTGAGACCAAATAGGACCATTATCAAAACATGATGCAGGTGACTTTACCATCAAAGGCTGAAAAACAAGCAAGAAAAAAAACAGAGAAGTACAATTTAAATGCTGGAATTGTTATATAGTGAACTGGATTATTAGATTCTGCAGTGGCTGAACTTTGTTATTAGGGATTCTGGTGCCTGCAATAAAACAAATTGTCCTGTCCTTGGCTGTTCTGCTGGTAGCTCCTGAGTACTGATTGTGTTTGTACTACAGAGAAAACAGTTGTGACTTGGGTGAAGCACCTCATTGCATCATGTAGTCAGTCTGTCCAACATTCACTGCAAATCACTTAACCAAAAACACAGCATCTGCACAACATAATTGGTGCATGCTTTACTTCCATCATGAATCACTCTTACCACATTCAGAAGCCAACCTTGAACTCCATATTCACACAAAGCATTCTATAATTCGAGCCTATTAACTTTTATCACAACCTTTCTCCAAATCAACAGGAATGTGTAAATGTTTTCATATTCATACATTTCTCAAAGACTCGCTAAAGAAAAAATATTCTTCAAATGCATTCCTACTCAACATAAAACCATACTACACTTCCCACATTTTGTTCACTGTCAGTTTCCTTTCTTTGATAGGATTTCTGCCATCACCTTGCTAGCCAAACTAACCCTACCCCACCCCACCCCGGTTGTTTTTCATTCAGTCATTTTGCCTAGAGCAGAGGTCAGCAACCTTAAACACTCAAAGAGCCACAAAGGTCCTAACTGGAAGCCCCCATTCAATTCTGGAGCCGACCGGAAGTCCGGTTCTCCCATCATAGTCTCCTCCTAGTGTGGCATCCTTTTTCCTCTGCCAACTGGAAGTCCGGTTCCCCCACCATAGAGTCTGCTCCTAGCACAGCATCCTTTTTCCTCTACCTGTCCTAACCAATTGCCCTATTAATTGTGGAGCTGACCAGCAACAGGGAACCGCAGCAGAGGGATGAAAGAGCCACATGCGGCTCCAGAGCCGTGGGTTGCTGACCCCTGGCCTATAGGAACAATAACAGCACCTTTCAGACATAATTGCAGCCTTAATACAGACATTAAAAAACTGCAGAGCCTCTGCATAAAGCCTAATGGATCCATATTTAAGCATTTCTCCACTCACTCCATCTACACCTGGAGCCTTATCATTGTTCAACATTTTTGTCATTTTTTTCTTAGACATAATCATTAATAACATTTGTTTCAGTTCCACTCTTCAACATAGCATTATCATTGCTCTTCCTGCTATATTTTTTTTTTTAAATCATTCTCAATCTGCCTTCTTGTAGTTCAAATAAATTGTTCTGCATCAACAATGAGAGAAAGCAGGACTTTACCTTCTTCTGTGTATCATGTTGTCACATATTAAGAGTGCTTTTAGATGCTTTTATAATAGGCACCCCAGGGATGGTGCATCAAAGGTGGAAAGTGCTGCATGGCTCCCATTCCCCTGGCGTGCCTTCACTTCATGTGATACAACTACATGCACTTTTAACCTTTTGTCGCACACAATCACACATTAGATGAAGATTGTCTTTTTCTGGTACCTCACTTAGTCATGCAGTAAAACAAGGGACATAGCAAGTCCCCATGCTGCTGTCATCTTAGGGTAGCCAACTTTTCTTCTGACTTGACTGCTGGAAATCTTAAATTGAAATGCACATGCACAGAGAAGGGGAGTGAGGGAGGTTTTGTGGCTCCATTGCCTGAGCCTGGGCTATCGACAGATGCAGACTCAGAGTGAGGGAGAGGAGTTGGCAAGGCCTCCCTCTCCAGGACCCTCCTCTCTGGCAATGCCATCGGAGGACACCGAAGGCCAAGAGATAGGCCCAGAGCCAAGCACATCCCCGCAGCCACAGGTGGACAGCGACGAAGGAGATAAGCGCTGGCTGGATCCTCGACAACGGCACAGGGAGAAGCGTGCGCAGCAGAGGGGAAGGCGTGCCAGAGATTAGCTGAGTCACTGGACCACACCCCACAGGGTATAAATGTGGGTCTGGTGGCTGGTTCAGGTTGTGATGAGCAAAAACTAGAAATAATCCATGATCTCTGCGTTACTGGACTTCTGCCTGCCTTGTCGGACTGCATTTGGACTAATCCTTGTATTGCTGAAACTTTGCCTGCTTTATCAGAATGCTTGCAGTCTAATCTTTGTGAGTAAAGTCTGAATTGGCAGCTAGCCACTGGGTTGCTGCCAGCTTTATCTTCAAAGACTTTGTCGTGTGGCTTATTAACTCCGGGCCGTCTGTGGGGGGGGGGGTGTGGGACGGGGACAGAACAGGAGGAGAGAGAGAGAGAGAGAGAGAGAGAGATACTAATAGTTTCTGAAGAAAACATCCTCATGATGTTGCCTATATATCATATCATCATCCAATGTTACTTTATTGGTCAACATAGAAAATAAATAAATACATACATACATACATACATACATACATACATACATACATACATACATACATTAAAAAATCCCCAGCCTGCTGCTAAGGTAGCTCACAGATGCCTCTGGTTTCTCCAGCTGGGAAGTTGCACTTTCCTTTTCCTCCTACCACAAAGCTTCCACGGGAGCAAGGGCATCCCCAGGATAAGTGTGGAGATCACATGGTCAGAAACATTTGCTAATCCCAAACAAATCACCTCCAAAATGACCCCTTCCTCATCTGGTGGATGCACCTTCATGGCCATTATAGCTTTGGTTATGAGAGAGAGAGTTGTTGTTGTTGTTTTGAAAGAGCAAATTCCTAGGAGGTCAACAATGATCTCAGCCAGGGATCCTGCCATTTGGTCCGTGTGCATATATATTGGAAATGCTAGGAGAAGTAAATAAAAAGCATGAAACATTCTCATACTAATGCAAAAATTGTGGGACTGGGACTGGGAAAGGCTGTTTGTTTAACCCAAAATGAATCATACAGGAAATTGACTTTCGGAAATCGAAAGATCAGCAAGAAATCCACCAATCACAGCTACAAAACTTCACATCTTAAATTGTGTGAGGGCAGCAATGTTGTCTAGTCTTGTTCCTGAGGCACAGTAAAGGTTAGGCTGTAAGGATAATACCATTTATGTCAATGGGCTTTCCTCCTGATTCAAGAATGGGAGGAAAAGAACAGTTTGATGGAAAACTAGACTAGCGGAATCAGGTATGATTCCTAATGCACGGAGAGCATTTTAAAAGAAAGTACATGATATTTCTATTCTATGTTAAACTTACAGTCAGCCCCAAAGTGTACTCTCCCTTTAATTTCGATTGTGAGCAACAGTAGTGAACCATTCCCAAGTCCTTTGGATAAAAGTTATCCAATAAAAATAGAAATCTGCCAGACTCCACTTCTAGCCACAGGCTGCATGACACACTAGAGAGGAAAGGAAATGAAGCTAATCCTGAGAAGTTTATTTGTAGCAGTGCCTGAGAGCAAGCGAACAGTATCAACTAGAAAGCAAACACACAGACTGGGAGTTTGAAGGCCAGGAGAAGGGTAATCCAGTGGTATCAGGTCCAAAACAATGAAGAATTTTTCATGCAAATTTGTGGTTATACTGTTATAGAAAGTGTGATAATAACAGTTAGCAAAGAAACTCCACTCCTTTGTTTTCATATAAGAAGAAAAGTACCATATGGTAGATAGCTATATATTGAGAGATAAATATATAGACCAGTAGTGGGTTTCAAAAATTTTTACTACCAGTTCTGTGGGTGTGGCTTGGTGGGCGTGGCTTGGTGGGCGTGGCAGGGAAAGGATACTGTAAAATCTCCATTCTCTCCCTAATCCAGGGGAAGGTTACTGCAAAATCCCCATTTCCTCCCAATCAGCTGGGACTTGGGACGCAGAGAAGAGATGGGGGCGGGGCCAGTCAGAATTTTTACTACCGGTTCTCCGAACTACTCAAAATTTCCGCTACCGGTTCTCCAGAACTGGTCAGAACCTGCTGAAACCCACCTCTGATATAGACAGGCAGACAAACAGACAGATAGAGCACTGATGTGTCTGTTCAGGTTATTCCTTGAGAATCTTTGTCAGATGCCAGTGTAACAGGTGGCCCATAAAATATTCAACTTCCCTTCTGATAATTCTTACATTTTCATTTGCAGTACCTGATATCTAAGAGCAAGAGTTATTGTAATAAAAAATTCTCTGAATAAAATGTGGCAGTTCCTTACCTAGATTAGAGCCATCACATTGTTATTATTAAACCAACTGATTAGTTTTTGCAAAATAAGTCAGGATTTTCATGAGCCGCATCACGGGGAAATCTGATGTTACTGCTAATCTGGAGATAAAATCGGAAGAGCAAACTTATATTGATGTGATGATACTGAGACCCTAATGATACTGTTATCATAGTATTTAACCCGTCTCCTTAGATATTTTGGACAAGCCTCAATCATTCCACACCAATCTGTTGACTAGGAATTGGTTCTGTAATGCAACATATCTCACAAGTGTCAGATTAGGAAAGTATCACCTTTCTATGCAGAAAACTGAAGTGAAGGATGGGGATGCGGATAACATAATAATATCAAGTGATCTAGATACAGCATTTGTGTTTGAAGAAAATATCTATGTTCCTAGTGATAATGATTCATGAAATCCTAGTCTGAGACTTGGATAGACATTGATTAAGAAGTTGGATTTAGGACCAGGGAGACATAGATGAGGTCCATTCTCAGCCATGGAAGTTCACCAAGTAAATTGAAAAGCTGAAGAAGAGAATATAGTGCTACAGAGACCAACTTGAGCTCCTGGAGGTAGGAATCTAACAAATAAAAGATTAACACAGAGGTTAATAGTATATGATCATTTAAGTCATGTAACAATCTTGTTAAATTGATCTTCAAATAAAAAAGATTGGTAGACTTCAAAATATCATGTGATAATGATACTGTCTTTCCTAGTCAACGAGGCTTCTTGGCCTTTATTAAGGTTCATGCTATTATGTTATGTTTAATGTTATTATGAAGGAACATACTTGCATTAGTAACATAGATATATTGATAATAAGTGTAATAACTTCCTCTAAACTATCATGATTGGCAAATCCAGAGCTTGAAATTCTACTCTTGGGTCCTTTGAACAATCTCTATGAGAAGTTTTTCAAGATAATTACAGCAGAATTTGTGACTCAATATTACATAGTATCTTATGAAATATTCCTATAGGATATTGTAATTTGGAATAAAAGAGCTACTTGGATGGAAATGCACTCATATAAGGCCACAAAGCAGAAACCTGGAGTAAGTCACTAGCAAAACCCACTTCCTATGGACACATTCAGGTAGATACTAAGAATTAAGATTAATTTGAAAAAAAAATCTGTCCATTTAGGGGTTTTTTTTCCCTATTCTTTGGCTTAGGTGCTCAATATAAATCCTTACGATTTGATTGTTTCCTAATAAGATTTGATTGCTTATTTGTTCCCTATGACTATCATTAAGTGTTGTACTTTATGATTCTTGATGAATTTATCTTTTCTTTTATGTACACTGAGAGCATATGCACCAAGACAAATTCCTTGTGTGTCCAATCACACTTGGCCAATAAAGAATTCTATTCTATTCTATTCTATTCTATTCTATTCTATTCTATTCTATTCTATTCTATTCTATTCTATTCTATTCTATTCTATCTAGGGAATTAGCACCTCCTCCAAATGATTATGTTCAATTCTTATTTTAAGTTGGCTGGCATAATGCTGCAGATTGTCTATGCCCATTCTAGGGTCAAATTATCATCATCGTGAACAGCATTCATATGTCACCTTAAATACTTGCACTTGGCAAACATTAATTAGTCCTCTGAACACTGCTGTGAGCCAAAGTAGCCATACAGGAGGTAAAGATATAAACAATGTAGCTGGAGATAATAACACACAGAGGGAGAGTTAATATGGCTGCCCTTGTGCCAAGTCAGAGCAGATGTTCAGAGCTTTGCCAGTTGACTTCTCAGCATGGGTGAAGACAGAATGCCTTTCTAAAGGTAATTTGTTTTAATTTACAATGTTTAAAGTGAAATGGTAACAAGAAGCAAATAAAGCAGCCCTGTCTTTTCCGACATCTATGCCAATGTTCTGCCAAACAATGAATGAAAAGTTTCTACATGTTCAAGCCTTTAACTGGAGCTCAAATTTAGCTACCAATTTAGAACTAAGATCTGGCATGTGCATTATGGTTCTCAGCATGGCAAATATACTCCTATCTTCTTTGTAAAATAAAGGAAAAATAAAAATGGATGTGCAACCAAACACTGAAGCTATTTTTAAGTGTTTCTCACCTCACTCTTCTATCATCTCTCAAACTACCTTCAAGTACACTTGAATGGATATCGACAAACAATCTACTAGACTTTCTTTAAAAGACTTTTCTCCTCAGGGAAGAAACCTAAGGAGATCAACCCTTCTTTTTAAATTCCCATGTCCTTCTTTCATGTCATGTCTTACCTACTTTCTTCCTCCTGGACTTACTAGTTTCTTCAGTGCACAATAACACACACACACAAACACCAACACAGAGTTCCAGTTTAAAGCAAACACCTCTTCATACACATCACTGGGCTGCACCTGCTACTCCCCAGGCTCCACATCTGTCTTGAAATTACCTTTATTAATTAACCATAACTTATAAACCTATTGGCTGCTAGCTAGGAACCATAAATGTAGTGTTAGCAGAGGGACGGTACTTTGATTTCCTTCCCTTTTCTAAAAAAAAAAGTCTACTTTGCATATTTCCATGTAAGTTGTCTCCTATTGGTGGGCTGATATTTATCACTTGCTTTATCTCTCCTTTCAGTCTTTTTTCTCTTTTGACTTTCTTCTATGAAGTTCAGATATTTGCCTAATTCACTCTCTTTCCCTAATAGAGGAGAGCATGAAACAATCTCTTAGCTGTGGATAGATTTAAGCAATTCAGGCTTTCCTATTACTGTGCTATTTCCTAAATGATGCTTATATTTATTTTTCTTTCACACAAACACCAGCCTTAAGAATACTTTCTTATAAAAGTTATGTTGCAAACATAAATGTTTATTTCTCCACACATACATTCATTGGATAAAGCTATCTGCTATCCAACAGCCTAGACCAGTGATGGCTAACCTTTTTTGGACTGAGTGCCCAAAGCATGCATGCGCCCGAAACCCCAAATGCAATGCGCTTGGGGCCCCCGGACATGCCCCGCCCCCACATGCTCACACGTCCCCTGAATGAGCCCCCCCCATGCATGTGCACACATCACCTCCTGCACACTCACCCGCCCTCACGCACGCACATGCCCCCGGCCCACACACATGCGCAGCAGAGACCCAAAGATCAACTGGCTGGCGGGAGGCAGCTGTGCATGGGGCAATGGCTCACATGCCACCTCTGGCACATGTGCCATAGGTTCGCCATCATGGACCTAGAGCATTGGTGTCAAACTTGCGGCATCACATTGCTGTCACGTGACGTATTGTGACTTTTTTCCCCTTTGCAGAGCTGGGATGGGTGTGGCCTGTGTGTGATACATCTGTCTCGTGAGCCGCCAGTTTGGCACTCCGGCTTAAAGAGATCTTGAAGGGCTTATAGATACTGGTGGAAAGCATTTAAAAAGGTGGTTTGTTCCTCGTTGTGAGTACATGCCAAATTTTAATACTTAGGAATTTTTAATACTTAGGAAAAACAATTCAACAGTTGGGTCCCTAACACAATGAAGCCATGTTTTGTTTGAATATGGTTTGCTGAATAAGGAATAGTGGCCTGGTTCACACATCACATTACTCCATAAACTATGGCTTACAAACAAATGTTTCATTTTACACATCACTCTAAGCCAAATCAAATCCATTTATGGTTCAGTGCAATATTTACATTAAAGGACAAAGTACAGGATGTACAATATTCAAACTTTTTTCAAACATGTCCCAAAGGTGCTTTTTCAAAAGGCAACTGGACTTTGTTTTTCCTTGCAGACATTTCGCTTCTCTTCCAAGAAGCTTCTTCAATTGTCTTCTGTCTTCAGAACTGAAGAAACTTCTTGAATGAGAAGCGAAACATCTTCAAGGAAAAGCATGTCCAGCTGCCTTTTGAAAAAGCACCTTTGGGACAACCATTACCTGGATGACTGAGAATCTCCATAGAACATTTTTAAAGTATCCATATAGGATGAGAAATTGACAGTGTAGTCATATGAAACTTGGGATATTTTTGTGCATGTAGATAATTCTCTCTTGCTTACAGATGCTGCTGCCTTGATATAATAATTATTATTAATTATCCCAAATTCTTGAAGATTGATATTAATAGGAATAATGATTGTGATAATATATAATATATAATATAGGGTACTAGATTTTCTTAAAATTCAGTTCTTACATTTACACTTCCTAGGTGTACATATTTTTTTTTTAAAAGGCTGTGAATAATGTAAGCCTTTGTAAAATAAAACTTCATACAAGAGAACTCCCTTAATAAGGCTAGATCAAGACAATCATTTTGTGCCATCATCATTTGCAGTACAAGCAGTTCAAAGGCTGCAGATTGGCTGTATTTCAGGTACGATTCACACAAAAAAGCCATCCCCATGGCAACAAAAACTGTTCTGGCTGCAATGTTTTACTTGATAAAACTTATTATATGAAAACACATAAGTTATTGTAAGAGGTCAGACATAACACTCTTTGAGGATGCACAGGTAGCTCAGTCAAACCACAGAAGTCAAGCTTGACTTGAAGAAGGACATACCATTTGTCACATTAAATGTAACTTTTCTGCACATTATTATATGGTGGGAATACATTCTTTTGAAGCACTCATTACTAAAATACTACTTTCTGGAATTGTAATTTTATAAATGTATAAATAGAAGCGCTGAACAATCCCCCACGATGTTAGGACATAGGATGAAATAAAGACAGCCTTTATGATATCTCATGAACACATGCTTACAAACACATTCTTCTAGCTCTCCTCCATCTTTATTTTACAAAAAATGTCTTCTTTTTCTTCACAAATTAAGTAGGAGTGCTTAAAAATGGCATGTATATAGCAGAAACTGGATTTAGAGCCCAATTCAAAATCCAAGTTTATACAGGCAGGGTTCAAATTATACTAGACTGCCTGTTTTGGGGCAGAGAAAAAACTTTTTAAACTTGTCTTGTCTTGTCTTGTCTTGTCTTGTCTTGTCTTGTCTTGTCTTGTCTTGTCTTGTCTTGTCTTGTCTTGTCTTGTCTTGTCTTGTCTTGTCTTATCTTGACATCCTTATTTTAAACATGATGCTATCTGTGGGTGGAAGTAAAGGCAAAATTAATCATGAGCTTTAGAGAACTTATTCAATCAAGTCACTACCCATTGAGATATACCTGAAGACAATTAGAGTTCCCAATGAGTGGCTTTGGGCCAATCACTCTGTCTTGTCTAAATCTATTTAAAGGGTTGTTCTGGTGGGGAAAAATTAGGAGAGGGAGTAATACATAAAACAACTTGAATTCCTGAAGGAGAGTTGGAATTGAGTAAATGAATAACCATCTTTGTTTCTTAATATAAATGGAAGAGCAACCATTAAGTTCTCCAAGCAGGACTTAGGGAGAAGAAACTAGGTGGTGAGGGAGTAAGAAGTAATAAAATTACTTCTTCTGGGGGAAAATAATAAAACCATAGCATCTCTTCAGCGAATTTAATATTTGCATATAAAATGCATAAATATGAGATCTCATAAACTAAGGACAAATATCTGCTGTGGGTATCACGAGTGAAGAGAGGAACTTCCCAGTAGAAAAGGAATTCAAGATTGAATCTCTTGGTTTCTTCTTGAATGGAATATAAATCTTCTTGACTTGACCAAAATTCTGACTACTATATATTAACAGAGTGATCATCAGTTTCTAAAATCATATTGTGTTCAATTAACTGAAATGGTATTTGATCACAAAATAAACTAAGCTATAAAACAGTTTATCAACCACAATTGTTATATTTGCACTATAGAGTAAGTCACAAACAAATCATATGATGGTTTATCATCTCATATGTTCACTTTGCTTTGAAAGGCTGGACACAGCCTACTAGACTTCATCTAACAAAGAAAATTAAGCTGATATATGGAAGTACAGATATTAAGAGAGAATTGGAATAAAGGCGTTTTTCTGTTGTGTCCACATGACCAAAATAGCCATACTGAACAGGAAGTATCTTATGTCATTTCATGTAGGAGGGAGATTTAGCTTCCCTTTCTGAACTGTCGAGGAAAATTATTATTATAATTGAAGGGAATATAACAAAAGATGAGAAGTATAGACTAAATTGTGCCAAATTCACTCCTGGTTAGTATCCATGGATGCACACTGCTTTTTACTGACAAAGATGGTAAAAGCAAAGGTGCCATTTTTCTTGCAGCAAAATTGAGATGATTTTGTTATATAACTCCTTTTCATTAAATTTGGTGACCTATCCTGAACCGCCTCCTTATGATTCAGGAACACCATGCATCTATGCTACAGCTCTTCAAAAACCCTGGATTTCCCCCCCCCCCAAAAAAAACAATTCACATTCAATTTGAGGAAAACTCTATTGCTTTGTGGGTGGGGTGGGGGGTTCCGGAAAAAAAACCTAAGATATTCTGAAAAAACTAAACTAAACTATTTAGTTTTTAAAAAACTAAAATATTTATGGTGGGCAGCAGTAAACTGTGTTACCAAACCTATGAGATCTCATATGTAAAAATCAGGACAACGAAATGGTAACAAAGAATTGAAAGGTTCTGTATCCTTTTGTTACCATCTCATAACTGACTGAATTTTTTTATGCCTAAATTCTGGTAGTCTTAGCTCTGAGAAGTAGAAAAATAATCTTGAAGAAAGAATGCAAGCCCGAGACATACACACCAACATAGCCATGAAAGAGAATACAGTAGAAGAAGCTCAAGATTGCTTCTCCTCAAGAAGCTCAAGATTGCTTCTCCGCAATTCTCTTTGATATAAAAAGGACCAGGAGATAAATTTTGTCAGGCTTTCAAAATTCTGTTATTGTACCATGCAGTCCTCTGTTTCTTCATTTGGTCTGCCTCAAAAGACTGACATTAATCAAGAGGTACAACTCTCTCTTTTATTATACAATCCCATTCAATGCCCATTAGTCTCCTTGGCTTCCCAAGTTTCAACTACATCTCCAGGATAATCATCTACAGCATTTCCTTTCATGGGGCTTCTTGAGATGGAGAAAAGGGGACAACCAGGGCGTTCTAGGACAATAGATAATAGACACTCTGTTCCATTAGTATTTTCAGCATAATAAACTTAAAAATACCACAGAAAGAAATCTACTAAAGTTCTTTGAGAAAGCCGTTGGAAGAATTTGGGGGTTTCTTTTACTGGTGTTTTTCTTTTTAACATTTTAAAACACCTTTTACCATCGCCAGATACTCATTTTAAAATCTTGTTAGTGGTCCCCATTATATAACAAACTACAGTAAAAGACTTAAATTAATCCTGACTGAAGGTTTACAATCTTGGTAGGCTATACGCTGAAGGGTCCATACAACCAATACAGTTCTATCCATTACTGTACTCCCTCTTCCCAAGTTCCTCACATCACCATCCTGCAATCTTAACCATGCAATATTTAGCATGTAGCATCCTGATGCATCTGTAGAAAGTCAGCAACCACGCCCCAGAAGAATGAAAATTTTGAGGACTATTAAAAAAGGCAGAACATTATATTTCCCTAGATAAGAAATGGAGAAACGTATTTTTTTTTAATGACAGAAAAGAGACCAGTGGTGGGATTCAAATAATTTAACAACTGGTTCTCTGCCCTAATGATTTCTTCTAACAACCAGTTCACCAAACTGCTCAGAAAGTTAACAACCGGTTCTCCCGAAGTGGTGCGAACTGGCTGAATCCCACCACTGAAAGAGACTAAGTCTTTCTTAATAGCCCCAGCAGATGCTGAGGCCAGCTTTTAGAAATGCAAATTTGGTCATCCATTCAAGACAGGATATTTTGAAACAAAGGCAGAACGGTAGGATTAGAAGTAGCCATCACCCAAGATCCAACACAGGAAAAAGCCACTAAGCCACAATAGGAATTATTGCATCACCCTCAGAGCACTCCAAACTTCAACATAACTTAGCTCAGACAAACACCTAGGATTTGTAATTTACCCATAGAGGCAGCCATGACCTCTACATAACCCCTACATGGCCCCATGGGAGTCTGACAACAGCCAATAGAATATATGTTCTTGCACAGCTACAGGAAGCTCAAGTGTAAAGCTCAAAGAAGGTATAAAAACCCTCCACTCTCAACTCCATTTTGTCAGCTGCACCAGAACCATCATCATTAAACCTTCTTTTCAATCAGCCTCCATGTTTCCAGTGTCTTTCTCCCGGCTTGGACCTGAACCAGATGGATATTTCTTCCAACACATCAAACAGCTCATACTTGATTTAGGCCCTTCTCTTTGCCAACTTAAATTGAAGGGCTAAAATTATTACATGCCATCTAGTGGAGAGGCTGCAAAGCTATTGGTTCACCATTGTTTCTGCATTAAAGCAGGGAGAGGGAGAATGCCTCCTTCTTGATGTTTAGCAAAGTCCTGGCTGTAATGGATGGGATGCCTCAATACCCTTTCTGAAATTTGATCCATTCAATCATGGCAATGAAAGTTACATGAGTGCATTGTTTTCCTGCCCAAAAAGGGCACAGAGAACTCAAGGTTAGGAAACCAAAATTATTCTTCTTTTACTTTCCCAGCAACAGTTACTGTTAGAGTGAATAATTGCAGAGCAGCAGTGTCAAGACAGACCTAGTTTTTACTTGTAGCTCCTTGACAGTAATAAAATATGCACTTTGTGGCCATGAAAATAAAACAGGTATCAAATTTCCTAGTAGCCTACAGAGACTTCAGAAAGGAAACTACTGAGGACTATAATGTTTTCACCCGTAAAACCTTCTTCTGTTTGAATCCCATTATGCAAGGATGAATTGTTTAATGGGCTGAATTCACCCTTGGGCAATCTTATAAAGGCTCCACACTCTTTCACAGTTTATTGCGTTATATTTGTGTTTATTGTTACATCGTGCTCACCTTTGTGCTTTCTGTTCAGACACATTGCTTCATGTAAAAATATCCTTCTCATTTAAATGTATTTAATAGTCATATATAATAGAACCAAGTACATGTAGTACGTGCTGTATATTACTTTTCTGTGAATGTTGAATATTTTATAAACATTCTTTGGTTCAAATATATGATAGATGTTTGATTAGCAGCCAGGCCTGAACTGAATTTGGATTGTGTTGTGACTTGTGTATTTGTCTATTTTGAAATGTTGGTGGTATCTTGTAATTCCTGAGTTATAATACAGAGGAGGTATGAATTCTGCAGTGCTAAATTGTTTGGAACTGGAAGTTCATCTTATATAGATAGTTATGAAAAGGGGATGAAGTGTGAGAAAAGTGCATGGGGGGAAGAGAAAAAATAGAGGAAAGGATTGGGAATTAATATTGCATCATCACTTATCAGATGTAGAACAAAAAAACATTTTCCCAATTCCATAAGGATTTCACATTATCCAAATGCACCTTATCGTGAAAATGGGTAGACATGTTTTGCAGAGACAGACCTTTTCATGACAAATATCCTCCACTTTTATTGATTTAGCTGCAGAGTGTTTGGTATCTGCTTTAAAAGCCATTCTTATGTGCTAACTAAAATAACAGATGTGTTTTAGCCAAAACTTGACATCAATAGTTATTTGTGTTCTAAACTTCAATTGGGTAATTTTGAATACCTAGCTTAATATCCTTCTGATTTAATTTAATTAATTAATTAATTAATTAATTAATTAATTAATTAATTAATTAATTTTTAAATTTATATACCGCCCTTCTCCCTGAGGACTCAGGGCGGTGTACAGCCAGAATTAAAAAACATGAAATACAAATATTAAAAACAATTAAAATATATATAAATTTGGCCCAAAATTAAAAATACAAACCAATTAAAACATTTAAAATTTCTTCTTAAGCCAGCCCAGCTTGCTGGAAAAAGTGGGTTTTAAGGGCACGGCGGAAGGCACTAAGGTCTTGGATTCTCCTTATCTCTGGGGGCAACTGATTCCAGAGGGTAGGTGCCCCCACAGAGAAGGCCCTCCCCCTGGATAGATGGATAGCTGGATAGATTGATAGATGGAATAACTGAAATGTGTTTGCCACTTCTCAGGTTTTCAGATTGGAATATTTCCCAGACCTGAGAGGCCAGATGCTAAAGCTCAGATGTTGTGCTTGCCAAGCAGAGGCTCTGTTGCTGAGCTCTGGCCCTTCTGTCCTTTGTGGTATCATAGGTCTTTTAAGGATGGGTGGGAAACATTGCTTTTCATATCTATAGTTGGGAAGATACAGTTTCACAGTGTTGATAAAAAGTTTCATAAATTAACATCATATTCTTTACTCATTATTTGAACTCTATACTATGCCAATACTTTTGGAGCTATACATTTGTTGTTCTAATACTGTGCATGTGCACCTATTAACCATTTGGAAAGTTTTAATATAAATTTCAGAGAAAACTTGTTTATGTTGGGAGGGTGAATTGCCATAGCCTCAGGAACCTGAGCCCCAAGCGATGTTGCCCTCTCTTGGAATTACTGTGTCCCATCTTAGGAGTCTGATGAACCAAATGACTTTATATCCCTGTTCAGAATAGGGGCTCATTTATCCTCCCAAAGCTTACATCCATGATGTAAATTGTGATTTAGGCCAATCCTGCCAGGAAATCCGCTTGTGACTGTGGGGAGAATGGCATATGGCAACTCTATGGAATAGTCTGATGTTTTTCAGTTTCCTGCTGTGTTGGTTTTTATTATTATTATGGTTTGTTGCACAGTCAGCCAGATGTTCAGACTGGATTTGACATTTTTGTCTATCTATCAAGTCCTTTCCAAGAACCTGGGATAGGCAGATCTGGATGTTTGATGGTGATACAGATATTGTCACAGAATATAAGCTGTTGTGAGTAAAGCCACCTTTTGCAATTGACTGATGGTGAATTTGTCAATGCTGATGGTATTCATGTGGTGGTCCAGTTGTTTGGGGATTGCACCCAAGGGACCTATTACTATTGGTACTACTTTGCTTGTTTTTGCCACAGTTCTATTTCTATTTTTAGGTCCTTGTATTTTGTTATTTTCTCTAGTTGTTGTTGTTGTTGTTAGCTAATAGTCACATCAGGAAGCACTAGAGTAGGAGTGTAGGAGAAAGAGTGTTTCTCTTTCTTGCCTCCATACTGCCATCCCCAGTTCTATGCCTCTTCACTACAATGCTGGTCTGGATTAGTCTGAACCTGGCATGGCCAGCTTGCATTTGGGAGATGTCAATTTCTCCATCACCATGAAAAGGTTTCTGATCAAAAAGTTCAATAGTCATCCTGAGATTCAGTTGATTCCATCAGCTGTAACTGTTACTCCATTATGGGTAGAGTATTGTGGCATTAGGGAGGAACAAACAACTATCAATACTTTTAATGTATTTACACCACACATTGCTCAACTGGGAATGTGAATAGGGTAGGAATGCACTCACTGGTTAAGGCTTTGAAAGAAATGACAAAGTAGAAACCAGGAACACATAAGTATTTTGTGACTTGGAAACAAACATATGAGTGGCTGCATATTTGTTTAAAACTGGGCAATTTATTGCAGCATTTACTGCTCAGTCAGATGAATGTTCCTTTTCCAAACACAAGAAACAGAATGTGTATCAAGTCTTCATTCATGGGAAAAAGTGCTGTACAAATTAACAGCCATCAGTATTTAATTGCACTGTTCAGCTGCCTACACTACATGGCTAATAAAACCATGTTAAACAGTTATTCCAGTTTTTCAGAAGGCAAACTGGAGTCATGTGTAAGAGGGTAAAACAGTACCACTCAGTCATTTTATCAATCTGATAACTGGTCTGTGTTGTTCTTTGTGGCCTTTCTGAGAAAAACTGGGGAGGGGGGGAACACCTCAGTTCGTTCTAGATGGTACATTCAGATAATATTCCACAGTTGAACTTATAGCTGAACAATATAAGTTACAAATGGATATCACCTGAGATGATGATGAATAAGATGCTTGAGACCATAGCTCTACATATAGTATATTCTTATGAGATCAGGATAATAATGTATTGTAATATCAAGTATGACTGAAACTGCAGATATCAGTACAGTAGAACAGCTTCCATATTTATTTTGCCTACCAAGGATATGTCTGTTAAGGATTTTTGTGGGGGAAGGAGACAGAGATGGGACAGTAGAAGTTGTGACCCAACTGCAAAATTTCTGTTAAATTGAAATATTGTTTTCTGCCAATTCAACCTCCCTTTGAGTCAGTGCTGCAACCAATATTATCAGGGAGTGTCTAAAGTTGCTAGACATTATAGGTTCTTGTGAAGGAAGAGGCACCACAGGTCCAGTGTATTCACTGTGCAGTAGATGATATGAACACATTTCATAACAAGATATATCAAGAAACAATAAGTGTAGAAATGTGCTGAGTGAAATAACTGACCCAATTAACTTCATCAGAAACCCCCCAAAACTTCTTCCCTGGTTGAAGGATTTTTGACAAGGACAGGGCAACATAAATCTGTAACCATTTTGCCCCACAATGAAGTCTGTGAAAGTAGTTTCCCTACAATTCACATTTTGTAATTACAGGGAGGTGATTGAATTCCTTGAAGACCTGTATTCTCAAGAAAGAAAATATCCTGTGGCAAAGATAAATGAACATATGAGGAACTTGCAGAAACCTACTTCATACAGCACTTTTATTGGTGCTTCTCTTTATTTGATTAGATTCCCTAAACGCAACCCTATAAAAGCTTATATACAATTTCATCAGGCATCTCCTTTATCTTCTGGCAAAAAAAGTAAAGTATGGAACAATTTTGAATCAATGAGGGCAATTGAAAATATAGCATTCAAGTCTTCCTAGGAGCAAAAAGATCCCTTGGTGTATTAATGTACAGTAGGAGTCTTGTCCATTTGAGTTTCCTAAAGAATATTACAAAATATATTCTGTTGACATTTGTCCATGCCTAGTAATAGTTTATACTATTGCTGTCTTTCTGAAAGATGTTAACACATGAGTGAGATTGAAAATGTTTGCCTCTGGAGGTTAGGATAGCACATACATTTCATATTTTTACAGAATTAATATGGATGGTTTTCAACCACAACTTCACCATGATATAATATTGGACATTGCCAAGAAACACAATTTAAAATATTAAGCTTCCTTTCCCAAAAAATATCAGGATCATTCTAGGACAGTAGCTGCCTGAAACAATTGATAAAAATGATAGACGTAACCCTGATTATTCTCATCCTGAATATCAGAAATTCTCAGGATCTTTCTAGGACAAGCATTTTTACAACCATTATTCATGCCACACTCAATCCCAGTCTGTCTCTCATAGGAAATTGAACTTAATATCATTATCAACACATTCAGAGAATACCAATGTGCAAAATATGTTAGTGCGATTAACCCTAGTTAAGTCTGAGTTTCATTCAAGTGCTGTGTCTCCCAAATCTCCATACAACCCTAAAAATGATGTAAATTTCATTTCATGTTTTATTTTCAACTGCTATATTAAAGGGTTTGGGACCACCCGGTACATGGTCTGCAGCCCATCCTTGTCTTCCCCTCATGGAATGATTATGCCAGTGCTTCAGGCATGGATAAAACAATAATTGGTTTTATTTATATATATATTGGGAGGATAACATTTTAAATGTTTAAATGTTCAGTAATGTGTGTGTGTGGATGGGTATATGTACTCTTATAAATTCCAGTTTTTATTTCTACCTTTTCATTTTGGACAGGCACATTATTGTCTAATCATAACAACTTCAAAAGCCTGGATTACTAAATTGTTTCTTATGAAGCAACAGTCATTTCCCACCAGGAAAGATTTAAGGAAAAAAAAACACCATATTATCTGCCAAGCATTGCTTGTTTCTTCATTGGATTAAAAACAATCAAAAACAAGAACAGACTTTTCTTATAAAATGGGCAGAAGAGAGACTCTGTTTTACCTTAAATCTCTACTTCTAAAAAGATCTTCTAGCAAGCTGCTTTTTAAAAACAAAATGAAAGCTGAAAATATAGAAATAATAGACTCCTTCACTTCCTCACAGATCTTATGGGTAACTATTCATACAGTTCTTGATTGTCTTGTGCTATCCAGTACATAAAATCTTCAGTTGAAGCCATCTAATAATGACAGAAAAACAGAAGAACAGACTTGAATGGGACCTTGAAGTCCTGTCCCCTGCTCAAGCAAGAAACTCTATACAATTGGACAATTGGTTGTCCAATTTCTTCTTTAAAAACTTCCAGTGTTGGAGCACCCACAACTTCCGCAGCAAGTCTGTCCACTGATTAATTGTTCTGTCAGGCGATTTCTCTTTGTTCTAGCTTGGTTCTCTCCTTGACTAGTTTCCATCCATTGTTTCTTGACTTGCCTTCAGGTGCTTTGGAGAATTTGTTGACACCCCCTCCTCCTCTTTGTGGCAGCTCCTAAGATATTGGAACACTGCTATCATGTCCCCCTTGGTACTTCTTTTCATTAAACTAAACATACCCAATTCCTGCAACTGTTCGTATGTTTTAGTCTCCAGTCCCCTAATCATCTCTGTTGCTCTTCTCTGCACTCTTTCTAGAGACTCAACATCTTTTTTATATTGTAGCGACCAAAACTGAATACAATATTCCGAGTGTGACCTTGCCAGGTCATTATAAAGTCCTACTAGCACTTCACATGATCTTGATTCTTGATTACCATAATTACCATAACATAGTTCTAGACTATATCTAGTTTTTACATGCAGAATATAAAAGCACACTTGAAATAAACCATGTTACATCCATACAATTAAAACTGATGATAGGGCTGTATAAACCTTCAGAGAAGCTCTCTACTTGCTTCAAAGTTTGACCGAAGCATCTTTTCTTTGTCTCAACAAGTGTTCAAGCACTTTTAATCAGAGCACTGAACCAGAGAATGTCACCTGCAGAGTGCCAATCATCTCATTGAAGCAGACTATATTGCATTGGTGATGAAAAACAGTTCACATTGGCCTCATATTCAATATATTATCTAGTCAAGTCTGCCCTTACCTAATTTCATAATAGCAATAGCAAAAGCACCTAAACTTGTATCTTATTCCATATTGCTTTACAGCATTCTCTGAGCAATTTACAGTGTTGCCCCCAACAATCTGGGTCCTCATTTACTGACCTCAGAAGGATGAAAGACTGAATCAACCTCAAGCCCATTAGGATCAAACTCCAGGCTGTGGGCAGAGTTAGCCTGTAATACTGCATTCTAACCACTGCTCCACCACAGTTTAACAATCCTTAGTAATTCAAGCAATTCTAACAAATCACTGCTGGCCACTAACTTTATGATTGGACATTCAGTGCATCATGTAATGACACCGATTGATATGTGGCAAAGATTGACCAAGACATCCCACAAATAAATGAACAAATAGCCTTCTTTTCTGATGTGAGAAACAAGGAAACTAATGCATGACTTCTAAAATTGATTTTACATGGTTTTCCAAAAGAAGAAGCTCAGTCCCATTCCAATAAATCTAGAAAAATTGCAGTTACATGTGATCTTACCAACTTTTTTTAAAACAATAAAATACAGCCTATGTTCATGAAAAAATGTCAATCCCTGTCATATGGAAATGAAAAGAATGAGTACAGTCTATCATTGAAAGGTCAAAAATAGAAGAACCTCTATCACTATGTAGACTTTTCTTCTGGCATGCATAGACTTATCTTTACTTTCAGGAATGGTAATTTAGGTAGAGATTTCATCTTTTGCCCACATTTAGTACTACTTTCCATTGCATGGATGTCAGATATTATAAATGAAAATCATTTGATGCCAAGAAGCCAGTTATGGTAGGATTGAATTTAGTGAGGTGAACTTTAACCTCATAAAAACATAGCTATCTATCTTTAGACAACACAGAGACTGTAGTTTCAGGGATGAATTATGGAGCAGCCTCTGTTCTGTTAGTACCCTACAATTCTGTCCGTTTCTTCAAATGCTGGATGACCTGCTTATGAACAGGAAGGCAAACTTCACGATCTGGTTTTTTTTCTGTATATGTCTTTCCATTGCCTTTTTCACTTTTAATTAAATATATATATACATATATATATTTGTTTTCTCAGGTTTTCGCGGGTGTTTGTATGTAGGTCTTTGGTTATTCGGGTCTTCTCCCACGTAAAATTGGAAGTGTCTTGGTGACGTTTCGATATATATATATATATATATTTTATTCATAAACACTTTTTTTACAAATAAAAAGGATCAAAAAAAGAAGAGTGGTGTTAAACATTGACATACAAGATTATTATTATTATTATTATTATTATTATTATTATTATTATTATTATTATTATTATTATTATTATTATTATTATTATTATTATTAAAAGTATTGAAGGCAAAGCTGACCAGAAACTAACTTGGAACTGGTTAAGATCAGGAGTACTGAAAAAAGAAACTGAAAGCTTTATTTTGGCAGCTCAAGAACAAGCCCTAGCCACAAACTGTATGAAGGCAAAAATTCAACATGTTACCACCAACAGCAAATGCCGCCTCTGCAATGAGAAAGATGAGACAGTCGACCACCTGATCAGTGGGTGCAGCAAAATTTCACAAACTGACTACCTACAACGCCATGACCGTGTTGCTAAAATCATTCACTGGAAATTGTGCCAGAAGTTTGGATTTGAGTACAGCAAAAACCACTGGGAACATCAGGTTGAGAAAGTTTTAGAGAATGAGAAACTCAAGATCTTGTGGGACTTTAGGATTCAGACTGACAGGCACTTGGTCCACAACACACCTGACATAACAATAGTTGAAAAGAAAAAAGTATGGTTCATTGACATTGCAATACCTGGTGATGCACGAATTGAAGATAAGCAGCAAGAAAAAATCACAAAGTACCGGGACTTACAAATTGAAGTTGAGCGACTGTGGAAAAAGAAATCGTGTGTTGTCCCGATTGTAATTGGAGCCCTCGGAGCAATACCCAAAGGGCTACCCCGCTATTTAGAAATTCTTAATTTGCCGGACTTGAACATTTTGACTCTACAAAAAACCACCTTACTCAGAACAGCTTACATCCTCCGACGATACCTTAACAGTTCCTAGGTCCTTGGTTAGGACTCGAGCTGCTGAGCTATTAACCAGCCTCAAAGGCTGTGAATCTCACTAAAGATTAACCAATTAATAATAATAATAATAATAATAATAATAATAATAATAATAATAATAATAATAATAATAATAATAATTAAAACAGACTGTGGAAGAAGAAAAACGCAGCTTGAATGATTACATCCAGAAAAGTGAAGAACCAATGATTAAGGAAGTAAATAAAGGAGGCTTTTTAAAGACAACTAAAACAAAAGCAGAATATAAGAAAGAAGTAATTGAGCAGCGAGCTGAAAATTGGAAAAGCAAAGCTCTGCATGGCCAATACTTGAAAAGTATTGAAGGCAAAGCTGACCAGAAACTAACTTGGATATGGTTAAGATCAGGAGTACTGAAAAAAGAAACAGAAAGCTTTATTTTGGCAGCTCAAGAACAAGCCCTAGCCACAAACTGTATGAAGGCAAAAATTCAACATGTTACCACCAACAGCAAATGCCGCCTCTGCAATGAGAAAGATGAGACAGTCGACCACCTGATCAGTGGGTGCAGCAAAATTTCATAAACTGACTACCTACAACGTCATGACCGTGTTGCTAAAATCATTCATTGGAAATTGTGCCAGAAGTTTGGATTTGAGTACAGCAAAAACCATTGGGAACATCAGGTTGAGAAAGTTTTAGAGAATGAGAAACTCAAGATCTTGTGGGACTTTAGGATTCAGACTGACAGGCACTTGGTCCACAACACACCTGACATAACAATAGTTGAAAAGAAAAAAGTATGGTTCATTGACATTGCAATACCTGGTGATGCATGGATTGAAGATAAGCAGCAAGAAAAAAATGTTTTATGTTTTATGTTTGTTTTATGTTTTATTTGATTTGTATACCGCCCTACTCCCAAAGGACTCAGGGTGGTGAACAGCCAAGCAATAAGATACATAAATACAAAAATTTAAAAAACCAGTTAAAATCGAATTAAATCATTTTTTGGCCCAGACAAATTAAAACACCCCAATAATTTAAGAACAGATTTAAAATTTATATATTAAAAGAGGGAGGAGATTAGGCCAAGCCTGCTTGATGGAATAAAAGAGTTTTCACAGCGCGGCGGAAGGTGCGCAGATCCGGGATCCTCCGTATCTCTGGGGAGAGCTCATTCCAGACGGTAGGTGCCCCCACAGAGAAGGCTCTCCCCCTAGGGGTCGCCAGCCGACATTGTTTGGCTGACGGCACCCGGAGGAGTCCCTCTCTATGAGAGCGTACTGGCCGGCGGGAGGCTATTGGTGGTAGTAGGCGGTCCCGTAAATAACCAGGTCCTAAGCCATGGAGCGCTTTAAAGGTGGTAACCAAAACCTTGAAGCGCACCCAGAAGACCACCGGGAGCCAGTGCAGCTCGCGCAGGAGAGGTGTCACATGGGAGCGCCATGACGCTCCCATTACCACCTGCGCGGCCGCACTCTGCGCCAGTTGGAGCCTCCGGGTGCTCCTCAAGGGGAGCCCCATGTAGAGAGCATTACAATAGTCCAGGCGGGAGGTGACGAGGGCATGAGTGACTGTGCGTAACGAGTCCCGATCCAGAAAGGGACGCAACTGGCGAATCAGGCGAACCTGATAGAAAATCCTCCCGGTCACGGCCGTCAAGTGCTCTTCTAAAGACAGCCGTGAATCCAGGAGGACGCCCAGGTAGCGAGCCCTCTCCGTGGGGGCCAGTGATTCGCCCCCAATAGTCAGAGATGGCGTCAACTGACTATATCGGGACGTCGGAAACCACAGCCACTCGGTCTTGGATGGGTTGAGCCTGAGCCTGTTCCTCCCCATCCAGATCCGTACACAAAGTACCGGGACTTGCAAATTGAAGTTGAGCGACTGTGGAAAAAGAAATCATGTGTTGTCCTGATTATAATTGGAGCCCTTGGAGCAATACCCAAAGAGCTACCCCGCTATTTAGAAATTCTAAATTTGCCGGACTTGAACATTTTGACCCTACAAAAAACCACCTTACTTGGAACAGCTTACATCCTCCGACGATACCTTAACAGTTCCTAGGTCCTTGGTTAGGACTCAAGCTGCTGAGCTATTAACCAGCCTCAAAGGCTGTGAATCTCACTAAAGATTAAATAATAATAATAATAATAATAATAATAATAATAATAATAATAATATAGTAACAATAGTAATAATATAACCAAAAAGCTGTTAGCTAAGTTTCTTCTTACATTGAAATATTGCAATTATTTACCTTCTTATTTTCTTATTTTCAGTACTAACATTTATGATCTTACTTTTCTCTAATTCCTACGTCTTGTTTCTATCCATGCATAGAATTTATTCCAAATCATATAATGTTCTGTATCTTCTTGATCTTTAATTTTAAAGGTTAATCTAACCATTTCGGCACAGTAAAAAAAAAATTCGAATTACAGCCTCCTCTGGTGGGATATTCACATTTTCCCAATATTTAGCATATACGATAAATATTGCATATATGATAGCATATTGCTGCTGTCAGTATGTGTAAAACTAAATATGTGGTCCCTTTATCATAGCCCTCTGGTAATATACCTAGGAGACATGTTTCTGGTTTCAACTCAATATTCTGTTTGATTATCATTTCCAGCCAGTTTTGTATTTTCTCCCAATATTCTCTTGCTTTCCTACACATCCACCACATGTGATAGTAGGTACCTGGGGTCTGACTGCATTTCCAACACTTAGTGGACAGGTTACTGAACATTTTCACCAGTCTTGCAGGTGGCAGACTTTTAATTTTTTAATCTTGTTTTAATACTTCAAGATTTTTGTTTTTTTATATCTTGATTACTTCAGCTTAATGCATCTCATGGTTGCTCTGAAAACAAAAATGGCAAGCTTTGTATTTCAGATATTTGCCAAAGCAACCTCAGGGGACATTTTAGTGCATTTTGTTTTATTGCTGGATATTTCTGCATAGATAATTTAATGAAGTACAGGAAATTAAAAATTTTCAGGAATTCTCTCAACGTGCATATATGCACATTGCAACGTAAAAGTATATGCATGTGCATTCTTTAGCAGTATCTGCTGCACACTAAGAAAGGTTTATCCTTCTTGAAGAAGAAAGACAGTTTTAAAAATAAAAAGAACTCATCTACACAACTGCTTTGCTCCATCCTGGAACTAGGAAGAAATAGTTTAGGATAAATCCCACGATCACAGAGAATGCCATGCTCTCTGTAGAGCCATCCTGAGCAATGCTACATTGGCAGTAATTGGCAAATTTTGCCTGCTGGAATTCAAAGATGACCAACCTGGGATAAGCCACCATCAGTTCCTATACAGAATATGTGCCAAGATATGCTTATAAGAGCCAAGTGTTTTATCAGAGCAATTATTTTTCCCTTTCAAGGAACTGTCAATTTACTGATGGTCGTGATAGAGCAAAGCTTTTAAGAGAATATTCTGCAGAGTAAGAAAGGAGGAACCAGACCTTCCCCGAAAGCAAGGCTATGGGAAGAAAATTTGCCACTGCATTGGCTACCGAACAGTCTCTCTCCCTCCCTCCCTCCCTCCCTTTCACACACACGTTTTGGTGTCTTACTTGTATCTGGATTCTTCCTCTATCTCAGTGTTTTACAACATCAGCAACTTTTAAGACATGTGGCCTTTGATTCACAGAATTCCAGCTCCACTCAGCAATCCTTGGAAGGAAGGGAGGGAGAAAGAGGGCAAGAGAGAGAGAGAGAGAGGAATGCCTGGAGCCTAGGAGTCAGAAGGCAGGTTGAAGCAAAAGTTTAAAATAGACCATGCACAAGATTTAGCAATCCAAAGGAAAATACCAGTTTTGTGCAATTTCTAATAAAGACTCAGAAATAAATTGACTTAGCTTCCCAAACAGAGAATGTTGTGACAACAAACTTGTCCACAGCCTATCCCAAAGTGAGCCAAAGCACTTCTGTAAGTGCCTTGAGTGAAATAGGACTGACTCTGAAATTGTGCCTGTAGCTTAAAACTGGATTATTATTTTACTGTACATCAATAGAATGCTTTTTAAAGTATGGTGAAATCATGATTTAATGGACCAAATGGGAGAGTAGGTACAAAACATTGTTCCCGATTGTCTACAAATGATACAAACTATATTATTTACATAATAACATCATTAAAGGTATTGCCCAAAGTGGCATAAATCCAGTGGAAATTTTGGGCATTGCATCCCATATGCATTACTTTCTGGTTCACTAAACTGAATGTAATTGTTATATCAGGGTCTCTCTCCCTCCCTCTCTTTCTCTCTCTCTCTCTCTCTCTCTCTCTCTCTCTCTCTCTCTCTCTCCCTCCCTCCATTTGCATATATAAGATTCCCACTCAGACAGGCACTTGTCAAAACTGTATTTTATTGCTGAAGTGCAGTCAAATGCCTTGAAGGTTATGCAATAGAATGAAATTTCCAGTTTGGATTTCAACAGCACTGAACTGAATGGTACCATGCTATCAAATCCAGTTTTTTCCATATATGTCGGACTGCAGTACCCATTGTACTTGACCAACACAACTAAGTGGATGGAAAAAAGAGCTTTGTAGGCATATCTGAAAATACCAAATGTTGGAAGGCTGATATGCCAGAAGGTTATATTATAGTGTTCCTTGTGAACATACCAAAACATGACATTGTTTGATATGCAAACATGAGCATTCTTTAAAGAAATTATACTGAACTATGGAACAGACTGAAATTTCAATGAATGGCTGCAGAAGCCAACATCTTTTCTTTAGCCAGCAGTATGTGTAGGCACTCTCCAAGAAAATGTCATTTCTTCTCAGCAGTGCTTTGTGACTCATTGCTAGATAAATTTAATCTCTTCTCTCTGCCATACAGTTCCTGATGAGATGCTGCCAATTGTCATAGTGTAATTGCTGTTATTCATGTTTGCTGTTGTTCCCTCAACAAAAGTGCAGCTTCTGAACGGTTACTGATCCTTTAATATGCAAATACCACCTGCTGTTAACTGAGTGATGAGTTTGTCTCTTGCTCTTGGTTGGAATCTTATTCATTACAGCTGTGCATCATTATAATCTTTGTGGTTCAGGGTTATCACTAGGAACTTTCTGTGTCTCAGTTTCCACTTTCCTGGAGTGTGTTTCAGCGCTTCCAGCCATTCTGACTGAGAATTGGATTTTGTATTAAGCCAATCTTTCACCTGAGGGAAATTCTGGTACAATGTTTATGACTTGCCTATGAACCAAAAAGAGTTAATCCATTATATATGTAGATTTCCAAAATGGCTGTCAAGAGTTTTTAAGAAAAATAAAAGGCTTTAAGGGACTTCAAGTTGATGAAATATGGCTGTTATTTAAAATATACCATTTATATTCTCTTACAATATTCTTGATACATGTGATTGATCTCCATACCTCCATGTGCATATATCAGATGCATTCATCAACACTGCAGAAAAATGAATGTTCTGCCACCACAGTTGCATACACATAAACCAACATGCACTATGAATACAGTGACATGCATTCCTTATTATAAGGACAGCCCTTTATTTCAAAAATCTGTCCTTTAAATGCATTTATTTTTCAAAAACTCACTTTTGTCCTTTGTTTTGGTCATTTAATGTTTACCATATAAAGTAAACGGTACCGCTTAATGCATAGTCTTTCACATTCATGTGAAAAATATGGAAACTGAATTTTCATTTATTGTTTATACAAATAGCTCAAGGTAGCAAACATACACCTTCCTCCTCCTCCTCTTTTCCCCACAACGACACAACAACAACCATGTGAGATGAGTTGGGTTGAAAGAGAATGACTGGGCCAAAGTCACCCAGCTGGCTTTCATGGCTACAATCGGATTTGAACTCCTGGTCTTCTGCTTTCTAGCCTGGAGCCTTAACCACTAGACCAAACTAGCTCTCCTTTTAAAATAAATTCACATACACTGTTTGATTTTAGATATTTTTGTTAAAATATGTGCTTTTGTAAAGTTTTTCTTGGTTTTGCTTGACAAGCAAACTGTCACTCTGATTTGATGTCATGTCTTTGTGCAAGGACATCACAAGGAAAACTTGGAAACTGTTACAGCCATAAAAGGCAACAAGTACCAAAATGATGGGAGGCAAGAAGCAGAGATGCCATACAGATGCACAAAAGCAAGGTGGGAAAAAATTAAAGAACTAAAAAATATGCAAGCTAGCAAAGCAGATATTCCTGGTTGTGTTCGCCAATGAATTGAAAGTTATTATTAGTTCAAGATGCCTGAAGACCTCTATTATTGCTGGAAATTCTGTGAAGAATTGGAACCCGACAACCATTTGTTGTCGTGAAATCAAGTACTGGACTTCAGCTAGCTGGACCATATGGTATTCCTTGTGAAAAACATAAAAACCAATAAATAAAACACCAATAAATCAAAAGGCACAAATTTCAACCTTCAGTGGAGATTATTTTCATGATCCTTCTGAATTTCAGAGAATTATTGTTGGAGACAGCAAAACACAATATCGTAAGGGATAATTCAGGGACATACCAGATCAACTGCCAGTATGAATTGGTGAAACTGAAACTTAGAAAGGCTGTGCAATGTATCAAGCTGGTGACAATATATTTGCTGCTGTAAAGTTATTTTTACCTTTAAAAACTTAAAGAACTGACTAATAAAAAGAGAAGTGGCTTATTAAGAGATACAGATGAAAAACCAAAACAGCAAGACAATCGAATTACCCACTGGAACAAAAAAGCTTGAAAGTGAAAGAGCAAAATAAAAAAAAAAAGTAGTAAAAAGACATTTCATGGAGCTGGTCTAGCTGTCCTCATAGATAAGAATAATGTTGGATAATACAGAGAACTTCCTTAAACAAATGCAAGTCTCAAAAAGAATTTTTAAAACCAAAGGAGAATGGGATGACAGGGTTAGATAGTGTCATTGATGCAGTGAATATGAGTTTGGGCAAACTCCCAAAGACATTGGAGGATAGGAGGGTCTGTTGTGCTGTGGTCCATAGGGTTGTGAAGAGTTGGACCCAACTTAGTAACTGTACAACAACAATAACAACAAAAACATTGTAGATGCTCTCAACAATGATCAGAGATTAAAAGTCTTTGCTCCTATTCAGGAAATGTTATTCAGTTTGCCAATGAGGAATGTGATTGTGATATGAACTGGCCAAGTCATATTATTATGACAAGATTATCACTCTATTGTCTCTTGCTGATAGCCTGCTGAAAAGAAACCTGTTTGTAGAAATACAGTAATTGAAGCTCATTTAGCTAATAGTAGAAAAGAGAAGATAGATCTACTTGCAATATGATAATCACTAAAGTACTATTATTTGTAAATTGTAAATATGTTTTTGTACTGAAGTGTATTTACTGTGTGATAACTAAACAATTTTCCCCATCAAGAGTTATCTTGGCTGCACAATCCAAACTATATCAGTCATTAATAACTTTTTACTTCTAGTATAACTTTCAGTGTAGCTTCATAAAATAATGATTTTTAAACCTGTTTTCTATATCTTTCTAATACAGTGTCTCAGGATTATGAAGACTGTTTCAAAATATAGTCTTTGTATTGTCATTGATAATTGAGAAATTTATACAGACATGTTCTAAGAGCTGGGAGAGAAAATATCCATGAAGAACAATAAAGGGATAGTGGGAAACTTCCTTTAAAATTGTGCAGTGTTGCTTGCAGTTTTTTAATACGACTGTATTTGACATGTGTATTGCTTCCATACCCTTTTTCTTTTTGCTGTATGCCTCCCAGAGTCATTTTTTTGAGGAGAAATAATAAATAAAAGTTTCCTGTGTAAAGCAAAGTTATAGCAATAGCAATAGTGCTTAGACTTATATACATCTTCATAGTGCTTTACAGCACTCTCTAAAAAATTTACAGAGTCAGCATATTGCTTCCAACAATCTGGGTCCTCATTTTACTGAGTCAACCTTGTGCCGGTCAGAATCAAACTCCTGGCAATGGGCAGAGTTAGCCTACAATACTGCATTCTAACCACTATGCCACCACGGCTACTTATACATATAAGCAATTAAAATATTTAATTGTTATAAATCCATTTCAGATTTGCCCTTTTCAGGTATGTCCTTTATTTTTTGCAAGAAAATATAGTCAGCGTAACTGTGTACCAGGTACTTACAAGGGTTACATTAAAAATCTCTCTGTTCCTTTCTCACATTTTTCCTCTATTATTGCATTTGTATTCCATCTTCTCCTAATAAAGTAACCTCTTCTATGCTCCTACCACCTAGATGATCCCAGATAAAATCCTCATGTGTAAATTTGCATATTGCCTTCAGCAAAAAAAAATAGGGATAAGAATTAATGTGTTAAGCATTTGCAAAATAGGCAGCTAGATTCTGCCTTAAATTCTTCATTCAAAGGACCAAAGGTATTCAAACCTGCACAACAAGGTTTGTTCTAACCATTTGAAGAGGCATGACAGTTAAAAAAAACATTGTGCTGTGGTTTATGGTTAGCTTCATAAATACCATAAGTAAAAATCAATAAACCACTTTATTCCTCAGTTCAATGTGTACATAAAATCAGAAAGTGCAATTCCAAGGCCACTTAATATGCTTTTGAATATCTTCTCTAAGCTGTAAATAAGATTGCTATTTCTTCCTACTGTATCAAAATGCACACTGAACACCATCAACAAGATAGGGATACAGAAAGCAGCCTCAAATGCATCACTAAATATATCACTAAGTGCATGCACTATGATGGACAAGTATTTCTTGTCAATCTCATGATACAAAGTCCTGTTGGAATGCTCCATATTTCTGAACAGTCATATACAGAGGGATTTCTTTTGCCAGGGATTTGGAAGGAGGTTTCTTTAAATAAAGACTAACTTTCATTTTTTGTTTAGTGAGCATTCAAAGAAAATAATATTTTGATGCTTTTTGCTGAATTTTTCTGTTGTGAAATTTTATACATATGGACATACATGCACACACACTTATCAAGTTGTTGCAGACTACACACTTTGTCTACATACATCCCCTGCTTGAATTGGAGACATTGGTAGCCATTTGGGTTTCAGAAAAATCAAGATGGCGGTCACAGTCACACAAAACCCTGGATCTTTTCTATTTGCATCACATGCACAAAAAAGTAAAAAATCACAGGGCTCAAGGCCCCTGATGGAATGTCCAAACGAAACATACTTTGCAGGACAAATTTACTCTGCAGGCCCAAAGTAACAGAATGCTATAGGGGTTTATCACACTGTTGTAAATTAGTACTTGGAAATGGCAACAGGTACTTACCTCATCATGTCCATTTCTGAAGAGCATTTTTAATGTCTTGGGTACTGGAAAGGTTAAAACAGGCCTTACTACACATTCCAACAGCATAGCCATATCAAAAGGAAAAGCTTTGTAGGCATCATCTGCAACATACATCATATTAAGCCATATTTTTTCTTATTTATGATTAGTATATATCATGAGTGTCAAACTCGTGGCATCACATTGCCATCATGTGACACTTCATGATGTATTTCCCATTCATGGAGCTGGGGTGGGCGTGGCCTGCGCATCAGGCCCGTGGGCAGCCAGTTTGACATCCCTGGTATATGTGAATCAGGTCACAATGAATTCCCAGCTCCTTTAAATGAGACTCATATCTTCAGATCTGACCAAGTTGCATCCAGGAAGCTATTAAGCCATTTTCACAGCTGTTGCCAAGGTAGGTCACTTGATAAGGATTCAGTGTTGTTTTAAATCACTCTCACTTAACAAGTAATTAGCACTCCTGGCACATTTGTTCATTAACTAAAATCTCATCAATACATTGCTGAGAAAAGCAATGAGGTGGGTTTGAGTGTAAGATGCAGACAGAAGATAGCATTCTGTTTGCCTATTAGGACATGACTGATAAAGAATTACACAGTAATTCAAGAGAAATTAGTCATGGCCATCTATTTATCGTAGTCCTCCTAGGTTTTTAATGTGCTAAATCCAAAACATCACAGGAAGGAGTTCTTTTTAAAATGAGACGAATGCTTGTAGAATCATCTGCTGTCCACTATATAATCATGGACACCAGTGGGACTGTTTATGACATTCTACTTTAATTGTTCTTTATTTTGTCAATTTTTCTTCTGAGATTCTCTTTCCTCTAAAGAATCCTTACCAGCAGCTTTGCTAGCATAAGCTAAATGTTAGCCATAAAATTCTAAGGATGCAAAGACTGCCAAGAGGGGCTTTATCTGATTCAAGTGACCTTTAAAATTTATTTTGCAGCTGTCAAAAAACATGTTAGGCGACGTATGAGATTCTCAGTGATTAGGAAAGGAAACTATAGAAAAATCTACTTGTTACATGTATCTACAGAACATGAAATGCATGCTCTCCTTCCCTCGTTTTGTTTAATAAAAGGAAGAAAAAAGAAAAGAATTTTAATAAGGAACTCCAGAGACAGTATCAAGAGCTATAAAAGATTCATATGAAGCCTATTGTTAAACATGAGAGTTCATTTAGAACCCTTAATAAGCCTCAGATAGAGGTGCTAGAATCTGAATTTAGCCAAGTGAGATTCAACATTTTGGGTAATTCACATACACACAAGATAGCAGCTCTTTTGCATGCTTATGGAGAAGCTTAAATTTAATGGATCTCCTTGCTGCTGCTTTGTGGTTTTGTTGACATCACACTAGCATTTTATCCTTAAAGGGTATAGGTTTTAAAGGGTTTGAAGGGTGTCAGGAATGAGAACAGCTTGGATGCTATTGAGAAGGTGCAAGTACTGGAATATCTAATTGGCTCAATTGGTCTTTCATTCATTAAATTAAAAATGTAGCATCCATAGGTGTATAGATAGATGCAAATATCTGACTGATTTCCCAATCTCTACAGATTCAAAATTCCCTGAATGTTCCCTGATGTTTCCCTTGCAGGCATCATTAAGTTGATCCAATGTTTTGCAAGGGAACATGGGTAAGTCCTTAAGCATCCCAAACTAAGATTGATCAGGTAGCTAAAATACTCCAGGGCATGCGTACTTTTTAATGAGAGTTGTTCCTTCTACCGCAAAAAGAAATTATGTTTCAGATTCATACCATTTGCAATGCACAACCAGCTATCTATACCACAGTTAAGTAGCAGGGAACCCTCTTTCATTTCATTTCATTTCATTTTATTAGATTTCTATACCGCCCTACTCCCGAAGGACTCAGGGCGGTGCACAGCCAAACAATAAAAACACATACAATACAAAATTTAAAAATAGAATAAAATCAAATTAAATAATTTTGGCCCCGACAAATTTAAAACCCCAAACTTTTAAAACCAATTTAAAATTGAATATATAAATACTAAAAGATATTTAAAATTTTAAAAATCTTTTATAAAAGAGGGGGAAATTTAGGCCAGGCCGGCCTGGTGAAATAGTAAGGTCTTTAAGGCGCGGCGGAAGGTGCGCAGATCCGGGATCCTCCGTATCTCTGGGGGGAGCTCGTTCCAGATAGTAGGTGCCCCCACAGAGAAGGCTCTCCCCCTGGGGGCCGCCAGTCGGCATTGTTTGGCTGACGGCACCCGGAGGAGCCCCTCTCTATGGGAGCGTACCGGCCGGTGGGAGGCTATTAGTGGTAGTAGGCGGTCCCGCAAGTACCCGGGTCCTAAGCCATGGAGCGCTTTAAAGGTGGTAACCAAAACCTTGAAGCGCACCCGGAAGACCACTGGGAGCCAGTGCAGCTCGCGCAGGAGAGGTGTTACATGGGAACGCCATGTCGCTCCCATAACCACCCGCGCGGCCGCACTCTGCGCCAGCTGGAGCCTCCGGGTGCTCCTCAAGGGGAGCCCCATGTAGAGAGCGTTGCAATAGTCCAGGCGGGAGGTGACAAGGGCATGAGTGACCGTGCGTAACGAGTCCCGATCCAGAAAGGGACGCAACTGGCGAATCAGGCGAACCTGATGAAAAATCCTCCCGGTCACGGCCGTCAAGTGCTCTTCTAAAGACAGCCGTGAATCCAGGAGGACGCCCAAGTTGCGAGCCCTCTCCGTGGGGGCCAATGATTCGCCCCCAATAGTCAGTGATGGCATCAACTGACTATATCGGGATGTCGGAAACCACAGCCACTCAGTCTTGCATGGGTTGAGCCTGAGCCTGTTCCTCCCCATCCAGATCCGTACGGCCTCCAGGCACCGGGACATCACTTCAAGGGCATCGTTGGGGTGATCCGGGGTGGAGATGTACAGCTGGGTGTCGTCAGCGTACTGATGGTACTCCACCCCAAAACCACGGATGATCTCGCCCAGCGGCTTCACATAAATGTTGAAAAGGAGAGGCGAGAGGACCGACCCTTGCGGCACCCCACATATGAGGGGCCTCGGGGTCGACCTCTGTCTCCCTGTCAACACAGACTGCGACCGGTCAGAGAGAAAGGAGGAGAACCACGACAACACAGTGCCTCCCACCCCCAACTCTTCCAACCGGTGCAGCATGATACCATGGTCGATGGTATCAAAAGCCGCTGAGAGATCTAACAGGACCAGGACAGAGGAGCACCCCCTGTCCCGAGCCCTCCAGAGATCATCAACCAACGCGACCAATGCCGTTTCCGTGCTGTACCCGGGCCTGAAGCCCGACTGGAACGGATCCAGATACATCGTTTCATCCAGGTGCTGGGGGAGCTGTTGCACGACCACACTCTCAACAACCTTCGCAACAAAGCGAAGGTTGGAGACCGGACAATAATTTACCAACATTGCCGGGTCCAGGGAAGGCTTCTTGAGGAGAGGCCTCACCACCGCCTCTTTTAAGGCGGCGGGAAAGTCACCCTCACTCAGCGAAGCATTTATAATCCCCTGGAGCCAGCCTCGTGTCATTTTCCGGGAAGCCAGTACTAACCAGGAAGGACACGGGTCCAATAAACAAGTGGTCGCGTTCAGTCTACCCAGAATCCTGTCCACGTCCTCAGGGGTCACAGGATCAAACTCATCCCAGATAACATTCTCAAGACCTGCCCCTGTCTCTCCCCCTGAGACTACCCAGTCGGAGTCCAAATCTTCCCGAATCTGAGTGATTTTGTCATACAGATACTGATCCATGCATCATTGCTGAATAAATATTGATTCTTACATCCCGGGGACTTTTTTAGATTTTTTTTTATCCTGCCTTTATTACTTTTATAAGCAACTAAATGTGATGAACATACCTAATATACTCCTCTCTCCTCCTATTATCCCCACGATAATACAGTGCAGTGCACTGTACTGTGCAGTGGCTTGTGCTGAGAAAGAGCAACTGGCACCACCCAGCCAGTTTTCATGCCTAAGGCAGAACTAGAATTCACAGTGACCTGGTTTCTAAGTCGGCATCTTAATCACTAGACCAAATTGATTCTGGTTCTTCCCAAATCATTTAATTAGGTGCCATGGTCAAATTTGATTCCGGGTGACTATATGGATAAATACTACTCATCTTGGTGGAGCAGCGGACTAAAGTGCTGTTAAGTAGCACTTAGCTGCCAGCTGCCTGCAATTACTGTGAGTTCAAATCTCACCAGGCTCAAGGTTGACTCAGTCTTCCATCCTTCCGAGGTAGGTAAAATAAGGACCCGGATTGTGGGGGCAATAAACTGACTTTGTATATAAAAGAACACCTCTTAGGGGGGGCTGAAAGCCCTACTAAGCAGGTATATACAAAAGTATGAAGGCTATTTTTTAATGCATTGTAAGCCGCCCTGACAGAGAATGCCGGAGAAGGGCGGCATATAAATCGAACCAATAAAGAAATAAAGAAATCTTCAGCTGTCTTTGGTAATATCTTGGTTCTTCCAAGGATTTGTGCTTAATTTCTTTAATCCCATTCATCAAATCACTCCATTATTTTCTCCTATTCCCTCCAATTTATCAGTCCATGAAGTTCTTAGTAATGGGTTCCAAATCCATTACTTGAAGGCATCTTTTTTGTTTTTTTCTTAGTATTTAGTTTTAATAGCCATACATACATTTTCCTGTGGAAATACCATTTAAGTGTTGTGATCTGTCATTTAATTGCCCTTATGTTTCATGATTTTGTCTAGGTTTTCACTACCTTCTTCACAAGGATTAATCTCCTTTTTAGCAGAACATGGACCATTTTTATTCTTGAAACCCCCCCCCCCAACAAAACCGTCTATTGTTTTCACTTTTTTTGCTTAAAGTTTCCTAAATATGCAGGCCAACATTTATGTTGTCTTCTTAATAATATTTGAAATATGGTTTATAGAAGCTGTAAATAAATTGACATTTAATATTAAATTTATTAAGGTAAACTTTTTTTACTTTCAAAATAACTCTTTAATTCAAAATGATTAAGTAAATCATTTCTACTTTTGGCTAACAATGATGTCATTTACATAACTCAAAATTGTTTTCTCATCTCCTATTTATATTCCAGGTGTCATCTCTCTGAATCTTACCAGTCTTATAATAAATCACTTTATAAGATTCCTGAGAAAAATAATCAGATGTTCTGACATTGCCATTAACTTTAATGTGTCCCATTTTCTGGCCTGATTTACACAAAGTCTTGCTGTAATCTTGCTGAAAGGTAAACTTTCTTCTCATATTATCTTGTTCTATTAACATCTTGTGTTAGTTATTTGATCTCATACCCCTTTACCTTTTCCAAAGCCTGTCTATCTGGCATTTTTTCCATATATGGTTCTGTTCTTATTTAAAAGTGTTTAAGCAAAGCACTGAGTATGTGAGGAATTAATGCATAAATTCAATATAAGTATACACACTCATCTTTCCTAATTTCTATGCTACATATTCTTGTTCAATATTTGTTGACCCAAACCTGTTACTGATATAATTACTTCTGCAATTTTACACAATTCAGTGAGAATTTTATCTGTACCAGAAGCTTATAAATTTGACAGTAGGTCTATAGCCTATAATATCTATTTTTAAAGAAAATTGACTCCTGAATGTATCCTTTCTCTACAAAGTTTTCATTCATTCTACAATTTCATTTGTACAAGATTTTAGAAAGTCTTTCCATCTTCCTTTGAACCTAGTGCTAAATCCTTTAGCTCCTTTATAGTTTTTACATGGGTTTGAATTGTATTTCTGAGTTGGGATATTTAATGTTTCTTCTTCATGCCTCTTATTCATGAACGTAACTACTAACTAACGTAACTACTAACCAACCAAGATAACTATTATATCTTCTGTTTGTGTGTTTTTCTAGCATATTCTCCCATCTATTTTAACATTTGAACCCATCTCCCAACCACAATTTGCCTTCCAAGTCACTGTGATGAGAGGAAACAATGGTGATCCATTCTGATTTGAGGACAGACAAATCAAACACTTTTCCACCCTCCACCACCGCCTCTCTTTTCTACCTTGATTTTTTAAACACACACAATTTAGAATACTAGCACTAACTTACAGTATGAATAAACATGGATGGTATTGCCCAGTAAATTTCTTACCAACTTTTCCCATAATAAAGCCTTGGCGGTTCTTCAATTATGTCAACTCTTTCTTTCTAATCTCCTGCTCTGATGATGATGATTACTTTTTTTTTTTTAATTTAATTTATATGCTGCCCTTCTCCGGAGACTCAGGGCGGTTTACAATGCGTTAAGCAATAGCCTTCATTCTTTTGTATATTTTTATACAAAGTCAGCTTATTGCCCCCACAGTCTGGGTCCTCATTTTACCTACCTTAGAAAGGATGGAAGGCTGAGTCAACCTTGAGCCTGGTGAGATTTGAACTTGCAGTAATTGCAGGCAGCTGATGTTAATAACTGTTAATAACTGTGCTTTAGTCTGCCGCGCCACCAGGCTCTTAATCAACAGTCTAAAATCGTGTACCATCTCAGTATCCAAAACTAACAAATAAAGAATTTTATCATCTGCTGAGTTGTAAACTCTGCAAAGGTAGCGCAACACAGGGAGCCGAATGACTACTGCCATGACAGTAACTGGGGATTAAGCTGACAGCTTGTTAAAGAACAGTTGAAGAAATGTGGTGGGTTTTTTTCCATAAATTGTCAAAAAAACTAGCTCTATGGGACTGATTAGTCTGAGTGATGAATTTGCATCTCATTTGCACCAAGAGAGGAGACACACTGTTGTCTTCGTTTAGATCATTGTTTTTCAAACTTGGCAATGTATGGACTTCAACTCCCAGAATTTCCCAGCCAGCCTGAAGACCTGATTTTGCCAATGGATCTGGGGACCTCAGAATGGCTTATTTGATGATTGTCACAAGTGGAATGAGGGAGAAGTTATTGATATAGTCACTGAGACTATAGAAGTCGTATATATTTTCTGAAATAGATAAATATATACATTACTAGAGCTGTTTGGTATGTTTTAAAAAGAAAAGCAATGTTATCTCTGGTTTGCTACTCATAACATGTGAATTTTTTAGTAAATAATAAGAGTGGAATGGAACCTGAAATATGAACCATTCAAGCTATCAGAAATTGACAGTTCAGTTGCTTGTATTGTCTGCTAATAGTTCAGTCTTTCTTTACAAGCCTTAAGATGGAACAACTTTAGCAATTTCATTGTGTGAATGTTTGTTTTGTGCTAAACAAACAATGTTATCTTTTTGTTTCTTTAAAAAGAAAGATGTTTTATGTCTGAAAGAATGATTTAAAGATGAAGTGCTTATGTCTTTAAGACCCCAACAAGCTATAAACTTTTAAACCTCCAAGAATATACATCAAAAACTCTGTCAGGCAATTACCGACCTTAAGCTAAAACAGAGAGATATAAAAGGATTTTGAAGTATAAAGCAATCATTCACAGCTGATTAAGGAAAAGCCCAAGGCACGTTAGCTTCATGGCTGAGTAAAACAGCTGCAATCATATATTCTAATAACTACAGTACAGATGGGTTGAGGGCTGGATATATACATCTTGTAAACTCATGCATCAACACAGATTTCCTTGCCTCCCACCTCCATTATGTTGGAGAACGGGTTTCTTTAAATATATGTTTGAGAGGCTGCTGCTAAATACCATGGCACTGGGGAAGAGGGGGAAGCCACAAGAAGAAGGTGATTAGTCCCTAGGAGCAGATTAGATGTTGAATGGCAGACTTCCAGAAGTGCACAGGAAGCAGTGGTTTGAGGGACATCTGTTGTTGTCTATATAGGACAGTGATGGCTAACCTATTTGCTATCGCATGCCAGGAGCAGGGGGGTTGCGTGTGTGTGCCCATAGCCATAATTCTTTGCACCCTGCCCCCGCATATGCGCATATGACCCCCCTCCCCCCCGCTCCTAGCATGTGAGGGCTCGGTAGGCCCATTTTTTGCTCCCCCCAACCTCCAGAGCCTTTCTAGGAGTCTGGGCAGGGAAACTGACTTCCCCACCCTCCTGGAGGCCCTCCCGGAGGCCCTCCAGAGGCCGCAAATGGGCCATTTCTGGCCTCCGGAGGACCTCCAGGGAGGTGGGAAAAGCAGTTTTTGCCCTCCCCAGACTCCTAGAAAGCCTCTGGAGGCTAGGGAAAAATGAGCCTTCCCCACCACCTCCCGAGGTCCTCCAGAGGCAGGTAACAGCCTGTTTCCCTACTTCTGAAGGGCCCAGAAGGCCCAAAAATCAGCTGGCCGGCGCACATATGTGCACCGGAGCTGAGCTCACATGCTCATCTATATGGCTACATGTGCCACCTGTGGCACACGTGCCATAGGTTCACCATCATGGATATAGGAGATCACAAGTAAGCCACAATTCAGCTTTTGGTTGAGTTTTCCTGAGATATTTATGTCCTGCAAAGCTCAGTCCAACATTCAAGCTAGCAGAAGTTGGGCCAATGGACCATAGTTCAAAAGTAGGCCGGGCACATTCTTTCCTCTTAATTCTCCCTTTTAAAAAAAACACCAAAGTGTTGTTTCAAATTTTATTTCACAGTTATCAATTTCTAAATTTTATTTAGGGGAGGCAGCAGACAAGGGCAAAATCCTCTCTGTCAACCTCCGCCCCCCCCAAAGCAGTTACAACTTTGATCCATAAACTCTGAAACTCATTTTCAGTACTGTACTCCCTCTGCTGATAAAGAAAAGACTTCGTGCTTTTCTTGCCCTTTTTTAAAAAATATAAAGCAAGCAAAAAAGGTGAAGGACTAGACCTGTCATTTATTTTCCTTTCTTTGGAGTGAGGCTTAAGAGGCAACCTGGTTTCCTTAAGCCTTACAGCATCTTAAAGTAGCTGTTTCATTTGTTAGAATAACCCCCTCCCCAAATGTGGGGGGGGCAATTTCTTTCTATTCCTAAGAGGATCAGCAGACACTTTTGTCCAGCATATAGGACCCAATTTGCTTCTAAATACCCTTTTACAACCCATAGAAAGAAAAAAAATTTCCATCCAGTCAGATGATTCAAAGATTACAGACAGAAGAGGAAGATGAAGTTTTATTATACATAAAACCTACATCTCTTTTTATTTGGCAAAATGTTAGTTTATATGCCATGGGGACCTGGTGCTGGATTCAGAAGTCTGGATCCATGGGTGAGTTTTACACCCCATACATTTGTATAAGATTTTCAAAAGAGCTGTGGTGGTGCAGTTATTAGAATGCAATATTGTAGGCTAACTCTGCCTACAGTCTGGAGTTCAATCCTTGTGGGCTCAAGGTTGACTCAGCCTTCCATCCTTTCGAGGTAGGTAAAATGAGGACCCGGATTGTGGGGGCAATAAGCTGACTTTGTATAAAAAAGAACACCACTTATGGGGGCCAAAAGCCCTACTAAGCAGGTATATACAAAAGTATGAAGGTTATTGCTTAACGCATTGTAAGCCACCCTGAGTCTCCAGAGAAGGCATATAAATCGAACCAATAAATAAATAAATAAATAAATAAATAAATAAATAAATAAATAAATAGATAGATAGTTCAGATCCACAAAGTTCTACATTCATCTTCTGAGAAAGAAACAGATAGGGTAATTATTTGAAAGAATAAATTTGGTATAGTGGTTAAGGCAGAGGTGTCAAACTCATGGCCTGTGGACCGGATGCGTCACACACTGGCCATGCCCACACCCGGTTTAGCGAAGTGGGAAAAAGTCACGATACTTCATGTGATGCCGTCGTGATGATACAAGTTTGACATCCCTGGGTTAAGGCATCAGGCTAGAAACTGGAAGACTGTAAACTGTGGTCTGGCCTTACACATGAAACCAGTTGGGTGACCTTAGGCCAGTCATTTTCTGTCAGTCCTAGGAAGGAAGCAATAGCCACTTCTGAAAAACCTTGCCAAGAAAACTGCAGGGAAAACTCAGGCAGTCTCTGAGAATCGGACATGATTGACCAGAAGGGGAAAAACATATTTAAAAGGCCATTTGAGAATTATTTGTAAGTTTCCCAAGTTACTTTTAGAGAAATGGATAGAGCTAGTAATTTTTAAAATAATATATTAATCTGTGTGCTGATTTTTAATGCTGTGTCTATCTCTATGGTATAAAAAATCAGGCTTCCTACATATTTTATATTGCTGTACTTCATGTGTAACTCCTGTGTTGTGTAGGAATTTTGAGGTAAATCGTGGGCTGTATTCTCAGTTTCATCAGAGCATTGGTGAGCCTTGTTCAACATACAAATGGGCAGAAAAAAGCAGTAGCCTCGGGCAGCTGATTTTTTTGGTGATATGAAAAAGTAGCAAATCATTATATTTTAAATTCATGATTGTTTTAGTTTTATCACCAGGAAGGTCCAAGGAAAAATATTTTGTAAGTTTAACTGCCTTAGATGCTGACATAGCTTGATCGGTCTTGGGCACTATTCATTTGTGTTATACAAAATGTCATCATTTGCTGCTCTGCCTTAGATAACAAAAGGCACAAAGAAGGCTGATAGTTCTTTCCGGGGTGAAATGCTCCCGGTTCGGACTGGATCGCTTCATCCAGTAGCGATGGAGGCGGGTTGTTTGGAGAACCGGTAGCAAAAATCCCTGCCCCCCCACCCCCCATTGCCCAGCTGAGCCGAGCAATCATCAGAGGCTTTTTTTTTTAATTTTAAAAGCATCTTTTCTACAACCTCTTTGACCAAAAAAATGCTTTTAAAAGTAAAAAAAAAAAAGCCTCTGATGATCACGCGGCTCAGCTGGGGTCATCAGAGGCTTTTAAAAGCATTTTTTCTACAACCTCTTCGGCTGAAGAGGTTATAGAAAAAATGTTTTTAAAAGGAAAAAAAGCCTCTGCCAATCAGGCAAGTCAGCTGGGATTGTCAGATGCTTTATAAAAAAAAAGCTTCTGATGATCAGGCAAGTCAGCTGGGAACGTCAGAGGCTTTAAAAGCATTTTTTTAACAACCTCTTCAGCTAAAGAGGTTGTAGAAAAAATGGTTTTAAAAGTAAAAAAAAAAAAGGTGGCCACGCCCACTCAGTCATATTACCCCCACCCCCACCAAGCCACGCCCATAGAACCAGTAGTAACAAATTTTACATTTCACCACTGGTTCTTTCTCAATGGCTGAGAAAAGAGAGATATACAAGGTTAAAATCAGCATTGCATATCACGTCGTCTGATCTGAATAGTGTATCCACTACTCCCAAATATATAAGGGGTTAGGGACTTTCTGTGGGTAGGTTTGAGTTGCTCTTTTATCATCTACATATACATTATTTTCATTATCCAGATTTCAAACAGGAGAACATTGATATTTATAACACGTTATGTGGTAGATACGAGGTAAAATCAAGTGTACATTGCTATTTATATCAAAAGTTGTATAAATAAATATAAAACCTTTCCAAAATATAGGCAATATACAAAATTATATATATATATATATATATATATATATATATATATATATATATATATAGGTCTTTGGTTATTCGGGTCTTCTCCCACGTAAAATTGGAAGTGTCTTGGCGACGTTTCGACGAAGTCTCATTCGTCATCTTCAGGCTGGTGTTCTCGGATTCGTGCTTCCAGGAGCAATTTGCTCCTGGAAGCACGAAGCCGAGAACACCAGCCTGAAGATGACGAATGAGACTTCGTCGAAACGTCGCCAAGACACTTCCAATTTTACGTGGGAGAAGACCCGAATAACCAAAGACCTACATACAAACACCCGCGAAAACCTGAGAAAACAAATATATATATATATATATATATATATATATGTAATCCAACTTTTAACTGTTTACATGGTGCTTTCTGATTTCCTCCAAGTATGTTCTGATTATGATTCCTAGAACTCCAAGACAATTAGCGAGAACCAGACTGGAGAAGTGCTGTACTGCTTTAGTACAGAAAAAAAAAGTTGATGCTTCTGTAATTTTAGATCTCAGGGGCTAACTCTGACATTAATTATAGTTTCTACAGAAGTATCATTTTTGTAGTGAGGCCTCCAGAGCATGAGATCAGGAAAGAATAGAGGACTTCAGGGGCCCAATTCAGAAATTTAATAAGTGTACTCCCAACACACAGGATGGAAGCAAATCCATGTAGTCTAGAGTATCTTTGGGTGGGATGCTTATTTGTCTTTGGGGTAGAATCTTCATAGACACGCAAAATGTTTTTTTACACAATCAGAATTTGAGATCACACTGAAACCTCATACATTTAGCAATGCACAGGAAAGTTCTCTCTGTGCATTTTTGCACTCTAAATGCAAATATCAGAACTGCTGGGAGAATGCAGAAGCAGAAGCAAGTTCTTGGAATTAGAGATTCTGTTACAGAACATACTTTTGGGATTTCTTTTGGTCAATTAATTATCTGACTTTTTAGAAACCTGTGAGAATATTGAAGTAAGGTACGGGATAGGGGGGAAATTCCCATTTGTGAACAAGCATGATAAGAAGGAAATAACAGCTGGCCATGTGTTGTATTTGCACTGATACAACCAGAGCCATCCACAAAAAGGGAAAAGCAGAACCTCTTGTCTTCTTCTCTGACAGTTCATCACTAAGACTGCAGCCTCTGGGGACTTTAAGACACCTGGCTCTCAATTAAAGAGCTAATCTGTACTGCAAAACACTTAATGCTAGGAAGGAAAAATAGCTTATCAAATAAACCAGCTCTGGCCTTAGGCTATTAGAGCAGAAAACATCAATAATTTTACAGAACACCAGCATGGTACTAAGCTACAAAAATGTCTCTCAAACCTTTCTAAACATTATGCAACAAGTTTCCCAAACTTGGTAGTTTTTATTTTTGTTGGACTGCAATACTGGCTGGGAACGCTGAAAGAAACAGAGTTTGAAAAACATTTGAAAAATGTCAGGTTGGACATTATTGAAAGCTGCAATGGCAGAACTCTGAATTATCTCTCAGAGTACAATTGGGATTTTAGAAAAGAAAGATATTCACTTTGTCTCCTTTAAAAATTCTCTGATAGGGCACTCTCATACATGACTTCTCAGAAGTAAGTTTAATAGTAAGAGGGCCTTTCATGTAGAAAATCTATGTAGTCGCCAGGAGTTGAAAATGACTTAATGGCACATAATCAAATGGGTCTATTTTTTAAGTACATTCATACAGCATTACATTAATCCCATCAAAAAATAATAGAAATTCCGTGTGATATGCCAGCTTGTTTCATGGAAGAGCTTTTTAAATGGAAGAACATTCAAAAATAAATGAGGCCCTCTCCAATTTTCTTAAGTGGTGATGTCTGGATTTCTTTTACTTTATGAAGTATTAAATGTTTTGTAACCTTGAAACCTTTCACACACACATACACACACACACACACATACACACAATGCTTCAGTCTTTAAAAAGTTAAAGGTTTATTTATTTATTAGTCCAATTTATATGCCGCCCTTCTCCGTAGACTCAGGGCGGCTTACAATGCATTATAGCAATAGCCTGCATACTTTTTGTATATACCTGCTTATTAGGGCTTTCAGGCCCCCCCTAAGTGGTGTTGTTCTATACAAAGTTGGCTTATTGCCTCCACAACCCGAGTCCTCAATTTACCTACCTCAAAAGGATGGAAGGCTGAGTCAACCTTGAGCCTGTTGAGATACGAACTTGCACTAATTGCAGGCAGCTGGCAGCTAGCACTTACAGCACTTTAGTCCGCTGCACCACCGAGGCTCGTTTGCCCTCTCAAAACACAAGTACAGTACCGCCTGCAAAAAAAATAAGGAAATATGATCCACAAATGAATAGTTACTAAGATGCTACCCATCTCTGCCATAGTGACTCAAAGAAAATCAGTTATAACCATTCTCCTATTGCATCCCAAAATAACTGATCAAACTGTATTCCCCCCCTTTCACCTGTGTAGTGTATTTAATAGATGCTCACAGCCAATGGAGGCTACCAGTCATTTTGGTGGCTTCCTTCAATTCTGAAGCGACAGACATATCAGAATTCTTTGATCCTTCAAAGGATGCAAATCTAAATTAAATTAATATTTTTCAAGGGCATAGGAGGGTGTCAAAAGTCAAGGTAATGGGCAGCAGTGCATACATGTAATCAAAGCTACACCCTCTTTTTACATAAATAGATGTGTGGCTTTACTAACCACCATTCTGACTTTTTGACACACACACACAAATGCAGATACTTTGGCGTATTTCATTATGCAGCACAACAAAGCCTTGAATTTGGGATTATGGAAGATGGCAAATGTATTTTGAAGATGGTCTTCCATGTCAATAAGTGAATTCTGGATGCTGCAATAGCAACATATATTATTGGGAACAATTTTTTGGGACACAGGTTCCTTTCAGTCTTCTTTTTTTTTTTTTTTGAATTTTTTTTATTTTTTAAACAAATATTTTTTAAAAACCAATAAAAAACCATCTTCAATTACAAATACAAACAGTGTGTCAGTTGGTTACAAGTCTTTTGTGTGTCTTCACCTTATTCATGTATATCCATGCATTTATTATCCTAATTAACCATATGTTTAACTATGGCTATTTGTTCCCTCGTTTCATATCAAATATTCTAAAATTGAGTTAATTTATATTATACCATTCATTTCATCCTCTTAAATCACTCCAATAATAGTACATCTTTATGTTATATTTTATATAATTCTACATTACTTGTATTAGAAAGATAATATTTCATTTTCATATTTTTTTTTATCTAGCCATTGGTAAAATAAGTCCCATATCTTATAATATTGTTTATCTTCTTGTTCTTTAATTTCAAATGTCAATTTACTCATTTCAGCATATTCCATTATTTTCTTAATAACTTCTTCTTGCGTTGGGATTTTCTTATTTTTCCAATTTTTAGCAAACACAATTCTAGCCGCTGTTAATACATTCACAATCAAATATCTCAATTCTCTATTGTATATTTCAGGTACCATCCCTAATAAAAAAAATCTCTGGTTTAAAGTCTATATGCTTTTGTGTCATTTTTTCCACCCATGTGGGGATTTTAGTCCACTATCTTTTAGCTTCTACACACATCCACCACATATGGTAATATGAGCTTGGTATCTGATGATATTTCCAACATTTTTCAGATTTATTCTTGAACATTCTGGCTATTCTCATCGGGGGTAGATGCCACCTGTAAAACTTCTTATACAAATTTTCTTTATATGCAGTTGACATTGTCATTTTATAATTTTGCGACCACAATTTTTGCCATTTCTAAGTCAATTCCATATCCAAAATTTTTTCCCCAAGCAATCATTGTTTCTTTAACTTGTTCATCTTCCAATTTAACCTTTAACAAATATCCATACAGTTTTTTAATTATGTTTTCATCAGAACCTATTAAAATTTTATCTAAACTAGTCAAATTATTATAAAAACTTCTGTTTTTTAATCTTTATCATGTCTAGACTGTATTTGCAAATAAGAAAACAAGTTCATCTTTATACCTTGTACTTCTAATTCTTGCATAGATTTAAGTTCACCCTTTTCATTCAATATTTCACTATATCTAACAATTTGCTCCTTTCTAAATGTTATTGAATATGAGAATGCTTCATTAGATGATAACCAGACTGGAATTTTTAAGTAATGTTGTCTTTTTACCTTCTCCCAATTTAATAGCAAAGCCTCTCGTATAAAACGTCTTCTAAAATACCCTTGTGTTTTTGTTTCCTTGTACCACAAAAATGCATGCCAACCCAATAACAGGTCATGTCCTTCTAAAGTCAATAATCTAGCATTTCTTAGCGTTATCCATTCCTTGATCCACATCAAACTTGTCGCTTGATAATATAATTCCCAATTAGGCAAACCAAAACCTCCTCGCATTCTAGCGTCTTGCAACAACTTTCTCCAATCCAGTCCAGTCCGAATTACAAAATAAAATTGTCCTTAAGCATCCACAAGTAGAAATAAATAAAAAAATAAAAAAAACTACCTTCGACTCAAGCTTAATTCCGCCGCTTCCTCTTCTTCTGTCTTCAATTTTAACTTCCTTAAGACCTCAGGGTGTTCTCTCAAATAATCTATTTAAAAGTTCTCTCACCAAGCCGACACACTTTCACTCGATCTCTTTCATTCTGGAGCTGTCCCAACTTCAGCAGCTTCAATGGCTGACTCTTCGTCGCCGGAAAAAAGGACTTCTCCTGGATCAACCAGGGACTTTGTGGTGTCCCTGGGATCAACAGAATGTGCCCTCCACTATCACCATCTCTACAGGACGGTGAGGTCCGAAAATGGACCGTCCAGCGACGAAGATATCAACAGTGATCTTGGAGCCTCAAGATCGCCCATCGTACCGTCGCGACGCCAGCTCCACCCCTCTTTTTTCTGGTTCCTTTCAGTCTTCTTTTGTATCATTTTTTATTATTATTTTTATTATTATTATTTTTTATTATATGAAGCTTCTGTTTAATGAAAAGAATATTGAGAGACAAGAACAGTAGTTATTGTGTATCCTTGTTCTGTGCTTCCTTGTTGTTTCTTAACCTAAAGAGGGCTAAGCACTTCAATAGAAGGTCAGGTACAGTATATATTGCCAATTAGGAAACCATTACAAACCATTCTAAGAACAGGCTGGGTTTTTAATACAATCAAGATAAGACGTAAAATGATTTCATCATAAAATAGGAGGAATCATTGCCAAAATTATAACAAAAACAGTAATTCAGATAAAACATATATTAATCTAATATTTGCACTAGTATATTGCTATTTATTTATTTATTTATTTATTTATTTATTTATTTATTTATTTATTTATTTATTTATTAGATTTCTATACCGCCCTACTCCCGAAGGACTCAGGGCGGTGCACAGCCAAACAATAAAAACACATGCAATACAAAATTTAAAAAATAGAATAAAATCAAATTAAATAATTTTGGCCCTGACAAATTTAAAACCCCAAACTTTTAAAACCAATTTAAAATTGAATATCTAAATACTAAAAGATATTTAAAATTTTAAAAATCTTTTATAAAAGAGGGGGAAAATTAGGCCAGGCCAGCCTGGTGAAATAGTAAGGTCTTTAAGGCGCGGCGGAAGGTGCGCAGATCCGGGATCCTCCGTATCTCTGGGGGGAGCTCGTTCCAGATAGTAGGTGCCCCCACAGAGAAGGCTCTCCCCCTGGGGGCCGCCAGTCGGCATTGTTTGGCTGACGGCACCCGGAGGAGCCCCTCTCTATGGGAACGTACCGGCCAGTGGGAGGCTATTGGTGGTAGTAGGCGGTCCCGCAAGTACCCAGGTCCTAAGCCATGGAGCGCTTTAAAGGTGGTGACCAAAACCTTGAAGCGCACCCGGAAGACCACCGGGAGCCAGTGCAGCTCGCGCAGGAGAGGTGTTACATGGGAACGCCATGTCGCTCCCATTACCACCCGCGCGGCCGCACTCTGCGCCAGTTGGAGCCTCCAGGTGCTCCTCAAGGGGAGCCCCATGTAGAGAGCGTTGCAATAGTCCAGGCGGGAGGTGACAAGGGCATGAGTGACCGTGCGTAACTGAACAATTCCCCTTTAACAAATGGCTGAAAAGGGGAAGGGTGCAGATTTATATTTGAAAAATTCAGAAAAGTTGAAATACTCAGCAAGCTGAAGAGCTGGTTAATGCATGCTGAACATTCTTTGTGGGTTTTATGTAAGATTCTCTTTGCTTTAATCTGAAAAATGGAACAGAGTTCTTCAGTTTTGTTTTATTAACAGGTGTAGTAGTATGTGCAGGATGATGAAGAAAAAATATATTTTTTTTCTTTTTGCTAGATCTCCCTGGTATAGTTTTGAACTACCAGTAAATATGAGAATGGATTGGTATGCCTAGATGTCTAATTACCTTATTCATTTTAAACACATTTTAACGCATTGTAAGCCGCCCTGAGTCTCCGGAGAAGGGCGGCATATAAATCAAATTAAAAAAAACAAAACGCAATTAGCTCTACAGAGGTTTGCTGGTGATTTTCAATAAAAAGATACTGAAAAGGACTTTTTGTACCACTTTAATGTTCTTGAAAATTAGACAAAAATGAAAATCCCAGCTTTCAGTCATTCAGAAATAGCTACTGCCAAATCCAAATACCCCAGAAAGGTATAATGGGCTGTGTTCCTGCCCCATTCAGAAGCCAAATAGTCAATCCCAAAGGTGCTTTTTCAAGAGGCAACGACTTTCTTGTTTTTCTTTGAAGATTTTCTGCTGTCGGAAAAAGCTTCTTGGATGAGAAGTGAAATGTCTTCAAAGAAAAACAAGAAAGACCAATTGCCTCTTGAAAAAGCACCTTTGGGACAGCCATGACCTGGATGACTGAGAATCTCCATAGCCAAATATCGTATCTTACCCTGGCATGTTATGTGATTAGTTTCTGCAAACAAAAGTTCATGCAAACATAGACAAATCAACTAAACTATCACACTTAAGTTAACCATAGATAATCATGTTATGCAAGTAACCATATTCTTAAACCATCTAAGAATCAGGAACAGTTGAAGCTTGAATCTAAAACACACACAAAAAAAAAGTACATCAGAGATTATATGGGTATGTATGACACATCTGTCAGCCCTTCTTAAAGAAGCTGTGTGTTTTTTCTAGACTTTTGTGATGGCTGCACAATCTCAGGAAAGCCTTTGAGTTAAGATCTACAATCAGATCTAAACTGCAAAGATTTGGAGGATATACATACTTCTGCCAGCTCAGGGTCTTAAACCTTTCAGTTTTCTAGCCCTGCAATTCAAAAAGCAAATGTTTCAAATTCTCAAACACAACCAAACGTACCCTTGTAATTGGCTGCATCTTTAGGAGGAAAAGAGGGAGGGTAGGGATTAAGATAGCATCAATATAATGAGGATCTCACACCTTAATACAAACTTTTTGGAAATATGAAAATTATAGTAGATTATTTTGGAAGGAAGTTAGTCTGGTCAGAAGAGTGAATTGATCAAGCAATATATATGGCGGTTGCCTTAATAGTTCTACTTGCAAAATGTTCCCCTTTAGACTGCCTAATCAGTTTCATTAACTAGCCTTCAGAATGCTAGAAATTGGGAATATTTTTTTGTGTGGCAAACTGAACCACAAACTAGCTAACCATGGTTTATATTAGCCTGTTTAGCAAACCCAGATCATGCGGGTTACTTGTTAATACTGGTAGCACTGGCAATAGCACTTAGGTTTATATAGCCCCCTCTCAACAGTTTACAGAGTCAGCAAATCATGAAGAAATTTGTTATATGAATTTGCTCTTGCTCTTTAAGTGAGGAAACTATAATCTATCCTTGCAACAAATAAAATATAGGCAGCCTTTCTGTGTCCAGAGCAAAAGAAGACTAAAGTGCTGTGTTTAAGCACTCCTGGTTTTGTTTTGTTTTTTGTTTGTTTGTTTTTAGTTTATTACTTTCCAGGATTTTATATCTCTACATGAGATATTAAGCTTTCAAATACAAGGAAGTCATGTTCCCAATTCTCTTCTTTACAGTGCATCTCCTCTTAGTTTGATGCAATTTACTAGAGAGAAAAGGAATTGAATGCCATGCTGCACATTTCCCAAGAATGAATTCATTTATGCTATGAAAGGAACAAGAAAACAGTGCAGTTGATATAATGTCAACATTAATTTGCATGAAATATTCTCAGGTATTACAATGCAATCACGAGAAGCATCAAATATCAGTAAACACAGGCTTAAGGGGGAATAAGAAGTGTAAAAAGTAGTGAAACATGTTTTTCTCTCACACCAAAAACCTTCTGCAGGATGTGCCAGTAAAGGAGGATTCACCCTCTCACCCCTTGGTAAAAAGAAAAAAACACGATTAGATGGAAGAACTATGTGTGAATTGAAATCAGTTAAGTAATTGTCCCAGTTCACATTCCAATTTCAGTCAATCCCACATATATCATACTTCCTATATTAGCGATTTTCTGTTTTGTGCTTATGTAGACATAAATATCATTCCTATTTTCTAATGCATCATGGGTTCCATAGTTTTCTAACTACATAAACAGACTTTCTGATATATGAAATTGAAAGAGGACAGAATTTCCATTGCTACCAAGTTAAAAACAATCAAACATTTATTGGATGTACAAACAGCCAATAAATAATACAAGTGTGCCATATTATGCAGCTTGGCAGGGAATTATGCCAAAATCCTAGTAGCCTGCAATGATATAGTTGCATGGCGAAAGGAAATAATGTTCAGACGGAGGATGATGTAGTATACTAGCACTGTTTAAAAAACTGGAGCTTGTCACACAGAAGAGGACAATCTTTTTTTTTTTTCTGGGCCTAATGGAAGAATATGGATTAGTTTAGACAAGATATGAGGAAAGGTTTCTTTTTTTTTTTTTTTTTATTGAAAAAGTTTTTCAAATACAAGTTTTTCCCCCTTTTCCTCCCTTCTTCCCTAACCCCCCCTCACCACCCATCCCCCCCTGTGACTTCTTCTTCACAACAATAAACTAATTCATAATTAATTACATAATATTTTACCATGCCCTTACTCACTCCTCAAAATACTGACCCTTAGCATAGTATTCTTATAACTCCGCTTTTCTCCGCTTTTCACAATCTACCCTTTTTCTCCTCCCCCAAACTTATAAAATATTATTATTATTACAACAACATAACCTTTACTTTTATATATATTAATTTAACATTTCAAAGCAGCCTTCTCCAAATTTAACATTTATTCAGTTCTATCCAATTCTTCCACTCCCCGAAATATATGACTTAAAAATCCTTATTCTTAAACTAATCAATCACTAAACTAACCTATTTCAACCCAGTTTCCTGCAAGATTACCATGCACTACAATTCTAAATATAATCCACTGCCCACTCTGCTAAAATATACATATGTCTATATATACATTCCATTTTATAAAAAAAGAAAAGACAATAACTTTAAATTTATAATTCATTTAGTATCTTCTTTGATGTCTTTCCACTAGATTGTTAAATCCATCATCCATAATAGGGTAACATAGCATCCTGGTGCAACAGTTTATTCAAAATCTTCAGTCATCTTCTGCCCCCATCAATAATGAGTATCCTCATGTATATATAAAAGTAAAAACAACCACCCGAGTGACATTATAATTATATTCCATATAGTTGTAATTGTGGTTTTCATCAGGATTATAAATCCCCATCATCTTAGTGGGTAACAACCAGATCTTCTGCATGCCCCAGCATGACTCTCTTGCCTTGTAACTCGAAATAGATATAATATATTTATCGGTAAAAGAAATCCAAAATAGATAGTTCAAATCCAACAGTGTAAGGCTCTTTCCACATCCCAAAATCACGGCATTGCAGAGATCTGCCACTTTCCTCAAGATAGTATTAAACGATAATTCGCCTCCAATATCTTTTCACATATTCATTTATTTTTTTTAAAATCCCTGGCTTCACTGTTGCTTAGTTTAGAAACTACTATTTCTACGAGATCTGTTTCTTTTCTTTTTCTTTTGCGGGTTGCATTTCCATCCAGATTTCCTTCCTACAAGTTGTGTATCAGCTGTTCGGTTGTCATTCTGCTTTGTAAATTGATCTTGTTGGTTTTGTTTTATTATCTCATATGTCTTTTCCATCACTTGTATATCAACTAATTGATTTGCGCACTTGTCTGTAAGTTGATAGTTCATCACATTAGAATCAGATGACACTGCTCTCAAATTTATAGACAATCCAGCTGGGGTATCCAAGGAGTCCAAAGACAGTTTATCTACCACAGCCTCTGTAATTTGATGTTTTCCCTTTATTTCCAACTCCTTTTGCTTGTCCTGTGTTATGCCTAAAGATGTTAAATTTATTTTTAAAATTTTTTGATAAAATTCTTCCGCTTTTTCGACTGTATCCAGTTGGTATCTTACTCCTTGGTGTCTCAATATTAAACCAACTGGGACGTCCCACCTAAATAGAATATTCCTTTTTTTTAACTCATTCACTAGAAAACCAAATTTCTTCCTCTCCATTAACATCTTGGGCGGGAGTTCCTTAAAAATCCAAATCTTTCTTCCACGAAATTGCAAAACAGAGTCATAAGAATTCTGGACAATATTATTTCTAATTTCTTTGTCTGTAAAATAAATCACCACATCTCTAGGCAATTGCCTTTGTTTTGCCAACCAGGAGTTTATTCTATAAATTCTGTCAATCCTGCAAAACACTTCATCAGGTTGAACCTTTAAAATCCCAGCCAGAATTTCAGAAGATATCTTCCTTAAATCATCTCTGTCATCTTCCTGCAAACCTCTCAGTCTAATTGCATATTCTGTAAAATTGTATTGGATCCTTAAAACTTCTCTTTCAATCCTCTGTTGTACATTTGTACATTGTACATTTTCTTCATTAACAGACTTTTGATCAGCCTCCATTTTAAGTTTGTCTTCTGAACTATTATCCTGAATGTTTGCCAAATCCTTTTTAATTTTTTGGATCTTGTCATCCAAATTCTCCTCAGTTTCTTTCATTTTAGAGTTAGTATTTGCTTCCAACTGAGTCATAAAGTCTGCTAAGCCTTTAGCTACTTTTAAAATCTTTCGATCCAAAAAGCCAAACTTAGATTTCACCAATTCACCAATTTCTTTGATTTCCAACTTAAATTTTTCAAGTTGCTGATTCACAATCTCATCCCTTCTTACAATCTCCTCAAGAAGAAATTCTATTATATTAAAGTCAGATTTCTGAGACTGGAGAGTTAAAACTTGTTGATGTAATTTATTAATGGGGGAATCCCCCCCCACTGCCTGTTTGTCTAGTTTTATAAGTCTCAGTGCCATTTTTCCACGCAGACAAAATTTACTAGAAAAGAGAGAAAAAAAAAACTTTTTTCCAACCAAGATCAATATCAGATCCTCAAAGAGAAGAAAAAAAAGAAAAAAAAACAGAAGTGAGAGTGAGATTTTGCCTCAGTTACAGCCAAAAGTATTCATTCCGCTACTTTGTAATTGAAAACGGAAGGAGTTTCCCTTTCAGCCTCTCTTCAAACCGCAGCAGCAATCGCCATTTTAAAAAGAAAACTTTTTTTCCCTTCACTTCACTTCTTAGGCAAAATAGAATAGAAAGAATACTTGCGCTTCAGGATCAGAGGTCCAACTCATATCTTCTTTAATTAATTTATTTGACAGATTTACAGGCTTGCTTTTGCCCCCTAGCTCTGCGTGTAGCAGAGATTTCCCAGAGCCCGGAGCATCGGCTGGGGATATGGGGAGTCTCTTCCGCTCCCTCCCAAAAGTAAATAAAAAACTTTTGGGATTAGGCAGAGGACTCTACCCACCCCAGCCGGCTCTATCTCCGTTTCCTAATGGAAACGGAGTTTTTTCGAGCCGCCATTCCGCTGAAAAAGGCGGCTCTTTACAGGCAGTGGGTTCGACGATCCCAAAGGAGCGTCCAGCGGGGACAAGCAGCAAACCGGAAGTCCAGGAAAGGTTTCTGATGGCAAGAGAAGTATGATGATGGAATCACCATCTAAATAGGATATGCAGCCTTTCTTACTGGAGTTTTCAGGCCAAGACTATAGCACCATCTGTTGGGGAAGTTTTAATCTTAGATATGCTTATATAGCTCTGGCCAGCTTTATCACACTACAATTCAGCATTCTATGATGAGAGAGAGAGAGAGAGAGAGAGAGAGAGAGAGAGAGAGAGAGAGAGAGAGAGAGAGAGAGAGAGAGATCCATCTTCATGGAACTATGAAGGGACAAAAGCATTTGGAGATAGGTCCATAAAGTATTTTTTATCATCATGCACGGCTACAGTGATCTTCCTCGCCAAAGGAACACAGAAAAGCCCCACAGTGCACAAGGTTACAAGTGATACACATTCTGAAATGATATACAAAGATGACAAAAGAAATATAAATTATGACATGATCTTTACTTTAGGAATGTAGGATTTCATAACAACACCTTACAATGGACTGACAGGTTATCTCTATATTCTGCTCTTCTAAAGAGAATATAAGCCTGCCTTTTCTACTGATACTAGCACCTTCTAACATAAACAATTGTTCTTTACTGTTCCCAAATATTGACTCTCTTCACATTACAAAAATATAGCAATCTAGTTTGGATAATCCTTCTTCTCTAGGGTCCTTTTTCTCTAGGGTCATCAGGAAGTTTCATCTTGCCTTGCTGTAATATGTACTCAATATACATACTGTATATAATAAATGGAATGGAATGGAATGGAATAGAATAGAATAGAATAGAATAGAATAGAATAGAACAGAACAGAACAGAACAGAACAGAACAGAACAGAACAGAACAGAATAGAATAGAATAGAATAGAATAGAATAGAATAGAATAGAATAACAGAGTTGGAAGGGACCTTGAAGGTCTTCTAGTCCAACCCCCCGCTTAGGCAGGAAACCCTACACCACTTCAGACAAATGGTTATCTAATCTCTTCTTAAAAACATCCAATGTTGGAGCATTTACAACTTCTGGAGGCAAGTTGTTCCACTAATTAATTTTTCTAACTGTCAGGAAATTTCTCCTTAGTTCTAAGTTGCTTCTCTCCTTGGTTAGTTTCCACCCTTTGTTTCTTGTCCTGCCCTCAGGTACTTTGGAGAATAGCTTGACTCCCTCTTCTTTGTAACAACCCCTGAGATATCGGAACACTGCTATCATGTCACTCCTGGTCTTTCTTTTCATAAGACTAGACATATCCAGTTCCAGCAACTGATCTTCATATGAATTTGTCCTTCAATCAATGCATAGATATATTAAAAAGAATAAGCAGGGGTACAGTCCTAAAAATACCTTGTAACTTCAAAATTAATAATCAGAATAAGGATTTTCTAAACAGAAAAAAGTGTGAAAGATGAAAAAATCTGGAATATTATAAGCAGAACTACTGAAGTTTCCACATGTTGTTCAAAAGTCTTTCGTATTTTCTTTTGTTGAAAAAACTAATTCAAATTTTAACTTGTCAAGCTAATTAATAGAAGAAAATATACATGCATAAGCCAATGCTAACAATGCCATGTAATTTCCGAGTTAATAATCAGAATGATAAGGAAAAGGGAAGAAGGAAAAGAAAAGAAAAAGAGAGAGCAGACCTGAAAATCATTAATAATGAACTGGCCCAGTCTTTTCATAACTGATAGCTGTCAGTGACCAAATCCTTTTCTGGGGGACTGAATCACCAATCTGCTTTGCTTCTTGCTTTGTGTGCCTTTAAACGGGTTTGCGGCCACATGCTTAACATGCTGGCAATGATGATATTATTGTTTACAGGCACAACCAACTAGTCAAAGATTGAAGCTTTTGTAAATATCATTGTTTGGGCTCCATTCAAATTTGAGAAGCATTTAGACCAAGAACAGAATGTAGCTTTCGGAAGCAGGCATTTGTGATAGAGGCATTTAATTTCTTTTGACTCCTAGCATTGGGTGTGCAGCAGGAGTTAGCTCACTTTATTTGAATCAATGTTAGAATATATATATCCTATATACAGTGCTGTATTTTTTTTTCTTCCTTCTCTGCTTTTCTTAGGATTAATTATAAAAATGGGAATCCTCATGCCTGCGTCTCTAAGAATAGCTGGGAGCAGAAAGGATAAAGAAGCTTTATCTGAATAGATGAGAAGTTAGGACAAAAAATGGGGCTATGTACTGTAATGAGAGCTTAAGCAGCACTGTGAAGGCCTTTACTCTGAAGTCTTTAGCTCCAAAAATGTTGATCATAGTTATTAAACAAATATTTGATTGGGTGCCTGTTTCAACAAATAATGTGATGTGATGCAATGCAATGTAGAGCACGGGTTGGATACTACAGCAAAGGAAAGCAAATAAGGAAAATACAATAAGCACATATCACTCGAGGAAAATATTCTAGAATGTATAACTCCAAAACTACAATTGTCCTACACACTTGTGCATGCGATAAATGTTAAAAATTGCAATGTCAGAGCTGCTATCTTGATGTTTCTGCCCCCTCCTCACTGATGCCCTTGGATGGAAAGTAAAGAATATTCTGCGATGAACAATGTAAAGCATGTATACACTCAACCTCAAACTTATTAGTGTTCAATAGACATAACAAACCCTATCTCTGTAATAAATAGCTTCAACTTCTGTTGGTAGTATAGTAAACATAATTCTTTTCAATAAACAAAAATCATCTCGTCAACTTAAGCTGAGAAATATCTTGATGGAAGATATTTCTTAGTAATAAATAACACAGTAAACCTAAGTCTCTCCTTTTAAACTAGTAACTTTGATTTGTGTTGATTGTGAAATAAACAGAATTCTTTTCAAGTACATACTCTGGTTCTAACAATATTTCACCTCTACATCTGGATGAATCTAAGGATTTTTCACTGATTGTTGTCCTGTATTGTGACACCAATTCCACACTCTAAATTTAGAGAGGTTGCTCTCTTTTGCCTTGGTGGTGCAGTATAATGCAACATCTATGTGTATGTCATATTACACACCAATAGCAGATAGCACTTGACAGCTTTGATTTACACTCTCAACAAACCCAGTGGAATGCAATACAATATTTATGTTGGCTTAAGCTTCTCTGATTCACATGTTGGCAAATTGAAGAGTACCATTCAGGAGCGACTCTCAAATATCAGCTGTTGACCAATAAAAAATATGAGCTGCTAAGTAATCAGCAGAGCTTCTAAATTAATTTAGGGGCTCCAGCACAACTGTGTCGACATTTACCATCCAATCCTAAATGTCCAGTCAATTACAGGTTGGAAATGGAGAACACTGGGAGAGCAGTGATGGAGTAAACAGGGTTGCAATATATTATTGGAAATTGCATCTGTATGTATTACATTTGTATTATATTCTTCCAGAAGCAGATATGATTTTCCTTTGTTTAATATTTCCAATCCCACAAGCATATGGGTTCAAGATGAGAGGAAGGTATTGAAGCAAAAACAATTAGCGAACTTCATGAGCAAGTGGAGATTGGAATCTAAGTGCTTCAGATCCTCTTCTAAAGCTTTTGAATGCAGCCCTCTAGCATAGAAACAGGAACATAGATCTCCCATTTGGACTGGAAACACTTTTGAAGAACTACCTCTAAAAAAAATTGGAGGTGGAGAGCAAAAGAACTTAATAGAACTTATTCTGAGGTGTTTAGCGGAGCTGGACTTTTGATTTTACCCACTCAGGACTACTCTTACTCACTGATCTCTCTTACATTCACTCATTTCCTCTTTCTTTGCTAAGATGTTTTTTGAAGAGTTCGGTCTGAAAAAAGAATACTAAGGGCAGTAGAGTTGGTCATAAATTTAGAGATCCTCCATTAAGATTAGATATGACTTAGTTCTCAACATTCATTTCAAGAGTCAAACTGACAAAATGTCTCTTAGCCCCAGTGGTGGGTTGCTTCCGGTTCGGTCCGGTTCTATAGAACTGGTAGTAAAACCGGTGGGAGGCTCCGTCCACCCACCACAATGTCATCATGGGTGATCTGTGCATGGTCCCATTGAAAATTGGTAGTAAAGATAAGTAGAACCCACCCTGCTTGGTCCATAGATTTTCTTTTCCTTTCTGAAAATGGAAATATAGAAATGCAAAGAAGAAGCACCTCCACTGTAAAATAATTAAGGGACAAGCCTTCATTGGAATATGTAAGAAATTCCTTCTTAGAGATTTTATTGACAAGTAAGTTTCAGTGCCATTATACAACTTCTGCAATGACAAACCTGGAGATGACTCCAAGCTATGTAACTTGAGAACTTTCTCAACTTCATTCATGCAGCAACATTTACTAAACATCAGAGGAGAGCATGAAATACTTTCCAAGTTTCAAATGTGTTCCATGATTTGTTCAATAATATCAACATTACTGATATGCTTTATCAACATTCTTCTTCCTGAACCCAACTCTTTATGGCATGTAGATTCTGATGAAGTGTAATATATTCAACAATTGTTGTGATTCAGTAGTCATAGTATCCCAAAGGATATTATTTCAAAACCAGAAAGTCCAGTTGCCTCTTGTCCAATTTATCTTGAATTTCATCCATTTTAGACTCTAGTAAATTAGTATTTGTATCCAACTGTATCATAAATTTTGAAAAACCATTAACCACTTTTAAAATTTTTTGCTCCAAAAAATCAAACTTAGATTTTACCAGTTCTTTAATTTCCTGCTTAAATTCTTCAAGATGCTGATTCACAATCTCATCCCTTCTTTCAATCTCCTCTAAGAGAAATTCTATTATATCAAAATCAGGTTTCTGAGACTGAAGAGTTAAAACTTGTTCCTTTAAATTGTGGGTGAGGGAATCCCCCCCCCCTTCTTGTTTATCTGACTTTGTAAGTCTCGGCGCCATGTTTCCGCCCAGGCAGGCTTTGTTAAAAAGAAAAAAAAAGAAAAAGAAAAAAAAAACAAGAAAAAAGACTTCTTTCCAGTCAACAACAATATCAAGTCTCCAGGAAGAAAAAAAGAAAGAAAAACACAGGAGCGAGGTTTTGTCTACAAATGTAGCCAGTGGTATTTATTCCGCTACATTGTAATAATAGAAAACAGAAAGACTTTTCCTTTCTGCCTCTTCTCCAGCTGCTGCAAACGCCATTTTAAAAAACTTTTTTCCCCTCCTTTCCTTTCCTCTTCTCTCTTAAGTTATTTTTTATTTTTAAAAGATAAGTAGAATACTTGCGGTTCAGTATTACAGATCCAGCTCACATTTTCTTTAAGTAATCTGTTAAATTCACAGGCTTGCTCTTGACGCCTGGCTCTGCATTCGCAGAGGTCTCCCAAAGCCCGGAGCGACGGCTGGGGATATGGGGCATCTCATCCGCTCCGTCCCAAAAGAAAAAGAAAAACTTTTGGGACTCTGCAGAGAGTTCTACCCACCCCTGCCGGCTCTATCTCCGTTTCCTCATGGAAACGGAGTTTTTTCGAGCCGCCGTTCCGTTGTGAAGGCGGCTCTGACAGGCAGTGGAAGCTGACGATCCCAAAGGAACGTCTGGCGGCGGCCAGCAGCAAACAGGAAGTCAAGTCCAGTTGCCTCTTGAAAAAGGCACCTTTGGGACAACCATGACCTGGATGACTGAGAATCTCCATAGACAGTAGTCATATTACTTTCAACTTGATAGACATCGTTTTATTAAGATATTTTTAATTAGCAACTACTTCTGTAAACTCTTGCCTATTTTATCAGCAGTATGTTCTAGCCGCTTCATCCTCCATGGCTTCATTTTCAATTCCTTTGCTTTTTCCAAGCCTCGGGATCTTTTCCAGTGACTCTTCCCTTTACACTATATGTTCAAAATGTTTTTGACAAAGATGATGACATTCTGAGCTATACTTTGTTCCTTTCATCCTCTGTAAACTAATGAAAACTATGTCTAGACTACCCATTCAAAATAATTATAAGCTTATAAAATACAGTACTAAGTTTGAAATTTTGCAGAGATAATAGTGCTTCCGGTGAGCAATCTGGTCTTACTTCATCTAGTACTAAATGATTTGATTTTTCTGGTGGTCCAAATTATTCTCAATATCCGTGCTCCAGCAACACAGTTTAAAGCATCAATTTCAGCCTTCCACTCTCCTACATTCCTATATGCAACTGGGAAAATCACATACCTGACAGTATGTAACTTTGTTGTCAGTGAGATGTCTTTGAACTTTAATCTCCAACAATAGAAAGACACATATAGAGGATGACACCTCTCAATTTCAGGCATTATTCTATGTTATTTCTTCTTTTCCCATATGTTATTATACTTTGTTCTTTCATATTAGTATCCGTGAAAACCTGCAAAGGCCTGAAATCAGGCCTGGAAAAGGGTGACATATGGAATATTTTTGAAAGAAATAGACAAAAAAAAATATTGTGCAATAAATCTTAGTGATTTGACCCTCTTTCCTATGCTTGTGCATCCTGTTCGATTTTCTGTGCCTGAAACTTGTATACGGTATTATGAAGGAAACGTTTAACTGCTTCTGGCTTCAAGCGATATGTCTGAAAATCCCAACTCAGAGTCTTCTGGTTATAATGATGGAGTCGTTCCAATTCAATTTATACTGAAAGGAAATAAACAGATGCAAGCAGAGGCCCAAGAGCACATGCAAAGGTTTCTTCTTCTTCTTCTTCTTTGTAGATCAGATAGTGTGCTGCTGGGCAGCTTAACTGAAGGTGGTCTTGAATACTGACAGCAAACTGAGAATTTTTAAAATCACTTAAGAGTTTTTATTAAAAAAAATCAATCTTCCCTAACATCCAAGCCAAACAAAAATATAGAAATAAAGAAATAAATGGAGGACCGATGTTTTTAAAATCATGTGGATAGATACACCCTGAAGCATTTTGAATAGTCAGCCAACATTGTCATTTTTCCCATCTTTCCTTCTTGTGACAAAATCCAGGCAGTGAGCAGAAGCTTTAATGACTTTAGGTCTATTCATTACCCTTTAGCTATCTGATATGATAACTGCACCTGTTGAGATTACTTGGGGATATTTTTGCAATATTTTTGCAATGCAGGGCATCATGCGTTTCTAAGGCACATAATAATAATATCCTATGACACTATTTTTGTCAAAATAGTGTTTTAAGTGTCCTTAAAACTAACCTTCACCCAGTTACTGAACCCATCCAACAGAACCACAATATAATTTGAAGCCTAGCAAAGAAGCTACATTGAAACATGTTTACTAAATTTACCCCAAGGAATACCATCTTCAGAGAGTATATGCCTGTATCTAAATCGTTCTGGTAAAAGCACTTAAAAAAAAAAACTCTGCCTGCAACAATGCCAGACAATGTTTACATGAAAACATTTCATTTTTCTTCTGATTTTCTAGCAGGCCAATAGATAGCTTCACTATCAATCTTAATAGACTGTTCCAGAGCTTTTAAAATAATGTATTCAGGGGGAAATATTTTTAAAATTAACAATTTTAATGTGTTTCTTTTTTCTTTCTCCCATTAAGGTTTTTTTTTTGGGGGGGAGGAGTTTGTTAAGTCTATGCTAAACAGGAATTTATATTAAGGTAGGTAAAATCTGTATGGGCAGTGGTGGGATTCAGCCAGTTTGCACCACTTCGGGAGAATCAGTTGTTAACTTTCTGAGCAATTTGGCAAACTAGTTGTTGGAAGAAATCATTAGGGCAGAAAACCGGTTGTTCAATTACTTGAATCCCACCACTGTGTATGGGTTATGCTAACTCTTCACAGAACTTTATTTTCTATGTTCCTATTTTCTGTTTTAAATGCACCTATTAAGTCACTGCCAGCTTTCTTCCCATGTGACTGCCAGATCTTTCTTAACTTGGCAATCTTGTTAAACTCCTTGTGGGATCAAACTCTGTTGTCTTTCAACACTGTTCAATTCCATTCCTACTCTTCTGTCTATAATCTGGAATCTTGGCTTTGCTTGGATGTCAACACGTCTTTGATTCTAAGTTGCTGGCTTCGTCTGCCTTCCTCTTAGCTGCAAACCAATGTTCTGCCCCAGCTACGGACCCCAAAGAACGCAGCACACGCAAAGTCCATACAAACCTTAGTTTACTAATTAAGGACTACTAATGACATTTCTTAGTAGTTGTTCAAATACAAGTACAGTTTAAATCAGTCTTTTCTGAACAAGGGCTGCTAATTTAACTTCATTAACAGCTGACAAGAATCCAAAGAATAATAACTCAATTCTGAGGCACAGTATTTCAGATAACCGTAATCTTACTGTGGTTGGCAGAATGCCCAGAAGCAATTTGCAGGAAAACTGACAAGAAAGAAACAAGAGCCGAATCAAACGTTTCTGGAATCAAGACGCAAAGAAATATGAACAAAGTTGTTTCCTGCAAATTGCATCAGTCATCGTCCTTCCTTAAATAGGCTAGGGGAGTGGCCAATTAGCCCCCAGCCTTACTCTCGAGGAGACCTCCTCCTGAGGAGCCACTCCTGCCTTTTAACAGCTCTGCGTGCTTGTGCATCAAGAAGAGGCTCTTCCTCTTCTTCCTCTTCACTTATGGGAGCTTCTGGAGATTCTGAAGGCCCTGGCTGAATCCCTGTCTCTGGTACCACATCTCCTCCAGCCTCCTCGTTGTCTGACTCGAGCGCCAGCTGCACAGGCTGCTGGCGCAGCACCACTCCAGCCTCCTCGCTGTTGGAATCAGCTACTAACTGCACAGGCTGCTGACGGGCCACAACAACCAAATCATACCACACTAGAAGAATTACCTTGCTGGGCAGTAGTGGGTTTCAAACCCTGTTGCTATCGGTTTGCTCGTGGGCGCATGGGCACTCGTGCGCATGCGTGATGCTTCTGCACATGCACAAAGACATCCGGGCAGGTGGGCGGAGCCTCCCACCGCCACCGCTACCAGTTCGCCCGATCCGGGGCAAACCAGTAGCAACCCACCACTGTTGCTGAGCTGTGTGTAATGTCCATTTAGTACCAGAAATGGACATAATTCTTATATCTCTTATAGCATTTGACATTCAATCTCTGAATGTAGACATTTAGTGTAAACTTAACCTTTTGAAAGCTGTAAATGTTGGACTAAACTGAAGAAACCCAGCTTTAAAATCTACCCTGACTTGTAGAAATTCACTGGGTGACTCTAAGATAGTCACTCGCTCTCACCCCAACCTACCTTACAGAGTAGCTGTTGTGAGAAGAAAATGGAGGAGGAAGGGCTATGTCCACCTTAAGCCAAAGGCAAAGTATAAATGTAGGTAAAGATCACTCTGCAGTACCAGTCAAAATCATTCACAAGGTCTCCATGGATTCTTTCAGTAGCAAACGGATTTTGAAATAGATGAGAAAAACAGAAAGCAGCAAGGAATAGAGTAACTGCTCACTAAACTATTGAGATAGGCTTGTTCTGATTATTAGGTCTTCATAAATTTTAAACTGATTATGAACACCTTCAGAAATTGTGGGTGCTCCATCACTGGAGGCATTTAAGAAGAGAGTGGATTCAGGCTTGTCTAAAATGGTACAGGGTCTCCTGCTTGAGCAGAAGGTTAGACTAGAAGACCTCCAAGGTCCCTTCCAATTCTGTTATATTGCTGGGCATAACCTTTTATTATTCTGTTATTATGTGTGTGATTGACAAATATGGTTTTTCAGTTAATTGTGTTAATTAATATTTTATGTTCCTTCCCACAAGTTATAGTGAACTCACTACCAGAAGATGCAATAATGACCATTTACGTATCTGGCTTTAAAGGGGGATGGAACCAATTGCAACTTAATACAATAATTGCTGGGATTCACATATAAGAATGTGCTACTCTAGTCTTATCCTGCTTGTGGACTATTCAGGGCATCAGACTGGGCACTACTGGGAGAACACAAGGCGGAACTAGATTATCTTTGGTCTCTTCCGATCCCATTCTTTGTAAATCTTCACTTTATTGGATTTATGGTCCCCAGTTTTCACTTACCTGGACTGGTCTGATTTTCGTGCCTCTGGATAGTAAGTTTGGTGAGTCAGCTGGGGGGTGTTGGTCTAGTTACGACACAGGAGTTTATAACGAGAGCTGCTAGTTGTCACCATCTTAACTTCTTCCTGCTTCATATGCTCTGATCATCTTAGGAATTCTATACAGAATAAATATGTTCTATTTTGATCTCTGTCCGTTTGCCTCTGTGTTGTTCCTGGTGGTTTGGAAATAGGAGGTTTGTTGTTATTGTCTAAAGAGCATATTAGATTCATAGGAGGTCTGTTGTTGTCTAGATGGCATGTTAGGTTCAAATGTGTGAAATATAAGCACCGCTAGTTCAGGAGAATAAATCTGTTTTATCCTTAATAAAAGCCACAATTAACCCATCTTTGATATGCTTATCACATCTGGCTTAAAGAAAATTAAAATCAAATTTACTCAATAAGACCACTATTAATTTTAAATTGCATATTTCCATCTGATTCCCTCTTTTAGGGTACTATAGTTCTAATATTGCGGTTGTGGGCATATTTTAACATCCAAATAAATAATCAGCCAATCATCTGGCAAAAAAAAATGTTATTCCTTTTCTAGACATTGGTCATATTTATTGCGATGACTTCTTGGAATAATAACTATTGCTTTCTTATAAGTGGAAAAGCAATTATAGCTGCTCCTTTCCTCTGGAAACCTATCAGTCACAACCAGTGGTGAAATTCAGCCGGCTCTATCCGGATTGCACGATCCGGTAGCACCGGCAGTAGGAGGCTCCGCCCACCCACCTGGACATCTCTGCCCACCTGCCTAGATGTCATCATATCCCATTTTTGACCCCCTGCACATGCACAAAAGGCTCTGTGAATGCATGGAGGAGGCGTGTGCATGCATGGAGGAGGCATACATGTGCGAACCAGTAGCAAGGTAAGTGAATACCATGCCTGGTCACAACCCACCCATATTTGCTATGCTTCAGATCTGAAGGTTTCCTCAACCACTGAAAGCAAGGAAGAATTAATATCAGGCTCATAGGCAGAAAAGGTGAAAGAAACAAGGATCACACAGAAACATATCTATATTTCTTAATTTGTATGTCTCATAAGTGGAGATTTCAAGAACCAGGTAAGTGTTGGAGACCAACCCAGAATAGTTTAGCCAGTGTGTGTCTCTCGTTGCATAATCCCAATGTAATAGTGGCACCTTCAGTCTAACAGAAAACCCACAGATGTTTTCACCATGCACCGAACTCTGTACTGCAAGCATGCAGGAAGCCAATTTAAATTAGTGGTGTTGTTGAAACACCTAATTAGTTGAAATGTAATTTTAATCTTGTTTGTAATTCCTATACGTATAATGAACTCTGACCTTAATCTACTGAAGTGGTCATACTTCCATAATTGAAACTAAGATCAATTATAAGTTAATTATATAGCTGACAAGTTGCCGAGTTGGCAAGACTCATCTGCCAATTTTGCATTCTTGGTATAGGCACAGATGTTGCTTTCTGTAAGTCCTTAATGACCCAAGGAATTGAGGGAGGGGAGCAGGAGGAACCTGATGGATAGGATGTCTGTGGAGATTCTCAGTCATCCAGGTCATGGATGCCCCAAAGGTACTTTTTCCAAAAGTCAGTTGGACTTTCTTGGTTAATCTTTCTTGGTTACCTTTTGGAAAAAGCACCTTTGAGATTGATGGATAGAACTATTATATTTTAATGTTTTCATTACAGGGACAATGGTGATATGATCTGGAGTTGTCATACATCACCACCAATTTCTATTGGCTGACTCAACTGCACAGAGGAGGATTCAATTGATCATTGCTTGGAATAAGCAGTGATGGCAACCTTGGATCAGATCATGTCTATGCAGCATTTGTGTCCATGTGGATCCTGAATGGCTCCATAGTTTTTGGAGCAGCTGTAAGAAATGAAGTGATGCAAGAGGTGCCTACAGCATTACTGGAAGAAGACAAAGAACAAGTCTGATTGAGCACAGATACAGTACAAGCCTGTACTAAGGATTATCTTAATAAATGATAAGAGCAAAATGTATTTAGTTCTCTGCCCTTACTGTATCCTCAGATAGTTGCACAACAATCCTATTTGTGCTGATTTGATAAATAGGGATCAGGGGAAATCCTTCTTTTCTCTAGACTAGACATATCCAATTCCTGAAACCGTTCCTCATATGTTTTAGCCTCATCTGTGCTGAGTTCAGTCTGGTTATTCCTGAGAAAATGGACAGAATCCTTGTGCTGTTGAATTTTGTGTGTCCACCAAGGACTCCTGAGAGGTGACAGGTCTTCATAACGTTTATTGTGTTTTTTATTTTGTTTGTCACCCGGAGTTCCTTCTGGTAGATGAGCAGCTATATAAGCTTATCTAATAAATAATGAATTATTGAATTACTTTCATAACAAAGACACTCAATTTCAGATTTAAATCTGAAAACGGGCAATAACTAATAACCCAGGAAGAATCAGAAATATCAATCTATTTCTACCCAATGCTCAGTCCATCTTCAATGTGTTTGGTTCTTCATACTCCTATGAACTTGCTCATTAATGATGGCCTTCTTTTCTCTTCCCATTGCGGTGTCTCATTACCTGGTGATTGACAGTTGGCTGCAAGATCAATAAAAAAAAATAATTTTGTGAATAAAATATAACTTAGCTCCTGGGTAACATTTCTGCTGCATGTTCAATCACAGATGACACACATACACACAAAATCACACACACTTTTGATTCCATCTCAACTGACTGAATCTGTAAACAAAGCATATGTGGTACTGGCCAGCCAAAGAGCATACTGTGATGCATGGCAACACGGGAATAAGAATGCCAATATTAAGTACACCATTTTCCCAAGATACACTTCTTTGTAAGATATGTGCTAAAATTCAACATTTTGTGAAAAGCTTTGCTTATTACATTGGTCTTGTAAACCAATGCTGAGCTTATAACATTGGTCTTGTAAACCCTTCATTCAGCTCCAATCTGCAGTGGAGTCAATCCAGTTCACATACATAAACAATATATTTCTAGCTGGACAATATTTGGAAGCATTTTCAAATACTCTTCTCCAGATATGCACTTCTTACATAAAGGGGATTGAATGGCTGTCAGGTTTTTTCCTACAATACTATGCTTCTCCATGCTAATTTTCTCCTCAAATCTTGGTGTGTGTTTTTTAACCAGTGAGTTCCAGTTTGGAATCACCAAATCACTATGTATAGCTCTTTGGTGAAAATGCAAATGGAATACATTGAACAATTTGGGTGGAAACTAATCAAGGAGAGAAGCAACCTAGAACTAAGGAGTAATTTCCTGACAGTTAGAACAATTAATCAGTGGAACAACTTGCTTCCAGAAGTTGTACATGCTCCAACACTGGAAGTTTTAAAGAAGAGATTGGACAACCATTTGTCTGAAATGCCTAAACAGGGGGTTGGATTAGAAGACCTCCAAGGTCCCTTCCAACTCTGTTATCCTATTCTATTCTATTCTATTCTATTGGTCAAAATGCTTAATAAATAATATCTTATAGATGGAAAAGATAAAGGCAAATCAACATGATTAAGGAGTTTTAGAAGCTTCCCTAGATGTACAGATTGGAGTTTGGAGCAAAGAGAGGTGAGGAGAGGCAGGACAGACGTATATAAAAGCAGGTATGATATGTAATCTAATTGGAGATATTCTAAATTTTCTTACTCACATAGAAAATCTATCTAAACTAAATGCAGGCAGATGAATGGCCAATAAATGGAAGTACTTTACAGAGCCTAATTAATCTATGTAATTCACTTCCATCAAATATGTTGACCATCCATTTGAATGATTTTAAGTGGGAACTAAACAAATCCATTGTTCTATTAATGATGACTAGTCCTGATGTATATACTGTCTCCTGAATCATACATACGGTATATCATAAATGCTAAGGAGTAACTGTTGAGAATGACAAGTCACAGATTTCCCATGCCTATGGGTTTCCTGAATGCAGCTGATCAGGTGCTATGAGATACAAAATGTTGGACTAGATGGCTTTTGAATTAATCCAACTGCATTTTTATATTATCTTATGTTATTATAAAGAAACAAACAGTGCCCTTTCATTGTTATATTTATTGTCGGCAAAGTGTTAAAATCAAGGTTTATTGGTCTCCTTTCCAATCTCTGTACATTACAAAGATGACTGATGCATACCCACACCCCTTTTTTTTTTTCCTCTTCCCTTCTGGTTTATTTATTTGCCATTCTTGTTCTTCTATCTTGTGAGTCCTTCCCAATGATTTGAGATAGACAGATGTTGATAGTGCTAAAGGCATCATTGAAGGATGTAAGCTGTTCCAGGTGAAGCTGCCTTTTGCAATTGACCAACAGTGATTTTGTCAATGCCAATGGTGTTCAAGTGATGCTCTGGATGCTTCGGCACTATGCTTGTCTCTTTCAGTCCTAAAGGCCCCATACCCTTCAGCTTCTTCATTTTCTATTACTTTTTCTATTTTGTGGATCCAACAGTTGCTTCTAGGCAAGTGCTATTTCTTGCAAATATCCCAATGCACCATTATTGCTACTTTGTCCTACCATTATTTGTAATCAATCTGTGTGAGCTTCTTGCAGCAGCTAACTAGGTAGTTCAGTCTTTCTTCAGCTTCTTTGCAAACATCACATTTGCTATCTGTTGATGTCTTCTCAATTCTGGTTTTGTTAACATTTGTTCGTAAGACTTGGCCTTTTGCAGCAGGAATCCAACCCTTCCATCTCTTTCTTCACCTTTCTTGTTCTTATGATTATTTGCTTTGCCTGCTTTTTTTTTTTTAATGTACTGGGCCTGCAATACTTTGTCTGGCCATGTCTCTGTTCTTTTCTTCATTTGTCTTTCTTGTAGGCCAATTTGATGTCTCCAGTACTCAGTAAGCCCTCGTGGTATACTAGCTTCAGTGCATCATTTTTACAGCAAAACCATTAATCTGCTTCTCTCAAGCTTACTTGAGGATTATTAAATTACTAGTTAAGTATGACAATAAAGGCAACAGGAAAAATAATAAAGTACTAAGAAAACTAATAACATTCTTTTCAAACACAACATTGGCAGCAATATTCTGAGATATGCATTAATGAATGCATTATTTAGGCTGAATCAAACATTTGTATGGCTTTACACCAGTGTTTGTAAACAGTGTTTTCTCTCCAGCAATGAAATTCACCACGAATGAGTGAGGTCTATTCTCTAATGGTGCACTATTGGTTTTCAGATGCCATTATGTATTTGAGCATACAGTTTTTCCATTTGCTCACAGAAACAAGTTAATGTTTTTGCTAAGGCAAACTATAATTCACTGAAGGTGGAGTGGAAACTAGCATAGTCTCTTAGGCTTTTAACAAGTGTCCAGGAGGTGTTTGCAATCAATCAGGCCAAACCTCGGTGTAAACTGATACTCTGGAGTGAAAAATAACTCATTCCATTCCACTCTTTTCTTTCATCTTGTTAAGAGAATAGGGATTACAAGAAAGATGGAAAGCTTATCAGATGCTGGATTTCATTGCTAACTCATTGTTCAGATGGAAACCTCAGAAGAACATGGCATCGTACACCAGCGTTTTGTGAAAAGGATTCCATGCTGTATACAGGCAGAAAAGAAAGCATCACCATATCCATATTTATCTTTTAACAGAGGCAGTCAAGAATTTTGCTTGGCAAGTTTTTATTTTTTTAAAAAAATTCACACTGTTCATCAGAAATAAAATGGAAAGAGCTTGAGATATTGCAAGTGTATGGACAAGGGAACAAAACTGATACAGGGACAAGCAACTTTTTACCCTCCAGATTTTGGGGGGATTTCAAACCCCATTAACCCTGGTCACCACATTAAATAAAAAAGTAACCCTTAAATTAACCCTGGTCACCACATTTTAAAAAAAATAATCCTTAAATTAACCCTGGTCACCATGTTACAAAAAATATGCTGAGACCCTAGAAAGAATGCAGAGAAGAGAAACTAAGATGATAAGGGATCTGCAGGATAAACCAAACGAGGAATGGTTAAGGGAACCACTTATGTCTAGCCTAATAAGAGAAGAATTAAGAGAGACATGATAGCTGTCTTCCATTACATGAGGGGCTGCCACAGAAAGGTAGGGGTCGACTTATTTTCCAAAGCTCCTGACAAGAAGCACCATGTGGAAGCTCATTAAAGAGAGATCAAACATGGAACTAAGGAGAAACTTCTTGACAGTGAGAACAATTAACCAATGGAACAGCTTCCTTCCCAAAGTTGCAGGTGCACCATTGCTGGAAGTTTTCAAGAAAGGATGGGACAACCATTTGTCTGGGATGATGTAACATCTCCTGCCATGGGCAGAGAGATTGGACTAGAAGACTTCCAAGGTCCCTTCCAGCCATATGAGCCTATGATTCTAACCCCATCTAGCATAGCTAATGGCAAGAAGTTATGTTTGTGGGACCTAACAGATTATGTACTTCTGCAATGTATGGAGGCAGATGGCTTGGGGCACTTCTCTTAAGAATCTGACTTCCTTTGAATCTTTGTGTATCAAGTCAAGTTTATAGCGCCAAATTTGAATTGCTGTTTTTTTTCTTCTTCCCATTTTCAGTAGTTGCATTGCAGGCAGGTAACCCAAGGTGTCTTCTGCTGAAAAGAGCTATAGTCACTTAATTTGATGGGTAAAAATACAGATTTTTGTCTTGTTTTACTTTGTGAAAAGGAACTGTTATCAGTTATAGAGGATTCTACAGCTAAATTCACTGCAGATCATTTTGCCTGGTCTCAGAAAACCTATGGAGAATCAGGTCTGGATCAAACCTCAGTGTGGAACCACTAGGAAATTCCTGGGGAAATTGGAAAATATCCCAGAAATAAGAAACACCAAATCCTTTCATCCTGTCACAAAGAAAACCATGTAGTTACCAGGTGTCCAGCTGGATTTAGAAAGGTTGAAATTGCATAGCTTTAAAGTTGGAGCTACTGGTAACATGTTTATGCCTTTCTTATCCTGCAATAAATTTAGGGCATCAGTTTGAACCCTAATATGGAGATTGCATTGCACTCATGTCAAAAGCACTGAGGGGCTTCCGGATGGAAAGGATTAACCAGTGACATCACCATTACCCGGTGATGGGGGCTCCTTTCATGTCTCCAGCAGGAGCTAGAGAGAACCCCACCCCATTGCATCACTCAAGTCTTGAACGCAAGCTTGTAACCTCCAACCCAGCATCCTAACCATGCAAGCCACTGTGCTCCCAATATGGAGAGAGAAGAGGGTCTAATTCTTTGTTTCCTGAAAGGGGCTAAATCAGAACAATTTAGAATGTTTAAAAAAAGATATATTGCGAAAAGCTTCGGGTGTCAGATGGATGCAAAATGAGTCAATATTTGGGAGTGATTGCCAACTAACAACCTTTAGCGGAGGACACAATCTTTCTAAATCCTCATCCCCCATTATATACACAAGCAAAAACAAGATTCCCACTGAAGTATATTAAATAAAGTTAATGTAAATGTTCTAGCCTGATTCCATATCACTACTTTCACAACTAGTCTTCCTTGAAGTCATTTTAATATGAGGCTGTTAATATTACTATTCCATCACAAACATCCACCATACATCATCAGTTCTTATGCACATACATGCCCCAGTCACTCTTACTATGAATAAAGTATTCCAACCAGAATGACTAATGGACTCTCTGGAACAAATGAGTATTCAGGTTCTTGTTTCATGAGTCTTGATTTTTAGAATTACTAAGAGGGACCTGAGACACTCATACTGATTATGCCGTTGCTGCATCATGAGGAGTGAAATATGAAGTCTGGCTCTATATTCTGTTCAGATTGCATCCTCAGAGTGCAAATCCATCTGGATTGCTCTGGGGTCATGAATCATTTATAAGGCATGAGAACAATGGGAAAGGTGAATCTGATTTGCTCTGTGATATTCCAAGGCTAGCATTGCTCTGTATATTAAAACAGTGTTCAGCCCTTTTCTTTAAGGTGATTTGTAATCAAAATCGTAGGCAGGTGACTCTTGCTAGAGAGAGCAGAATTGCTTGAACAAATATGGCAAATGCCCAGGAAGGACAGGATTTGAACAGGGTGCAATGAAGAGCAGTAAGAGGATGCTGCCTTCTTAATCTGTAGATGAATATAGATGGAGGTGGAATGAAATAATGCAGCAGACCTCCTTGGTCCTTAGCCTACAGAATTTGCTGTTTGGAACTGGCTGTCTTTAGACAAACAGAAACTGAAATAGTTAAACACTTTCTTCCTCAATGCTACAAGAAACAAACTTTAATAAAGGAAACTTTTGGTCAATTTTTTCCTATCCCACCTTTCAAAGATGGACTGCTTAAGTCAACAGAAAATATACCAGCATGCAGTTTTCTCCTTCCATTGCCACTCCTCATTCCTGCCTCTAAGTCATTACCAAATGTGCCATCTGAATCCACCACCCTGTTGTCCTCTTCTGAACATAAATAACCAATGGAGGAAAAGCTGCTAATCAAAACACTATTTCAGGAATGGGGTGAATTAGGCTGTCCATCATCTTTAAGCCCCTTCCTTTAAGCCCCTTGTTTTTTCCCCACATGTCATGCTACCATAAACCAAGATGGTAAGATGGTTTCTGGATGAATAGACAAGTGCCATCCTGAAATTCAATGAGTTTTTATAGTTTTCCATAGAATTTTTATTGAGTTTTATTCCAAAGGTTTGGGGCTTCATTATTTTTACAGTTTTGAGTACCGTCAGCATTGTTATTCTAGACAGTTGTATAACTATTTTAAAATAACTAAATAAATAAAGGGGGGGAAACACCAGGGTGATAAGAGGCATTGAGTCCCAAACAGCACACTTATTTAGAATTTATCTCATTTATTTATATAAGAAACAAATACCAACTTTCAGATTCTCTGTTTTGTTCAAATGTCAGTGGGAATTGGTCCTGTCATTCCATTAATTTACTAATTCAGTCTTGCACTAAGCTAACAAGAACCACAAAATAGAAGCATTTGTAGCACTGCTAACTAAGTGGTTTGTACTATTATGCAATTCAAATAGACCATTTAAAATTTACCAAGCACAGCTACTTCTATTACTCTGGACAAGACGTTTCATATTGTACTGCTTGTGATAGAGAGCTGTTTGCATTTAACTAGTCAGGGGCAGCATAGAATACTTTATTTTAAATGGTCAAGTGTGATTAGACACACAAGGAATTTGTCTCTGGTATAGAAGCTTTCAGTGTACATGGAAAACAACAGAGTAATAATAATCATAATAATGATACCAAAAGGACGAGGGGTAATAGTACTAGAGTCATACTACCTGTGTAAATATGTTTAGGCATAAGGCAGTACTGTGGGAATTAGGTGTTCAGCAGAGTGATGGCACGAGGGAAAATATGTCTCTGCATCCAGGAACCCAGTGTGAATTAATATGCTAGACCTCTAGCATTGTTGTGCAAAACCATGTAACACTGGTACAGGGTTGCAGTGTTCAAGTTTTTAGAGAAACATCAGCAGAAAGGCAATAGATGAGACTGACAAAAAACCATGCAGAGGTTGGATGCTCACATCAGCCTTAAATGGGCAGTAAGGGTCTCTGTAATGCCACTACTTGTCACCTGAAATTGCCTGACTTCCAATGTAATGGATTTGTGACTGTCATAGGATGCCATCAGCATTACAAGAAAACAAAACTTCCACAACAGTACAGCTAGAGGACAACTTAAACCTCTATTGCTATTGGGCTTGGGATGAAATGAAAGCAATGGCCTGGGGAAACTGCAGAAAAAACTATGCTGCTGGCACATATTTGTGCCATAAACAGATGTGGGACACAGCCTTAGGGAGCCATGAATATAGGCAAAACCACTTCTGTTGCATAGAAGTATATGATCCACTATTATACACTCCTTTGCAGGAGTCCGAGTGAGGTTGTTTTAAATTGTTTCAGGATTTACACTGTTTAAAAACTATACCAATGTTATGAAACTCTGCACCTTGTTTCAAATTCACTTAGTGTTCTGTACATTTTTGATGGCTGATCTTTGCAATAAGCTCGTATGTACACCATTGCTTCCATTGATGGACCTTATCATAGGTTGTTAGTGCCTTCCTGATCCTCGTTATCTTGCTTACTCAGGTGTCAAGATGTCATTGAAAGTACAGACAAGTAACATCACAAACAAGAATGATCCCAAGTCCATCAACTCCAGGGTCTTCATTGGGAACCTCAACACAGCAGTGGTCAAGAAGTCAGATGTAGAAACCATCTTCTCTAAATATGGCAGAGTGGTGGGCTGCTCTGTGCACAAAGGCTATGCATTTGTACAATATTCAAATGAAAGGCATGCACGGGCTGCTGTCCTAGGGGAGAATGGGAGAGTACTCGCCGGTCAGACTCTAGGTAAGGTCTCCTTGCATCTCTCTCTATCTTCCCCTGTATTTTCTAAGAAAACTGAAGATTGCTGTAGAATTGTAAAAAAGCACTTTTCATATCAGACTAAAATAAATATTCCCTAGTCATTCTGCAGTGAAATTTGTCTTCTACAGTAGAAGAATTTTTAAATATTTGAATTAAAATAGGAATTCATGCAAACATTGCTGTCCTAATAATATTTCAAGAGGAATGGCTTTTCAACCTTGGATTAAAGTCAAGGACCTCAGCAAACACAAAATGATAAGCTTGAAAACACTTCAGAGTCTCAAAACAATATAGAAGTGTAGTATTGGCTCTAGAAGACAAATATTAAGAAATCTTAAGATTCTTCAAAAGTCACTAACAATTTCTAAATGGGCACAGTGGATATAGATGTTCAGCTGCTTGGAAGTTATAATTTTTAATTGCTTCCTGGTAATGTACATGCTTTACCAGGGATTGCTTCCTGGTAAAATGCATGCTTTGTAATGCAGGATGTTCCAGGTTCAAAAGACATTTCTAGGGCCATTTAAATCAAAGAAGACCTCTCTGGTAAACAGTAACAGTAACAGAGTTGGAAGGGACCTTGGAGGTCATCTAGTCCAACCCCCTGCTCACCCAGGAGACCTGTACTAGGGATTAAAACCGCCGAACTGCCAACCTTTCTGATCGACAAGCTCAGTATCTTAGCCACTGAGCCACCTAGTCATTGTGCTTATAATCAAAGACATCTGCAACTAGCCACAATGATGCCAAAATGGCAAAAGTGACTTGTAATGTATCAGTGCAGGTTCTGCCCTTTAAATATTTGTGAAGGGACATTGCATGCAAGTATATTGTAAGGAAGAGAGTTTACATCACAACAGGCATTTCAGCCTCCCTCTCTATCTCTTCTGTGGATGTCTTCGCATTCAGTTTGAATGAAGCAGACAATCTCCAGCCTTGAGCCTCGTGCAACCCAATCGCCTGTTTTCTAAGGCACCTGCTACCTCTCTAACTGGACTGCTGAATTTTAGAAATACCGTGGTTTTGTGTGGGAAACAATTATAAAATAAATGGTTTTCTAATTCCTAGAATAGAGGGTCAATTTGATGTAGTGATTAAGGCATCAGGCTAGAAACTGGGAGACCATGAATTATGGTCTCACCTTAGGCACAAAGCCAGCTGGGTAACCTTGGGATAGTAGTCACTCTCACTCAGTTCTGGGATGGAGGCAGTGGCCAAACATTTCCAGAAAGCTTTGCCAAGAAAACAGCAGGGATTTGACAGTTACCAAAGTAAAAACTTACTTGAAGCCTCTCCCCACAAAAATCCTTGGAATAAGAATTATAGCTATCATATCTGGGCTGTAAATATCCAGGAGTATGACAGACATAACAAAATGAGTGTATCTCATTGCTACCAGCTAATAGCCAGGCAGCCCTTTGCAGTCTTGAAGTTGTTGCTCTTGACATAGCACATTTTGCCTCACCCCACTCCCAAAAAGACCCTAACATTCCCCTTGCCTCAGAGATGGAGGAAATTCCTCACAAGTCATGTGGTCCATTTACTGTACTTCTAAGCATCTTTCTACTTATTCCTTCTCACTGGTCCACCTACTTTCTTTATATGCTGGTTTTAGGAAATTCTTCAAATTGGTTCACTTTGTTGACAAATACAACAGTTCGACAATATAATAAAATAAAAGTTTATTCAACCAAATAAGCAATAACATACTGAATTTAAAAGAGTATAATCTGGGAAAAGGCATTTTTTTTCAAGTTTTCTTTTCATCTGTATTAAATTAAGATGTGACACCTTTTCAAGCATATCATTTAAAGTTTGTCTGAAGATTTCCACAACCCCCGGAAAGTTTTGCTTAAATGATTTAGAAAGGTACCATCCAAACAACTCAAAATGGGCAAAAATCATAAATATTTATTGTAAGGGGGTATCTAACTGTTGTCCAATGGATTTCTGGATTATCGCTACAAGAAACCCCCAAAACTGCTATTTTCAAGACAAATAATAACGATGAAATTTATTTATTTATTTACTTTATTCAGTTTCTATAGCATCTATGTCAATGACTCTGTGTGACTTGCAGTTCAAAAAAATATTACAATTAAGACACTAAACATTTTTAAACAATAAAAAAACAATAAAAACATCCAAAATAAGCATACCTATAGCAACTAAGATACTTGGTCAATTAGCAATACAGCCAGGAAATGGGGCCCCCATTTCGGCACCCCAGACTCAGGAACATAGCCAGATTTTTAGGCCCTTACCAAAGGCAAACACGGCTGGGGCCATTCAAATCTTCAAAGGGAGGATGCTCTATTGAGGGGCCACTGTAGAAAAAAATGATGTTCCACTCCATTGAGGGGCCACTGCAGAAAAAAAAACTTGTCTTCTGGTCCCCATCAGCTGACATTCTTTGGATGACAGGATCTGTAACATGCCCATTCTATTTGATCTAGCTGGATGACTAAAGACCCTGGAAAAAAGGCGGTCCCTCAGGTAACCTGGTCCAAAACCAAATAGGGTTTTAAAGGTTATAACCTTTAAATTGCACCCAGATATATACTGAAAACTAACACAGCTCAGGCAGAAGTGGTGTTACATGTGCCATATATCTGGCTCCATGTACTACCCGCGCAGCTGCATTTTGCCCCACTTGAAATTTCTGAATGCTCCTCAAGGACAGTCCCATGTACAGCATGTTACTGTAGTCTATACCAAAGGTTACAAGGACAGAGTTACTGTAAGCAGGGCCTCCCAGTCCAGTCATGGGTACAACTGGCGCACCACTCAAAAGTGTACACAGCTACCACCTCTTCTTCACAACAACCACCACCACCCAGAACCAGTGGTGGGTTGCCCTCAGTTCGCACCAGTTCTATAGAACTGGTAGTAAAACTGGCAGGAGGCTCCGCCTGCTGACCCCAATGTCATCAAAATGTGTGCATGTGCAGAAGAGCGCATGTGCGGCCCCATTGCGAACCGGTAGTAAAGGTAAGTAGAACCCACCCCTGCCCAGAACTGAAGATGGAAGAATCTTTTCTCTAGAGACTCCCAGCCACTCTGTCTTGCTTAGGCTGAGTCAAAGCCCGTTTCACCCTATTCATTCCCCAACACCCCCTAGATATTGAGATAGGATGTGCACAGCGTCACTGTGTTAGAAATACAGTGAACTAGATAGAAATAGAAAGGCCTTTGGTGTTGCACCAGAATATTACTTTCAGCGGAAGTTATTATTTTTTCTACTTTACTGTAATTAGCAAAGAACTCAAAGAATCAACCTCTGCTTATTATTAAATTACTTATCAGATACTTTGAAGCAAAAGCTACAGCAGGGGTGTCAAACTCAATTGCATCACGTGACATCACGTGACGTATCGCAACGTTTTTTGCCTTTGTGGAGCTGGGGTGGACATGGCCTGCACATGATGCATCCGGCCCACCGGTCACCAGTTTGACACCCCTGAGCTAAAAGCTTGTAAGCTCTAATTTCTACCTCACTCTGGTTACTTTTCTGCAATGTTATAATATCCTAATTTTCAACTTTATACTGCATATGCCTGTTAAACAAGACTAATTATTTATATTTTTTATATTTATATTTTGTAAAATATATTTTTTATATTTTTCCAACAAAATACAACAGCCCTTAATTAATCAACCCCATTTGGAATCTACAATAATCTCAACTAAATTAAAAGCAGCAGTAGCATGTTTCAAGGACAGCCAATCATAAATTAGCTCCTTTGGAACTGATCACAAGTAGACCAGTTACAAATTGACTGAGGCAAGGAACCAATCAGAAACTGGTTTTTCAAAATTCCAATGATGTGATCCAATTAGAGATTAGTTCTGTTACAAACACAAGAACTCAGTCAGTTCCTGCTCAATTGCCTGTGAGCTTCCAAGAAAGTACATTATACAGCAGATCACTTTCACTTCTCAAGATGCCAGCCATGCTTGCTGGCGAAGCATCAGGATACCAGATAATTAGACTATGGCCTATTAGCCTGGAAGCTCATCAACACTGGATTGATGCTTACTGTGAATGTCTGCATCGATATACTCCATAATTGGCTTCCTTGGAGTCCTCAGCCAGATCAAGACAATTTGGGAACAGCTTAAGCTATTTAAAGTGTTTATAATTACAAGCAACATTTGAAATGAAATTGGAAAATAAATGACAATTAGTGAAGATTTTGAAGCTTGCTATATTATGCACAAGTTGACATATTAACTGCCACATTTTATATTATGGAACTTTCCAGATATTCCTTAGGGCTAGCCTATGATCATGCCAAGACCTGGATAACTGCCATTATATCAGACTGATTTAGGAATGGCAAAAGTTGGCATGAATTCTCTCTTTCCCACTTAAGCAATTGTGAGTGCAGGGATAGGATGGGATCAAGAAGTCTTCCCAATGATGAGTTAGAGGCAGTATCACCTCTTTCAGAATAAATTGCATTCCAGTTGTTAAGCCACCTCTCTATTTTTTAGATGTAATTTTTTTAGATATAAACTTGTTTATTTTCATCATGATATCAAATCCATGCAATTATCAACAATATTATTGATTGTTTTATTTATTTGTTATTCAGTTTTGATAGCACCCAATTCCAGACTGACTCTGGATAGCTCACAATATAAAGAAAACACAGAAAACATAATGGAATAAATAAACAAGATAGAGAACCAACTAAATATCTATAATGGGCTGACAACGTACGGAAGCATATGTTAAGCACATTCAACATAGGATTCCATCACTCTACCCCAAAAGCTAGGAAAACAGCCAGGCTTTTAAGGCCTTCCAGATTAATATCAGGATGGGAACGATCTGGATCCTAGATGGGACTTCATTCCAGTGGGTAAGCTGGAACATAGAACCTGGATCCCAAGAGATGACTTACTGAGTGGACTTGGAATATGCTCAGTTTGTTGATTCTTTTTGGCAAGGAAGAAACCATGAAAGATAGGCAATTCTTCAAATAACCAAGCCCTATATCAAATAGGAGTTCATGGGTAATAACTTACACCTTGAATCATCCCTGGAAGCGAATTGGCAACCAGTGCAACTCATGCAGATAAGATGCCCATGATCACAGTGAGACAAGGCCACCATTACCTATGCCCCTGCTTTCTGAATCAGCTGAAGTTCCAAATGTTCTTCAAAGACAGGTTCATGTACAGCACATTGCAATAGTTGACCTATGAAATGATGGGTTCATAAGTAGGATCCTGCAATGTCACAATTGAGCAAGAAATGTAATAGGTGTTATGCAAAGGCCCTCTTGCCCATAATTGCCACCTGCTCTTCAAACAGGAGCTGTGAATACAAAAGGACAATACCTGCTGGAATTATCAAATATTAATAGCACCTCATTTCAAACTCCCTCTGGACATCTGATGATCTCATTTCATTTTGTTTGTTTTAATTTATACACCCAAAATAAGATAGTACAGGGCTAAAACAATCAATCATTGTCCACTTTCAAATTCGAGCCATTGTTCAGTGAAATAACTGGATGTGATCTAGATTAGTGTTTCTCAACTTCAGCAACTGAAAACATGTAGACTTCAACTCACAGAATTTAATACAAATTCTATTTTGATTAATACAAAACAGAATCCGTTTTGTATTAATCGATTAAGCTTAATGTTGTGGAGTTATGCTGAGATGGAGTATTTAACTAGTCTTGTATCTTGTATCTATTATTTTTACTTTGTTTTTAGTTTTTGTTTTTAGTTTTAGTTTTTAGTTAGTGTATTTTTTGCTATATTTAGCTGCATGTTGCCTTGAGGAATATAAAATTGAATTCTACCTTGTTATCCATTCAATATTTTTTTTTCATTTTCTCCTGTTTGTCTAGTAACAATGAATACTGCCAAACACAGCATTAGAAATAGTCAAGAGCCCAGTTAACAAGAACCTTTCCTGTCTAAAGATGTAGATCTCTCTGTCAGGCTTCGTTGTTATCTCCAAATAAATGAATTTCCAAATGCCCGATCTTTGAGGAAATTTTTCTCTTTATTGAGCATAACAAACTTACCCTGATTCAATGCGCAGTTAGCACTGAACTTTGGCCCCCGCAAAACCTCTCTTTCCGGTTCCCAATTCTCTGCATCTCATTGGCCATCTTCCAAGCCACTCTTCTCATCCCATCTCCGTCAGTTCACAGGAATGCCCCCCCCATCCCATCTCAGTGGAGACAGTTCTTCAGGGGAATTAAGTAGGTGAAAGTTCAAGCCTCTCCTCTCCTTCCTTATGGCAGCTTGCAAGCTGACACTCTCATTATCTAAGGTCTTAATATCCTCGGATATTTTTGTTTATAATATAATTGACCAAATATATGGTTATTATCTTCTAATGCCAAGCTCTTCTTTAAGAAAATTGCACAGGCATTGCATAAAATGCACAGCTTGGTTCTTGCGCCACCTGAGCTCCCTTCCTCAAGTGTGATGTGACTTTTTTGCAGCTAATTTCTTCCTGATGTGTGCAATTTGCTATAGATCGGTCTGACAGTTTGCTGAAAAAAACAGATGTTCTAGAAGCAGATGCCCAGGCATTGTCTAACATATTGCTTTTTCTTCAGCAATGCCATCAGTTGTTGAAAATAATGCCTTGGAAATGATGGCGATATTTGGTATACCGTGTGCTATAGCACCACTGAGAAGTCCCAAATCAAATTAGGCACAAGAAGTGGAAAACACTGTAGAAATAAAAAATAAAAACAAGCCAAAAGACTTATTCTCAGGGCTTTGCTGCCATGAGATACAACAAAAAAAAAAAAAAAAACCCACAAAAACCCTCCCATTTTCACTCATTATAAAAAGCAGCCTGTCCACCAATCAGCCATGAATAATCATGTAGTCCAAGAAGGGTTTTTAATCACAAGCAACTCAAAGTATAATGGACAAACCCTATTGAGAAACCACAGGATTTCCTCAGGGATAATCCTGATTACCTCCACTGTAAACATAATATGTGAGAGCCAGCTGGCTGGAAAAGTCTTTGTTGTTCCTGTGAAATTTAGTTCTGATCAAACTGTCTGATACTTGCATTCAGTTTAGCTATTAGAACTCTATGTCTATTAGAATAACAGAGTTGGAAGGAACCTTGGAGATCTTCTAGTCCAACCCCCTGCCCAGGCAGGAAACCCTACACCATTTCAGAGAAATGGTTATCCAACATTTTCTTAAAAATTTCCAGTGTTGGAGCATTCACAACTTCTGCAGGCAAGTTGTTCCACCTATTAATTGTTCTAACTGTCAGGAAATTTCTCCTTAGTTCAAAGTTGCTTCTCTCTTTGATTAGTTTCCACCCATTGGTTCTTGTTCTACTCTCAGGTGCTTTGGAGAATAGTTTGACTCCCTCTTCTTGTGGCAACCCCTGAGATATTGGAACACTGCTATCATGTCTCCCCTAGTCCTTCTTTTCATTAAACTAGCTCATTCTCTTTAATGCAGGATGCCCAGTTTTAACATGTTGGGAGTCATACAGAGGCAGTCCTCGACTTACAACCATTGTTTATCAACCATTTGTAGTTATAATCACACTAAAAAAGTTATTTATGATGGGTTGTCGCACTTATGACCATTACAGCATCCACATGTTCACATTATCCAAAATCGAGTGCTTGGCAACTGGCATATACTATAATTTACAAGTTGTAATGTCCAGGACAGATTTTATTTTCCAGGGCTCTAAGATCACCACACATGAGGACTACAGCCAAGAAATTAAAAGAGACTTACTCCTGGGGAGGAAAGCTATGGCAAACCTAGACAGCATACTAAAAAGCAGAGACATCATTCTGCCAACAAAAGTGTGTATAGTCAAGGCTATGGTTTTCCCAGTTGTATAGATGTGAAACATGGACCATAAGGAAGGCTGAGTGCCAAATTGAGGCCTTTGAACTATGGTACTAGAGAAGACTCCTGCGAGTCTCTTGGACTGCAAGGCAATCAAACCAGTCAGTCCTAGAGGAGATCAACCCTGACTGCTCTTTAGAAGGCCAGATCCTGAAGATGAATCTTTTGGTCACCTAATGAGAAGGAAGGACTCACTGGAGAAGAGCCTAATGCTGGGAACAATTGAGGGCAAAAGAAGAAGGGGACATCAGAGAATGAAGTGGCTGAAGCAGTCGGCGTGATCTTAAATGGTCTCCGGGGGATGGTAGAGGATAGGAAGGCCTGGAGGAATGTTGTCCATGGGGTCGCAATGGGTCAGGCATAACTTCGCAACTAACAACAAAGTGTCCAGGAATCATATGATCACCATTTGTGATCTTTCCTGTCAGCTTCTGACAAACAAAGTCAATGAGGGGAGCTAGGTTTGCTTACTGACCATGTGATTCTCTTAACAATCATGGCAAAAATAGTAAAAACAGACGTGATTCAGTTAACAGTGGAAATTCTGGTCCCAATTGTGACTACCTGTAGTACCTGTAGACTACCTGGTGGAGAGGGTGGGTAGTTTTAAATTTCTGGGCATTTATATCTCGGAGGACCTCTCATGGACTATGAATGCTAACATGCTTGTGAAGAAGGCAAAGAAGAAACTGTACTTCCTGAGAATGCTCAGGAACATAAATCTATCTCAGCATCTACTTCTGTCCTACTATCGCAGCACCATTGAGAGTGTCCTGACATACAGCATTCTTGCATGGTGTGGGAGCAGCTCTCTAGCGGACAAAAAAGCTCTATAGAGAATCATTAAAACTGCCCAGAATATCATCGGACTCCAGCTACCAGCCCTGGACGACATCTTCGAATCTCACTGTTTGAGAAAGTTGCATAACATTCTCAGAGACTCTTCCCATCCTGCTTACAATCTTTTTGGACTGTTGCCTTCTGGCAGAAGATACAGAACAATTAAAACTTGGACCACACATTTTCTGAATAGTTTTTATCCCAGAGCTATAATTGCACTCAACAATGAACTAAAGGGCTACCATCAGTGAGCTGTTGGACAGTATTACTTGGTCTGTTGTGTGGATGTTTGGGTTGTTTAGGGGTGGAGAATTGTGGTGGGTGGGAGTGTGCTTGGGGATTGTCATGTGTGTTGGACCTGGTCTTTGGGTGTTAAGTGAATTTTGTTATTTATAAATAAAGTTATTTATTTATTTACTTTGATAAAATCTTTGCTGCTGTTTGAGAAGTTACACGGACATTTCTGGCCCAGATCCTATCTGCCCCCATATGAAGAAGCAAGAGGCCCTGTTGCTTGCATCCGTCTTTATTCAAGTCTTCTTGTCTATCCTTATTTAAAGGATCTAGGCAGGAGAGGAGATTTTGAGGGCTGCAAAGGGAAGGAAATAGCAATAGAATAGAATAATAAAATAGACTTCTTTATTGGCCAAGTGTAATTGGACACACAAGGAATTTGTCTTTGGTGCATATGCTCCCAGTGTACATAAAGAAAAATAAAATACATTCATCAAGAATCATAAGATACAACACTTAGTGATAGTCATAGGTTACTAATAAGCAATCAAGTCATGCTAGGAAACAAATAAAACAATATAAATTGTAAAGATACAAGCAACATGGTTATAGTCATAAGTGGGAAGAGATAGGTACTAGGAAGGATGAGAAGAACAATAGTAATACAGTCTTAGCAGAGGTGGGCGTCAAATACTGTAACAACTGGTTTGCCCGGAACCGAAAATGTGAGCGCATGTGATTGCGATGCAGTCATTGGTATATAGAGAAAAGAGAAGAGGAGAGAGCACACAGCCCTGGGGGGCTCCTGTGCTAATTGTACAGGTATCTGATGTGATTTTGTCTAGATTCACCTGCTGCTTCCTGTCTGTTAGGAAGCTTATGATCCATTTACAAGTGTGATCAGGTACAGCTAGCTGATTTAGTTTAGTTAGAAGAATATCTGGAATGATGGTATTGAATGCTGAGCTGAAATAGCAATAGCACTTAGACTTATATACCGCTTTACAGTGCTTTACAGCCCTCTCTAAGCAGTTGACAGAGCCAACATATTGCCCCCAACAATTCGGGGCCTCATTTTACCCACCTCGGAAGGATGGAAGGATGAGTCAACCTTGAGCCTGGTGAGATTCTGGCAGTTAGCAGAAGTAGCCTGCAGTACTGCACTCTAACCACTGCACCACCAAGGCTCATCTCATCTCAACTCATTTCTCTCTCTCAGTGGTTTCAGCCAAATCTGCTTCAGTGAGTGACTGGGGGGGGGAGTTTCTCTCTTTCTGCCTTATTGAGCAAGTGATTGGTGTGAATTTAATGTGCTGCATTCATTTATGTTTGCTGTAACAAGACTAATTTTATACTATAAACCTTTTGCAAAGCCAGCATATAAAGGGTTGTAGATTGACTCTGAATCCATTTGAATAATACATTTTACCTATTTTGATTTGCTTGGGAAGCATAGGACTCCAATGAACAATTTGACTTGGAAAATAAATTTGATTTGGAAATAGGATTGAACTGCAAACCAAATCTTTACACAGACCTGGTAAATAAATTCCTATAAGCTGATTAAATAAGCAAATGGCTACATATTGGTATTTCACAGGGAACTTAAAGGATGTGTTAACATAGCAAGTTCGCATCCTGTAGTACACAACTGAGAGTGCAGGAAGCAATACTGAGAAATCTTTTACGTATCTTTTAAAAAGCCTGGACTTCAGAATAGGGAGTTAGCTGAGTATACTGAGATGGTTCTGCTATTAGCAATGTAAACCATAATGAGCTGGCTAACTGGAGTATCTTGTCTGTACCATTTTCTGCAGTGCTTGTATCCATTCAAACCAATATTATGCAGGCATTAGCTATATCTACAAGTATAGTAGCTTTATCTACTGAACTCTACAGCTATATCTATTAGTTATATCTACAGGTAGTCCTTGATTTACAACCATTTGTTTAGAGATCATTCAAAGTTATGGCAGCACTGAAAAACGTGACTTATGAGCCCTTTTCACACTTACAACTGTTGCAGCATCCCCATAGTTATGTGATCAAAATTCAGATGTTTGGCAATTGGTGTGTATTTACACTTGCAGTGCTTCAGTGTAATGTGATCAACTTTTGTGACCTTCTGACAAGCAAAATCAATGGGGAAGCCACATTCTTTTAACTTCCATATCACCAATTTAACAACTGCAGTGATAATTTAAAACATGTGGCAAAAAAGTTCATAAAAATGGGACAAAACTCACTTAACACCTACTTTGCCTAGCAATGGAAATGCTGGGCTCAGTTACGGTCGTAATTCCAGGACTACCTGTATTGCAATGCTATATGGGGAAATTGTCCTGTATATGTTTCTGATGAAAACATCCTTTTTTTTTAAAGGGGTGGGGAGTGAAAAATGATAGTTTGACATTATCTTATTAGGAATTGGTTAAGGAGTGTGTGCCAACATCCTGTCTTTCACTGCCTACAGTCTCATCTCCAGCACTCTGCAGCCCTCCCAGGATTCAGTTCAATCTCCAAGGAAGGCACCAGCAACCAATTCCTCCCATTGGGCTTTTTCAGAAAAAAAAATAGTGGATTATCTTGGCAGACAGGGAGATTTTGATGTGATGCTTTCAGATCTGTAACAGCAAATAGCAACAGCACCCTCCACCACTTCCAATATTAAGACAAATCACCATCAAGAAAAATTTGAAATACTCAAGCCTTTTGAGAAGAAGATGGGGGAAAAACAGAAACCTCTTTCACAAGCAAACTTTCCTAGGAAGTTTCAAAGCAGTTTTTTGGCAGAGCTTTAATATCAGGCAATATTATTATTTTTTTTAGGATAGGTTACTGGCCAATCAATATGAGCAAAATAGTATCTGTGCATTTGGGAGGATTAGTGAGTATTCAAAGCTGACTCCTCAGCATGAAAATAGCAGATTGAGATTTGGGTTAGAACTTCAGCAAGGAAAGAAATGTTTCCACCAATATTTTCCAAACTTGGCAATTTTAATGTGTGTGGACTTTAACTCACAAAATTTCCAGTCAGCATCATAAAGTTGCCAAGTTTGAAAAACACTGGTTGAAACTCTCCCTTCCTCTTGTCTATGGCCATGATTCTGATTCCTTCCTGAGCATTCAGAAACCTAGCCGTCTTCCATATTAAAACAAATATTTTTAATGCTGGTCCATAGTTTCTTTTTTAGACTCTTGGAAGAAATTCTTAGTCTGATTCAAGCTGGGTTTTCCAAAGAACACAAGACAGTTGCTAGAAGCAGAACAATAAAGGAGAATATTTGTACTTCAGGGTTAAAATGTGGGGTCCTTGGTGCTCTCTGAGCTTGGTTGTTTTGTTGCAGATGTTTCATTACCCAACCTAGGTAACATCTTCTGTGCTTGCAAATGTTTCATTACTCAAAAATAGGATGTTACCTAGTTTAGGTAATGAAACATCTTCTACAAGAAAACAACCAAGCTCAGAGAGTACCAAGGATCTCTCAGAAGAACAAGACAAACAAGTCACAATAATCAAAGGTGGCTACAAGTTACAGTTTAAAAGCAGTTACTTTTTTAGAGGAGTCTTATGGTTGTTCCTAGAAAATGTGTGAACTTAGCCTCCCTTGCCCAGTAGAGAGGAGATGTGGTTTGGCTTTCTTGTGAGGTTTTGCCATCTTTTATCATTTGTCAGTTGAAGTGGTGACCTCAGGGTAAAGGTTTTATGTGAGGAAATCTATCATAGAAATGAGGAACTTTCAATATCTAGAAGGGATTTTCTTTGTTTAATTAAGTTGCGTTGCCAATTTCTAAGATACGCTTTGTCAATTTCAACCTATTTCAACCCCTTCAGTTGTCTGGGGTTCACTGGGAGGTTAGGGGGGAAGGAGGGAGGGCAAAGGGTGGCATGAGGCTTTGGCTTCCTACAAGGCCTTTAATATAATAAATGTTAACTTTTCAGACTTCTATTCCCAATGTATGGAAGAGCCAAATAGAATAGCCCCATAGTTCCTAGTTGAAACAAACTGCTTAGTTTTTTGTTTTTTTTTAACATGAGGTGTTGAAATATCACCCACTGAGAAGCTCAAGTCACCTGGAGTAAGCTGAGAATTGTTGTTGAATATAGCATTTCAATCAGGAATTGACATTTTTGATCTCCCAGTAGGTGGTAGCAATACTGAAGACAGCAGGAGCATTAGACATACCTCTGCAGAGGCAGAAAACCTATTCCCTTCCTTGCAAAGACGGGTATATGGCTTGAAATAAGAACTCCAACATTTTACTTCATTTTGCTTTTGCTTTATTAAGGGGAAAACAGTTGTTTGAAACAACACATTCTGTCCTCTGATTGTCTTTTGCAAAGTTAGAACAAAACTAAAATATAATTTTAAGAATGTCAGATGAGGCTACAATACATGTATATAAAACAGTGGTGAAATCCAAATTTTTTTACTACTGGTTCTGTGGGTGTAGCTTGGTGGGCATGGCTTGGTGGGCATGGCAGGGAAAGGATACTGCAAAATCTCCATTCTCACCCCACTCCAGGGAAAGGATACTGCAAAATCCCCATTCCTTCCCTATTCCTGAGAGAAAGATATTGCAAAATCTCCATTCCCACCCCACTCTGGGGCCAGCCAGAGGTGGCATTTGCCAGTTCTCCGAACTATTCAAAATTTCCGCTACCGGTTCTCCAGAACCTGACAGAACCTGCTGGATTTCACCCCTGATATAAAATGGTTCTATTCATTTATTTTGCATCTACTCATTACTAGACAGTTGAATCTTTTAAATATATATATAATCATATAATGTTGAATGAAAAAGGCACAAAAGTCAAGAAAATAAAAAATAGAAATGACACACACATAGTTTTGAGTATATATAAACAACTTTGTAAACTTAAAGAATGCAAAAATTTAAACATCCATACTTCTATTCTTTTATATATACAGTACAATATACAGTCATTTTTTTAGTAGTTAATTGCTTGACATAACTAAAAATTGAGATAGTAAAATTGTCTTTAATTAAAAAATCCTTTGAATCTCTTTGCCCTTGTGCTATTTGAGGGTGCTGTATTGACTTCCAGTAAATTTCTGAATATTGTTCCAACGTTCGTTTAAACTTTTAGAACCTAAATGGTTTAGCTCCTAGATACTTGCAGCATCACCTCCAGATAAGAACTGATCCATTTAGCTCCCTCATATTAGTTGGGGATATCCAACTTCTGAATCTATGAAACCTGAGATCTGTGGGGGCTTAGGAGCAATGCTTTTGTACGATGTTTCCCCTATATGAAGAAGCCTCCCATTGGAGGTCAAACTGACACCAACCTGTGGCCTTTCAAAAAGCTACCCAAGGCTTTAAAAATGAATGTGTGCATTTGTGCCACTGCATTGTAATGTTTACAACTGGTAGATTTGTATAGTTTCAAAGTTTACTGTGTTATGTTTCTGTGAATGTATACTATTCAAAGCCATATAATTTCAATAGTATGTAAATACAATAGACAAACAGATTGAACTAAAATTGATCAAGCCACTATGGATTACTTTAGTCTAATGCACGGGTGTCAAATTCATGGTGTCACATTGCCATCACGTGATGTTTCACAACATTTTTTCTCTTCACGGAGCTGGGGTGGGTGTGGCCTGTGTGTGACACATCTGGCCCATGGGCCGCCAGTTTGCTACCCCCGGTCTAATGTATCAATTGAGGGGTAGGATTCCTAAAAGCAGATGTTCCCATCCAGGCATTGATCCAGATCCTAGCCTGTTTCACATTATTAAGATGCTGTATTATATCTTCACATTATGCCATAGGACCACAATGATCTGGGTCTACGTGCAAATCATCACTGATATTGCACCATCTTTCACAGATCATGTAGGAATGACCCACCCTTTTCTTATGCTTTGCTTCTATTAAGCAGTACCTTTTTACATTTAAATTGCTTTGTTTAGTTTCTATTAAGGCAGTGAAAAGTGGTTATATGTCTTAGTCTCCACTGAACCCATTGGAATGGAGGGTAGGGCAAATTTTCTTGGCAGATCAAAGCATCCGATTCAGTCTTTCAGTGCTGAAATTAAGAAACATCCCTTCAATTATAACAGGTGACATTTGACCTGCACAGCTTTTAGCATGGGTATTTTGGAAGAGGAGTTTAAAGTAACATAAACAATGTGTTATTAAGGAGCCTGACTATCTTTTCCTATGCTTGTCATAGGAAGGCACACTTTTAGTTATAATATCTATGACTTAGGTGGGTGTTGAATTCTTCATGAATCAATTTTTCTAAGTGGTTCAAGGTCCTGCAAATAGTGAGGGAGCAAGAAGGAGATCTATTCTTGTTCATAATGGACTCTGATGATTATTGTGTGCATAAGGCTTAAGGTGACTTATCTTCCTTATATGGGATAGATTTTTGTATGAGTTTAAGGCTTTGATCATGTGAAAATATATTTAATTGTATTTGATGAATTAATTGATGAATTACTTAGATGGGAAATGATTAATGGGACCACAGGACTTATTGAAAATCATTGCAGAATATAAATATACCATATACTGTATATTTTTCACAAAAAAGAAAACACTATTGCTTCTCTGAATATAACAAGTATAGCTGAAGAAAATAACTGCTGTCCAGTATTAAAACAAAATTATGTAGCAAACCCTGACCCCAAAAGAATTGTTAAAAATAGCTTAAATTTGTTTTGAATGTTTGCCTTAAGGACAGATAGGGAAAGATACTACAGTAATTCCAAACCATTATTCGTTGCAGATATAAACATGGCTGGAGAACCGAAGCCCAACAGACCAAAAGGACTAAAGAGAACAGCATCTGCCTTGTACAGGTAGGGTTGCTGAGGATTTTACCAGGGCTATTCACCATACCTGTATTTAATCATGCATGATGGCAGCCTATCAGAGCCTACTATCCTAGGCTGCAGCTGTCAGAATTCTTCAGCAGCCTAGTGAGAAATAGGCCTGATACCTTTTGACCCCCAGAATTGTTGAAGGCAAACCTGGAAACCATGTAAGCCTAGGCCAGGGGTGTCAAACTCACGACGACACATCGTCACATGACTTATCACAACTTTTCCCCCTTTGCTAAAATGGGGGTGGGCGTGGCCAGCGCATGACACATCTGGGCCATGAGTTTGACACCCCGATCTAGACTTTTGGTAAATAAATGGGTCTTTGAGCAAGATTGCATGCAGTTGGCAAAGGCAATGAAGTTCAAACAGCAGCAAATGGCATATGGCAGGAGTTTGGAAGTGAAAATTAGGAGAAGGGAATGAAAGAGGAAAAGGATTAAGCAAAAAGTAGGACTTTCTGACAACAGAAGGGGAAATTAGTGTCAGATTTGAATATAGTAGGATAGAAGGATGATGTTATCAATGCAATTGGAAGAGTAACATGACGGTCATAGAATACTAAATTTATCAAGAAATAGATAAATAGTAGAAGGAAGTGGAAAGTGTTGAGACAGATATTAGAGACGGTGATGGCAGAAAAGAGATTGGAATAGATTGTTTATCCAGAAATAGATTGAACATTATAGAAGATGACACAATCATCGGCAGCAAACAAAATGAGAAATCAGCTGAGGGGTAGAATTTAGCAGAGACTTAGCATCATTGAAAAGTGACAGGCAGAAATCTGAGGCTTCAAGAAGCTGATTTGGATCATAAGACAAGAGCAGTAGAGAAGCATGTAAATAGATAAGTCAGCCAACTCTTGTTCTCTCCAGGTATGTAACATTACAAGTGAAATATAATGCATGGAAGCAATAAGCCATGGAAGGGAATAAGAGTGATGAATAGTTAATGGCAAAGAAGACCTGCTGATGGTAAACACAAGAAAGGATGTCAAAACATTAGATTAAATGACTGGATCATCTTGTCTTTCCACCACAACTTTTCCTATCTGATGTCCTCAAAATACTAGAGCAAATGTCAAGCTAGCTGGAAATTCTGAGACTTGAAGTTCAACTGATATAGAAAAAGCAGTATACAGATATTTACATACCCTGTTTTGGGCATCCATTACAGAGTAGAGAATTATTTGTTAACGTAATTGTGATGACAATAGTACAGATTGGTATAAACTAAGAAGTAGATTTTAGACTGGGTTCTGCCCAATTGTGGTTTTTGCATAATGATAGCCAAATAAAAAACTAAATTATCTTCAACCTAATTCTAGCTACATCACAGTACATGTAAAAACATTTACTGAGGTTTTCATCCTTTGCCCATCACTGTTACTAAACAGCAGTCTTGTCAATAATTTTTTCCATTTTGCTCTTTCATCATATTTATTACTTCAGATAAATATTAGTTGCTCCTCGAGGTAGTTCTACAAAAGGAAAAAGTTCTGAAGATTAAAGGAAAGGCATGTTCTGCCTTGTTTTTATCATCCTTGGGCTTTTTCCTCAGCCCAGGAGGATGTTTGGCTTCATCCTTGTTATGTTCTCTTCACCCAGCTAGACAGACACATCAAACACTTCCATTACTAGAAGCTGAATAAAATGTAATCATGTGTAATAACAAATAATATGGCAAATTGGGACACTTACACAAGTATAGGTTTTACTTACTTTTTAGCAGATCTCATGAACATATCAGCACAACACACTTGCTATAGCCATAGCAACAGGATGAAATGTTTAATGGCATCAAGTGCCACTGTTAAGATATTTATTTTGCTGTGGGCACATCGTACATAATTGCTCTGATCCCTATTTGTTTTGTGATTTAATTTAACTCTACCGTGCCCTACTGAAATTTTAGAGTAAAGGACAATATAGGTCTTACGTAACGTATTACATGGAACAGGTAATATTCCAGGTGATTTGCATGGATAATTCAGAATTCTTTGATATTTTGAATTCTGGGATTCTAGATGAATAGAAAAGGGGGATTTTTTTCTGATCAAATCCATTCTTGTTCCTGCTGCATTAAAGTGATGACCATAGCCATTGTTTTAAGACTCATGGGTCAATTAAAGTCATCTGTGCTGATGGAGCATTGCATTTTGAACATTTGCATATCCCTAAAATAATCATTTTGAAGAAATCTGTTTACATTATTTCCTCAGAGAGGATGCTAGCTTGATGTTAGAACAGCATGATTATAGGAGGTAGTCCTCTTACAACCTCTATCTGCTTCCTGTAATTATTGGATGTCCTTGCATTACATATAATCAAACATTTTGCTTAAAAATTGGCCAACCAGGTAATCAGAGGCACCTTTTTGGCAAACTGAAAGGTTTTTAATTTCTCTAGTTGTCTAACAGACTAACAATTGTAATTTTATTAATTGCATTAAGTTTTATGTCATCTTTGATTAAGAGTGACATAACAGTAAATATAAATTGATTGTACTAGTGGATTTTATGGAACAATATAGGAAACTTTGACTCAGCCCTTTGATAAATCTGAGACCTGGTCAAACAATCTATGCTGAAAGATCTTATAAAACTATGTTGGATTCTAATCAAATATCTGCAATGTCATATCTAGCCAAATGGAGTAACTTCAAACTAAGCACAGCATGGTTAGGCTAGAATGAACCTGGATGAAAGAAAGCTGAAAAAACCCAATCAAAATACTTTGGAATAATAAATGGAATGTGAGGGATAATGGCTATCTTTAGAGAGAAATATATTCTCAATTATGCCTTTGCATCCATATTGAAATGGAAATGTTCTTGTGGACTTTTTTTTTTAATTGCAAACCAGTGAAAAAAACATTTATAGTTGAGGATATACACAAGATTTGATTTCTCTATCTCTAGTTAGAGTTAGTAAGTTAGTACCCCAGTTCTAAGTATACTATTTTGGAAGTAAGGTCCAAAATATTTATTTGCATTCCTAGAAGAGTAATTCAGCTAACAAATGATATTCAATCTTCTCAAGATTGAGGATTGCATTTCTCCCAGGAGATCTTGGCAGCCATTATGGGACATCCAGCTAAGAAACAGCACCTAAGAAAAACAGAGGACAGTGGGTAGGACACTGATTGTTTCTCAGACATCTCTTCTTCTCCTTCTCCAGCTCTTCTAAGTAGCAGGCTGCCACAGAAGAGTGAAGTAGCTCTTATTAGAGTTCTGATCTGATTTCCCACATAGGAGCTTTGCAATTAATCTGATGTCACAGAGCATTAGTCTAAAGGTGGCATGCAGCTCTAAGGCTACATGATGAGCACTCCTGTCTCAATAGATAATAAGAGTTAGATTATACTGAGGTGGTGCAGTGGTTAGAATGCAATACTTCAGGCTACTTCTGCTGATCACCAGCTGCCAGCAGGTTGGCTATACCAGTAACAGCAAGTAAATCTTCCCTGTCTTTCTCCTCCCTTCCCTTCCCCATTCAGGCAGCATCATACATCCATTCTCTCTTCTATTCACCATTTCTCTCTGTGTTCTAAATAAATGCACACTCAGACTCCATTTTTCCATCATTTGTTTCCCATTCTTTTCCTCTGTCGCTTATACACTTTGGCTGGATTTTCATACTATACAAAACACTAAGCCCAGGCTAACACAACTTGATTTCAAAGTTTGCTTAACAAGTTGTATCCGAATATATCAATCAAATTACTGTATAGCTAAAAATGTTGGGCTGGCTCAAAAATCCTGCAGCTCTTCCCCACAATACTAATTATGTGCCATCAAACTGGTGTTGACTCTTAGCATCAATACCTTTATGGATACATCCTTCCTGCCAGCCTCTTTAAGGTCAAAGTATCCAACCCATTTTAGCTCATCTGGTATGTTGTATAAATCCAGCCAGTGAGGCACAAACCACAGAACAAGGCTGTTATTCTTAGCAGGGGTGGGTTCTACTTACCTTTACTATCGGTTCGCAACAGGGACACACGTGCACTCTTCTGCACATGTGCAGAAGCTTCTGTGCATGCGCAGAAGCATTCTGATGATGTTGGGGTCAGTGGGCGGAGCCTCCCACCAATTTTACTAGTGGTTCCTTAGAACCGGTGCAAATCGGGGGCAATCCACCACTGATTCTTAGGGATATTTTGACCACACTGATTTGCCCCAGTCTCTTATCTGATATATTCAAGATCTCATGGACTGGAAATTCATAAGACTTATATGGAAATTCTCTGAAGTATTAGACCATTGGGTGGGGATAACAGATGAAGCTGTTAGGCTATTCCCAGTCCTTTGAGTGCCAGCAAATTGACCAACCTTGTTTCAAGGAGCTGCACTTGTTCTATTTGTCATGTCATTCTGTGAGGCTCTGGAAGGAAATCGATTTCTCTGATGCCCCTGCTTCACTTTTTGATACAGTCTCAGAGTAGGAGTAACCAGAAAGCAATTATAGGAATATAGCTAAGAGGAACTCTGTCAGCAAAAAAAAGAAAGCAAGCATTATTCTATCTCATTTGTCAAATGGTAGTTAGCAAGAAAGGAAATGTTCCCTCCCCACAAGCATCAGCATCAAAGAGATCAGCAGTTAGCCAGGAATCTTATTCAGAGCTCAGATGAAAAAAGAGTTATTTCTTAATCATTTCAACTATTGAAGAATTAAAGAATAAATAGCAGCAATTATTTATGGCTAGCTCAAGACTTAGACTTTCTTTCCTTTAGTAATAACCTCCTGCTTATAGACTCAGCAGGGTGGTAGCTTCTAAAAGTGGACCTTAACTTTGGAAAAGAATGCAAGGCTTGCTAGCCTAGATGGGAGGGACCTGTAGCCCTACAGGTGGACTGAGGTAAATAGACGGTAGGTAAATTAGGCTGTGTAAAGTACTCTGTTCTTCTTTGAGACATTATCTTAGTCCACATTGTGTTGTGGCCCACCAGCAGCCAGCAGAGCTGATAGCAGAGTCAGACAGTGAGGAGATTGGGGAGGAACTTGGGAGCCGGGGAAAGCTCAGACGAGGGCTCTGTGTCAGAGGCAGAGAGGGAGTTAGACAGCAGCAAGGCAGAGAAAAGCTGGAGCCCATTCCCAGTGTGCGCATGCGCGGAGCTGCCAGAAGACAAGAACAACTCAGAAAGCAGGGCCGACTTGGGAGTAAAGCCACACCTTGAAGGTGAATTGGCCCCTCCCATAGGAAATAAAAGAGGAGCAAACATGGAGTGGGCTTTTGCAGGAAACAATTCATTTGTTCCATGACTCTGAGAGACTGTGACAAGTTTTGCTTTGTACTGCAGTTGTAAACAAGTTACATGGCAGCTTGCCAAACAAGATAAGGTGTGCTGAGAAATATTCCTTTGAAAAACTGTTTGGACAAACCTTGCTGACTGTGAATGAATGTAATTCAAAGTCAGGTAAAGAAAAGAGGTTTTGCCAGGATCAATTCCTGCTTCCTGCTTGTTAAGGGAGCCTAGGTCGGAACACAGTGTTAAAATAATCTGATTCAAAGTATAAGAGCCCTGGTGGTGCAGCAGACTAAAGCACTGTTATTAACATCAGCTGCCTGCAATTACTGCAAGTTCAAATCTCACCAGGTTCAAGGTTGACTCAGCCTTCCATCCTTTCTAAGGTAGGTAAAATGAGGACCCGGATTGTGGGGGCAATAAACTGACTTTGTATAAATATACAAAAGTATGAAGGCTATTGCTTAACGCATTGTAAGCCGCCCCGAGTCTCCGGAGAAGGGCGGCATATAAATCAATTTTTTTAAAAAATGAAGAAAATTGTTTGTTTATTTTTCTGCCTTGAATTTTGCCCTGGCATGTGCAACATTCATATAGAGTCTCTTCTGAACATCCAGGTAGAAGCTAGATGACAGCCCTGAAATAACACTTGGAAGGGGAGTTTTACTTGGAAAGAAAATTTTGAGGCTATGTTGAAGTTTTTGTGCAAAGTTGCACAAGGCCTTAAAAGGCCTATTGCTGAGCACATTGTAAGCCGCCCTGAGTCTTCAGAGAAGGGCGGCATATAAATCAAATAAAAAAAATAAAAAAAAATAAACTAATAGCATGGGAGAAAGAACAGCTGAACAAATATGGCATAGCAGTCCCTGGAAATATAATACAGGATATTTTTGAGCATGATTGTCTTTATTATAACAATGATAAAACCTCATCTGACTTGTCTGGAAAGGAATTTGAACACTAAGAATAGCAAACAAGCAATGTAAGAATAGCAAACAAGCAAAGCAGGACTGTCGGTGGGAGGGGCAGATATGGTGGGAGCAGGGGGCCACATCATGTTGTGGGGGCACGTGCCCGCTGTCTCCAAGCGGTGACGTGCTCCGGCCCCCAATGCTCACCTCGTTCCCTGGGTTGTTCAGAGTCTCAGAGCCCTGGTCTTAGGCTGATGCTGTGCAACGCCAGGTCCGTGGTTAACAAAGCCCCCCTCATCTGTGAGCTGATTCAGGAGGGGGAGCAGACCTGGTGGGTATTACAGAGACCTGGTTGGGCCAGGAAGGGGGGTCCCCCTCGTTGAGATGTGCCCACCGTTCCATGCATTTCATCAGCCGAGGGCCCAGGATAGGGGTGGGGGAGTGGCGGTTATTGGAAGGCCTCAATCCTAGGGAGGCCACTGTACCTCAGATAGCCGGATGTGAGTCTCTTCTTGTGAAGTGGGGCCATGGGATGCAGGTGGGCTTGCTGATTGCATACCTGGCTCTCTGCTGCATGGCAGCGGCCCTGTCCGAGCTCCTCAACGTCATAGCCGGGGTGGCAGTTGATACCCCCAGGCTTTTGGTCATGGGGGATTTCAACCTGCCATCCATCGGTGAAACGTCGGAAGTGGCTCGGGAGTTCATGGCTTCCATGACAGCCATGGACCTGACCCAGTTAATTCATGGCCCTACTCACACAAGACGACACACCCTGGACTTGGTTTTTGTCTCTGGTCAGTGGTTGAATGGTCTAGATACAGGGGATATAGTCATCGAACCCTTGTCATGGTCAGACCATTCTCTCCTTAGACTTGACTTCCTGACCACTACATCCCACCGCAGGGAGGCGGAACCAACTAGGTGGTTCTGCCCCAGGCACCTGATGGATCCTGATAGGTTCCAAATGGAGCTTGGGCCATTCCCTGAGACTCTGGCTCATGACTTGACGGAAGACCTGGTGGCCGCCTGGGATAGGGCGGCCACTGGTGCTTTAGATCGGGTCGTGCCTTTACGGCCTCTGACCCGGCGCCGAATTGGCCCAGTTCCTTGGTTCTCTGAGGAGCTGAGGGAGATGAAGCGCTGGAAAAGACGCCTAGAGAGTAGTTGGAGGGCTAGTCATTCTGGATCTGACCGAGCACTAGTGAGACCTACTTAGTGGCGATAAAAGCGGCAAAGTGTAACTACTTTTCCGCTCTTATCGCGTCGGCAGATAATCGCCCAGCTGCCCTGTTTAGGGTGCCCTTCTCCACCTGGGAGCGCAGGAAGACCCCTTGCAAGGGCGTGCTGAGGATTTTGCGTATTATCTGCACAATAAAATTGCTCAAATTCGGGACGGACTGGACTCTGACTGAGTGGGTTCAGGTGAGGTGTCCGAGGCGGGTCTTGAGAATGTTATCTGGGAGGAGTTTGATCCTTTGACTCCCGAGGACGTGGACAGGATGCTGGGGAGGTTGAACGCAACCACATGTTTATTGGACCCATGTCCCTCCTGGCTGGTGCTGGCTACCTGGGAGGTTACACGAGGCTGGCTCCAGAGGATTATAAACACTTCCTTGAGTGAGGGTTTCTTACCTCCCGCCTTGAAAGAGGCGGTGGTGAGGCCCCTCCTCAAGAAGCCTTCTCTGAATCCGGCTGTTTTGGCAAATTACCATCCTGTCTCCAACCTTCGCTTTGTGGCGAAAGTTGTTGAGAGTGTGGTTGTGCAATAGCTCCCACAATACCTGGATGAAAGTGTCTATCTGGATCCGTTCTAGTCTGGCTTCAGGCCTGGGTACAGCACGGAAACAGCATTGGTCGCGTTGGTTGATGATCTCTGGAGGGCTCGGGACAGGGGATGTTCCTCTGTTCTGGTCCTATTAGATCTCTCAGTGGCTTTTGATACCATCAACCATGGTATCATGTTGCGCCGGCTGGAGGGGTTGGGAGTGGGAGGCACCGTCTTACGGTGGTTCTCCTCCTATCTCTCCAACCAGTTGCAGTCCGTGTTGGCAGGGGGGCAGAGGTCGACCTCGAGGCACCTTGTTTGTGGGGTGCCACAAGGGTCGGTCCTCTCGCCTCTCCTGTTCAACATTTATGTGAAGCTGCTGGGTGAGATCATCCGTGGATTTGGTGTGCGGTGCCATCTGTACGCTGATGACACTCAGCTGTACATCTCCACCCCAGACCACCCCAATGACGCCCTTGAAGTGATGTCCCGGTGCCTGGAGGCCGTACGGGTCTGGATGGGGAGGAACAGGCTCCAACTCAATCCCTCCAAGACCGAGTGGCTGTGGCTGCCGGCATCCCAATATAGCTAGCTGGTGCCATCGCTGGCTATTGGGGGCGAGTCATTTGCCCCCACAGAGAGGGCTCGTAACTTGGGCATCCTCCTGGATGCACAGCTATCTTTAGAAGAGCATATGACGGCTGTGGCCAGGGAGGCTTTTTATCAGGTTCGCTTGATACGCCAGTTGCATCCCTTTCTAGATTGGGACTCCTTATGCCCTCCTCATGCCCTCGCCACCTCTCGCCTGGACTACTGCAATGCTTTCTACATGGGGCTCCCCTTGAGGAGCACCCAGAGGTTCCAGCTGGTCCAGAATGCAGCCGTGTGGGTAATTATGGGGGCGACATGGCGCTCCCATATAACACCTCTCCTGCGCGAGCTGCACTGGCTCCCGGTGGTCTTCCAGGTGTGCTTCAAGGTATTGGTTCTCATCTTTAAAGCGCTCCATGGCTTAGGGCCCGGATATTTACGAGACCACCTTCTGCCACCGATAACCTCCCACCAGTCAATCCGCTCCCATAGAGAGGGTCTCCTCAGGGTGCCGTCGGTCAAGCAATGTCGACTGACAACCCCCAGGGGGAGAGCCTTCTCTGTGGGGGCACCCGCCCTCTGGAATGAGCTACCCCCAAGAATACGACTGATCCCGGACCTTCGTACTTTCCGCCGAGCGTTGAAGACCTTCTTATTTCAGCAAGCCGGGCTGGCTTAAAATTTTAATGGGCTATTTTATGGGTAAAGGGTTTTAAAATTTAGGGAAGCCAAACTGATCTAATTCTGTTTTAATTTATTTTAATTTTTATACTGTATGTATTTTAATTTTGGCTGTTCACCGCCCTGAACAGCCTCCTTCGGGAGAAGGGCAGTATACAAATTTAATAAACCTAAACCTAAACCTAACCTAATGTATAGCCTGCAAGACACTTTTGGTCTCCTTAACAGATGATCTTTAGACCTATGTACCTATAGCAATCTGTGAGGGCTCTACCGCACTTTGATATTTCCCAATGGTTTAAATGAGCAACTTGGAGGAAGGAATATCTTCTTCTGGAAAATATGGATAAACCTACTATCTGAAAAAAAATTACATAGACCAACAGAAGGCAGTACGTGATCATTTTTATCCTTATTGGGATTTGTAATGGTTTGGTAGCCAGGTCTTATTTCATAGCCTCATCTCAGGAATTGAACTCATGAGCCATTGCATGTTATATGACTATTGCAATGTTATTAATTTTAGGAAGTATCTAGCTCCTAACACTTGACACTGCTGCAAGAAGGAATGTATAGACTATCAGAAATGTACACACACAATCTATATTGTTGAAGCTTTCAGAGTTGAAACATACAAATGTTATATTATATCATGTCTCCATGTATATGAATGTTATCTGTGAAGATTCTGACATTTGGACTTGGCATGTTGGAAGAGAAGTGGGTTGACTTGATCAGGGCTTTTCAATGTGCCCAATTTCTTCCTTTGACTTTTTATAAAACAGAAGCTGTGTTAACACAGAAACACAATGAAGCTGGGGTTACTGAATTAAATCAACCAAATCTGCATGATTTGTTCACAAGCCGTTATTATTATTAAATGTCCTGGTTTAGTTTTATTCATGAACTTAGCCATTGTGTATAGTAACCAATGAAAAAAGAGGGTTATCCTTAAACAAGACACCATATGAGAGCAAAAAAATCTAAAAGTTAACAGTAAAGCGGTTAGCATTTTATGCTAATGTAGTTGCTACATCTTTAACTGACCTTGCTAAGCATGTTGTGTGACCTAGACCAATAATTATGTGTGTGTGCATGCAGATACACAATAACCTATAGATATGGTTTGTATATAATAAAAGTTGGGTATTATAGCTAACTCAGATGTGACTTTGTATATCATTTGAACAGTTTTTTTCAGGAGTTATTTTCAATTTCTGTTCATTATATTTGATTAGAATATAAAATAAAATCAGAATGTATGCCAGTTTACAGCATGCAGCTGAAAGTGGTTGATCTCAGAACAGTTAAGCAAGATCAAACTTAGTTAATATTTGGATGGGTCAGTTGTAGGCTAGGCAAAAAAAAAAATCAAAACAGCTTCCTGGAAAAAGGCTGTGGCAAGTCACTTATGTATAGTTGTCCATGAAACCATCAGGACCTGAGCTCAGTCCAAGGGAGATTGTGCACTATTATTTTTATGAATAATAGTTTATGAAAGGTAAATTGTTTGTTTGAATAGGTCCCAATTTGGGGCTCTGGGGAGATAGCGTTTTTCACAATAAAAATAATGCTGCAAGAACAAAACTAAATTGTTTTTTCCTCTTTATAATCTAACCATAGCTTGAAGTAAGCTACTTCAGGGGAAAATATAGTATGCAAATTGTAAGTTTAAATAAACAGGCTGCAAATGTTTGTCATAAATTAATAAAGAAAATCAGATCTTCAAAATACTCTCATTTTATGACATTCTAGGATGTGAAATTCATAAAAACTAGAAGAAATAGGAATGAGAATGCAGTAGTGGCCAAAATTGTGGAAACCTTTTTGGGAAAAGTTGTATTTTTGGCTAATAACACCACTTTTGGGGGGAGTAGTACCATAAAATTATATATCAATAGAAAGATAATTTAATCAAGAATGTAATGCTTTTCAACCTTTGCTAGAGAGATAAAAGTGGCTTTTTTCGTGGCATTCTAGATTTTAGGCCAAATTCCTGCGCTCTGCCTCGAACAGTTCTTGCATTCAACTTCACATTGCATTGCACCATTTCATCTTGTATAAACCCAGATGATTTTCTTCTGTCACGTAGGCACAGTCTCTTAATTCATCTCTCATCACTTGCTGTTGTGCACCTTTTCCTGCCTTTACCAGTGTGGTTTTGTAGTGACTGAGTCTCCTTATACCTCATTTAAACTTAGAAATGCCACCTTTGGTTAAGTTTCCACCAATTTTTCTTCTAATTTCTTTATAACTGTAGCCTTATTCACTTAATAATACTATTTGACATAGCTTTCTGGGTGACCAGTCAATTCTTTAAATTTAATACATTTTACAAGCTCACTAAATGAAAGAACACAAAAAAACCCTAACCAACTTGATAGCAATCACATAACACACTGACAAATGTCCTCCTCTCAGTTTCAATACATGACATCAATAACTGAATCCTACTGTGATCTGATTGGCTCATTGCCAAAACAAGATGACACCTGACTGGCTCTCTAAACACTCATGCTCATTGGCTACAATCAGATGAAGGAAAGCTACCTAATATCAACCTAAGCAAGTTGTGCTTCCTTTTTCTAGTTATTTGGCTATAACTTTTCATAGAATACAGATAATTGAGCAAACTTTGTTACATTACATTCTTGATTAAATTATCTTTCCATTGATATATAATTTTATGATATTACTCCCCAAAAAAGTAATGCTATTTATACACTTGCTAAAAACTGCTAAAAGTACACTTTTCCCAAAGGTTTCCACAATTTTGGACTCCTGTAAATAATCTGTGCAGAAACCACATAGAACGTAGGGCGGCCTCTAGTTCAATACCTATCTGAAATGTTAGAACTCCTGCAGTTCAGTGCAGTCAATACTGAACTGGAAAGAACAAAACAAAATTGTACAATATTCTGATATATTCAGAATAAAATCAACATCCTTCTTCAAAGCTCTTGATTGAAAAAATAAATGAAAAGGTGGTATAAATAGGAATTTCATCTGAAGACTCAAGCCATTTGCAGATCCCAAAAATTTGTTGCAATTATGTCTATCTACCAATAATATATTATTATTTCTTCCATCTGAGAAGGTCCGGATAGAATAGAATAGAATTCTTTATTGGCCAAGTGTGATTGGACACACAAGGAATTTGTCTTGGTGCATATGCTCTCAGTGTACATAAAATAAATTGTGAGACTATCCTATTTTATTGTAATAGCCACCCAACAAGTTATTTGTTGGGTTTATGCACACTAAGCCCAGTTTACCTGTTTTATAGGAGAAATAACAGTTGACTGAATACCCAAAGCCAAAACCAAACAAACCACATTATAATGGAAAAACATGTAAACCCAATGCACTAAAGTCACCAACTGAGTCCTCCTTCATTCAGCCCAGCCTTATACAGGAGACTCTCTGCACTCATCAACTATAGAGTGTTTTCTTTGATGGAGATACTGAGCTTTAAATCTCTCTTGGGCTTTATTGTCTTGAAATGTCATGTTCATGTCACCAAGTCAACGGTGTCAAGCCAAAATTAAAATTTTCACTTTTAAGCTGACCTTTCCAACAAATGTGTTGCTAACTACACTTCTTTTTACTAGGAAATGTCAGAGCTTTCAATTTCTATGATTTGCCAGCTGGATTTCTGTTTAAAGTTTTCTTCTAGGAAGAGTTGCAATAATATACTTTCATTACTGTGTATAAAATACCCCTCTTGGAAGTGAAAAAGAAATGGTGGGCTATTAAGTCACCCACTGGCACTGACACAGTAGTTGTAGCATCTGAACCAATTCTTGACAGGTGCTATTGCTAAAATATACAAACATACAACGGTGGAAGAGCAAGCTGCTTAGAAAAATTTCAGGCACCTGTGCTGCCTGCCTCCCCTCTAAGGCTTTCTACAGCCTCAGCAGGGTAGCATTGGCTATAAAGCAGCAACCTTGAAATAGGTATGGGAGTTGTGTTTTGGAAGCTCTGCTCCACATCTTCCCCACTCTTATTGTTTTAATCATTTAGTGGTGTTGGACTCTTGACAACTATATAGGCAAGCGCTCTCTATGCTACCTTGTCAAACATAGCTTCTTTCGATTGTTGGATGTTCAACATGTGTGTATTTGCCTTTGTAACACTTATAGGGAGATATAAACAACTATTGTCTAATTTAATGCTTTTGTAGCTCTTTTGAGTCTAGGTCAATCTAATTGGATACAATTTTAAGAAAGAATCTGTGATATCCCAATCTACCATTTTTTTGGCTAGATCAGAATTCCCATCTGCTACCCATTTATCTTTTAGTAACCAAACAATAATTCGGTTCACACATAAATCCATGGATCGTGAATAAGCATTATGAGCTTGGTTCACCTATCACACAGAGTGGAAAATGTGCAGATTGTATATATTTGTACAATTTGTATGTTTTTATTGTATGTGAGCCAGATGAAGTCTTGCCAGTTGAGATTCTGCATATCATTGTAACATCAATAAGAACCTGTGTCATAATGAAAATCCATTGGTTATTTGTTTTTTATTCCATGATTTTCTGCAGATGCTGCCAAATGCCTTGTTGTGTCCTAAAACAAACACAACAGTAAATCTGAGTTCTTTGTCATATAGTTTTACTTCTCTGAATGTATATTATCCAGAACTCCTGGTTTCCTTCCAGATCTATGAGACTGAATTCTGCTACTTCACAGATGTTGCCTCAAAAAAAAAATTGGTGAAGCATAGTATTAATCCTGTTCTTTTTTGTTTTTTGTTGAAAGCAGTGGCTATGACTTTGACTATGATTACTACAGAGATGACTTCTATGACAGGTGAGCAAATAAAAGAAGAATGGTGCTGTCACATTGATTGCTTCTTACTTTTATTTTAAATAGAGTGAACATAAGGGAACACTTTCATAATGCTTGTGCAGAGCAAATTTAGATTGCTTATATCTTCTACTCTGCCATGGTTTTATTTGAATGGCTGCTTCACTTTTCTAGATATGTTGCTCTTGGTTCTATGGATGTAAAGATTAAATGACTGAAAACTTGGATACAGGTAGTCCTTGATTTATGATCAGTCGCTTACTGACATTTGAAGTTACAACATGCCTCCCTGGGAATATTTAATGACCTGGTTCCAAAGTTCTGACAACTGGAGCCCACCTCCACCCACCCTGCAGTCATATGATTGCATGTTGGGTGCTTGGCAACTATCCCACATTTATGGCCAGTTGCAGCATCCCACAGTCACGTGACTGTATCTTATGAAAACTGGCATTTACTTCCGGTTTTGGCAAAACTGTCCTATAGCCAGTTTGATCTACTCTAGTGGTTAAGGCACCAGACTAGAAGGCGGGCCAGGGATTGTTATTGTGGGGAAAATAGGAGGAGGAAGGTATGTTGGATACATTCGCCACCTTGACTTATTTGTAAAAATAATAAAGGGGAGATGCAAATAAATAAAAATAGCAAACCATTGGTTCGCTTAATGTCATAGTTATCATTTGACAATTGCTGCAAGAAAGGTATAAAATTGAGTCAATCACATGGGTGATCTGATTTACAACCGTTGAGACTTACAAACCATGATTGGAGGCTCTATTATAGTTGTAATCTGAGAACTACCTGTAATTGTTGAAAACTAAAAGTAAAAATATAAACTTCAAAACCTACATTCATAAAAATAAAGCTTTAAAGCACCCTATGCAGAAGTAAGTTCCAGTGAGTGTAATATGGTTTACTTACAGTCCCATTACAAGATATTCCTGATCTTATTAATTAATTTAGGGTTCTGGTATGTTTTATTTATTTATTTATTGATTGATTTGATTTGATTTCTATACCGCCCTACTCCCGAAGGACTCAGGGCGGTGCACAGCCAAACAATAAAATACATACATACAAAATTTAAAAGTGGAATTAAAATCAAATTAAATAGTTTTGGCCCAAACAAATTAAAACCCCAATCAATTTAAAACCAATTTTAAAATTTAAATATATAAAATACTAAAAAATATTAAAAATTTTAAAAACTTTTATAAAAGAGGGAGAAAATTAGGCCAGGCCCACCTGGTGAATAAAAAGGTCTTTAAGGCGCGGCAGAAGGTGCGCAGATCCGGGATCCTCCGTCTCTCCGGGGGCGCTCGTTCCAGATAGTAGGTGCCCCCACAGAGAAGGCTCTCCCCCTGTGGGACGCCAGTCGGCATTGTTTGGCTGGCACCCGGAGGAGCCCCTCTCTGTGGGAGCGTACCGGCCGGTGGGAGACTATTGGTGGTAATAGGCAGTCCCGCAAGTACCCAGGTCCTGAGCCATGGAGTGCTTTAAAGGTGGTAACCAAAACCTTGAAGCGCACCCAGAAGACCACCGGGAGCCAGTGCAGCTTGCACAGGAGGGGTGTTACATGGGAACGCCATGTCGCTCCCATTACCACTCGCACGGCCGCACTCTGCACCAGTTGGAGCCTCTGGGTGCTCCTCAAGGGGAGCCCCATGTAGAGAGCATTACAATAGTCCAGGCGGGAGGTGACGAGGGCATGAGTGACTGTGCGTAAGGAGTCCCGATCCAGAAAGCGACGCAACTGGTGGATCAGGCGAACCTGATGAAAAATCCTCCCGGTCACGGCTGTCAAGTGCTCTTCTAAAGACAGCCGTGAATCCAGGAGGACGCCCAAGTTGCGAGCCCTCTCCGTGGGGGCAGCAATTCGCCCCCAATAGTCAGCGATGGCGTCAACTGACTATATCGGGACATCGGAAACCACAGCCACTCGGTTTTGGATGGGTTGAGCCTGAGCCTGTTTCTCCCCATCCAGATCCGCACGACCTCCAGGCACTGGGACATCACTTCAAGGGCATCATTGGGGTGGTCTGGGGTGGAGATGTACAGCTGGGTGTCATCAGCGTACCGGTGGTACTTCACCCCGAAACCACAGATGATCTCACCCAGCGGCTTCACATAAATGTTGAAGAGGAGGGGCGAGAGGACCGACCCTTGCAGCACCCCGCATATGAGGGGCCTTGGGGTCAACCTCTGCCCCCCTGTCAACACAGACTGCGACCGATCAGAGAGAAAGGAGGAGAACCATTGCAACACAGTGCCTCCCACCCCTAACTCTTCCAACCGGTGCAGCATGATACCATGGTCGATGGTATCAAAAGCCGCTGAGAGATCTAATAGGACTAGGACAGAGGAGCAACCCCTGTCCCGAGCCCTCCAGAGATCATCTACCAACGCGACCAATGCCATTTCCGTGCTGTACCCGGGCCTGAAGCCCGACTGGAACAGATCCAGATACATCATTTCATCCAGGTGCTGGGGGAACTGATGCGCAATCACACTCTCAATAACCTTCACCACAAAGCTAAGGTTGGAGACCGGACGATAGTTTACCAACATTGCCAGGTCCAGGAAAGGCTTCTTGAGGAGAGGCCTCACCACCGCCTCTTTCAAGGCAGCGGGAAAGTCACCCTCACCCAACGAAGCATTTATAATCCCCTGGAGCCAGCCTCGTGTCACTTCCTGGGAAGCCAGGAAGGACACGGGTCCAATAAACAAGTGGTCGCGTTCAGTCTGCCCAGAATCCTGTCCACGTCTTCAGGGGTCACAGGATCAAACTCATCCCAGATAACATTCTCAAGACCTGCCCCAGTCTCTCCCCCTGAGACTACCCAGTCGGAGTCCAAATCTTCCCAAATCTGAGTGATTTTGTCATACAGATACTGAACAAAATCCTCGGCTCTACCCTCCAAGGGGTCCTCCCGCACTTCCTGGTGGAGCAGGGAGTGGGTCACCCTAAAGAGGGCGGCCGGGCAGTTATCTGATGATGCAATAAGAGCAGCAAAATAGCTACATTTTGCTACTTTTATCGCCACTAAGTAATTCCTAATATGGGATCTTACTAGTGTCTGGTCAGATTCAGAAAGACTGGCCCTCCAACTACTCTCTAGGCATCTTTTCTGGCGCTTCAAATCCCTCAGCTCCTTGGTAAACCAAGGAGCCAATTGAGATCGGCGCCGGGTCAGAGACCGCAAAGGCACGACCCGATCCAGAGCTCCAGCGGCCGCCCTATCCCAGGCAGCCACTAGGTCTCCAGTCGAGGCGTGTGCCAGAGCCTCAGGAAACGGCCCAAGCTCCATCTGGAATCTGTCAGGTTCCATCAGGCGCCTGGGGCGGAACCATCTTACTGGCTCCGCCTCCCTGCGGCGGGGTGCAGTGGTTCAAAGGTCAAGACGAAGGAGAGAGTGATCTGACCATGACAAGGGTTCGGTAACTATATCCCCTATCTCAAGATCCCTCAACCACTGTCCAGAGACAAAAACCAGATCCAGCGTGTTTCCCCCCGTGTGGGTAGGGCCATGAATTAACTGGGTCAGGTCCATAGCTGTCATGGAAGCCATGAACTCCCGAGCCACCTCAGACACCTCACCCACTGATGGCAGGTTGAAATCCCCCATGACCATAAGCTTAGGGGTATCAACTGCCACCGCGGCGATGACGTTGAGTAGCTCGGGCAGGGCTGTTGGCACGTGGCAGGGAGCCAGGTACGTGATCAGCAAACCCATCTGAACCCCATGACCCCATTTCACAAAAAGGGATTCACAGCCGGCCGTCTGAGGAACAGTGGCCTCCCTCGGTCTTAGACCTTCTTTAATAATAACCGCTACCCCCCCTGCCCCTCCCCTGTGACCTCGGCTGATGGAATGCTTGGAAACCTGGCGGGCACATTTCAACGAGGGGAACCCCCCCTCCTGGCCCAACCAGGTCTCTGTAACACCTACCAGGTCCGCACCCCCCTCCTGAACAAGATCACAAATGAGGGGGGCTTTGTTTACTATGGACCTGGCATTGCACAGCATCAGCCGGAGGCGTGGGTCCTGAGGGTCTATGCAACCTGAGGAGCGAGTAGAGCCTTGGGGGCCGGAGCACACCACCACTCGTAAACAGCGAGTGCGCACTCCCCTAACATGATATGGCCCCCTGCTCCCGCCATATCTACCCCTCCCACCTACAGTACTGATGTTCAGAAAACTATCCAGACAAGCTCTAACCCCCCCCCCTTGACCCCGGGTCCCCCACCCTCTACGCCACACTTCACTGCCAGACCCGACCCTCCCCCTTGTGGGTTATCCCCCATACCCACAGCCCAAATTCAATCTGACCCTCCCCCTCCCTGGGACCCCTTAAAAATTTGACTAAAAATTTCAATAGAAAACCCCTCAATCCCCTAGTTTGCACATGCCACCTCTCTGGGTCCCAAAACCCATCCTTGAGGTGGGCCCTCAATAGTGAGGAGGGCCACATCTGCGAGAGGGGGGAATCTCGCAGTGCAAGAAGATCCGCTGTTAAAATACTAATTGCAAATTTATACAATTTTGATACAATTTTGTCAAAATAAAATTAAGTTATACAATATAAAAATGTAACTGTTAGAGAAAGTTAAATTAGTGAGACATAACACACATATATTTTTGGGTATTTTGGCTTATTTCTACGCCAGGGCAGGGCACCTCCAAACATTTTTTCCAGTTTGACAAGATAACAGCATGGTTATAATAAACTTTAGTAACTCTTGGTTTAGAATCTTTGATAGAAATATAATGGCCCTCTGTGTGTTTTCATGGTAAGGATTCCATTCCTCTAACAAATTACCAGATAGACCGTCCAGATGGGTTCTTATCCAAAGATTGAAATGAAATGATCAAAACACATGCCTTGAATTTCTTCACTATGTACAGCTATGGTATTAAAGAAATACCTTACAGTTTTTCTATTAAGGGGACTGCTCCTCTGCGATGCTAGCATTCTATGGATATCCATGAGGAATCCTTGACTTTTTCATTTACTTTCCATTGGTTGTTTGCATTTCCCAAAAACAACCTGCCCTGTAAGAAATGCTGTAGGAGACCTCCTCCACAGGGTTTCAGCCAACTATGCTATCTTCATGATTGAGATTATTGGAGCGGCAAAACCCCAGAAGGGTTACCAAAAAAATCTTTTTGCTGTCATGACAGAGATGTCCATTTTGCAGCCCAGATATAGCAGGCTTGTCATTTTACCACTGTCACTTGACTAGCCACTCAATAGCCCCATTCTAAAAGCATCAAACATGCTCAGTGTCCATTGGAGTCTCTTGCATCACCCTTTGTAGGTAGCAATACAGACAGTTCTCTTGTTGTCTAGAAAATTGAGTTCAGCTGAATAATCCCAGAGGCTGTCTTGTTTCTTCCTTTCCATTTCTAAGAAAAACCAAGATGTCTGAGCGTTTGTACGATACAGTTTGTTTCCAAAAGATTAACATTTGTTGTTGTTGTCATTTTTAAATCAAAGTAGAAGTGCCTAGTTGGCAGCAGAAAAAGGGGGTTTAAGCAGCCATGAGGTATATAAAAAGAACTTTATTTTAACTTTTTACGTGAACGAAAAGCAAACTTTTGAACTAGTAGCAGATGGAGCATAAAGGTGGAACCACAAAATCCCCCTGAGGTTACTAAATCAATCTCTGTTGAATCTGAGAAGAGCACTTGGTGCATTTAAAGTTCAGCTTCAAAGTCCAGATCTATATATTTTTATTACAGTTGGCTTTCAGGTGTTTGCTCTCTACCAAAGTGAGACATGTTTTTCAATAGGTCTTTCACTTCTCATCACCTCAACCTCTTTAGCTCTGTTAAAAGACCTTGGTAATTAGGGCTGAGATGGATCCAGACTCAATTGCTTAAGCAATTGTGTTTTTTTTCCTGCCTGAATGTAAATTAATATAAAGATTATTGGCTGCATCTTAGGAAAAAGTTTTGTGTCCTGTTTTAAGGAATGAGTAGGCACCAAGTGGGGGGATGGGGGGGAAGATGCTAAGATAGGACAGCAGAATAATTGCCTTGGATGATCTGTTCTAATATCCTGGAGATTTGCCTAAGGAATTCTCAAATATGAAACACTGAAGTATTTTTAAAAATGAATTAATGGTAACAATATTGCTGTTAAAGCAACCTATTAAATAACTTCTCTGAGAGTTGTCAGCATTAACTTGCAGGATAATGGTTGAACAATGCATCTCCTCAGTAGTTTAATGATCAACTGTAATCTCTGATGGGCTTTATTGCCCAGGCAAGAACAGATGGCTGGAATGGATGAAGTCTTAGCTCCCTCTAGAGGGCATCAATGGTTTTCAAGTCTTGATCAGAAATACCGTATTTGCTAAATGTATCTGGCTGGAATCGCTACAGGAAAGCATTTCTTCTGCTTCTGTATAGACTCTTTGAGTATCGAGGAAGAATCTCTCCCATACCCAGGATGGTTCCCGTGAAGCGGCCACGAGTCACCATCCCTTTAGTACGACGTGTCAAAGCAACTATCCCGGTCAAGCTCTTTGCCAGATCTGCTGCTCTTGTGAACAGCTCCGCCAAATTAAAATGTAAGTTTCATGCTCCTTGTGCAGAGGTAATGTTTATAATGGTTTCAGACTTGCCTTTGAAACAAAACGCACAAGGGCAGACATACATAGCAAACATAATTGTGTTTTATGTATTGCAAAACATTGATTTGATTTTATTCTCGAATTTATTGCAGTAGCTGCTTCTTATATACAGGTAGACATTTGAAGTTATGATGGACCTTATCTTGGAGCCACTTATGACCCAGTTTCAAAGTTCTGATGTTCACACACCCGTCCCAGTCATTCAATTTTGGGCACTCAACAAGGACATATTTATGAATATTTACAGCTTTCCACCATTACATGACCATGTTTTATGACAGTTTTGCCCAAAAACCCATTTACTTCCATTTCCGGCAAAATGCACTTGTACTGGAACCATTGGTTTACTTAATGAGTGCAGCAGCTAGTTTATGAACACTGCATTCACTTAACCACTGCCAAAAAGGTTGTGAAATCGGTTTTACAACCATCATGACTTACAACCATAATGGGGGGGGGGGGGGTGTCTCTATTATGGTCCTAAGTCAATGATTACCTTGACTTAGGCTGCTTACAACAATTTTTTATTTATTAAATTTATTGGCCGCCCATCTTCCCGCAGGGTAACAATAAGACACAAATATGACAGTACAAGCAATACAATTAAAATCAGAATTAAAATTGGAATCATTAAATCAATTATTACTTCAAAGCTTGGTAGAAAATGCATTGTTGCCAGTTTCCTAAACCTTAGGAAGGTGCAGGCGAACACATTCTCCCTGGAAAGAGTTTTCCACCATTTGGGAACCACAGATAAGGATCTCCTGTGAACCATATAGCTAAGTTTCTGTAATGAGCTGTAAGAATAAACTTGACAAAGAGGAGGAACAGCCACAGTGAAGGCAATGTCAGATAAGATAAAATCTGAGTCTAAAGCAGGAATGGAATTTGAGAAAATATCTGACTTGACCTTCCCTAGTTCTCCTTCTGGTAAACATAGGGAGTGGAAAGGCACACTCAGAGTTGCAAGATTCTGTTTCTGTAATCCTGTAATAAAAGTAGTTTTAGTATTCATGACTATAATTTTCAAGTCTGGTCTAACTCAAAAGGCTGGTATCAATCATGCAACTCTTAATGCTCTCTTTCTAGAGAAGCAGAAGATCCTGCTTTGGACTTTGGACTTGGGTTTCTCTTTATGTGATTGTTGCCTGGGTTGTGGCTTCCTGCTGTTCCTCAAGGTTATTCTCACAATCCATTACAGGACATCTTCAAAAGGGCCTCACCTGCTAATTTATCTAACTAGGTAGGTTCATACTGTAGTAGGAGAAGCAGTCTTTTTGTTAGAACTGCAAAGGTGGAAATGCCCACTTATGCTAGTATTTTTCAACTTTGGCAACTTTGAAAAATGTGGACATCAACTTCCAGAACTCCCAAGTCAGGATGTTAAAGTCAAGACATCTTAAAACTGCCAGGGCTGTGAAACACTGATTTAAAACATTACCAAAACTGAGCAATGTTCCTGGGAGTCAGATAGTAAGTAGTGGTAGAATTAGGTTGATTAACTTTCTGGTTGTCCATGACAAAAAATTAACTACATGACTAAAATATTTTTAGTACCATCTTCCAGACAAAGACCCAACTGAAATGGCTCCAAATAATAAGCTTCAACCAAAGGCATCTGAAGCTGTGAGGGCAGCACTTTCTTAATCACCTTATCTATGAATGGAAGATTTGAGAATGGCTCATAATTAAGAGACCTTTCAGGTCAAGGAAAGGCTTTATTTTTAGTAAAAGATTTTAGAACTGTTTCTTTAAGCAGGTTGGAATACTTTTCATACTCAATGAGGTATACATTATCTGCCCTAACCATGGAGTCTGTGGCAACCTGGTTATTTGATCAGGATAGGCAAGGGTAGAACAAGCTGATAATGATCTCTCCGTGCCTGTGAATTAAAATGAATCTATATAAAGAGGAGAATGGTTGATTTTTTTAAATTTGTTAATATCATACTTTTCTGCCCTCAGGGGAATAGTTGTAAAAATACAATCAAAATATATTATAAACAGTGACAATAAGAAATAAATGGAGCATTAAAAATAAACACATACTCATCACGGAAGAAAGGGAAAAAATACATCAAACCAAGTACTTGGTGAAAGATAAAATATTTGAAACACACAATAGAATGAGCCAGCTTGGTCTCCTTAGCAAGACAGTTTAGCTAATGTTCTGTCAGTGCTTTTTACCACAAAAACTGGCTGCCAATGAGATACAATTGTTTGGTAACTACAGCCAGAAACATCTGAATTCAAACTGTCACTGAATAATAAAAGACTAAATGGCTGGAGGAAAGAATACATGCCCTTGGCTGAGCTTTTTACAAAAAAAAGGTGATGCTCAAATTATCATCTCTGTTCTAATATTGAACTAATCCTTCATCTAATGAACTTCTTTTGACCTGTAATACATTCATGCACCAGATTTTTTGGAAATAAAAATAGGAAAATATTCCTTTCCTAAGAAAGTAAAACATTCCAGTGAAATCAGTATACTCAGCTTTGCCAACATGGAAGACTGAGTGAAAGTTATAGGAAAGCTGGGAAGTAAATAAATAAATAAATAAAAATTTAATAAATAAATAAATATTTTTTTTTCTATTCTGCCCTTCTCCCGAAGGACTCAGGGCGGTGTACAGCCTATTAAAAGCACAAAGACAGACATCAATTAAAAATAATTAAAATTATTAAATAATTTCGGCTCAGATTTAAAACCCCCAAAATTTAAAACACCCAATTTAAAATCATTACATTGATAGCCCGGCCTGGCGGAACAGCAGGATCTTGAGGGCACAGCAAAATACACGGAGGTCGGAGATCTTATGCATTTCCGGAGGCAGTTCATTCCACAGGGCAGGGGAAGTTCATCCCACAGAGAAGGCCCTCCCTCTGGGTGTCGCCAGCCAACATAACTTGGCCGATGGCACCCTGAGGAGACCCTCTCTGTGGGAGCGGACTGGCTGGTGGGAGGCTATTGGCGGCAGAAGTCGGTCTCGAAGGTACCTGGGTCCTATGCCATGGAGCGCTTTAAAGGTGGTGACCAACACCTTGAATCGCATCCGGAAGACCACTGGGAGCCAGTGCAGCTCGCGCAGGAAGGGTGTCATGTGGGCATAACCACCCGCGCGGCCGCATTCTGAACCAGTTGGAGTCTCCAAGTGCACTTCAAGAGGAGCCCCATGTAGAGAGCATTACAGTAGTCCAGCCAGGAGGTGACAAGGGCATGAGTGACTGTGCACAAGGCGTCCCGGTCCAGAAAGGGCTGTAACTGGCAAATCAGGTGAACCTGATAAAAAGCCCCCCTGGCCACGGCCGTCATATGCTTTTCTAAAGACAGCCGTGTGTCCAGGAGGACACCCAGATTGCGAGCCCTCTCTATGGGGGGGCAGAGATTCACCCCCAATAGTCAGCGATGGCACCAGCTGACTATATCGGGACGCCGGCAGCCACAGCCACTCGGTCTTGGAAGGGTTGAGTCTGAGCCTATTTCTCCCCATCCAGACCCGCACAGTCTCCAGGCAGCAAGACATCACATCAAGGGCATCGTTGGGGTGGTCTGGGGTGGAGATGTACAGCTGAGTATCATCAGCGTACTGATGTCTCTCACCCCAAAACCACGGATGATCTCACCCAGCGGCTTCACATAAATGTTGAACAGAAGGGGTGAGAGGACCGACCCTTGCGGCACTCCCCATGCGAGGCGCCTCGAGGTCGACCTCTGCCCCCCTGCCAACACAAACTGTGAATGGTCGGAGAGGAAGGAGGAGAACCACCGCAGGACAGTGCCCCCTATTCCTAACCCCCTCAACCGTTGCAGCATGATACCATGGTCGATGGTATCAAAAGCCGCTGAGAGATCTAATAGGACCAGGACAGAGGAGCAACCCCAGTCCCGAGCCCTCCAGAGATCATCCACCAACGCGACCAATGCCGTTTCTGTGCTGTACCCCTGCCTGAAGCCCGACTTCATCCAGGTGCCGGGGAAGCTGTCGTGCCACCACACTCTCAACAACCTTCGCCACAAAACAAAGGTTGGAGACCAGATGGTAGTTAGCTAATTCAGCCAGGTCCAGGGAAGGCTTCTTGAGGAGGGGCCTCACCACCGCCTCTTTCAAGGCGGCGGGAAAGGCACCCTCACTCAGAGAAGCACTTATAATCCCCTGGAGCCAGCCTCGTGTAACCTCCCAGGAGGCCAGTACCAACCAGGAGGGACACGGGTCCAATAAACACGTGGCAGCACTAATCTTACCCAGAACCCTGTCCCTGTCAGACTGGATGCAATCTGAGGGAGTCATTCACCTTACAGCAAGAGATAACTTATGCAGGCATATGCCCCAAATAGCTGATCTGGACCAGTGGTGGGTTGCTACCGATTCGCCCAGGATCGGGCGAACCATTAGTGGCAGCAGCAGGAGGCTCCGACAACCCACCCAGATGCTTCTGCACAGAAACGTCATGCGTGAGCGAGTGAACCGGTAGCAACGGGTTTTGAAACTCGCCTCTGATCTGGACACAAGAAGGAAATAGCAGTGGGCTCAGGAAATACAGTTTTGCAAAAAAGAAATATGTTAGTTAAAAAGAGTCCAAGAGGGCAAAAAGAGGGGGGGGTGTTTAAAACAGTCTGCATCTGCTCAACAGCTCAGAATCCACTTGACAGGATGGCACAAAAATAAGGAAATAATGTAATGGAGAATCCTAAATAAAGGAGTAGCTACATTGGCCTGTTCAATGTGATGCATATATTTGTATTTGTTTATCTGTAAGGATCATTTTATCAACTTCTAAGTAGTTATGTAAATTGTAAATTAAGGGGAATTCTTTGTACAAAGTTCAAGGAATGAGGTGAAAGATTCCTCTTTTGTTTGTTATTGACTCAGAGTTGCAAATTTTGTACATCACCAAAGTTGGAAGAATGTGGCAGGAGGTCTTTCTAAGCATTAATAAAGGAATTCTTTGATACCTACAATGTCACCATCTTGCCAGAGTCAATATAGCACAGGGCTTCCAAACCCTTAAGTAGCTGTGCACTAGCATTTAGGTTTTGGTAGTTTGTTCCCATTGATGGTGCACTCTGATGGGAGAAATGGTACCTGCCAAAATTCTCCTGTCTTCTCCTCAGCTATGAAAGGCAAACGAGACCCTGTCCTATACTGAACCCAATAAGCCCTTATTGTGATGGACGCCAAGCAGGACCTGCAACTAAAAGGTATATGTGAAGTATAATTAAATCTCTGCTCAAGCAAATTGCTCATTCGTACCAGACAAACGAATAAGGCTTTCTTCTAACTTTTGTCTTCCAAGTGAAATGCAGTGAACTGCAGACAATTAAAACTGAGCTGACACAGATCAAATCCAACATTGATGCTCTCTTGGGCAGATTGGAGCAGATTGCTGAACAACAGAAAGCACCTACAGGTCAGTTGACTGATTGCAAATGTCCCTCAATAACACCAAGACACAGTAGGAGTTGAAGTGAATAAAGTCAGTGCCAGGTTCCTAGTACTGGCTGACCTTCCTTTGTTCAGGACAAAGGACCTTTGGTACTTTTTGCAATTACAGTCCAGCTCTGTTCCATTCCTAGGAGCTAGTACAGGTTTTTTTTCTCCATTGTCAACTACAGCACCTATCACCTCCAGCCAGCAAGGGCCAAAGTGAATGATAAGTAATGGTGTTATAATCCAATCTGTCTGTAGGCACCATATTGGGTAAAACTGCATCAGTGTTATTAAATATAAGTGACTGTTTTCTAGGCAATCTAAAGTATGGACATATTTCACTGGCATCTATATTATAAAGTTCGTAATAGCAGAACAAGACTAAATAGCCCTTGGAAACCTGTGATTTCAAAAAACTATCAGGCTTCCCATCTGAATTTAAAAGTATTCTGAGGTTCCCCTGCTGATTTTTTGTCCTTGAGAATATATTTTCATTGGTTAGTTGTGCTAGTAAAAGACAGAGATACTGATAAGAGATACTGATAGGAATCTGTAGCTCAGCAGATTACAGAGACCAAAACCTCTGGACACCATTTCCCTATTCATAGGCTGCAGTTCTCCAGAGATTGGATTCCAATTTTCATCCATCTTAATCAGATGAAGGGAGCCACAATCTAGTTGTATCTGGAAACCTAACCGGCTTTCCATCCTTGCTCTATTTCATATATCTAAATGACAGTAAGCCACCTTGATATTTTTTCTGCCTGTTCCCTGCTATATGCAGTAGTAGATTTAACAAAAAAAGAAAGAAAGAAAGAAACAGAATAGAAACATTCTAAGTGTTTTTCATTTCTTCATCTGGCCCAATTGATTATTTGTATTGTTTCCAAACCATCCCCGGTTTTAATTCATGGACTGCATTCACCAAAGTTAACTTGTTTTTTTTAGTTAACCCTTTTTCTGGTTTTGCATAATGTTCTGAACCATAAACTAATCAAATGACCTGGGTTCACAAAAATATTAAGCTACAATGAAACTAACTAGATTTGTTAATAACGTTAACCAAGTCATATAAACAAAGCCAAGAATTATTTGTGAGACTGATTTTCTCTAAGCCTGGACTCTGTGATATTAATCTCAGGTTATAGTTTGCAATAAGCACCTATTAAATGATAAAAGGGAAAGAAATGAAGTGATATTTCTCTTGGCAACCTTGAGGTGATGTCAGGATCATAGGCTCTGTTAGGACTCTTGTAGACATTTCGCCAGGATTTATTCCATTCATTTTTTTCCCCTGATAAGATGTCCCTAACCATTTGAGTCCAGGTGCCATTTTAATTTTTCATGATGCTCCCAATGTGACAACATACAGGGACAGTTGGTGAAATTCAATTAGTTTCCAGCTTGGATTCTTGATTATTTAGATATGCTGAGATAAGCCAAATAAAGCCTGCCAATGTAACAGGGTTCTCAAATCACATCAGTATTTTACGATTTGGCTTTTTTTTTTTTTTTTTTTTGCAGAAGTTAGAAAAAAGGCAGATGGAAACAAAAGTGAAATTTCTCAGGAAGACACAGCATCAGAAGCAGACGTGAACACGGAAGAGCCATTAAATGGGGAAGAAGAGGAAGAGGAAGAGGAAGGCCTTGTGCAGGATGATTGTGACGATGAATTGGTAAGATGTAGCAGGAAATCATAGGTTTCACACCCAGGTGATATACTTTGGATTTACATAGTTATATCAGTTCTCAATCTTCAGGGGAAACTAATATTTTTCCCCGTACCATTAATACATAAAATTATCTCTTAACATTATAATGAATTACAGATGGATCATATCCTTTCCTGTTCATTTGGGGAAAGAAAGTACTTAATGTGTTTATTGATGCTAAAGAATGAGATTTTATCTTTCAAATTTGCATCAGTGAACTGACTCAAAGGTGCTTTTTCAAAAGGCAGCTGGGCCTTCTTTGTTTTTTTCTTGAAGACGTTTCATTTCTCATCCAAGAACCTTCTTCAGAGTTCTTCAGGGAAAAACAAAGAAAATCCAGTTGCCTTTTGCAAAAAAGGATCTTTGAGATAACCATGACCTGGATGACTGAGAATCTCCAAAGATATCAATGAACTGAGGTTTTGTGATCTGTCAGTGCTTAGCTAATACCATAGAATTTACTTTCAGATATGCTATTGTCTGAATGTAAAGATGGGAATTAAATTATAGTCCTGCCAACAAATTTAACACATAACAATGCAAAGGAAATAAGCTATTTAATAAGGAAGAAGGTGTGAGAAAGGTGAATCACTAATTTCTTTTAAAAACTAACCACTGCAATGACATCTTTTGAAGACAGAGAACTTCAGTTCTAAATTTGGGTATTGGGTTAAGATTGAGAATCATATGACACACTTGTCGGTGATATACATATATCTTGAGCTGGTTTCAGAAGTTGACATTCCTATCCACCTGTCAAAGCCATGTTGAGTCGATGCTTATACTTCCAATGCCCCCCTTGCTATAAGGCAAGTGTTGTGGCCCACCAGCGGCCTGCACAGATTGTGGCTGATTCCGATGACAAGGAGGCTGGTGTGGTGTCATGCCAGCAGCCTATGCAGCCAGCGCTCGAGTCGGACAGTGAGGAGCCTGAAGAGGATGTGTTGCCAGAGGCAGAGACTCAGCCAGGGCCTTCAGAACCTCCAGAGGCTCCTTCAAGTGAAGAGAGTGAAGTGGAGGAGCCTCTTCTCAATGCTCGAGCACGCAGGGCTGCCAAAAGGCAGGAGTGGCTACTCAGGAGGAGGTCTCCTCGAGAGTAAGGCTTGGGGTTAATTGGCCACTCCCTTAGCCTATTTAAGTTCGCACACAGATAGCAAACATTGCTGGAAACAACGTTTGGTCCTACGCAGAGCATTTTGAGAGTGAGTTTTTTGTTACAACTTGGTTTCTGGGCTGATTGCCAATCCTTGTCGGACTTTGTTTAATCTCTGTAATTTATAGCAGACTGATAAGGACATTTGTGGTTAAAGCCTGCATTTTGAAAGGGGTCTGTTTGTATTAAACGGAGTTTTTGGAGCTGTGTGTGTGCTACACTTCTTGGGACCCGTAGCTGGGGCAGAACAGCAACAAGAGAAACCAGAAGGAATAGAAATCTTTGTATATATGGCCCCTATTCATGATATCTGTCTCATCAAAGTTGTGGTGCACAGTCGTTAAGTGTGCAAACCAGTCATAAGAGATTTATAACTTAATGCCATTGGAAGTACGAATGGTTGCTAAATGAATGGTTTTAAGTCAAGGACTACCTGTAAATTAATGGACAACAGTAGAAGGAAAATGGAGAAAAAGATTCTTACAGATGTTGTCCAAGGTTGCCATAGCTCAAACTATAGAGCATCATTCTATTTTCCCACCTCTTATATTTTCCCCCCAGATCTGCAGGTCTTATTTGGGAACATGAAGCTCTATTGGTACATTGAGATAATATTCCTCTTTTGTTTAACTATATTTAAAAATTAAAGTTGAAAGTGGAGATTAATTGTTAAATATATTTTAAAGAAATTCAAACATTTGGTCATGTGTCTGGCATAGAAATAGAAGCTTTACACTGCACATGTTTCATTACACCTCAATGTTCACATCTTTGAAATGGGACAGAATATACATTGGCCAAGTGAACAGGACCTGTTATGATTCTTCTATGAATATAAATAAATAAAGCGATCATTATTCTTATCCCATCTTAATGTTCTAGTTTAGTTTTTGATAGAAGGTAGGTTATAAATATTTAAATAAATGAATGCTTGGTTACCTAGTTCAGGTTGATATGAAGTTAAAGAGAGCAGGGTCCGTAAATCTGCCAAATTACAGATCAAACAGATCAATACAAAATTAATAAACAGGCACAGAAGCTGCCTGGTTTCCCTATTACAATAGAGAATTTCTATCCAAACTCTGGTAATTCTTCCTATCCAAAATAGAAAAATTATAGCAAAACTTTTATTTGCAGAGAATAAGTTAGCATTCATAAACCAAAGAATATGCAAATATATGCCCTTTTTATCCTTTGTGCATTGATACATTTCCTGATCTTCATTGATGCTTAAGTGATCGATCTAAGGGAAAATCCTACAAATTCTATTTAGAAATGTCTCTTTCAGTTTAAAATGACTTCACTTTTAAGTTGATATGTATAAACGTATATTTTGGGGATTGCTTTTATTCTTTCTTTCTCTCTTTCTTTTCTTATCTCTTTTCTTTCCTGCTTCTTCAGGAGAATAGCCATTTCACGTATGTGGAAGACTCCAGCCTACAGTAATTAGGTATATTCTAAAACTTACAGATTCCATTCATGACAGCAAAATCACATTGAATTGTGTAAAATAATATTTAATTATTCTTTTTTTTATTTATTTAATAACACATGCTTAAGTTTCACTTTCTTTCCTCCTTTTGGGAGAAGTTTTTTTTTCTTGACAAAACATTTACTTTGTATTATGCTATTTATAACTTGGTGGTGGTGGATGACAGAAGGCCTGAAACATGAATCAGGTACCACAGGCATGTAAGGGAAATTACCTGCATTTTCATACTGTCAGCCCATTGATATTGTCCTGAAACTCAGCTGCCTTTATGCTGACATGAAAAGAAACAGAAAAGGATGAAGAAGGGAAGTTACAGAAAAGAGAGCAAAAGAAACTTAGCCCTACCTTCTGGATGTGTTGTTTTTTTCTGCCCCTTGATAGCCATTGGGCTACATAATCATATTTTTGTCAACCTTCTCTACTCATTGTACCTATTAATGATTGTCCATGACATTTCATACAAAAAAGAAAATATAGTATATAAATTTGAAATAATAAATCAATTAATTTTTCTCCCCCTCCTTCCTTCGCCTAGCATATCACAACAACAACAACAAGAGGGGGAACCACAAAAAGTTAGAACCTTTCTTGATATAAAGTGGGGCAAAAAAATATTTAATCAGCCACCAATTGTGCAAGTTCTGATTACAAGTTCTTGTAATCAGCATTCACTGCTGAAATGGACATTGTATCGAGATGCAGAATAGAGTCTTTCCTTTCTAGAAGTAGGAAAGGAAACAGTCTGTAGAAAATCTACTTTCTTGAGACAGGAGGTACTATGATGTGCAATGAATACAATTCCACAATAGCAATAGCACTTAGACTTATATACTGCTTCACAGTGCTTTACAGCCCTCTCTAAGCAGTTTACAGAGTCAGCATATTGCCCCCAACAATCTGGGTCCTTATTTTACCCACCTCAAAAAGATGGAAGGCTGAGTCAACTTTAAGCCTGGTGAGATTCAAACTGCCAAATTGCAAGCAGCCAGCAGTCAGCAGTAGCAGCCTGCAGTACTGCATTCTAACCACTGCACCACTACAGCTCTTATATATGATTTATGGTTTTGCATTTGGAAATCCGGATCATGCCTGCTAAGCCACGTTGTCTCATAGTGATCCATTTGGTTTTTACCCTTGGTCCAGTGCACTTTCCTATCCTGCATAGTTACACTAGGAAATCTACTTTTTATTATCTGAGATATTACATAGAAAGATGAAAATGGTTGTTATCAGCCTTTACTTTGTGAGTAAAACAATTCTTCATCCAGTTTCCTAAGGATTAAGAAAGCAAATAATTGTAAAAGCAGAAAGGAATATTGGCTAAAGTTGGGACATACAGCACAGTCACTAGTTTGACTTTTTGACCCAGGCATTTCATAAGAATTTTGAATGAAATATTCACTTTATGGCCCAGCTATGCCGCCAATAAGGTTCCAAAAAACCATTTACACTTTTTCATACCAAAGATTCACAGAAGCTAGTCCTAGGAGTCTCAACAAGGGCAAATGAAGAGAGATAGCACAGTATGTCCTGATTTCTTTTTAATTACAAGAAACCCAAGTGCAGAAGAAAAATATATTTCTAAAATGCAAATACTTTCAACCAGCCCATACTCAGAAACACAAAACATGTGTGATTTATTAAACTGAAACCTACTACAAAATTGTATTATCCTTCATTATCTTTTTTTCTTCTTCAAGGTTCCCTTCTCTGTACAATACTGTAAGATGGTTTATTCCTAGTTGCCAACTTCAAAAATAGATGGAGCATTGTTTGCTTAGCAGGGTAATCCAATCTTTCAGACTCCAACTACTGTTCAGGAAAGGGTGAGAATCACATTTTCATATGGGCCAAATTCAGAGGAGCTGATCCTACCCTTCTAAGGATTTCTACTGGAAGATATACAACCAGATGTAAGGATCTTCTCTTCTTCAGGACATATTAACAGAAGATTGCGTCTCTCAAAGCACAGTAATTTACAACAATTTCTTTGTTGAAAATACAAGTTACAAACAGGCAAGCATTGTTTTTATTTTCTTTATTCTTTTGGCTCTTCTCTATTAGCTTATCCTGCAAAGTTTGGTCACTTTGGCGTCCCTAGCTATTTTCAAAATGCTTCCTAGACTTTGTTTTGCTATGAACAAATGCAGGACTGAAGAATGGAAGAAATGGGGGGAGGGGGATTTGTACATAAAATCCTGTATAATAAAAGGAAGAACTTGATTCATCATGTAAGCCCAGTATCTTCTTTTTTTTGCTGTTATTGCTATTCGAATAAGATATGTTTCAAAATATTATATTGGATTCAGGCTACCTCTTCATCACCTGGGATATTTTGGTTCACACTACCAACACCTATTTTCTTCGAATTTTTTGCTCTCTGTTCTCATTTAATGTACATTAAAAATGGTGTCCAGACCAAACTATAAGTGGAAGCTGCCACAATTAGTGCTCAGAGTTCCAGTTGTATTCTTTTCCTGGACACTCCATTCCAGTTTCTTCTTTCATCCTGCTACCAACATCAGCCAATATTCCACATCCATTGAGCATATTGAATACTCACACCTGTTTTAGGGGTTCTCCTGCCTCTCCTGTGCTTTTCTACTAAGCTTCAATTTTATTATATGCTGCTTTTTAACATAGAGTGAAATCTAAGTGACACCCAGAAGAAATTAATCATAATACTTTAGGTACAAAAGTGCCTACATTTTGTCATTCCTTTTTCAAAAAGAAAATAACAAAATTTGATTCTATTTCTTGTGAGATTGGTTTACTGCCCAAAAGGGGGATGTAAGAAAAGCTGATTTACCTAGCCACAAACCACAAAGCTACATGACCAAGAGATATACACTAAAAGGGGGAAAAAATGAAAGAAATTGGAAAGTGACAAAGGCACTAAGAGCCCTGACTCTCAAGACACTAAGTGGTATCTTCTTATGGAGAATAATGGTGGCAGCAGTAATTACCAAGCCTTTATGCCAAGGAAGCACACCTCAAAAAAGTAGGCTCAGAGTACTTCTGGGGTAGATGGCATGAGATTGCCATCCTTTCACACTACAAGTTTATGCCATCCTGCGTAACCTATATTCACTGGAGTTTCAGTGCTGACATTATCCTGTAGAACAAAGGTGTCAAACTCAAGGCCCAGAGGCCGGATCCAGCCCTCAGGGTGTTCAGATCTGGCCCACCAGGCCGCCCTGGAAACAATGATGGACCGGCCCATGGTGCCTCTACCAGCGAAAATGGAGCTCGGAAGAGGCCATCGCAGCCTAAAACGGAGCCCATTATCTCTGGCAGAGCTCAGGCCACCAAAGGCGCAACACGAGTGATGTCGAGCTGGCCACGTCCACCCTGGCCACCCCCACAGCCCACCCCCACACCAAGGTCAAACACAACCCTGATGCAACCCTCAGTGAACTCGAGTTTGACACCCCTGCTGTAAAATATACTGGTACAATCTAGAAGCCATTGTTCCCTCAATAGCTTTGAGTTTTCTTGGTCCTGAGGCTGTAAAACAGTTCCAAACCAGTGGTGGGTTGCCTCCGGTTCAGACCGGTCTGCAAGAACCAGTAGTAAAAACCGGCAGGAGGCTCCATCCACTGACCCAGATGTCATCATAGGTGATCTGCGTATGCACAGAAAAAAGTAGGCACGCGTGAGCGAAGTGAGCACATGGGCCCAATGCGAACCAGTAGCAAAGGTAAGTAGAACCCACCCTGTTCCAAACCATGCTTCTTGGTTGGGATGAGGTTCTTTTGTTGGAATTCAGTTTCAGTTTTGCCACATATTTTTCATTATTTCCATTAAGTACCCCTTTTATCTCCTCGGTCCACAGAACACTGTTCTATTAGCTTGGAACTCCTGAGCACCAACAACCCTTTTTCAGAGGTTTGCAGAGGTTGTATGAGTCATTCCTCAAACCTGCATGATAAAATGCAGGGTTCAACAGAAGCAATTAATATTTGGGCTTTTTGAGAGGAAGACTTCTCAAATTCATCCCATAAATTGGAACAGCTATCTCAATTTATCCTGTTATTAATCCTAGAGTTTCTTATATATTTTTACAAGGACAGTGAATGTTGACTTAATATATTCAATAAAGACATGATATACATTAAAGGCATTTACTTCTATTAATAAGACTTAAGAAGCTCTGATCACACCACAGATCATAGCTCTGCAGGATTGTAAATATTTCTAAAAGGTTCACAAACAGTTGGATTTCAGAACTATTCCCCAAAGCCACACTTAGAATATGAAGAACAATTTATGACTGCTATGGAAGTTTTTGCATGTTGCCATTGTGGGTGCAGATAATCACAAAGAAAGTATCAGGGGAGCCTGGTAGATACTAATAGGATTCCACTAGGTTTAGTGGAATTCACAGCATAGTAAAAACACCAGCCCTACCCCATCCTGAAAAATAACTGTAGCAATCACATTAGGATATACGGGTTGCAGGTAAGTCTTCTAGTTAAACCAGAAGAGGCTCCTGATTCGTTGTTTTCTACCCAGCCCATTAAGGAGACATATTTGTGAAGGCCTATGTAAGTGTTCTGTTCCGTATTTCCATAAAATAAAGAGGCATCAAAGGCAAATGGTATCCTATGGTGATACTTGTCAAATGAAAAATGTCAGACCAGCTCAAGACAAACATAAGGTGTCTGCAATGGAATGGAGGCAATGGTGGTGATGTATCCTCATGAATATGCCTTTTAAGAATGGCTAGTGAGGCATTTTAGTTATTAATTTCATATGCTGCCAATCTCATGGTTCAAGGTGACTCTGGGCAGCTTATAATGGAAGCATGCTGGCAACATGGCCAGATCTGAAGATAAGCTCATCAACTATGTACAACCCATCCAAAGAACAGAAAGATAAACACTCAATTTTTAGAAATTTTTATTTTAAAGAAGAAAAAAAATAGTACCAGCTTCTGAGGAAATAGATATTTAAATGTTCAGAATGGAGGTAGATTCGTTTAAAAAGAGGGGAGGGCTGATTTAGACTCAAACACTTCACTATTATATTGTAGTTACTTGAAGTACCAACTATATCTTACAACTATAAATGATTATCCCAGCCTTCAGAATGTTACAAGTGCCAGAATAAAAGGAGAGTCAAAATGTTTAGCAGGCAGAAACCTATAAAGTAGCTTTGTTGCTTCATATTTAAAGCATAACATACCATGACTAGATTTGGTAATCTAGTCCTGCAAACTGAATCAAAATTCTGCACACATACTTTTTCTCATTTTTCAAATGAATGAGGCAGTGAAAAAAAAATAGAATTGTTTCTCCGATACATAGATGAATATGCTGTGGTATTTTTAAAACATCTTATTGCTGAAGTTGTTTTCGGATAAGCGGAACATCTTCAAAGAAAAACAAGAAAGTTCAGTTGCTTCTTGAACACCTTTGGTGCTTTTTTACTTATTTTACTTATGTTAAGAAAACTAGAATTTTCTAGGACCAAGACCCAAAGAACCATGTATTTTTGAACTCCCTTGTCCTTAGCTGGATCCAGAAATTGAGAACACAATGCTTACCTTACATAGAAGGTAATCTTGACTCAAAGCTTTTTTGCCTTTACCATATTAATTCCCCAAAACCTTTCTAGTTAGCATTCCATAAGGTAAGGATCAATAACTATTCAGATGTCACTGAACATCAACTAGGGCAAACTGCCCGTCAGAATATGATCAGGGATTTAGGGTAGTAGTATCTGAAGCATAATAGCTGCTCATAAATTTTCCCAACTTATGGAAGAGATGCAAACACTTCATTAGTTATTGGGTACCTACGAGACCGTCTTTTGCCACCAATAGCCTCCCACCGACCAGTTCGTTCTCACAGGGACTACTCAGGGTACCGTCAGTCAAATTATGCCGACTGGCGACTCCCAGGGGGAGGGCCTTCTCTGTGAGGGCTCCAAGCCTTTGGAATGAACTGCCCCCGGAGATACAGAATATCCCTGATATCCGTGCTTTCCGCCGTGCCCTCAAGATCCTGATGTTCCAACAGGCGGGGCTAAACATATGAACATGTGAATGAATTTTTAAATGTTATCTAATTCTGGGTTTTATTTAATTGACCAAACTAAGTAATAATTTTAATTAGCAATTTTATGATGTTTGTGTGTCTATATTTTTCTTGACTGTACACCGCCTTGAGTCCTACAGGAGAAAGGCGGTATAAAAATTAAATAAATAAATAAATAAATAAATAAATAAATAAATAAATAAATAAATAAATAAATAAATAAATAAATAAATAAATAAAGTATTATAGGCTCCTAAAATGAACATAGCTCAAAATTATTTGACAATTTTCCATTCACACTGACTCAACCGGAATAAAAGATGCTGGTTTAAAGCCCTTCATGGCTTGGGCTGGGTTACCTAAAGGAGAGTCTTCCCCCCGTTGTTTCTATCCATCCAATTCGATCAGGCAGGTTGGGCCTATAACAGGTATTTCAAGAAATGTCAGCTGGCAGAGACAGCAGACTTGCCTTCTCTGCTACAGCCCCTGCCATCTGGAACATTCTTTCCTCAGAAATTGCGATGACCTAGATCGTTGGTCTTTTGTGCCTAGATCTGGATCCCTCAGAATGTTAAGGGACCCATTTTTATCTATATTAATATCCATGCCAATAATTTTACTCTGCATTTATATATATTTATTTTATATTGGTTTAAATTGTTTTTATGCTTTTACAATGCATGCTGCCCAAAGTCAGTTGAGATGGGCAGCTACAGAAATCAAACCAAATTAAAAATAAAAAATAAAACATACTTTGCTTCAACAAGGTATGTACATTATGAACTTTCAAATAATCCTAAGAAGTCTGCTTTATCCAGAAGGCTTTAAACAATACTGGCGTTATATTTTTCTATTTAAATAATTAAACAAGGGGAGATATAGCTAATGCTGGATAAGTCTGCAAAAGCATCCTGTGAAAACAACCACAATTTGGAAAATTATACAAGAGTCACTGATCCTGACTTTATTCAATTTATAAGGTACATCCAACATTCATTACAGCTCAGATGCCATTTAAGTCATTTTAAAAAAAAACGACTTTAGACTTTTCTATTCTTAAAAACCTTTGGAGAAAATATAAAAATTAATTTCCTGGCAAACTCAGTTGAATGTAAATTTACATACAAATTACAATTCCAACAAAGATTCTAGATTCAACTTTAGTTAATGTATCACAGTTAACACCCATTAACCAAATACCTTTCAATATTGATAACAAGGGTTGATAAGATAAATAAGAAATCTTGAACAGTAGTGAAAAGGCACTCTTCCTTAAACCTTGCAAATGTTTTAGAGTTTTAAATTCAAAAGCATCACATTTTTAAAATAACCAAGCAGGCAAAGACATATAAGGATCCTGCTAGATCATACTGAAGTATTATGTAATCCAGTCCAATTCGCCTCATTGGATAACTGAGGAATTCTACACACAGGATGAGTGTGTCCAGTTGATCCTGGTGAGGTCATGTAATTGTCATAAAAACTGCCTGCTCTATGGGCTTAACTTTAAACATCAACTTGGCAGTTTGTATCATATTTAGTAATGATGAATACTATGTACTATGAGTATACTTTTTTCAGTCTTTCAAATTCATCGGCTGACTCCAGATTCTATAATTCTTTAACTAGACACATACAGTATTTGCAGAAAGAATGAGATAGGTATTAATAACTTTATTGCAATCTCTTTTCTAATTATTTCATAACTTCTTCACAGAAGGAAAGTAATTTTTACACATATACCCACCACCACATCAAGATTCATTTTTAGTATTCACCAGTTAAATCCTCATTCCACACATTAAGTATCTTAAACAGATTATATGGCCACCTATTTTGCATCCACAATTCTGGTCAGCTAACATGAACAAAAAAAAAAAAAATTAAAACAAAATAACAAATTATGATTTTACTTATTGCCTTGTCTTACATCACTCTATACATTGTGAGGAAAAAATAGTGTTTACCATTTAAATTCCAATTTATCCAATGCAGACCCTTGCTTGTATGAGCTCTTTTGTTTACATTACTCACCAGTAACTGGTGCCACCATCAAATCTGAACCCACGCTGTTCAGCATCAGCTCCAATAAAGATTACCTTCATAATATTCAATTGCAAAAGATGTCCACTTATTTCTCTTTCCCACGTCCTTGGTCAAAAATCCCAAATGCTAAGGCCACAGGTCCTCTTAGTCCATGATTTCTGTACTAATTTATCCAAAGCCTCTTTTGAAAGATCCCAATGAATACAATAACCTTCTTAAATAACTCTGCTTTAAGGCCTGAAAAAACTGACAAAATGGATACCAACTACTGCATAACGATCACCAAGCTTTCTGACAGCTTGGTTTCTGGGTCAGTCCTGAAATTGGTGAATACTGTGATAGGAAGAACATACGCTGGGTATCCTTTCCCAAAACTGAAAGTACAGTGCTTTGGAGGGCGGGGGGAGGAATGTAAGATTATTTAAATTTTAATAGCTGCGCTAACTTTTTCTAACTTTTGTGTTTTCATTTAAATGGGTGATACATACATAATTCATTTTTACAATTTAAAGATTTAACTTTCTTAGTACAGTATTGAAAGCTAGCATTACAAAAACTCTAGATTATGGCAATGATAATGTGCATTTACACTGCAATGTTTTCCCAAAATTACATGCATTAATATGGCATCTTGATATAGTTTAATAATTTTTATTAGACCATCCTAATGCACAAAGTGAACACCAAAATGCAAAGGAAAGCTGGCTAGACAGCTAACCTAAACCCAATTAATACAAATCTCACATTTATCTGTTGGATTTATCCCTTGTAACCAGATGATAAAATTCTTATATGCATGGAGATATTCAACTGGGAGAACCTATTTGTGATTTAATATTCTATGATATGTTCCATTACATTAATTCAATTGTGCCCATTTGCTTTTACAATACACTTAATTAGGACAACAAATGTTTTATAACACAATTGGCCATGACGCTTGCATGTATTCATACTATTGTTAACAGAGAAACCAAAAAATTCAAATGAAAGAGTCACTGTTATAATAACTTTAATTTCTCTTGCATTTTACAGAATTCTATGAACAGATTAAAAAGCACCTCCCTTCTCATCACTTGACAGTTGGTAAAATATTCAGTTAGCAAATGCCAACAGCTTGAGGATCTGATCTTGCAAGAATCTCACAGACCAACCCAAAGCAAAGCAGCTTTTACTATCTTGTTTTTAATACATCGGAAATCCACTCAGGTTGTAAGCCTGTCCAGCCATTTGCACCCAGATCATTTCGCAAAAATTCAGGGTCAACCAGCCAACTAGTTAGCTTTGGCACGGAGCTGCGCTCTCTTGCCTGTGACAGCTTGGAAACCAGTTTTAATGCTGGCAACAGAACAGCGCGAATGGCAAGTCTCACACTGCAAAAAATATAATCTGGTGTCCTTCTGCAAGATTGTGTCTGGTGACCGACACGTATGACAGGTGACATATTCCTCTGTGGGAACAATTAAATAAGTTATATTAGCAATAAGAAATTATAAACAAATAGTAAACACATTTTTATCCACTATGCATTTATCATTTACATGATCAGGTAATTTTTGAAACCAATTGCAAACTTACTAGACTATAAAACATAAAAGTAGTAAACAAGAGTATTTATCTCTTTCATTGCAAGGTTAATACCCCTTAAATTATACATTTTTCTGCCCATTTACTGCATGCACCTCTATATCACACAAAAGAAGTAGAATGTCTTGCAAGCAGCTTACAAGATGGGAGAATTGACTTTTGGCTTTGGCAGATACAAAAGTCACAGCTGTATTATCAGTCAACCTTTTTTCAATCTAGCACAGAATTGTGAAAGGAAACATCAATATGGTTCACTGTTAACACCTGTCTGTTCAGGACTAAAATCTAACCATTCTATTAGCTTTCTTCACTACTCGCTAAGTTTACATCACTGGTCCATACTTTACAAAATAAGCATCCTAAATGATCAGCAACATTTGCCAGACTTCCTTTTCAATATCCCATTATTCAATCCTCTATATTGGAGATGTCTGAGATCTTTAATAGTGTACCTCTATAATCTTTTAATAAGCAGCTGACAATAGAACATGGAAATAACCACTTAACTGTTACCTCATTTGTTTCCATGCGGTAACAATATGTTTTGTTACCCCATGGAAACAAAAAATACTATTACATCAACTAAAACCAGAATGAATAATTTTTTAGTATATAAGCAAAAGACCAATGATTTGCATTTTCCATACAAACATGACTATCCAAACATTCAGTTATAATTGTTCTATATGCCTTCACCTTATCAAAGATATAGCAGGTAATTCCTCAAAATGACACTTGTGATTGTACTGTAGCACTTTTTCCTTTTTGACAACCAGCAAAAATATGGTAGTTTCAGAAGACTTTTAATGAATTACAAGTGCAATTTTGGCACTACTAATAATTAAGAAGCAAGATTAAAAACTTTAAATGAAGCCGCATAAATCTGCAATCATAGAATACACTTACTGATATATCTTCTCAAGACATTTTCTATCTGTTTTTGTTGGAATCTTCCTTTGATTACAAGTTGGTTGTTGCCATCTATTGAACCACTGAATAAAATAGATTAAAATTAAAATTAGAATTGCATATTTTCAACGACACAAAGGCTTCAGGGCTTCCAAAATCTCACAATATATGCAAATCTTCATTCAAAGGCTCTCCATTTACTGCAATCTTTTATCACACAGTAAAGCCAAACACATTCCTAAAAGTTGATGACTTTATACCCAAAATAGGGCTACACAAAAATATAATGCCAGTTTAGTGCAGTGACAAACCAGAAATTGTAAAACTATAAGTTCCAGTTCTGCCCTGGGCATGAAGCCAGTTGGAGACTCTGGGCCAGTCATTCTGTCATATGGAAGCAGGCAACAGCAAACTACTTACAAAGATGTTGCTACAAAAACTGCAAGGACTTGCCCAGGAGTCAAGAGTGACTCAACAGTATGCACACACAAATGTTAATACCCTTGGCATATCCTGTAGCTTTCGTGGAAATACAACAGCTATTTTCTTTTAAATGCTTATGGCGAGCTGTGTTTTAAAACAGCTAAAAGAAAATGTAATAGACGTGTGTTGCCTTCTAGGGGAAAAAACACAACAGAAAACACAGTATTCAGAGAGCATCAATGATAGAAATGGAAGAGAATAATAAAAGAGAATAAATGCAATATCTATGTATCCTTCTTATCCCCACATTGCAGACTGAGCCAAAAAAAGTGGCCATTGCAGACAAGAATAGCAATCAGTAGTGCTAGCAGAATGTTGATGACTGATAACTTAAAAGTGTACAAAAGTTTTGAAGGTTAGAAGTGGTATTCAAGTTACCATGTTTTTTGGAGTATAAGACGCATGTTTTTCCCTCCTAAGAGAGGCTGAAAATTTGGGTGCGTCTTACACTCCAAAGGTAACCCCACCCACATGCCGGCCCACACGCATCTTCCTCCTGGCTGCAGATTGCCACCAATGGCTTGTGTTTTTGGGCTCCATGCGTCATGTTTTCAGCCTCCAACACTCCGTTTGAAATCCCTTCAAGACCACTGATCGCTGCCCGAAAACGTGACGTGTTTGGAAGCTGAAAACATGATGCATGGCGCCCAAAATAGCTACTCAGAACAACAGCTGCCTTCTCTTACCCTTTCCGCATTTCACCTGTTTTAGTCACTGGAGCTCCCTCTGATGATCAGCTGTGCTTTAGAAGCTGTTTTTTTAGCCCCAACCAGCCCAAACCTCAAAACCAGCGAGCAAACTAATGTGTTGAATCTGACCAGGCTAAGGACTAGGCAGATGAATACCTGGTAGGCAAATTTTTTTTTCCTATTTTCCTCCCCAAAAATTAAGGTACATCTTATACTCCGGGGCATTTTATACTCCGAAAAATATGGTAATCTGGGTTCCTGATTAGAAAGCTTTTATATCTTGTAAATTAAAGCAAAGTAGATTTTCTTTAAACTTTTTCCTCAGACCACTTCACGGGGAATGGTTATATTTTTCAAAAGTTTGAATACTTATATACAAACATATGTGTATCAGTATTGTGTATGTATATTTTGCATAAGTAGGGATATAAATTCAAGCCATAATTCCTTTATTATTTTCAACTTCTCATTCAAAACTCCCATTACACATAGACACATCAAGGAAAAACTGTAACATTAAATGGTCAGCCTCTACTTGATCACAACAAACTCCATACTGCAAAAAAGAGCTTGAATTAATAAATCAGTCAACTAGGTAATAAACAGTAGGCTCTAGAAGGACATTGTCTAAGCCAGACAAACTCAGCAAAAGTGGACATTTAAACCTAAGAATGGGAACCAGAACATTCATTTTGTGAGAAAAGCCTACAGCAGGAATTGTATCCGATTTTAGTATGTATGTATGTATGTATGTATGTATGTATGTATGTATGTATGTATTTATGTATTTATTTATTTAAATTTTTATACCGCCCTTCTCCCGAAGGACTCAGGACGCTGTACAGCCAAGATAAAAAATCAACAATATAAAAGTTAAAAACAATTTAAAATTATTAAACAGTTTGGCCAATAATCTAAAATAAAATAACCAATTAAAATAATATTTTAGGCCAGCCCTGCTTGATGGAATAATAGGCACGTTTTAAGGGCGCGGCGAAAGCTACAAAAGTCGGGAATCCGACGAATCTCAGGGGACAGCTCGTTCCAGAGGGCAGGTGCCCCCACAGAGAAGGCTCTCCCCCTGGGGGTCGCCAGTCGACACTGTCTAACCGACGGCACCCTGAGGAGACCCTCTCTGTGGGAGCGTACTGGTCGATGGGAGGCTATCGGAGGCAGAAGGCGGTCTCGTAAGTACCCAGGTCCTATGCGATGGAGTGCTTTAAAGGTGGCGACCAACACCTTGAATCGCACCCGGAAGACCACCGGGAGCAAATGCAGCTCACGCAGGAATGGTGTTACATGGGAGCATCGATCCGCCCCCATAATCACCCGCGCGACCGCATTCACTTTATGCAATCACTTTATGTGATGAATGTTAACTTTGCACGAATAAAGGTAACTGGTTATTTGGTGAAGTATTTCTCTCGTGAAATTTGACTATTTCAGCATTTAAATATGTATTAGAAATATTCCAATACTCAAACAAGGAGGGGTGGGGTGTACAAATAGCTATAATGTACAAATAGCTATATGAAGGGAAGCTGGTAAAAAAATTGCATTTCCTTAAGTTCAAATTTTTTAAAAAACATAGCATATCAAAAATAGGCATTTCTAATATAGAGACTTCCTTTAGATTTTCACCCTTGAAGATTTGGTGAAGGTCTTTTCACCTTCTGAAGCTGAAGGCCATTCTGAAAGTCTTCCTAGGTTTCTATATGTACATAAGCATGTGGAAAAGAAACCTCTTGTCAAGAATTTATCAAAGCAGTAGCACCAAATCTTTAGGAAGGCACAGCTGCCTTGATGAGTGGCACTTGGCTGAAAAAAAAAAGTTCCACCTGAATTAACTGCACAGCTTTATTAAAAATACAAAACCTACAAGTTGTGCATTAAATTCTATAACATTATATAATCATTGAACCACAAGTGACTTAAACCAATTTTTGAAATGGCTTACATTAACACGGTTATTTTTGAAAGTCAACTTGCTGAAGAGATGTCATAATCTTTGTCATAATCTTTGTACTACCAATAATTCAGAAATATTCATGAAGAATAAATATCACAGACAAGACTAAGTTCGAAGTACTTACCTTGTACCCAATTCTGCCAGCAAAAAAGCCAGGAGATGTTTAGGTTGACGATGTAATCTAAAAGTAAGGAAGTTTATCTAGTTACCAAAACAAGTACTTACTTCTACTTAAATACTTAAATCTTTTTTATTATCATAGTGTAGCATCTGGCATGTGCAATGCCAATACAAATCATTGAACTTTTTTTAAAAAAGCTAATGTCTTTTTAAGATATTTGAAGAAGATAAAATAGGAGTCAGTGAAAAGAAAGTAAGGATTGCTTAGGCCACCACACAAGATAATAACCTCAAGGGAAACATAATATTAAATTTGTTCATAAACTCTGAGATAGCAAAATGACATATTTATCTAATATCAGATATGGCAATGCAACGTAAGTTACAATAGCACATTTTGTTTATCTAAAGAAAACTGCAGTAAAGTTTCATACGAATGAGATCAAGACTTTCAGTATATGATTTACACAACGAGTCAGAACTGAACTGTCTGGAGCTTCACATGTTTGAAATGTCATCTCAACAAACTAGGTACAGTTTACAAATTTACAATGAATAGATTTCTATCTCAGAGTAAGCCAAAACCAAACAAAACACCTTATGGCAGTACCATTATAAAAACATCCAGCTATTATACAGATAACTCTCAGGGCCCTAATGCAATTGTTAAATGAATGCATGGGTCATTAAACAGAGGATAGAGGAAGCTCTGGGAGGCCTAGTGCAGTTCATGTCCAAAGCTTCTCAAGGTTTCCCCTCATACCAAGGCAACCCATGTTCTGCTTTCCGTCCCTTGGGATCCTCACAGGCCTTGGGCCTACTTCCCATCTACTAGGCCTTACACCCTCCTCCTCCTCACCCATTACTCATTGCGCATATACCTTTTGAAGATTTCTGGAGCTCAGATTAAAGAAGCAAAGCAATTCGCTCTGTTGCTGGGGTACATGACTCCTGGAAGCAGCCATTTTTCTGAGTAGCCACAATTCATTGTGACCACTTGGAAAATGGCAGCTGCTTCCAGGATCATGCTATGCAGGCAACAAAGCAACCTGCCACGCCTCCCTAACCCAAGCTCCACAGCATGGATATACAGAACATGGCAAAATACTACCAAGCTCACATTAGGGGAGCATAACAAGCCACTTTGTTACTGGGTCACATGGTGCAATCCTGGAAGCAGACATCATTTTCTGAGATACCACAATTCAATGTGGAAAATGGGAGCCTCTTTCGGGATCGTGCCACATAGCCCAGCAACGGGATGGTCTGTCGTCTTTCCTTAATGAAGCTCCATAGATGTTTGAAAAGTGAGGAGGAAGGTGTGCAGCCCAATGATGTGGGAGGCCTGTAGGGGAATGGAGGAACACTGCAGCATCCCTGCACTGAATTGTAAGAGAGTGACTGCAGGGGTCTGCAGGGGCCACAACTTTGGGACAAGGTCATAAGTAGCTTTTGGTTAATCCATGTAAGTCAAGGACTACCTGTATAAAAATATTTTGCTCGAAATTACAACCTGTACATAAAAAGAAATTTATTTCAAAATGATAACCCCATGGCCTTATCTACTTTGCTGAAAGTATTCAAGGATTTAACTAAATGTTTGTATGCAAGCTAGCCTCAATTCCAATATCTCATTATATCTTGACTCTCCCAAGCTTTAGATGTTCAGTCTAGACAGTCTGAAGAAAAACTGTTAAGGATGTAGCTAAGAAATCAGTATTTTCTGGTGGCTATTGTTTTATATTAGTTTATTTATTTATTTTTTTAATTTGATTTATATGCCGCCCTTCTCCGGAGACTCAGGGCGGCTTACAGTGCGTTAAGCAATAGCCTTCATCCTTTTGTATATTTATACAAAGTCAGCTTATTGCCCCCACAAACTGGGTCCTCATTTAACCTACCTTAGAAAGGATGGAAGGCTGAGTCAACCTTGAGCCTTGGAGAGATTCGAACCAGCAGTAAATTGCAGGCAGCTGTGTTAATAACAGGGTGCTTTAAACCACTGTAGTACCAAGGCTCTATTATTATTCCTCTTAATTAATAATTATTCTGGTGATTCTAAAACACTTCCACATATTAGCCCAACCTCACTAGGAATTTCCCTAGCACAAATGAACAGGAATTTCACAAAAGCTGATAAATCATATTCACTTCATTAGATTGGCTAAAAAGAATTCCCAGTTGATCATCTAACAAATCATACATATATGCAACAGTCATTTCAGAATAAGATACTATCTGCATTTGCAGATAAATTAACCGTTTTGTCTATATAAATTCACAGTTCATAACTGAACAATAGCAAGAACTCAATTCCTTGATCCCAACTTTTACTAATTCCTGTCCCAAACTGCAATATAACAAAACTTACAGTTTACAGATATCTGTGAAGTTAACAAATGATGTTTTCTTTGTTCCTACTCTTACAACCTGGGGAGGCTTCATAACAAATTTTCTTTTTTCACCAGCTACCATATCAGGATTTTTTTCCCTCATGATGTTAAATACACGATTCAGCAACTGCAAGGAATAAAAAAAGAATATCAAAAATCAATTAATATTGATGATTTACAAATTAATACTAGTGCATATTTGTTTGTCTCTTATTGTTATTTATTTGAGGAAAAAAGCATGAAATTTTCTCTGAATTAGAAAAGTCAGCATAGTAAGCTTAAAAAAATTCTCCTTCTCTAGTTTTATTTAAAATATGCATGTTCTACTCATAATTCTATAATCCTGAGGCAGAATAAAAAATTCAATCTAACAACAAAGCTGTATTTCTCTTCATTTCAGTATAAATCCAAAGCATTATTTAAACTCAGATTATATTATGATCCCCACATATTATAATAAAAGACCAATAGATGAATTAGTTAAAAGGTGTGAAAAGTATTTACCTCATCATATGTGTAATCCCTTTCCGAGCCTGCCCATGCAGGTCCTGACAGAGAGCTAAAAGAGATTCCATCATCTTTTTTGCTGTCATCATCCTCCAATGCTGCAGAATTACAAACATTATTTTAGACCCCATCGATTTCCATTCCACAATGTGCACAGAATATTTTTATGTGACACGTACACATGTATTTTTGAGCCAGAACATCCTACATTAGACCCTTTGCTAAATGAGGAGATACTGGGGGAAAAGGGAAAGTTAATCTAAATAGTATTAAGAATAAGGTGAGGCACAGCATTTGGAAAGGCAAATTTATCTTTCTTCTCTTTCCAAAGAAGTGCTAGAAGTTTCAAAAAAGTTCAGATAGAAAATATCCTTATCCCTTATCAAACAAAATTTAATATCTGTTTGAGTTTAAGAATGTACTTTTGTTTCTTATTTATTTGATTTGGTTGTGCCCATGATATCTGAATGACTACACAGACATGAGATCTTTCCAAAGACAATGGACTATGAAACTGATGGTTAATAATATATATTCTGTTGGTTTACAATGCTATTTAAGGCGTCTTTGAAAATGGAAAACCATAAATTTATTGGAATACCCCTACACAATTGTTGCTCTAAAACTGTCCCCACACCTTTCAAATACTTTCAGGTATTATCTTGGCTTTTGAAAAGGCAAATGGGAAAGACATGAAGATCAGGGCCAAAGAGAACAAGGAGTGAAAAGGGCTGCATAGCCAGAGGTTAGATACCTTAGAGTCTAATTGAAGCACTCAGTTATTGGACTCACAAATTAAATTGCTGTGGCTAATGCAATGTAGAAGACACTGTGGCACCCTGTACAATAATATCAGTGAAGATGGTCAATGTTATATTAAACCAAAGCTTTCTCTACACCACTGCAGCATTTGACAGAATGCTAATAGCTAAAATAACTTGTCTTCCACCCTGATTATAAAATCAAAATATAACTACACTTTTTGTATCAACCTTCAGCGTGATCAACTTTGACCAATAGCAACAGAGACCACCAAAAAAGTTACCTTCATCTTTATCTAATACTTCATCCTCATCTGTAAACTTTGCAGTCTTTCTTTTCTTCTTCTTTCCTAACATGATATCAAGGTCATCTTCTGGTTCTACTGTTTCTTGTACATCACTCTCAATTTTTAGGTCCTTGAGAACAATTGGGAGGGTAGGAAGAGGAAAAAGATAAACAACATTAATGATACAAGTAGCAAACATAAAATAATGTACAACAATTTAAAATATGCACCTCTCTGTTGATCATGGCAATAATCAATTAATTCAGAGGTCATCTATGAAGCAAGTCTAGGGGATGTATTACTCTTTAATATAATTTCATTTTTTTACTGATAATATACAGTAGCAAGTTTCTTCCTTTTTTTAAGCTGAGAGCAAAGTTATTTGGGGGGGGGGGAGTCTAAATCTTAAATTAGTAAGATGAAGACACAAACATGCCCTTTAACCCTGTGTCAACTGACCTTTAGTCCCTCTTCAGCTTCATCAATATCAAATATCTTTTTTGTTTTTTTCTTCTTTTTCTTCTGATTAAAGAAGGTTAAGTCATCTAAATCATTTGATGCATCTGAAATGGAAAGGCAGTACATTACTAACATTCAGATTACTTTATGATTTGAGTATGGATATATTTATCAAGAAATTTAAGCAAGCTTGTGACAATGAAGTCAGAAAATTTCAATAACAGAATACATGAGAAAAAATGAAAAACTAAATTAGACTATTTCAATAATGTATAAAATGTTGATTTAGACTTTTACACATTATATCCAGTAGATCTCTATAACTCAGGATGTAATAACTGAGAAGCAAGCTATAAGAATTAGTTCCCAATATAAACATGACAGTCCATATTTTTTAAGCATGCTTATCACAAAATCCTTGAGTTTACAACATTTACTTCAATGCCTTACTGGCCTTAACAGTAATAAGTCAGAGAGAAAAACATAATTATTGTAAAGCCAGACAATAAAATAAAAATAATTCTTTATTTTTATTTATTTATTAAATTTATATGCCACCCATCTTGCTAGCCAAAGCTACTTCAACTTAATTTCTCATGAAATTTTATCATGAAACACAGAAATGTAAATAAAGAGCCCAATTCTAAAATGTTAATAGTTGGCTGATTCATACTAATGAACCAAAGAACATAGCTGGCAATCTGTTTAATATTTATATATATATGAAACAAAGCAAACCATTAAACTACAGCTGTATGAGATAGGTGTGCTTCAGCCTGTATATTTCAGGAAGTTTGGAGACATACAATACAATAGCGTAAGTCAGTGGTTTTTTAAATGATCTTCTCTCCATGAAAGTCAAGCCAGCAACAAAAAGTTCTCTTCTTCATTTCTACCTTCCATGAATAATGGTAAGAGAGCAACATGTTCACAGCCAGCCAGGTGAGCGAAGTCTGAATGCATTTTACAAACATTTTATTAAGCATTCTGCTGCTTAACATATGGGCTTCTCTGGAAAACTTTTAAAAAGCACAAATTAAATGTCTCATTTTTATAAGCATATTTTCTTGAGAAAAATAAAAAAGAAACAGAAAACAGGATTTCTAGTAGCTATATAATAGCTTACCTTTCTTTCTGATGTCCTCTTCATCAGCTTCTATATCTTTGTCTTCTGTTGGTTCTGGCTCTACTTCTTTTGTTTCTAATAGCTGTGTCTCTTCTGTTTGTGCATCACCACCTTCTTCATCAAGCATAAAAGGCTTCTTTTTCTTCTTCTTCTTCTTGCTCATAGTAGGGTCGAAGATCATCTGCAAGAAACAACAGTATTTGCTTAACACAAATTTGCAACATAAAAATACCCTCCAGATTTATAAGTATACATATAAATATAAACATTTATTAAATTATCAATCAAACACAACATAATAGAAAGTTTATCAAATATGATCTCTACCATGCTGTTCAGAGTACATTAGGAAATAACTGAAAACTTAATATGGGAAAAATAGAAAAGTTTTCATAATTTAAATAGTTAAATAATCTACACAACCCAACACACTAAGATTGGTTTCCCAGCAATTTAAAGATCTACTACTGTATCTTTCGGACTATAAGACGCACCAAGATTTCAAAGAGGTGAACAAGAAAAAAAAAGTTTTTGCCCTCCCCAGCCCCCAGGAGCACTCTGCAGGCTTTCCAAACCCTCTTTGTGCCCCGTTTTTGTGAAAAACGGACCCATTTTTTGCAAAAACGGGACTCGCAGGACAGGGCTTCGGGAGGCCAAAAATGGCTGTATTCAGTGTATAAGATGCACCAACATTTTCATCCTCTTTAGGTGGGGGGGAATGCATCTTATACTCTGAAAAGTATGGTAGTTTTAACAATTAATAATTCCACCAAAACATATGTAGGTTATTTTAGGCACCCATTACTAAATTCCAGAAGGAATAGCAACATCTGGTATTCAAGTATTAGGTAGTAATTTGTGCTTCTCACACTAAATCATTAATTTGAAAATAAACACATCTTCATCTCAATTATCAAGTTGTTTATATAACCACAAAACTACTGTAGTTTTGAATCCTGTAGAACAAGAATAATGTGATATTATGAACTTCTCTCACCAAACTCATTCTGGACAGTCTTCCAAAAATTCAGTTCAAATGCTGAAGGCAATCAAGTCCTGTGTATTCTATCTGAAAACTGCAATCCCATGTTTGTTTTCCAGTAAATTACACTGAATGAAGTGGGATTTTTTTGCTAGAAAACATATACTTCTGCCAAACCTAACTAGATCTATAATTTTTCACACACCCATACAGAAAACAAAGTTTTGTTTATGAATATCATAGTCTAAACTATTACAAGCTTAATTATAATGCTCTACATCCAAGAGTAGTAGTATAATGGAATCACACCACACTAAGTAGTTATACAGGACTTTTAAAAATAATCTTTCCTTAAAAGACACCTTCAAACAAACATATTAATTTATATTTAAAGACAAGAAACCCTAAGTCTTTGAATGCATTTAATATTAGAAACTAGCTATAATCTTTTTTGTAGAAAACAAAAACCAAAGATTGTACCTAAAATATCAACTTAAACAGTAGTTCATTAAATTACTTCTTTCCATTTTAATTGTCCACTTAATGCAGATAGGAACTTGTCCAAAATCAAGAGGCATAAATGTAATATTGAGAGAATTTTGCTGGATCTCTCATGTGGATCATCACATTGATGCAGCTATCACAAAATACTTTTTCTCAGAAAGGAAACTGGAGGCTAGCACTCTCTTGTATTCCAGTCTACTTTTGGTCTTTAAAATTAAAACAATCTGTTAAAAGGTAGGTAGGTGATTAACTTGGTTAATACCAAGTATCCATAGGCATCAGAATAAGCATCCCTGATCTAATGTCTCTTTAATATCTATGTTAAAATATTACTATTGAAATATCTGCAGTTTGGAAGAGATATGTATTTTTTCACCACACATAGATTAAACCTATCCTAATGATATCAACAGTGGTCAAGATAGGAGAACAAATATCCAAAGAGCCAGTCAATAAATTGAGCTGCCAGGACTGTAGAACAGGGAGGAATTCTTCACATGTCCCAATATTGTTTCAATTGGTAGACTTTTTAAAGCAGATAATGGGGCATGAAAGCTACAGGCGGGAGAAAAGACAAAATACCCATACGTTGATATACTTCAGTTGGTATAACACAACCACATTTTCGTCTAATATAAAGTACTTTGTTATACCAAGATGAAATTAAATTTCTTTTGGCTGGAGAGAAATTATTATGCTGTATGAGACCAATCTTTACTACAATCCTAAATATTGTACTAAGTATTATTGCTAGGAAACCAAATTTATACATTTTGTACTTATGATTCATATGCCATCAAGCAGTTGTAAACAAAAGAAAAAAACATGAGGTGTCTATTCCTGAATTCATAATATTTCAAATATTTCAAATAAGATTAAGTTCATCAATACATGGAATACAGATCTACACTGACATGCTGGCACAAACCACATTATTTAACGACTTAAAAAATTAAATACATTTATAGCCATCTTAACTGCAACAGTATAACTGACATTTTTGTTATTATTAATTCATTTATTTTATGGAGAACAGAAAAGTTCTCCACCTGGAAATCCACCTTGTTTTTCATCCTTCTGCAGGCAATGCTTCATAATTATTCCTAAAAAAACCTTATTTTACATCTGTTTTCCAAGTATTGGAAAAATCTTTTTAAGCATTTCTGCTACAAATAGGACCCTAAAAACGAATCATTCTATCAACCAAACTGAATCAGAAACCAATCATGCATAATTTCAATAAATCACTGGACTACAACTGGGAGTTGACAATATGAACTGACAGTTCAATAATAGCTTATTCCAGGGGTTTGGATTTTTATCTAATCAAACTTGCTTAGGCAAAGTAACTGCCAAATTTGCTTTATGGGCATGCCTTCAGTGAAAAGTAGCAGTAGCAAAGTTTGTGACATGCAGATTAAATTTTAATTATCAAAAGTGGTGTATTTGTTGCCAAATCCAAACCTGAAATGAAATTATTAGTTCAATTCACAGCAAAGCATATGGAGTTATTTTATGAAGTAGCAGTACCATAAAGTTAGACAACACCAGCTTTATAAATAATGTAGAGGTCTACTTAAATTGGTTTTATATTCTAATCTATTACAAATTCATATTCTGTATTGCCAGAATTTCTCAAGGGCTGAAAAATAAAACAATTTTCCCTCTGCAAAAGTCTCCCCACTTAAGGATTGAAAACATATTTCCAAAAACAGGAAGAAATTGATTGACATGTTTAACAGGAATATTTTAAAGGATCATGACAAAGGCTTCCAAATATAAAATTCCTTTTAATTTTAAAATGAGGCATTTTCCCTTTAAATAGGAAAGGCAAGCAGGTTTTTGCTCAGGTATCAATAGATCTTTAGGGATCCTCAAAGCACTCAGGTAGGATTCCAATGAAATAATAGGATTATTCTGCCCATGAAAAGTTTCCAGGGAGTTCAAAATTATATGACTAATTTAAATTTATTGGCCACCCAGCTCCAATGGAGCCACAACTTCTCCTGGATATATTATGAGAGGTTTCTGATACTCGTTCTAGAGATTTTAAAAAATATTATAACAATTTACTCTGGAATAAAAAGAGTGCTTGCAAGCACAGATATAAATCTTCTCCTGAATCTGAGTTATTCAGTTATTACAAATTTGAGATGTTTTGAATTGACACCAAATTGGGCCGCTAGAGCAGCAACCTAATTAGGGATCCTTTAAAAACTGGCACCCAAAAAAAGATGATTTCCGAGCCACGCCATACGCAAAAAAAAAAAAATCAACATTTCATCAGGCACTATAGTAGGGAGGACGCTACTCCATTCAAAGCACGTTAAGACGCCTCCCGCAACCATGCCTGTCGTATTGTTCCTATGGCCTTTTTTAAAACAGCGAGGGGGTTTCAATATGAAACTTTCCTGCTTTCTTCAAATAAACCGCAGTGGGAAAGGAGGTGGCATTAACTCAGTTTGACCTAAGGCGGGAAAGGGGGGTTAAAGGATGGCTTCCTAATGTCACAGGGTGGAGGGGGGAAGAGAAAAAAAGAGCGACCAAGGACAAAGGAGAAGTTTCCTCAAAAGCTGCTCAGATGAAAAAATAAGCCTGGCTCCTAAATGTATCGCACAGACTGGGAGAAGGGAGCTGGCTCTGCTGAGGGAAGCTAATTCAACCGGGGCTCTGATCAGGGTGCGGGCAGGCCTCAAGCCCGGCTCCTCACATGGCGGCGGCCACAGCCCCAGCCTCACGCCGCCCCAAGGCCTGGGCACATCTCTTGTCCTCACCTCGTCTCCCGACATGGCGACGGCTCTCCCTGACCGTCAAAGCAGAAACTTAGAAGCGCCCGTCTCGGGGTGGGTGGAGGGGGAGAGGGGAAAAAAAACCCCACAACGCCGCCCAGGAAGTCAAATCGCCCCGGCTCGTTCGCCTCAGCCCGTCCTGCTCGCCTCGCCGCCGCGCTCAGCTCTTGCATCAGCAGCAGGGGAGGAGGAGACAGAAAACAGCGCGTTTGCCCCGGATGGAAGCATGCGCCCCAGCCCTTCTTCAAAGGTTCTCGGGAATTGTAGTCTCACTTCTGCGCAAGCGCAACAGCGGCGGAGCTGGGTGGAATCCCGACCGCAGCATGTGCAGTTTTGGGGAATGTGAAGCTGGTGACATCACAGGGGAGGGAGAGGGGGGGGACGGGCTTGCTTGAGCACGTGCTCCTTCCGCCCAAGTGGCTCCAGTGATTGGTGGAGTGCCTGATCCTTTACAGTTACGCTATTTACGCAAGGCAAGGGTTACGTAGTTCCTTCTTTCACAGAAGGCAGGAGACTAAGGGGCGATGCTGAAGCTTTTGTTCCGTCCCTTTTGGGGGGAAAAATTGCATGCCTTCTAGCTGTGCTTTTAATAAATCTACAGCTTTCTTCCTATTATTAAATCTGAGATTGAGTTCATACTTGGTACTTGTGGGAGTGTTTTTAAAAGTTTGAAATCCAATAGCTTTGGCTACACTCCCTCCTTAAAATAGTAAAATTATCCTCTGAATAGGGCTGTGTCTCTGGTGATTATATCTACATTGGTTTCTTTTTCTTTTTACTGTAATATAAAGAGGTAATTTCTGATTTTCTTTACAGCAGGTTAAAAACATAAATTTATATCTTAGTATAAGTTTGCAAAGATAACTTCCATTTTTTACATAATATTTTTCAATCACCAAAATCATGGGTTATAACTTCATTTTTTCTGATTCGTGCAAAACATTTGTAGGGGGTTTCTTGTCAGCAGTAAACTAATGTCCTTTTTCTGATCAAATATGTAAATTTGGCCACTTTGACAACTTCCATCACCTTCACTCTACATTCCTCCATTGTGCCTAATTGAATATTTCCCCTTTGCAGTTCTATATAAAAACAAAGTTCCTGACTTGTTCCAACTGTTTATTGATCAGCCCAAAGGAACATCCTCTGATTTCAATCGTGTATTGCTCTTTAAAATCTTCTGAATTAGTATATGTATTTGAATCAATTATTTTTTTTGCACATACATCAAGCATGATAAAATGTCCCCTCTTGTTCACATTTCCAATACCCAGAACTTTGCCCTAGGCCAGTGTTGGCAAACCTTTTCAGCACCAAGTGCCAAAACAGGAGCACACGTGAATTAGGTGATCTTCCTGTTTCTGGCATGCACATGCGCACTGGCCACCTGCTTTTACGGTTTCTGGTACGCACAAAGACCAGTGCGCATGCACCAGCTCCGCCTGGCCTTTTGAGGTCCTCGTGCCTCCCTGCCCAGCCCCCTGCCCGTGGCCCAGGTCCCCGTCGGGGTGGCGGGACATCCTCACCGACAATTCAGTTCCACAGCCCTGGACAGGGAGAGAAAGTTGGGCAGGGAATGTCACCTACCTCCGTTGGAAAGCTGGGACGTCGGCGTTCCCAGGGCTTGGATTGTGGGGCCAGCAGGTGGGAGAGCTTCACCCCAACTCTGGCCAGGATGAAGCGCCCCCCACCCCAGTCTGCCACCGAGAACAAGCCAGTTTTCATAAAGCTGAAAGATATCCAAACTATGGTTCTGTCAACTAAACAGAAAATTACTAAAGTGCTCAATATCCTGTTTCCCCAAAAATAAGACACCCCCTGATAATAGCTCATGCGCTAAAATAAGCCTCCCCTAGAAAATAAGCCCTCCCCAAAAATATTTAAATGCAGAGCTGGAAATCAGGTAAAACGGCAAGAGGAGCCCCAACTTGCTCCATGCACCCCAAAATAATAAGACCGCCCTGAAAATAAGGCCAAGCACTTTTTTCGGGGTTAAAAAAAATATAAGATAGGGTCTTATTTTCAGGGAAACATGGTAGATGTGTTGGAAAATGCAGCCTAAGCTGCATTAACAGGGATACAATCAAGAGCCTTGGTAGTACAGTGGTCTAAAGCACCCTGTTATTAAGACCAGCTGCCTGCAATTACTGCAGGTTCAAATCTCGCCAGGCTCAAGGTTGACTCAGCCTTCCATCCTTTCTAAGGTAGGTAAAATTGAGGACCCAGTTGTGGGGCAATAAGTTGACTTTGTATAAATATACAAAAGGATAAAGGCTATTGCTTAGCACATTATAAGCCACCCTGAGTCTCCGGAGAAGGGCGGCATATAAATCAAATTTAAAAAAAAAAAAAAAAGATCAAGTGAGATAATAATACCACTCTATAAAGCCTTAATAAGACCACACCTAGGATACTGCATCCAGTTTTGGTCACCACATTATAAAAAAGATGTTGAGACTCTAGAAAAAGTGCAGAGAAGAGCATCCAGGATGATTAGGGGACTGGAGACTAAAACATATGAAGAACTGGGCATGGCTAGTCTAGTGAAGAGAAAGACCAGGGGAGACATGATAGCAGTCTTCCAATATTTGAGGGGCTGCCACAGAGAGGAAGGGGTCTATTGTAGAAAGTTAGCACCCAGCCCTAGAAAAATGAAATAATTTTGGAAATATTTAAAAAGGCAGAATATTATATTTCCCTAAAGGAGAAACATGCTCTTGGAAAGCAGCCCCCACCTTTCTTAATAGCCCCAGCAGGACTGGGCTGGCCTATCTACAAGGTAAAATACCTTCAGCTCCAGGGTGATGGGATGGGACCCCTCAGGACATAATAGGATTAGCCCTCTACCATCTAGCAGCAGAGCTCACCACATGGCACAACAAGCCCCTTCACTGCATCACCCAGCAAGCTTCAACCAAGCCTGGGACTCGGACAGCCTACAAAGTTAATAGTGACCCCTACAACAACCAATAGAATACATTTATTGCACAGGAACAGGAAGCTCAAGGGCAAGGCCCAAGAGAGAACATAAATAACCCTCACTCTCCACTCCATGTGGTCAGCTGCCCAGGACCTCAAACCCAGGTGGTCTTGTCCATTAATAAACCATCTTTCTAACCAGCCACTATGTTTCCAGTGTCTTTCTCCCCACTTGGAACTGAACCAGATGGATATTTCTTCCAACACTATTTTCCAAGGCACCTGGAGGCCAGACAAGGAATAATGGATGCAAACAGATCAAGGAGAGATTCAACCTAGAAATAATGAGAGATTTTCTGACAGCAATGGAACAGCTTGCCTTCGGAAGTTGTGGGAGCTTCATCACTGGAGGCTTTCAAGAAGAGATTGGACTGTCATTTGTCAGAAATGGTGTACAGTCTCCTGCTTGGGCGGGGGGCTAGACTAGATGACCTACAATGTCCCTTCCAACTCTGTTAATCTGTAATGGCTGGCTGGGGAATTCTGGGAATTGAAGCTCACAAGTCTTAAAGTTGACAAGCTTGGATATCCTTGCTGTAGATGCACAAGGGCAGATCACATAAATTAAAACTTTTAATTATAGCATTGCCTGACCACCATAAACCAGACATCAGATCAAAATTTGAAGAAATTTGACTCATTAATTGATTCCATCTTTTTAGGGCTAGGTTCATCCATTGTGCTAAATCAAAACCAAATAATCCACATTATCCCCTTCATAAAATATGAACCCAATCTTTAATATGAATAACTATATACATTTAGAAATTTCCTTGTGAAATGGAAATAACAACTACAAAATCCTTATTTGCCAAACCAAATCTCAGTCAATACAACCTTTGCAAACAGAATCTAATTCATTAGTCATTACTTCCTTTATCTACTGGTTTGGGGTACAAAACTTTCTGAAATTCCTTGAACATAAAAGTTGAATGCAAATCTATCCTCCATAATCAATTATCCATATTTAAGTTCTCTTTTATTCTACTTAGAAGTTACTTTAGTCTCATGTTGTATCTGTATGCATGGCCAAGGAATTCTGGAAGTTGAGGTTTTAAGGTTTCTATGATTGGTAAACCCTGCATCAAAGATACCTTTTCTCTATTGCAGGGTGGGGGAAATTATGCTCTGCCAAAAATAACTGAACTACACCTCTCAGCTGTCTGGAACCTCTGGAAATTTATTTATGATGTTTATAGCCACCCATCTAGACCAGGAGTGGTATTCACTTACCTTCGCTACTGGTTCGCAAATGTGAGCATACCACATTTCTGCGCATGCAAGAGCATTAAAAACGGGACGTGATGACATCCGGGCAGGTAGGCAGAGCCTCCCATCGCTACCACTACCAGTTCGTCTGAACCGGATAGAACCGGCTGAATACCACCACTAATCTAGACATTTTACAAAGATTAAAACAGTGAAAATTCACACATAATTCCTATTGGTAGTTCAGCAACATCTAAACAGCCACTGGTGCTGCAGGGAGATGTTTCTAATCTCTTCTGGGTACATACTTGTGGAATTTTATTAGATTTGTACCAATACCAAGACAAAGGACTTGCTGAGTAACTGAGATTGTGCAGTTAAGTAGAATTGTCCCGTTTAGGAATAAGACATTTTGTAACAATAAAATCTTAATAACAAAAATGTGTATTTACTTGGGTTTTTCTAAAATCTTTTTCTTTGTTTTTTTCTTTGTTTCCATTATTTTTTTTTACATTTAAGAACTGTTTTGTTTAATTGTGTTTTTTAATATATTTTGATCAATGTTTCACATTATTACAACCTTCATGTGGTTTGGAATCAATCCAAGCAGTTTATTGCTTTTAATAGGACTGCTTCCATTATGGCTATGTCTCCATTCAGCCCATCCTTAGTAAATTATTGTGTGTGGGAAGCTCCTACCCCCTAGGAGAATGAAATACTTTGGGAAATATTAAAAAGGCAGGATAAAATATTTCCCCTAAAGGAGAAATAAAAAAATCTGAAGGGAGACAGTTACCCTGCCCCAAGCAGAAACTGGGGAGGCCAGCTTTTAGAAATGCAGATTTGATAATCCATTCAGAAAAACTAGGTCAAGACAAAAACTCAAATAAGCAACAAACAAAAGGTTAACAAATTAGCTCAGACAAGCACCTAGGATTTGCATTTCCTGTTTTGCCTATAGAGCCAGCTATGACCCCTACATGACCCCATAGGAATCTGACAACAGGCAATAGGATATTAAAGAACATGTTTTTTTAAAAATTTGATTTATATGCCGCCCTTCTCCAGAGACTCAGGGCAGCTTACAATGCGTTAAGCAATAGCCTTCATACTTTTGTATATTTTTACAAAGTCAGCTTATTGCCCCCACAAACTGGGTCCTCAATTTACCTACCTTAGAAAGGATGGAAGGCTGAGTCAACCTTGAGCCTGGCAAGCTTCGAACTTACTAATTGCAGACAGCTGGAGTTAAATTACAATGCATTAGTCTGCTGAGCTATCCAGGCTCTTGCACAGGAACAGGAAGCTCAAATATAAAGCCCAGAGAAGGTATAAAAAACCCACCCACTCTCAACTCCATTTTGTCAGCTGCCCAGAATCACATGTGGTTGGTGATTCTGCTTCATCAATAAACGTTTCTTTCCAATCAACCTCCATGTTGTTTCCAGCATCTTTCTCCCAGCTTGGAACTGAACCAGATGGATATTTCTTCCAACATGTGGATGTCTATATAGCTTTTCCTTCACTTTACATCTCCAATCTACTCTTTATAATGTTATTATTAATTTATATTATTAAATATTATCATATTGCTTACTATAAGACGCAGAATGGTGGATGTGTTATTGCAATGCAAGCCCCGCCCCTTTTGTATATGCACTGATGTCATATGCACATTCAAAGGGATGAGGCTTCCAAAATAAGACTACACTTGCCGTTTGCCCATATTCAGTCTCTCCTCCCCTTCTCTCTCATACACATCCACACCAGAGGTGGGTTTCAGGAGGTTCTGACCAGTTCTGGAGAACTGGTAGCAGAAATTTTGAGTAGTTCAGAGAACCAGAAAATACCACCTCTGACTGGCCCCGCCCCATCTATCCTCTACCTCCCGATGATCTGGAGGAAATGGGGATTTTGCAGTAACCTTCCTCTGGAGTGGGGGGGGAATGGAGATTTTACAGTATCTTTCCCCTGCCACGCCCACCCAGCCACACCCACCAAGCCACACCCACAGTACCGGTAGTAAAAAATTTTGAAACCAACCACTGACACACACACTGACACACCCAGAGTGTAGACACTGCTGCTTCTTATACTAATATTTGGCTTCTTCATTGGCAACTTTATAATGCCATAAATTTTTAGCTGTTGCTAAAGCTGCTACTAATATGCTCTGAAATAACCCCCAATGAACATTTATAACAAGAATACTAAAAAAATGATTAATATTAATAAATAAATGATAAATAAATGAAACCTCACTGAAACCATTTTGAATAGCTTTAAATTCTGTGGCTGGTAGGGGGAGAACAATTTATTCCTTCTGGAAAAAAAAGATATATTTGGGGAGACGGAGATGGTCCTTCTTAGTATTACCAGATGTTTGCCACATATAACAAAACTGGAATTTGACATTCTGGAAACCCACATCAGCTTTGGATAAAGACTGCAACAACAATATTTTCCACCAATGGATTTAATTTCTCTGACATCCAACTAGACACTTGGTTTTATTTGTGGTGGTCCTCCAGAGGTATTGTGAAAATTAACTATGGCACTCATTTAACAAATGGGCAGCTCTCAAATTCTTTCAGTGTCTCTAGAGGGAAAAAAAAATATTTGTTTGGAAAAAAAGTACAGCAAATTGCCAGAAGTCACAAGAAGTCCAGATGATGCTCAAGGATGTCTCTCATCTGTCTCTATTACTGTACTTAGATTTGAGTTTCTTTCTCTCTCATTTTCTTTCCTTCCTTCCTTCCTTCCTTCCTTCCTTCCTTCCTTCCTTCCTTCTTTCTTCCTTTCCTTCCTTTCTTCCCTTTTCCCTTTTTTCTTTTTTCTCTTTTCTCTTTTTTTTTGGTGGGGGAAAGGAATAAAAATTTTATTTGCAAATAAAAGGTTTAACTGGAAGCAAGTTCCATGAAGAATTTCATGAAGATTAATTTAGTAATCTATTTTTTATATTTTGTATCTACTTTTCCTTTTTTTTTTCCTTTTTGTTTTTCGACTGATTAATGAAATCTTGAAAGTTTGAAAAACAAGTCCTAAATACAGTAGTGGTATATAGAAAAACTAATTCTAATCCTCATTCGCACAACCCATGTCCTAATATTGTCAGTTTAATCAATGGTAGTTAGCAAAAATGTGCATCTCTTTACCAAACATACGAAATACATCCTGAAACTATTTTTAATCATTTAATCTTTTGGGGACAAAAATGTTCCAGTTTGTATTATACTATACTGTACTATACAAACTTTAAAAATGTATACATTGCTTAAATTCAGTATGAATATCCTGGTTTTTTTCCTTCTACCACCAGCAAATAATCACAATCCAACTATTTCAGACACTTACTTATAATCCTTTGCAAGTGAAATAGTATCTCCAATACAAGCACAGTGTCATTATTATGTATCCTTATATATTTGTGAAAGTATTCAGGCATTTAAAATCAGTGATATCTAGTAGAGCTTAAAAGAATTTCACCATTTATAACTAAGCATGGTATAAATTTGTCCTATGAATCTTTTTTTTCTGCCCAGTCTCTGTGAAGTTGTTTCCATCTTATCCACAGCCCATGAACAAGCTTACATTAACCTTAGCTATATCTGTGTTCAAGAAGAATTCTCTTCTTGAAAATTCTACTGTCTGCTGCAATATCTGTAAATTCAATTCCCTTCACTGTCCATTCTGTTGGCAGGAAAGATACCATAGATTACCCCAAGTAAGTGGATTCAATCTGGCATTTATTGGCCATTTCAGGTTCTATGAATCCCAAAGGTGCTTTTTCAAGAGGCACCTGGACTTTCTGGTTTTCCTTTGAAGACGTTTTGCTTCTCATCCAAGAAGCTTCTTCAGCTCTGACTGGATGGTGGGGTATGGAAAGATTTATACTCCTGGCAGACAGCTGGTCATTTGCATTCTTCCAGAGAGTCATTGAGGCCACCTGGAGATTAACCCATGTCATCAGGATTACCTGAGTGGTGCAAATGGGTGTGGAGCCTTCTTGGAACTGTTGAAAGGACTGTGTTGTAGATTGGAGATAGATGATGTCTATCTCCCATCTGTAGAGAGAGTGCTGTTCAATTTGGCCTCTTTGAGTCCTCTCTGTCCAAAATGTGGAGTTTGCTGTCTTCTGTGAGTTTTCCGTGGGCCGCCCATGAGGTCAATATTGAGGAAAGACTCGGACACGAGTTTTCTCGGGATGAGACAACCCAGATCTGACTCCAGGAGCCTCTTTTATTGTACACAAACAAAGGCAGGAGGGATTTGTTAGCATAAGCCAATAATAAATTACAGCATGTCTCATGTAATGCATACGTAAGTACAAGTAATACATGGAAGCAATGCCCAAATTTGGGAAGATCTACAATCCTAGCTGCTAGTGAGTTGTTACAGCCCTTATCTATGAGTTGTTGCAACCTTTATCTAGTTTTTCGCATACGCGGTACAGCATGATCCTCTCATGCCTGCGCGTAGCTCCTGAGCATGTTACAACAGTCTTCAAAAGTAGCCTTTATCTTTTAAATGCAGATGGACTGCTGAATCTAGTCCTGATGGATTTGTTCTCCTATGTTGTGCCATGTGTTTATGAAGAGGTTGCTTTATTTCCCCAATGTACAGATCTGCACATGGCTTACTGCATTGTATTGCATTTACCACCTTGCTCAGTTTGTGTCTGGGTGTTTTATCCCTGGAGTGGACAAGCTTCTGCCTTTGTGTATTCTTGGGTTTGAAATGTGCACATATGTTGTGTTGGCTGAAGATCCTCCTGAGCTTTTCCGATATTCCTGCAACGCATGGAATGACAATTTATTTTATTTTATTTTATTTATTTATTTTATTAAATTTCTATACCGCCCTTCACCCAAGGACTCAGGGCGGTGAACAGCCAGAAGATAAAACACAGAAATACAAAAATTTAAAATAGATTAAAAACGGATTAAATAATTTGGCTGAATTTAAAATACCCCATAATTTAAACAGATTAAAATTTGTATTTAAAATTTATATTTAAAAGGGGAGAAGATTTAGGCCAGGCCAGGCCAGCTTGATGAAATAAAAAAGTTTTAAGCGCGCGATGGAAGGTGCGCAGATCCGGGATCCTCCGTATCTCCGGGGGGAGCTCGTTCCAGATCGTAGGTGCCCCCACAGAGAAGGCTCTCCCCCTAGGGGCTGCCAGTCGACATTGTTTTGCCGATGGCACCCGGAGGAGCCCCACTCTATGGGAGCGTACTGGCCGGTGGGAGGCTATTGATGGTAGCAGGCAGTCCCGTAGATAACCAGGTCCTAAGCCATGGAACGCTTTAAAGGTGATAACCAGAACCTTGAAGCGCACTCAGAAGACCACTGGGAGCCAGTGCAGCTCGAGTAGGAGAGGTGTTACATGGGAGCTCCATGTTACTCCCATAACCACCCGCGCGGCCGCACTCTGCGCCAGTTGGAGCCTCCGAGTGCACCTCAAGGGGAGCCCCATGTAGAGAGCGTTACAATAGTCCAGACGAGAGGTGACGAGGGCATGAGTGACCATGCATAAGGAGTCCCGACCTAGAAAGGGACACAACTGGCGGATCAGGCGGACCTGATGAAAAATCCTCCCGGTCACGGCCGTCAAGTGCTCTTCTAAAGACAGCCATGAATCCAGGAGGACGCCCAAGTTGCGAGCCCTTTCCGTGGGGGCCAATGATTCGCCCCCAATAGTCAGCGATGGCACCAGCTGGCTATATCGGGACGTCGGAAACCACAGCCACTCAGTCTTGGATGGGTTGAGCCTGAGCCTGTTCCTCCCCATCCAGATCCGTACGGACTCCAGGCACCGGGACATCACTTCAAGGGCATTATTGGGGTGGTCCGGGGTGGAGATGTACAGCTGGGTGTCGTCAGCATACTGATGGTACTTCACCCAGAAACCACAGATGATCTCGCCCAGCAACTTTACATAAATGTTGAACAAAAGGGACGAGAGGACCGATCCCTGCGGCACCCCACATATGAGGGGCCTTGGGGTCGACCTCTGCCCCCCTGTCAACACAGACTGCGACCAGTCGGAGAGAAAGGAGGAGAACCACCGTAGTACAGTGCCTCCCACCCCCAACTCTTCCAACCGGTGCAGCATGATACCATGGTCGATGGTATCAAAAGCCGCTGAGAGATCTAACAGGATCAAGACAGAGGAGCAACCCCTGTCCCGAGCCCTCCAGAGATCATCAACCAATGCGACCAATGCCGTTTCCGTGCTGACAATGTTGCTTCATTTATTTTTCTGTTTGTTGTCTGTTATGGAGGAGCTCCTGTAGGGTGGTGATATTATTATTATTATTATTATTATTATTATTATTATTATTATTATTATTATTATTATTATTTGATGAAGGCCTTCTTGGGATAGCCACACATTCTGAGGGCTTCCTTGATGTGTTTTCATTCTTTTTCTTTCCCTTCTTTGCTGGTAAGCAGGCCTTCAGCTCAGTGGTTAATGATTCCTACTTTGTGGTCCAGTGGGTGGTGGACATCAAAATGTAAATACTGATCTGTGTGAGTGGGTTTTATGTAAACTTCAGTGTTAAGGCTTCTGTCTTCCTTAATGTGTACTGCGTAATCCAAAAAGGCTAGACAATTTTCCTTAACATCTTCCCATGTGAATTTGCTGTATCTATCCACAGAATTGATATGTTTGGTGAACGTTTCCAAATCCTGTGTTTTGATCTTGACCAAAGTATTGTCCACATATCTATACCAGTGAGTGGGTGAAATTCCTATGAAGGAATCTAGGGCTTTGGTTTCTACCTCTTTCCTGTAATATTGGCCACGATAATGACTTGCTAAAAGAATACAAATGACCAGCAAGGATTTATACAGGATGTTGATTTTGGTTTCTCTTTTTTCCATAATGTTCAACTATTTTATATCAATTTACCTTTAAAAAAGAAGTCAACAGAAAATTTGTTTGCATTTCAGGTACGTTTTCCAAATATGTGTGCTCTATACCCAGTTTGATATAATATTTATTTATATTTCATCAGGGGTGAAATCTAAACATTTTCGCTACTGGTTCTGTGGGCGTGGCTTAATTAGTGGGGGGGGCTTGGTGGTAAGGTGACTGGGTGGGCGTGGCTTGTTGGTCAGGTGGGCGTGGCCAAGTCAATGTCACTTCTTTGCCCTCTTTTAACCTACAAAACACAACACAACACAACAGGCTCACCCACAATGTAAAAGCAGCTGTGCTAGACCCAAAATGGCCCCTGCAACAAGCAAGAACCACACACAGCCACAAAAAGCCCAAAAAAACAACTTTCACACTTTACACAGACACAACACAACACAACACAACTGGCTCACCCACAATGTAAAAGCAGCTGCACTAGACCCAAAATGGCCCCTGCAACAAGCAAGAACCACACACAGCCACAAAAAGCCCCCAAAAAACAACTTTCACACTTTACACACACACAATTCCACATACAGCTTTGTGAGATTTTGTGTGTTTGTGTAGTTAGAGTGAAACACTACAGAAACACACAAAACCTCAGAAAGCTGCACAAATATTATTTTATTTTTATTTATTTTTATTTTTATATAAAAGCAGCTAAATTTAAAACTTCCTAAATTTTAAATGGCTAGGTCTAAAAAAAGAACAACTAAAAAAAACCTCAATTAATTATTTTTTTAAAAGCTCTCAAAGGGGGAAAAAACTTACCCAATAGAACAGGGGTCTCCAACCTTGGCAACTTTAAGACTTGTGGACTTCAACTCCCAGAATTCCTCAGCCAGCAAAGCAGGCAGATAGAGCTGCTCACCGATGAGCTTGATTGCAGGCAGGGAGATTCAGTTGCTTGCTGATGCAATGGATTGCAATGGATTGCAGGGAGCAAGCAAAGCAAGGCAGGCGTTGCAACCAGCAGCTAAGGTAAGCAACCTGGCGGCTGGGGGGGAGGGATTTTTGCTACCGGTTCTCCGAACTGCCCGCCACTATCGCTACCTACTCACCCAAGCCGGTCCAAACCGGGAGCATTTCACCTCTGTATTTCATATTTCTTAAACTCCTATCTCCCTTGGAGAGAGGCTCTGGGCAGTGTACAATATACCTAATAATAAATAATGTGCTCATTTTCATGCACCCTTTTCTTCAGATTTGTATGTTTGCATGTTTTCCGTAACTGATTAGTTTATTATGTTGCCATCAAGTTGTTTTTGACTCCTAGTACCCATACAGGTTTTCTCCATGATGATCTATCCCTAACCTGGTCCTGCAAGTCTCCCAATGGTGCATTCATTCCCACTTGAGAACTTGCTACTGGTTCTCTTTTTCTCCTCTTTCCTTTCACCTTTCCCCTCCTTAATATAGTCATTTTTCTTTCATTGTAAATAGCCTCAAAAAAAATCAGGACCACTGCCTTGTATTGCATAGCCACATTCAAGTTTCTAGAGTCTAGGTGCCCAAAGTCAGAGTACAAAAAGAACAGATATCTTTCCTGTCCCAATTCAGAATAATTTCACCACTATTGAGATCACTCCTGTTCCCAGTTCCTCTACTGACACAAAACAACCGGCTGTCTGAATTGTCCATTCCTATCCTATTTCTCTGACATCTGTTGCGTTTCCTTAAGTTTTTCAGAATTGTGTTTGTAGCTATATTACAGACAAACTGATTACTTTTACAACAGTACCCATCAGTACTGTTGATCACCTTCAATACATCATGAACTAGCAAGAAAATATACTCCTGTAGTATGAATGTGTGAGGTTGACATTATTGTGTATGCCAGCAATTTTAGGAATCTGCTTTGATTTCTGTAGACTGGTTTGACTGCCATTCTTCTCATGTGCTATTTAGTCATCTAAATGTCAACTAAAATGTGAAATGAAGGCCTATTGGGAAATAGCTCTCAATCATAAATGTGTGTGTGAATTACTTAATTGAATGAGCAACATTAAAGCTATTTGAATCCAAATAGTATAATTAAACACATACAAAGAAACACTAGAGGAAACTAGAGTACCAGAGGGGAAAGAATAAGATTCTTGTCATTAAAGACTTCTTTTTAAATAATAATAAATGATAATGATAATAAGAGAAAGATAACTGGAGAAGATAACAAAATACAAAACTTACAATTAGAAATAAAATGGTTGTGGCAAAAGAAAGCAAAGGTAGCACCGAAGGAGCCTTGAGTGCAATCCCAAAACATCTGGAGTACCACTTGAACATCATTAGCACTGACAAAATCATCATTGATCAATTGCAAGGGTCAGCTTTATTCAGAACAAATCTATACTTATCCCAGGTCCTTGGAAATGACTAAAATATTATAGCAATTAAAATAAACTAACAGAAAAGGAAAAACTAATTAATAATAATAATAAAGATTCCTATAGTTTCCATCTTATATCACTATAAAATTCATTATTATTATTAAATCTAGATCACATAAAAAGATATTGCCTCTTATTTTCAGAAGTCATAGGAGTTCTTTGAGAAGTACAATAGATATAAAATAATTATTTTGATTAATTTATTTCATTTTTCAATTATATGAAATATGTTTTCTATTTCTTAAAGCCTAGAAATCTTGATTTTCCAATAGTTGGGTTGGATTTCAATTCTTTGTTCCACAGTTCAAGTCTATAACTAACTTTCATTCTCCATTTTAGTACTTTATGAAATGTGATTTCACTGATTATAAATTCAAGTGTTCAAGTGTTGCTTCTTTTAAGGACCCTAAGACTGAAGGTACATAAAAAAATATTGAAGTATCCAACCCATGTTGTATATCTTGCTAAGAGAATGTTAAAGGCTAAAGCATCTTCATAGCCAATCTTTCAAAAACTTTAAAACAACAATTATAAATCAACCCATGTAAAGTATTGATCCTTTAAAGACATGTCCTCAGCAGTTTAAACATTTTTTCTGAGTTTGCATGTATAAATTCACATGGCCCACACAAGACTTGAAAAATTAATAGTCCTGGGATAATTTTTCCCCTCAAAGTATTAAAGGTGTGCACAAGAGGGCAGTGTTGTCTAAAAATTTCAAGGGCCTTGATAGTACAGTGGTTTAATGCACCCTGTTATTAACACAGCTGCCTGCAATTTCTGCTGGTTCGAATCTCTCCAAGGCTCAAGGTTGACTCAGCCTTCCATCCTTTCTAAGGTAGGTGAAATGAGGACCCAGTTTGTGGGGGCAATAAGCTGACTTTGTAAAAATATACAAAAGTATGAAGGCTATTGCTTAACGCATTGTAAGCCGCCCTGAGTCTCCGGAGAAGGGCGGCATATAAATCAAATTTAAAAAAAAAAATCTGGAATAATTATAAATCATAACGCTACAAAAGTTAATGAAAAATAAAAATCATAATTCAGGCTATATAATATTAATAACATTAATTACTTTGTGAACAAATTTAAGTTTAATATTTTTATTGCAGTTACTGTTACTACTAGGTCTATTGGTCTGCTAGATCTGTTACTACTATAGTCTTTAGCCCATCACATTTAATCACATTTGAAATTTATGACATTTTAGCTCAGTAAAACTGTACATTACTATATAATACAGTCAATAAAAGGTAAACGTAAAGGTTCCCCTCACACATATGTGCTAGTCGTTCCCGACTCTAGGGAGCGGTGCTCATCTCCATTTCAAAGCCGAAGAGCCAACGCTGTCCGAATACGTCTCGGTGGTCATGTGGCCAGCATGACTAAACGCCAAAGGTGCACAGAATACTGTTACCTTCCCACCAAAGGTGGCTCCTATTTTTCTACTTGCATTTTTTATGTGCTTTTGAACTGCTAGGTTGGCAGAAGCTGGGACAAGTAATGGGAGCTCACCCCATTATGCGGCACTAGGGATTCGAACCACCGAACTGCCGACCTTTCAATCAACAAGCTCAAGTGTCTTAGCCACTGAGCCACTGCGTCCCTCTCAATACAGTCAATATTCCTTCCCTATTATTTTAGACGGTAGAAATGTATCCTGCAGTAGATTAATGCTGTATGTTGGTTTTGATTAATCATGGTGTGTAATATAAATACCACAATTGACTGAATTGATATAACTTGATTTACGGACTGAGAACATATTGTGCATTCTGCAAAATGACTCCTGGAAGTGAATTTGCTCATTCACAAATTGGGAAACACAGTGTTCGTGGGAGAACAGCATAACCAACATTTTTAAATTCCCCTTGTTACGTTCTCCAGCCCCTTCCCTATTCTATACAGGAATATCTATAGGCATTTGCATTTTTCTCTGGAAAAATACATGCTTACGCTATTCTGTAACCACTTAAGCTTCAGTAGAGTAGATTCTTGGCAAAACAAATGGCCTGGAGTCTTTCTCTGCTATATGACTGAGTGGGACAGTTGCACCCCCTACTTATGATTGCTTATGTTTCGGTCACTTCACTGATGAACTGTAAAATGTGCTCTTCACGGGGCTGCCCTTAAGACTATTCAGACGGGCCAAAATGCAGCAGGGAGAGCAGTGTTGGGCAGGTTGCACTATGCCCATTTAATTCCCAACCTGTGTACCAATTAACTTCAACCTCTTCTGTTAGATCAGGCGCAGGAAATGAAGATGTGACCAGCTCGATACATTTAGTAACTTTATTAGCTACAGTAACAAGACAAGACAAGGCTGGCCGCGCGCTGCCGGAGCTCTCCTTATATTCGCTCCGGCAGTCGCACCGCCCCTGACAGAGATTCAAACTTTCCCGCCTGATGGCTGGCAGCCAATCCAGGCGGATGTCCTTATAAGGACATAACACTCCTCCCCTCTTAGTCCGGGAACTGTCAATTCTCATCAATGAAAGTCACGTAATCACGCAGGTACGTAGGACGCCTCGGCACCCTAGTTGACCTGCGCAGTCTCACTTCTTCCTCGTCCCCGACCTGGACAGACGGGGCTCCTGTGTCTCCTGGTTCCCTCCCCGGAACCGGGCTCGGTTCGGCTGGCGAGTGTGCGGGGTCACCCTTAGCACCTCCGGCCGGACCGCAGACCTTGGATGGCTGGTTCTGGTGGTCTTCCTCCTGGCCTGTGGATCTATCGTCTCGTCGTGGTTGCTCGGTTCCGACCCGGGAAGAGCGTCTGAGTCTCGGTAAGTCCCAGGCTGTCACTTGCTCCTCCCCGGTCTCCCGGGCGCTGCAGTTCGGCTGCGGTTCGGCTGCGGTTCAGCTCGTTGTCGTCTGGGGGGTGGTTCGGATCGGTGCCCTCGGGTCTGGTCTGCCAACTGTGGGTGGTGTTGGCTCGTGTCGTGCTGTCCGACCTCACAGGTGTGGCACAGGCCCCCTTGGTCGGGCTGGCGTTGGCCTACCCCGTCGGGTCGGTGGTGGTCGACCTGGTCGGGATGTTGTTGTGGGGCTACCTCTGCGGATCGGCGGAGGTCTCCCCTGCCAGGGTTGTGCAGGTCTCCCTGGCCGGGTTGTTGTCGGCTTTCCCTTCGCCCTAGTCCCTGGTCTACCGCTGGTTGGTGACTGGGGTCATCTGGGTCAGGTTGTTGTTGCCGGGTTGTCTTCTGTGTTGGGCGGGGGTCCCCCTCGCCGGGGAGTCATGTGCCACCCTCAACCATGGGTAGTGGGGTGCCCATCTTGGCTGGGTCTCGGTCTATTCGCCTGGAGCGGAGGTCTCCCTGGCCGGGCTGGCGTCGGCTGCCTTCACTGGCGGGGTGCAATGCTTCCCCTCTGGGCAGGTCCTGGTCTACTCGGGGGCTGGGTTGGTAGTCCCTTGCCCTGTCGTGCCGGGTGCCCACCTCGCTGGGTTGGTGTTGCCATCCCCCATGCGGCTGGCCCCGGTCTACCACGCTGGACTGTCAATGCGATAGTGCCTGGTAGTGTGCTTGGCCGGCCTCGTCGGGGTGGCGGTGGTCTGCCTCACAGGGGTGTGGTAGGCCTACCTTGTCGGGGTGTCGCAGGCCTACCTCGCCGGGATGTTGTAGGCCTACCTCGACGGGGTGTTGGAGGTCTACCTTGCCGGGGTGTTGCAGGCCTACCTCGTCAGGGTGTTGTAGGCCTCCCTCATCAGGCTGGTTTTCGTGCGCTCCCCCCCACCTTTTCCGGAGCTGGTCGATGTGACGTCTACAGACCTGTCCATCTTCCAGCTCCATGGTGTAGGACTTCGGGCCGGTTGTGCTGTCTATCTTCCCCTTCAGCCACTTAGGAGAGCCATTGAAATTCAGCGCGAAAACTGAATCTCCCTTGCTGAAGGCGCGAAGCGGGCGGCTGGCCGTTGCGGTCACTTCTGGGCTGTATTGGGGGTGCAGCCGGTCCAAGGGTGACCTCAACCTTCTGCCCATCAACAGTTCGGCCGGGCTCTTGTGGGTGGTGGCATGCAGCGTGATGTGCTGGGTGAGGAGGAAGTTGTCTATCCTTTCCTGCCAGTCTCCCGTGCCCATCTTGGTGAGTGCCTCCTTGGTGACTCTCACCATCCGTTCCGCTTGTCCGTTCCCAGCCGGCCTGTACGGGGCAGACAGGGCATGGCGGATGCCCAGTCCTGCCAGGAATGCTTCCATGGCCAGGGATGTGAGTTGGGGGCTGTTGTCGGAGACCAGCACATCCGGTAGGCCATGGGTGGCGAAGAGGCGGCGCAGGGCCCGGATCGTTGCTTCTGTTGTGGTAGATGCCATGGGTACCACCTCGAGCCACTTGGAGAAGGCATCTACCACGATGAGGAGGTGTCGCCCTTGCATCGGACCCGCGAAGTCGATATGGATCCGTGACCAGGGGTTGCTGGGGGTCTCCCACTTCGCTGTCTCGGTTTGTGGCGGCGCTGGGCGTACTTCTTGGCATGGGTCACATCTGGAGACCCACTCTTCGATGTCTCTGTCCAGTGAGGGCCACCAGACGTAACTCCGTGCCAGGGCCTTCATGCGGACGATGCCCGGATGCCTTTTATGTAAAGTCTCTAGCGTCCGCCGTTGCAGAGTGCTTGGGATCAGCACCCTGTCTCCCCATAGCAAACAGCCCTTCATGGTGGACAGCTCCTTCTGCTTCCTGGCGAACGGGCTGAACTTCTCCTCCGTCTTCTCAGGTGGCCACCCCCTGAGGATCCAGGACTTCACTTGGCGGAGTGTGGGGTCCTTTTGGGTGTGGACGGCCACATCTGCGGATGAGACTGGACAGCTGGCGTCGTCATCTATGTGGAATAGGTGGAGCGTGGGGGCTGGGTCTTCTACAGGATCCTTCAATGGGCATCTGCTCAGCGTATCGGCGTTTCCTACGGCTGTGCCTGGCTGGTGCACGAGCCTGTAGGAGTAGCCAGCTAGGAAGATGGCCCATCTCGTCATCCGCGGGGACATGAAGGTCGGGGTGGGTTGGTCGAGGAGCCCCAGGAGTGGCTTGTGATCGGTGACTATGATGAAACTCCTCCCGTAGAGATACTTGTGGAATCGTTTCACTCCTGCAACGATGGCCAGGGCTTCTTTGTCCAGCTGACTGTAGTTGCGTTCCGCGCCGGACATGGTTTTAGAGAAATATGCGATTGGGGCTTCAGCGCCGTTGGGCAGTTCGTGGCTGAGGACTGCCCCCACCCCGTATGGCGACGCATCGCAAGTCAGCTTGATGGGGAGCGTCTCATTGTACTGGATGAGGACGCTTTTGGAAGTTAAAAGTCCCTTTATGGCTCGGAATGCTGCTTCCTCTTCTTGGCCCCACTTCCAGGAAGCCGCTTTCCCCAGCAGGCGGTGGAGTGGCTCAGCAACTGTGGCTTTCTGTTTGAGAAATATGGCATAGAAGTTAAGCAACCCAAGGAATGCCTGAAGTTCCGTTTTGTTTTTTGGGCTTGGAGCTTCATGGATTGCTTTCACTTTTGATTTGGTGGGGTGGATGCCAGTACTATCTATGAGATAGCCCAGGAACTCGACTTCCTGTACTCCTAGGATGCACTTATCACGCCTGACCCTCAAGCCCTTGGCCTTGAATCGCTGCAGGACAAGCCTGAGCCTTTCAAGGAGTTGTGCTTGTGAGTCTCCGGAGATTAGCACATCGTCAAAGTAAGGCACCACCCCTGGAACGCCTTGGAGAAGGCGTTCCATCATAGATTGGAAAATGCCGGGGGCAGCGCTGACTCCAAATTGGAGGCGGTTGCATTTGAATGCCCCCCTGTGCGTGACAATTGTTTGCACCTCCGCCATTTCTTCGTCCACTGGCAGTTGCTGGTAAGCCTGGGCCAGGTCCAGTTTCGCAAAAATTGAGCCAGTTCCCAGGGAATGCAGCAGATGTTGCACCACTGGGACTGGGTATGCGCTCTGTGCCAACGCCTTGTTGATGGTACAACGGTAGTCGGCGCAGATGCGCACAGACCCATCATGCTTCAGTGGGGTCACAATGGGGGTCTCCCATGAAGCATGATCGATCGGTTCCAGGACGCCCTGGGCGATCAGCTTATCCAGCTGCTCGTCTACTTTCGGCCGCAGGGCAAAAGGAACCCGGCGGGGCTTTAGCCTAATCGGGGTGATTCCCTTGTCCAGATTAAAGGAGATTGGCCTTCCCACAAATTTCCCCAGTTTACCATCGAAGACTTCTTTGAACTCTTCGATGAGGTTGTCGAGTTCATCCCTGTGAATTTGGTGGATGCCTCCGATGGATAGCCCCAGCAGCTTAAACCATTCTACTCCTAGCAGGTTCGGTCGGCTGTTCTCCACGACTGTGATGGGAAGCTCGCCTTGGAAGTCCTTGAAGGTGATGTGGATGGTGGTTCTGCCCAGGACTCCGATGGGGTTTCCGCTGAAATCCACGAGCCTCGACTTCAGGGGTTTCAGCTGGGTCTTCTTGCAGGATGGCTTTAGGTGCTTCAGATGCTGCCAGTCCATGATGGAGTAGGCGGACCCAGAGTCTACTTCCATCTTGCACGGTGACCCCTCTGCCAACAGTGTCACGTGGAACTTGGTGGCACCCTCGTCGTTCGTGTGGGCAATGGTGGTCTGGTGCACTGCTCTGCTGTGGGGATATTCCTCATCTCCGCGCCTGGACTGGTTCGAGGACCGTTTGGATGTCCTCTGGGTTTCTCTGCGGTTTTCGCGGAATCTTGGCCTGGGTGGTTCCGGGGCTGGATCTGCTGCTCTGCATGCCTCGGCGATGTGTCCCCTCTTCAGACAGCGGCGGCAGGTTGCATCTCTCCATCTGCAGGTTGCCCTGGGGTGGTCGCCTTTGCAGCTGCCGCAACTTTCCCCCCGGTCGCCATGTTGGGGGTTTTCCCGCCTGGGAGGGCGGGAAACCTTGTGGACGGCCATTTCCTCATCAGACTCTGATGGCGTGGTCGAGTCATCTGATGAGTTCGGGCCGGACTTGTGGATCTTGTGGATCCCTCTTGCCTTCACCATCGCGGCGGCTGCTTTTTCGGACATCTCGGCGGCTGTGGTTTCTTCGAGGACTTCCTTGAGTGGGATCCTCTTGCGGCTCAGGAACTTCTTCTGAAGACCCACATCCTGCATTCCGAAAACAACGCGGTCCCGGATGGCATTGTCCACGTTGTCGAATTCGCAATTGGCAGCGATTTGGCGAAGCGCTGCCACGAATTCTTTGATGGATTCACCTTCCCGTTGATTCCTCTGTTGGAAGGTGAACCTGTTGGCGATCGGGGTGCCTGTGGGTGCGTAGTACTCCTGTAGGACTTCCTGCAGATCACTCCAGGACATCTCCTCAATGTCCCTGGGCGCCACGAGGTCAATTGCCATTTCCAGGACATCGGACCCGCAGTGAGCCAGGAAAAGGGCTCTTTTTCGCTCGTCGTCGAAGTTCTGGTATCCATTCCCTCGCAGGAATTGCCGGAATCTGACCATATACGACCTCCATTTTTCTCGTGCCGGGTCGAATGGGTTCAGCGAGGCAATCGGTGCTTGCAGGTTTGCCATTCTGAAGGTCGCTGCGGTTGAGTGACTTCAGCTCGGTGGGGCGATCGTGCCACGAGTCTTGCTCAGGTTCTCTTCTCTAGTCCTTCGTCGCCAGTGTTAGATCAGGCGCAGGAAATGAAGACGTGACCAGCTCAATACATTTAGTAACTTTATTGCTACAGTAACAAGACAAGACAAGGCTGGCCGCGCGCTGCCGGAGCTCTCCTTATATTCGCTCCGGCAGTCGCACCGCCCCTGACAGAGATTCAAACTTTCCCGCCCGATGGCTGGCAACCAATCCGGGCGGATGTCCTTATAAGGACATAACATCTTCAATAGAGGTTTGAGAAACAGCAGGAGATACATAGGCTTTCTACTTGTTCCTTGACATCAAGGAACAATTTCTTATTTTATCAATACTAAATCTTATTAAATAAGGAAGAACTATTGCTCACAAAAAATATTTTCATGGCATGGGAAAGGTAAATCATTAAAGGTTTCTGAGTTTCATAACAAAGGCACAGCCAAGTGAAGAATGGTGAAGCTTGTATGAGGATTGGTAGACTTAGAGTTGATGCTTAACTACCAAGATATAAAAAGGACTAAACTCAAAACTTTAAATTGTGCCTGAAAACAAAAATTAAAACAAAATAAAGCTTTAAAAAGAAAAAAAAAGAACTTACTATAAGAACTTATAAGAAGAAGATATAATTTGTTGTATTTTAAGACAAGATGATAAATTACTAACATTGTTTATATTTGTGATGAAGGACGAACTTGTTTCTTTATATCTTCTCTTTTTCTTTACTATATACTGTACTTTTTTCCTATTTTTTTCTTTTCTGTGCTTTCTATTTTTTTCTTTTCATTCTTTTACATATATTTTTGTTGGTTTTATATTTTATATTTTTAATTGTAACTTTTTATATAATTGTTTTAAGAGGAATATATTCTGGGTAAGCAATATTTTGCTATGGCTGTTTTTATGTTGCTAGCCTAAATGATGAAACCTTATTTTTTCCCATCTCCTGTTTGCTGTTTATTTGGGCATTTCGTAACCTGATGGCAAATTAGAAACAGAACAACTACTTGGAAATGTCATTTAAGAGAGATGCCATGCACCTCTAGCTTTTTTTGTCAAAATTTGACAATCAGCAATGGGCTAATTGAAACCAGGGAAACTGAACTGAGGGAGAAAGAGGAACAACTTTAAACAGAAAAGGGCTAGGGGCACGGATATCAAAATGTTAGCGTTCTGAAAGATTCCTTTCCATTATAGAAGCATTATATAACCGCAAGTGCACATGTGCGCTTACGAGTGCACACACACACACAGAGAGAGAGAGAGGAGACATACAATCTCCTGTTAAAAGGGACTTTGAGAAAAAGAATGGAGTTCTCTGTTTATTCAAATCAGCCAAATGAAAAATTAAGTGAATAATTATTCCTTCAATGCATAATCTGTTGGTTGTTCTTTTCTTTCAAAGTACTAACTTGTGCAGAAAGTGATAATGTATCTTACAAGACTAGTCCTATCAATACACAGAGAAAAGTGGCTGATCCAAAAAACAGGTTTTGGAACTAGAAGGATCAGCTCTGCCACTTTTCCTGAGTACCCTCAACTAATCTGCTACAGTCTGCTTCATCAGGGAGGAAGCAAAACGCAGAGAAATTGGTTTGGATTTTGTTTGTGGAAGAGATAACGATATAAAAGGGAGGGACTCTTGCCCTTTCTGTCAACGGACAAAAGCCTTGGGCTGGTCTGTACTTAATGATCTGAGAAATGCCTCTGTTTTGAAAGTCAGTTTGCCTTGCATCACCATTTCCTTTCCCTCTATACCTCCTGATTTTCTCCTGCAAAGTAAATAGAACATTCTAAAATCTCATATATTTCCAAATCTTTCCAAATATCATGTGGCACAACCAGAAACAATTAGGAAGTGCTGAATTTAAGAGATGGGTGAAGTAATGGATAAGGTGTGGCACCCAACCTCCCCCTCCCTCACTGACACTATAAAAAGGGCCAAAATATTTTTTAAATGACAACTTGATGCTTAGCTGCCAACGTGCAAGAAATAAAAGGAGAAGTAGAGCATTCTACTGGTGGCGCAGCAAACTAAAGCACTGTTATTAACATCAGCTGCCTGCAATTACTGCAAGTTCAAATCTCACCAGGCTCAAGGTTGACTCAGCCTTCTATCCTTTCTAAGGTAGGTAAAATGAGGACCCGGATTGTGGGGGCAATAAGCTGACTTTGTATAAATATACAAAAGTATGAAGGCTATTGCTTAACGCATTATAAGCTGCCCTGAGTTTCCGGAGAAGGACGGCATATAAATCAAATAAAAAAAAATTCAAACCATCTAATATCTGTTTACTAAAACAATATACAATATACAAACACCAACACAAAGGTATGTGGAAGCTCTGAGATATTTATGGTAGTCAGATGTGCTCCCCTCATCGCAGAGAGACAGAACCGACCAGGTGGTTCCGTCCCAGGCGCCTGATGGACCCTGAGAGGTTCCTGACGGAGCATGGGCCATTCCCAGAGATTCTGACTCGCGACTCCGCTGAGGAACTGGTGGCCGCCTGGGATAGGGCGGCTGCTGGAGCCTTGGACCGTGTTGCACCTTTGCGGCCTCTGACTCGGTGCCGATCTCAACCAGCTCCTTGGTTCTCTGAGGAGCTGAGGGAGATGAAGCGCCGGAAAAGATGCCTAGAGAGCAATTGAAGATCCAGCTGCACCGAATCTGACCGGACACTGGTGAGGTCTTATATCAAGACCTACCTAGTGGTGATAAGAGTGGCGAAATCCAACTATTTTTCCACTCTTATTGCATCTGCAGAGAACCGCCCAGCTGCCCTGTTTAGGGTGACCTGCTCTCTCCTTCGGGTGGGAGCGAGGGAGGATCCCTTGCAGGGTAGAGCTGAGGATTTTGGACAATTCCTGCATGATAAAATCGCTCAGATTCGGGCCGGCCTGGACTCTGATTGGATGGATGGAGACTCGGACGGGATGACTGAGGTGAGTCTTGAGAGTGTCACCTGGGAAGAGTTTGACCAGGTGACTCCTGAGGATGTGGACAGGATTTTGGGGAGGCTTAATGCTACCACATGTTTACTGGACTCATGTCCCTCCTGGTTGGTGCTGGCCTCCCGGGAAGTTACATGAGGCTGGTTTCAGGAGATTACCAATGCTTCATTGAGTGAGGGTGTCTTCGCATCTGCCCTGAAAGAGGCAGTGGTGAGGCCCCTCCTCAAGAAGCCTTCCCTGGACCCGGCTGTATTAGCTAACTATCGTCCTGTCTCCAACCTCCACTTCGCGGCGAAGGTTGTTGAGAGTGTGGTGGCGGGACAACTTCCTCGATTCCTGGATGAAGCTGTCTATCTAGATCTGTGCCAGTCGGGCTTCAGGGCGGGTTATAGCACAGAAATGGCATTGATCGCATTGGTTGATGATCTCTGGAGGGCCCGGGATAGGGGTTGCTCCTCTGTCCTGGTCCTCCTAGATCTCTCAGCGGCTTTTGATACCATCGATCATGGTATCATGCTGCGTCAGCTAGAGGGGGTGGGAGTGGGAGGCACCATGCTACGTTGGTTCTCCTCCTTCCTCTCTGACCGTACGTAGTTTGTGTTGACAGGGGGGCAGAGGTCGACCTTGAGGTTCCTCACTTGTGGGGTGCCGCAAGGGTCGGTCCTCTCGTCCCTTCTGTTTAACATTTATGTGAAGCCACTGGGTGAGATCATCCGTGGCTTTGGGGTGAAGTGTCAGCTGTATGCCGATGACACGCAGTTGTACATTTCAACCCCAGGCCACCCCAATGATGCCCTTGATGTGATGTCTGGAGGCCATGGAGGCCGTGCCTGGAGGCCGTGCAGATCTAGATGGGGAGGAACAGGCTCAGATTCAACCCCTCCAAGACTGAGTGGCTGTGGCTCCTGGCGGCCCGATATAGCCAGCTGACACCATCGCTGGCTATTGGGACTGAGATCTTACCCCCCTCAGAGAGGGCTCGCAACTTGGGCGTCCTCCTGGACTCACAGCTGTCCTTGGAGGATCATATGACGGCTGTAGCCAGGGGGGCTTTTTATCAGGTTCGCCTGATCTCCCAGTTGCGTCCCTTTCTGGATTGGGACGCCCTGCGCACAGTCACTCACGCTCTCGTCACTTTCTGGCTGGACTATTGTAATGCTCTCTACATGGGGCTTCCCTTGAGGAGCACCCGGAGGCTCCAGCTGGTCCAGAATGCAGCCATGTGAGTAATAATGGGGGCGACTCGTCACTCCCATGTAACACCCATCTTGCACGAGCTGCACTGGCTCCCGGTGGTCTTCCAGGTGCGCTTCAAGGTGTTGGTTACCACCTTTAAAGCGCTCCATGGCTTAGGACCTGGTTACCTACAGGACCGCATTCTGCCACTGATTTCCTCCCACCGACCAATACGCTCCCACAGAGAGGGCCTCCTCAGGGTGCCATCAGCCAAACAGTGTAGGCTGGTGACCCCCAGGGGGAGACCCTTCTCTGTGGGGGCCCCGGCCCTATGGAATGAACTGCCCACGGACATACGAAGGATCCCCGACCTCCGTGCCTTCCGTCACGCTCTGAAGACCCTATTATTCCAGCAAGTTGTTCTGACAGGATAAAGGTTTTATAAATTGGGTTTTGATAGGGGTTTTAAAATGATTTTAGTTGGATGTTTTAAATTTGGCTGAATGATTGAATTATTTTAATAAGCTTTTAATTTTTGTTGTATATTGTTTTTACCATGGCTGTTCACCGCCCTGAGTCCCTCGGGAGAAGGGCAGTATAAAAATATATAAAACTAACTAACTAACTGTGTACTACCTATGTACACAGATAGTCCCTGTGTACTACCTATGTACACAGGTAGTCCCTGTGTACATAGAATTTATTTTCATCTTTCAGTCTTTAATGACGAATAAAATAAATACTTGCATTCCACTGTTATCACTTTTGAGTATATTAGACGATTCTTCATTTTTGAACTGGGCTCAAATAAAAGGATGCTAAAATTAGAAATGGCATGTCTTTTTACCTCAAGTTATACTTTAAAAAATCTTATCATTACAAAAACTAAAATTCATTCATTTTGAAAAGACACAAATATATAATGCTGGAAATCAACAAAAATTAACCAGAAAACTTTTATAAACATGTAGATACTGTTCTTAACCAGGACAATGACTGAATTTTGATAGAAAAGTTATATTTATTTGGCAAACCTGAAAAGTTGCATTGATTTAATTTTCTATTTTATGTAAAATATTCAGAATCAGGGAGCTAGATGGTTTATGAGAATTAATCTATTATTAAAATATATTTTATTTTAGTAAAATTATACATCAAAATATTACTAAATATTACTAATATTACTAAATAACTTTCTGAACATTTCCAAATATTGGTAATTGCATTTTGCAATTGAAGTGGTTTATGAATATTTGTAATTTTCAACATATTGACACAAATTTTAATTACAAATAAATTATAATTTTCTATAGATAACTTTTCAGGAATATTTCACACTGAATATATTATTGTTTACTTTCAAGAAAAAGAGCATAGCTTGCAGTGTACCATTATAATTTTATACTATCCTGTGTGAAGTAAATTTCCTTAAATTTGATGGACTTCTGTCCTATTGAATATATATATAGAATTGTGCTGCCAAACAGTTAAACAAAAAATAATACATTTATTTGAAAGAAAGATGATCTGGAATTTAAGATGATTCCACTAAAAAAGGAAAAGTAGACAGAATAAATCACAATCCTTAGCAGTGTCCATTTTCCCTACCTGAGCAGTCTTATTTGTCAAGTGTAGTTGAAGCCAATCCAGGAGATTTCCCTACTCACCAATAAATGTTGTCATATGACACAAACTACAAAATAAATGATAGGACCAATATAATAAATATTTCATTGATAAAGAAATAAAGGGAGGCTAGTATAGATCTATTTCAAGCTATTTAGCTCTCATCAGCTAACCATACCCTTACTTTGATTTGAATTTGGGCTGCCTGCATGTATTAACCTCTGAGCCACAAGTTCTCCTCCCTTCATCAGCTTGAGCCAGGGGAGAGATTAAGTGTTTTTCTATCGAGACACCTGGTCTACGACAGCATGTGGGAGGGAGCATACTGCATCCCTTTCGGCTTTCAGCTCCAATCCATATAGTTTTCATATGACTTCCAAATGAGCCTTACAATTACTACAGCAATCTTTAAAAGAGCAATCTCTATTGTGACACATCCAAAATAGATAACACATCTGATTATTTATCATTGACTGAATGGCTATTCAAGTGTTGGGTATTCAGTTCCTGAATTGTTTCCAGCTGCAATTACCAAAGTAATTGAAAATATATCAATTTTGTGGAGTGTTTGGAGGATATAGATATAAGCCTAAAAGCAAGCACAGTTTTGATTGGGCCTGCTGATTTAAAAGCTCATATGGCAATAGAGGTATTTTAATAATATGTATCCTTTTCTTCTTTGCCTACATTTTCTATTTCTTTCGCCAGGACATGGAAAATTCAATGTGTGCAATATGTTTGTATGGTTCATAAATCAATTATATAATTCAACCAGAGTGGGTTCTACTTACCTTTACTACCGCAATGGGATCATGCGTACGCGCTTGCTTTGTTCGCGCACATGCCTTGCTTCTACACATGCTCAGATCGCTTCTGGTGACGTCAGGGTCAGTGGACGGCCTCCTGCCAGTTTTACTACCAGTTCTATAGAACCGGTCCAAACCGGGGGGCAACCCACCACTGAATTCAACCCTCTATTTTGAAATGCTTTTGTGGGAGCATTAATTTCTTGATGTCTCTTTGAAATTTTGTATAAAACAAAGTTTTAAAAAACAATCTTCCTTTTGTTTGTAATTGTTTATAAACTGTATTGTGAAATTTGAAGAGCTTTAAAAAGCTATAAAATAAGTTTTTATTTGCATGTATTAGTCCCAAAATGTGAAATTTAATTGATATTCAGATGCAAACTAATTTTTGTGTGTGTGTTTATTATGTACGTGGCCAAAGTTTTTTGGATTATTCATTTCAAAATATTTCAATGGAATTTATCCAAGTTGCTCTTCCTTCCAATTATATGTCATGTGGGCATAACTAACTGCAATAAAATCTTAGTCTGAGGCCAATGTCAGTCATTAGATTACTTTGAATGCAAAGTTTCTACTAAAACCAAGTGTCTCCTTCTTCAGATAGATAATTTACTTTTTATGTGACAGTAGGAAGAAACAATCAAGTAGAATATTTATATTTTAAAAAGATAAAATAGCAAGATATGAAATTTCTTGATGTCCTATGAAATATTTTTTTACTTTACAAAATAATAATTAAGACTAAGTTTTTCCATTCTAAAAAGTAAAATGAAATTGCTTCTGTCCTTTTTTTAACCATAAACTTTTGATCCCATCTGGTATCCCATTCAGTAACATAGAGCAACCATCCTAAATTAGAGAATACTTGCGAAAGAATAAAAAGGCAGGTTGAAAATATATAAATAGTTCCCTTCGAGGCATTTTTGGCGAACCTGGGCATCAGACATGCCCTGGTGGCCCCATTTCATCTGGCCGGTAATGGGCAGGCCAAACGATTAGTGAAATCTATGAAGGAGGCCTTGAACAGAATGGGGCCGGGGGATTGGCAGGCCTGAATCGACAAATTTCTACTAATTCAGCCACCAACAGAAGCCCATTGGAGCTCCTCATGAGACGGACAATCCGATCTCAATCAGACCGGTTGCATCCAAATGCGGTTGCTGACACTCCTCCCAATTCCATAGGGAAAATTAGGAAATTTGGTATTGGGGACAAGGTCTATTCCTGCAATTATGCCAAGGGTGCTCTCTGGATTCCTGGCACAGTCGTGGAAATATCTGGTCCTCACTCATACAAAGTCGAGCTAGAGGGCGGGAGATTGTGACGTCGGCACTTGGACCAACTCCGAGGCCGAATTTCGAACTCTCCGCTTCGCTTAACAGAAATAGCTCAAACCGACAAGTTGCCAGACCCTGACTGTCCTAAACTGTTAAATCCAATGTCTAAAACTAACTCAAACCCAATTGTGCAGCTTGAATGCCCACCTGTGGAACCAAGACTCCAGCACTCCAAGACTCCAAGACTCCAGATTTCTGGAGGCATTGTGCCTTCCAGCTCCTACCACGCCCAGTGATGTGTTCCAGGAGGTTCCATTGGCAGAACCAGAGATTGCAACTAATCCACCTGCTCAAGTCGACACCCAGGACCAAAATAAACTGCGCAGGTCAACTAGGACTCGCACTAGCCCCGCCTACCTGCGTGATTACATCTGGAAATATGTACATATGTTGAATTAAGTTAATGTATTCCAGGAAGGGAGGGGTGTTATGTACCAAATAAAGAGAGAGCTATAGGCTTCACTCAAGTCCTCCAAAATGTGGGAAAATACTTAAACCTCATTGGTTAAGCCGTCTGACAGCCCTCTATAAAAGGGGATGCTGCCAGACAAGCAGGTTGTTGGGTTGTACTGGTCTACTAATAAAGAGCTGTTGTTACTGAAAGAGCTGTGTCCATCTGTTCCATCATCCGATCTAACAATTGTTAATCATATGAATTGAAATATTTAATATTTTAAAACTGTCAATAGAATATAATACAGAATCTAAGTCCAATCCACTTCCTTGGTAATCCAGGTTTTATTTAACAATTTCAGACTGAAAACATTTAAGGCCAAGAGAGCATTCATAGGCAACAATGTCTGGAAAAAGCCTTCACAGCAGCCCCCATAAGCCTCGGGAGGGATACCATGCCTGAAATATTTCAGAAAGAGTTGCCATCTATTTCAATAGAAACGGTTAACGTTTTTCCATACAACATTAAATACAATCTAATTTCAACATATCCAATTATAAAATCAGTTAATGAATGTCATTACAAAATAGCAGTAGCACTTAGACTTATATACTACTTCATAGTGCTTTACAGCCCTCTTTAAGCAGTTTACAGAGTCAGCATATTGCCCCCAACAATCTGGGTCCTCATTTTACTGACTTTGGAAGGGTGGAAGGCTGATACATATATATATTTATTGACTAAACAGGACATTGTTGGATCAACCTCGAAATGATAATATATAATAACAGCAGATCATATATTCGGTTTGTGCCAGAAAATCACACAAATTAATTATAAACAATGACAGTTGCCAAAATGATTCACTAGAATACCTCTAAAATTGTCATGTGCCACTAATGAAAAATTGATAGAAACACTGAGTTGAAAAAATAGCTGAAAACAAGCAGGTTAAAATATTGAGATTTCCAAATAGAGTGATAAAATCTTGGTTCATAACACACCAGATATAAATGTGGCTGAAAAGAAGAAAGTATGGATAATTGATCTGATAATATCAGGAGATAACTCAGAAAGCTCAAACTGCCCAAAGAGCTACTGATACAGTTCTACAGAGGAATTATTGAGTCTGTCATCTGCACCTCTATAACTGTCTGGTTTGGTTCCACAACCCCCAAGACAGACACAGACTTCAGAGGATAATTAGAACTGCAAAAAAAAAAAAAAAAAAAACCAAAAGAAACCAAGAATCGCTACCAACCTGCCTTCCATTGAGGACCTGTATACTGCATGAGTCAGAAAGAGGACTGTGAAAATATTTACAGACCCCTCGCATCCTGGACATAAACTGTTTCAACTCCTACCCTCAAAACGACGCTATAGAGCACTGCACACCAGGACTACTAGACACAAGAACAGTTTTTTCACGAATGCCATCACTCTGCTAAACAAATAATTCCCTCAACATTGTCAAACTAGTTACTAAGTCTGCATTACTATTAAGCTTCTCATTGTTCCTATCACCCATCTCCTCCCACTTATGACTGTATGACGATAACCTTGTTGCAGGTATCCTTAAGATTTATATTGACTGTTTCCCTATGACTATCATTAAGTGTTGTACCTTATGATTTTTGACAAACATATCTTTTTCTTTTATGTACACTGAGAGCATATGTACCAAGACAAATTCCTTGTGTGTCCAATCACACTTGGCCAATAAAGAATTCTATTCTATTCTATTCTATTCTATTCTATTCTAGAATAGAATAGAATAGAATAGAATAGAATAGAATAGAATAGAATAGAATAGAATAGAATAGAATAGAATAGAATATTCTTTATTGGCCAAGTGTGATTGGCCGAGTGTGAATATTCTAGAATATTCTAGAATATTCTAGAATATTCTAGAATATTCTAGAATAGAATAGAATAGAATAGAATAGAATAGAATAGAATAGAATAGAATAGAATAGAATAGAATAGAATAGAATATTCTTTATTGGCCAAATGTGATTGGCCAAGTGTGAATAGAATAGAATAGAATAGAATAGAATAGAATAGAATAGAATAGAATAGAATAGAATAGAATAGAATAGAATAGAATAGAATAGAATTGTACAAGGAGACGATCACAAAGTATCAAGATCTGAAAATCAAAACTGAAAAATCATGGCATAGATCCCAATAGTTATTGTCACAATGGGTGCCATATCAAAAAAATCTTGGATGGCTCTTACAAAATATGCACATTGACAAAATTGCCAACTGTCAATTAAAAAAGGCCACACTGCTGGTATCCACACATATACTATGCTGGTACATTATAACATCCTAGATTCTTGGGAAAAACTCAATGCATATGAAGGCCAACATCCGCTAAAGTACTGGCAGCTGTGATTGCACATTTTCTGTATGTAACAATAACAACAAATGGATACAAAGGCAGAATTGAGAAGAAAGCAACAGATGGCAACTGGTGTCTCTCCAAAGAAGCTGAGGAAACAAAAGATTATCTAGTTAGTTGCTGCAAGAAGGTCCCGCACACTGATTACAAACAACAGCTTGACAAAATAACAACAATGGTGCATTGGAGTATCTGTAAGAAATATCACTTGCCTGCAAGCAAGAACTGATAGGATCAAAAAATATATGAAATAATAGAAGGTGAAGAAGCTAAAATGCTCTGGGACTGCTTAGTCTGGTGTGCTTGACTAAAACTGTCAAGCACACCAGACTTAACACGTGTTGATTAAAAAAGAAAAAGACAAAAAGTCTGGATAATAGACATTGCAATACCTGAACACAAGAAAAGAGAAAGAACTGGAGAAAAACTAGAGCACAGAACACTATCAAATCTGGGAATCTAAAGCCCGTTTGATAATGATATACAGCATTTCCTATAAATATTTCGTTGTTGATTTGAATCACTCCCTTGCTAAAATATCTAGTCTCTTTTGTGCTTCTCTTAGCACTACACGAATGTCATGCAATTAGCTCTTTCCAGTGTGAACATGATAAAAAGGTGAGAAAGAATGCACAATCTCAAATAATAATACCCAGTTTTACCAGTTAACCAGTTTTATTTAAGACAATTTGTATTTTGCAGCATTGAAATTATCAAGCATCACTAGCTCCATTTAATGGAGTTTATTTCAGCACTTGATGTGACCAAATGACTTATAGAGTTGAGTACTTTGCATATATACACCAATGGAGGAAAAAGTCAACATTTCTATACCCTTTCTTTAAAACATAACATTTAAAACATAACATTTACTAAAAACAGAATCCATGCCTTCTAATGGAATACACAGAGTTTTCTTCATAATGTAGAAAATGTTTCAAATCAGAACTGCCATCTTTTATGAAATTTGCCTCTGTTCTTGTTCTCTGTAGCAATTAATGAAGTGCATGCAAATGGTTTTTCCCAGTTTCTTTTTATCACATTGGTGGATGTGTTTAGACCAGTGATGGTGAAACTTTTAGGCACAGAGTGCCCAAACCAGAAAGCTGTGTGACAAAACCCCACAACCAGCTGGCTGGCGCGCATGCACACAACAAAACCCGACGACTAGCTGGCTGGCATGCATGCATGCCTTGGAAACCAGACAACCAGCTGTCTGGCAAACATGCACGCCTCGGAAACCCGACCAGCTAGCTGAGCTGGGGCGATGGCACGTATGCCCACAGAGACGGTTCTGCATGCCACCTCTGGCACAAATGCCATAGGTTCGCCATCAAAGGTTTAGACTATTTAGTGGCATCAGGCAAGTAGAGCAACACCACTTCCCCTGGAGGTATATTTTACTACTACTATTGATCATCATCATCATCATTTTAGTCATTTTCCATCCACTGCAGAATGAAGGCCTCTTTCTGCATGTTTCCAACCAATACCATCCTGAGCTTTCTTTTGCCAATTGGGCCCACAATACTTGCTAATGTTGCTGATCCATCTTGTTTTAAGTGTCTTTCATGGATGCTTTTTATCAAATGGGATCCATTCTATGACTGCTTTGGTCTACCTGCCATCCTCTTGCTATGCAACCAGCCCATTTCCATTTCAATTCTTTTACTCTCTTGATGATATCGTATACTTTTGTTTGTTCTCTAATCCATGTGCAGGTCTTTTTAACTTGTCTTATAATGCCGAGCATGAATCTTTCCATGGTTCTTTGCGCCACTTGTAGCTTTTGTATCGATTGTTAAGTTAGTGTACCTGTTTCACTGGCATATGTTAGAGCAGGTAGCACACACTGATCGAAATCTTTTCCCTTCAGGCATAGGGGAAGGTTGTTCTTGAAAATTATGCTTAGCTTACTGAATGCCTGCCAATCACATTTAACATGCTTTTCAATTTCCTTTATTGTATCACCTTCCATTGAGATTGGTTGGCCAAGGTGTATGTAACAGTGGATGTAAAATTTGTTACTACCGGTTCTATGGGCATGGCTTGGTGGGGAGGTAATGTGACTGGGTGGGCGTGGCCAACTTCTTTTTTTTTAATCTTTTAAAACCATTTTTTCTACAATCTCTTTGGCCGAAGAGGTGGTTAAAAAATGCTTTTAAAAGGCTCTGACGATCCCAGCTGAGTTGCCTGATCATCAGAGGCTTTTTTTTCTTTTAAAAACATTTTTTCTACAACCTCTTTGGCTGAAGAGGTTGTAAAAAAAAATGCTTTTAAAAGAAAAAAAGCCTCTGATAATCAGGCAACTCAGCTGGGATCGTCAGAGCCTTTTAAAAGCATTTTTTCTACAACCTCTTCAGTCAAAGAGATTGTAGAAAAAATGATTTAAAAGCCTCTGATGAGCCCAGCTGAGCTGCGCAATCATCAGAGGCTTTTTTTTTTTACTTTTAAAAGCATTTTTCAGCCGAAGAGGTTGTAGAAAAAATGCTTTTAAAAATTAAAAAAAAGCCTCTGATGATTGCGTGGCTCAGCTGGGCATGGGGGGGAGGGATTTTTGCTACCAGTTCTCCACACAATCCGCCGCCATCGCTATCAGATCAGGTGATCCGGTCCGAACCGGGAGCATTTTACCTCTGATATATAGAGGTCTACTACATCTAGTTCTTCTCCAGATATATTTTTTCTTTCTTTCTTTGGTGAATTTGTTAAACATAACCTGGCTCTTTTTCAGGTTTATTTGTAAGCCAAATGGTTCTCCTGCTTTGTGCAGCTTTTGTATATGTCTTTGTAGCTCTTCTGGGTCTTGTGAATATCAGATACTGTTGATCATATGAGTATATTTATCCACCATGTATCCATGCAACCATATTTGTGTCAAATAGCAATAGCACTTACACTTATATACCGCTTTACAGGCCTCTCTAAGTGGTTTACAGAGTCGGCATATTACCTCCAACAATCTGGGTCCTCATTTTACTGACGTTGGAAGGATGGAAGGCTGAGTCAACCTTGAGCCTGGTGAGATTTGAACAGCCAAATTGCAGGCAGCCAGCAGTCAGAAGAAGTAGCCTGCAGTACTGCACTCTGTAGGAAGTTAGCACTTACCCCTCTCCTAGAAGAATGAAATATTTTAGGAAACATTAAAAAAGGCAGAATATTATATTTCCCTGGATGAGAAATGGAGAAACATGTTTTAAAGATAAAGCAGCTTCCTGCCTCCCCCCCCACCCACCCCCACACACACACCTTTGTCAATGGGCCACTAAGGCCTCAACCAAGCTCACTCAATGGGCCATCATCTGCAACACAATAGGACCCATCTAGCAACAGAAACTCACCACATGGCAAGACTCAAGTAAGCTTGAGAGACAACCTACAAAGTTAGCTGAGACCCCTAGACCACCTGGGAGTTTGACAACCAATCAGGATACATTTCTTATACAGGAACAAGAAATTCAGAGGTGGGGTTCAACAAAGGGCATAAAGCCAAGGCACTCCCAGCATCTGGGGCTTCTTTGTTTTGTACTCAGGAACTCAAGCCATGTGATTCTGCTCAGGAGCTCAAGCCATGTGATCCTGTCCATCATTAAACCATCTTTCCAGCAGTCTCCATGTTTCCAGTATCTTTTTCCCCACTTGGGGAATGGATGGACATTTCTTCCAACAACTCTAACCACTGCTAAGTGATTAAGTTCACAATTATAATTGTACAAATAATACAAATACAAATAATAATGTGAGGGAAAAATTCTGCATGAAACCTTACATTTACAGGGGGCATCGATTGAATTTTAGCCAGGAAAATATTGGTGGACTGATATTTAAACATTCTCTCTCTCTCTTTCTCTCTCTCCCTCTCACACACACACACATACCCCAGGGATGAAATGCTACCGGTTTGGGCCAGTTCACCCAAACCGGTAGTAAAAAAACGCTACTGATTCACTGAACCAGTATTAAAAAAATGTAAAAAAAAAAAAAAAGAAAAAGAAAGAAAAGCTCCGACGATCAGCTGAGCGATGTGCGATCATCGGAACTTTTTTTTTTTTTACTTTTTAAGCCTTAAAATGTTTTTAAAAGGTTAAGAAAGGTTCCTAAAATCATAGCTGTGCTGCACAATCTTTGGAACCTTGTTTTTTACTTTTTAAAAGCATTTTTTACTACCAGTTCAGGAGAATAGGTAGTAAAAAGATGCTTTATTTATTTATTTATTGGTTCGATTTATATGCCGCCCTTCTCCGGAGACTCAGGGCGGCTTACAATGCGTTAAGCAATAGCCTTCATACTTTTGTATATACCTGCTTAGTAGGGCTTTCAGCTCCCCCCAAGCGGTGTTCTTTTTTATACAAAGTCAGCTTATTGCCCCCACAATCCGGGTCCTCATTTTACCTACCTCGAAAGGATGGAAGGCTGAGTCAACCTTGAAATGTTTTTAAAAGGTTCCCAAGATCGCGCGCCACAGCTGATTCCCCTCCCCTCCGGCTGTTCTACTTACCTTCCCAAGCCTCCTTTTGGCGTGTACCTGCGCATGTATGTGCAGTGCACATTCAGTGCAAACTGCGCATGAATGCACACAGCGTGCTTGGCGCACATCACGCATGCACAGCCAGCAAACCGGTAGCAAACCGGTTCAGATTTCACCACTCACACAGACATACACATTCTCCCTCCCCCTCCCTCTCCCCCCTCTCTCTTTCGGATTAGGTATTAATCATAATTTCAGTTGAACCCATCACAAGGTTTTTCTTGAGCAGGAAGAACTATTAAGTCAACTGCAGTGTCTAAGGTAGACTGTAAAGATGATATATGGAGTGGGAAGATGGAAGAAAAGGCATCTGTTTTCAATGTATGCATTTTACAAAGGGATATTCAGAAGTGAAAAATTATTCTGAAGCGAAAAATCTTAGCTGGATGGTAGAATGCATGTGTCAAATGCAAAAGGTCCAAATTAAAATTGTAATATCTCCAGCTACAGTTACATGGATATCTAACACATGCTTAAAAAAAGAAATGCAATTAGTAAGTAAAAAGGGCAATAGTCTCATTTAAATCATATATTTCAAAATATACTTTCCAAAAGAACAAATAAAAATAATCATCTGATGGTATCATTGTCAAACTAAGTTGAACATCTCTAAAGTGTTCACAATATCTATGTATATTTCTAGAATAACAGGTTTGGGTGCATCCTCCTGTCAGTGAGAACTCTTTCTCGGAGACCACAAATTATAGACCAAAATAATTTAATTAAAATCATGTTGGAGTGCAATTTTACATTAATTTCCTTGTGCCTGAGTCTCATGACTTTTAATGATTTTGGAAATATGCAGAGAACTGCACTCTATATTTGATTGTTTTGGCTTCTTTATAGAGTAATGTATCTTGCAAGGCATTATAGAAATCCTTAAGGGAAATGATACAATGAATAGATGAGATATGTAAATAAAAGAGAAAATGTAATCATAATGATGGTATTCTACATACACAATGGATTCAAAATGGTACATTGAATGCAGCCTGGAGAAAAATGCATGATAGTACCTTTTGAATCTATAGTTTCCTTGATAAAAATTTGCAATAAGCCCAGATGTTTATATCAAATTATATCTTTCCTGGTTTTAGTGTTAATTGGCCCAGTATCTTGGCTGCTGTATATATTTATTTTGGATAATGTTATTGCTTAAAATGTTTTTATGGTTTTGATGGCAGCATATTTTTTGAATTGTAAGACGCCCAGAGTCATTATTTGAGACAGATGGCTATAGTAATTGAATGAATAAATAAAAGTATAAAGATTAGTAAAATTCCATTCCATTTGACTATTACTTGACCATATTACTAGGGCTTATTCTGCTTTGTTGTTTTAATTGATTATTTTCAATCATCTAGATGGAGCTTTCATATACAGTATATTACTTTCTCTTATTTATATAATTGTTGATATAAATTGACTTGAGAACTTCTTAAAAAGCATAAATTATCCTGCTTTTGTTCTTTGATATGTAAATGTTGTCCCACAGCCTCTTCATTCCAAAAAGCATATTTTGTATGTGAGAATTATTGTACACATTCCTGTGTAGTAAAAATAAATCAGAGAATGGTGTTTAATTTTTTTCCTCATAAAAAGGTGTATGAACCACTCTGATGTAGTTAGTGATTAAGGCAGGGGTAGGTTGCTGGGGGTCCGCAAGAACCTCTAGCTAAGATTCTGTGCAATTCGGAGAACCCCCAAATTCCATTCCTGGCTGGCCCTGCCCACCCCACCCCACCTCTCCCAGGAGTTCCCACACGGCCTGTTTTGGATGAGGTAAGTGCAGGGCGTGCATGGAGGCTTGGGGAGGATGAAAAACGGAACTTCAGGAAGGGCCTCCAGATCCTGGAGAGGCTGTTTTCGCCCTCCTGGAGGCTCGGGGAAAGCCTCCGGGCTCCAGGGAGGGCAAAAATGCACAGACACACATGCTGTGGTGCAGGAAGCCGACTAGGCCACGCCCACCATGGTCAAGCCCACTAAGCAACCAGGCAGAGAACCCCTTGCTAAAATTTTTGAAGCCCACCCCTGGATTAAGGCACCAGGCTAGAAGTCAAGAGACTATCAGTTCTAATCCCACTTTAGGCACAAAGCCTGCAGGATGACCTTGGGCCAGTCACTCTTTTTTGTCCTAGGAAGGACAAATACTAAACCACTTCCTTAAAAAATCTGCAAACTGCCCACAGTTGCCTTATGGACAGGTGAGCAGCATAAACATTTTAATAAATAAAATAATAAATAAAATAAAAATGCACCTTGCTGAGAACACTGCAGGGATTTAAACTAGACAGTCACCAAGAGTCAGCATTGACTCCAAGGGACAAAAAAACTATCAATTCTTCAATTCATTTGATATTTCCTGACTAAGTACATGTAGTCCTTGACTTAAAACACTTCGTTTAATGATTGTTCAAAGTTACAACAGCACTCAAAAAAAATGACTTATGACCAGTTTTCACACGTATGACCGTGTAGTATCCTCATGGTCATGTGGTCAAAATTCAGATGCTTGGCTATTGACTCAAATTTATGATGGTTGCAATGTCCCGTGGTCATGTGATTCCCTTTTGCAACCTTCACTTAACAACAGTTTGACTAATTTAACAATTACAATGATTTACTTAACAACTGTGGCAAGAAAGATTGTAAAATGGGACAAACTCACTTAACAAATGTTTCGCTTAGCAACAGAAATGTTGGGCTCCATTTTGGTCATAAGTTGAGGACTACCTTTATACCATTGCATTGTAAAAGCAAACTATTTGCAAATAACTTTTCTATTCAATTAATGACCACTGCCTTAACTTGAGAATCACCTTTGATGAATTGACAGTTCTTTCACTCCCATCTTCAGTAAGTGTCACATACAATTATTTGAACCTTTAACATCCAAGATGAAACTTCAATAAATTATAATAAGTTTGCAATAAAGAACCATTTTTTTACCCAACTTTCGTTAACTCCACCTCAGTGTTTTGGTTTGTTTCCTATTTTGTTGTCATTTAAGGTAGATGAATCTCTTCCTTAGCACTAGAAACAGACAAATACACTGCTTTTGAAAATTAACATATAAAGTCAGGAGTTAAAAATTGACATGGAGAAAACTGGATGACTTTGCAGAGTTCATAATATACAATAACTTAAGAGGCAATACAAGCATGGAAAAGGCAGTTAAAGAATTAGAAACACACATCCAAAAAAAAAAGAAAGAAAAAGAAAGCTGTATTATCTTCTCAGTGTTAGTATATGTGTGTTGCTGAAAATGAGCAAAAAATAATCACTAATAACACTTATGCAGTTGAGAGAAATGATTGAATTGTATAATCAGCTCATAAATTAGCAATCAGGAGTGGGATTCAGCCGGCTCTGACAAGTTCAGGCGTAGCTCTGACAATCACCTGAGAGCAAACCAGTTCGCTCCGATGATCAGATGGGCCCGCCCACCCACCAATGCGCTATAACCTACCTATATTTCTTTTGTTTTAAGCCCAGCTGATAGGCGTGGCAGAGCAGATTGCCGCACCTCAGCTGTTTTACTCACTCTGGATTCAGTAGAAGGTAACTTTCAATCATAATGTGCACACACAGAAGCGCAGGTTTGTGCATGAGCGAAGCATGTGTGCAGCGCATGTGGAGTGAAGCAGTTGTTACAACCGGTGAATCCCACCACTGGTAGCAACACTTTTGAGAAGCACTGTAGCAAGAGATACGTTCCCTGTCAATTTTTACATTTGGAAGATCCACAAGATACTTTCATTGAAATGCTTCCATTTATATCTGCTTGCTCGGTAATACTTGCTATCATTTCCACTCACTGCCACGGCCATTGGTAATTTAGGTAAATGAGGGAACACACAATGATACTATGGAAGGAGATGATCAACGGCAGTGTTGGCCATACACTCTGTTTCCAATGAGTTCACCTTTTATTTGAAGGAGAATCCTGATTAGTCCAGGTCTGATTTTTTTCTTAATTCAGAGAAAAGGGAGAGAAGACAATTTTACTGAATTTTTTAGAAAGATGGACCGCACAACTTATGTTAGTTGTGGCATGATATGAGTGCCATTGTGCTGTGTTCATCCATCCATGTTGCAAGGTCTCTATTTCCCCACATTATGGTTCAAACTGAGAAAAATGTATCATGAGGAACCAGGTTAGACCAGGTTGGCTCCAGAGTCGATGGAAAATTGTGCAACTATGGGTGGGGGGGGGAGAGAGAGAACAAAATAGAAAAACAGCACCAAAGCCTTCTGCCATCTGACAATAAGTTCAAAAATATCCCCTCCCAGAGAAATTTTAGAAAATTTTAAAAAATCACTGAGGAGATAGAAGACAACTGAAGAAAGCTTTTGAATAATTGGAAGACAAATGTCAGTACAACATTAAGAAGGATAAGAGGAGCAGCAATGATCTTGCCATGATTCATCATTACTTAGCCACTGGAAAATCAGAGAGAGTCCTTGTATTTTCAAATAACTAGAACCATATTTGCTGTGAACTCGGTTTTGAAAGCTTGCACACTTTTTAAAATCAGTAGAATTTAAACATGCTACAAACAGTTGTGGATTACAGGATTCCTGAAAAAAAGGGAGGGGCCTCTAGGAGCATTGCCCATATTTTCCTAGAGTCAAGAAGATAACATTGACAAAAGCTGCTCTAATTTTTACTAGTGAATAGTGAGTATAATAGCCATTTGCCAATTAGGTAGGATAAATCTATCAGAATTTTCAGTTCTGTCCCTTGACTCGTAAAAATTTCCTGGGATTCTTCTTTTTTAAGGTAGCTATGAAAAATTTAATTAAGAACCAGCCAAACAATATTTGGAATCATCTTTCTATCTATCTTTTCATTTTTCTTTTTTATATTTAAAATCAATATTGTAAGCAGTGGCTTATTTATTGAGGGGGGGGGGAATTTATTTTTATTTTAAATCTCCATTTGGGACTTTTTAAAACATATTATTATGATGTAAATATGGATTAAAGTAAACAAATACCTTTAATAACTCTTTAGAAAATCTGCATTTTTTTAATTTCTTTTTTGTTGCTTTTTGCCATTTGGTTGTATTTTCTGCAATAAAGATTGCATATATGTAATATTTTTGAAATGTCAATGGAAGGTAAGGGCAATTGTTTTTTCTACCTTATGCATTGTTCTTTTGTTTTTCTATGTAATCACAAAGTTTTTTTAAGGGCTGTGATTAACACATTTCTGAAAGAAATAAAATCCAAACATGCCATAGGTGATTTGTATTTTGGTTTCCGTATCAGCAAAGTTCAAAATTTTATTTCTTGTCTAATTGGTTGTTTTCAGTCTTGTTACTCAATTTTGTTCTATGTATAAAAAACCCTTTCTCATTTTCTGATGCGCAGTTCCATTCATCTTTAATTCTATGGATGTTAAATATCTAAATTTTATTCTAGAACTTCTATTCTTTAAGGAATCTAGAATTATTATACTGATGTTTAGATATTTACATAGGCAAAATGAAGTAATTGTTTGCATCAATAGAGGTAGTGTTTGATAGGAGTTATTTCAATGCTAAAAGAAGAGAAAATATTAGCATTTCGAAATAGTCTGTAAATATTGTGAAATTTGCCTCCTAATAGATTAAGGTGACATTTTGTTTATTTTTATCACAAATAATTTTATCCCCCTCCTTTTTTAACGGAATATTATTACACAAAAAAGGAAATAAAGGTCTGGATATATAGTAAGTATGAACTACAATTTCTAGACACTCAATATGTTATCTTAGTTGTTGACTAACAAACACATTTTGTCTATTTTATATATTTATATGTGAGTGCCTATATGTTAAAACTTTTAGCAGATGATTGAAAGTATTTTGAAGGTGTGAGAAAAATAAAGGAAAATTGCAAGAATAAAAAAAAGGGGGAAATGGATGTTCAGAGGAGAAATTAGCTTACTTTCCAGATAGACAAATGAACACTTTATCATATACTGGAATGAACATTGTAACATTAACTATTGAACAGATTATTTTATGATGAAATGTTTCATTCTGCAAGGTTTTTAAATTAAGAAAATAATTGTGAAATTTGAAATTGCTTTAATGTCACATACCTAAAATGTAATTGCTATGTAAATAAATTTAACATTGCCCCAAACATGAAATCTTTCCCCCCTGTGCATCCTGCTCCCTTCCCCATATTTTAACTATAATTTTGCTTTTTTGCTAAATAGCAATAGCACTTAGACTTACAGATCACTGCATAGCGCTTTACAACCATCTCTATGCAGTTTACAGGGTCAGCATATTGCCCCAACAATCTGGGTCCTCATTTTACCCACCTCGGAAGGATGGAACCAGTGGTGGGTTGCTACCAGTTCACACCGGTTCGGGAGGACCGGTAGTGATAAATTGGCAAGGGTCGCAGAACCGGTATTAATTGCTGGCTGGCACCACACAAATCTGATGTAATTAGATCTTTCCAGTGTAAACATGATAAAAAGGTGAGAAAGAATGCACAATCTCAAATGCATAATAAAATTAACTTCAGTTTTATTTAAAACAATTAGTATTTTGCAGCATTGAAATTATCAAGCATCATTAGCTCCATTTAATGGAGTTTACTACAGCACTTGATGTCACCAAATAACTTATAGAGTTGAGTACTATGCATATATACACCAATGGAGGAAAAAGTCAACACCTTTTCTTTAAAACATAACATTTAAGATCTATTTCTTTATTTTTGTTTTACTAAAAACAGAATCTATGCCTTCTAGTGGAATACACATAATTTTCTTCATAATGTAGAAAATGTTTCAAATCAGAAGTGCCATCTTTTATGAAATTTGCCTTCTGTTCTTGTTCTCTGTAGCAATTAATGAAGTGCACGCAAATGGTTTTTCCCAGTTTCTTTTTATCACATTGGTGGATGTGTTTAGACCAGTGATGGTGAACCTTTTAGGCACAGAGTGCCCAAACCAGAAGGCTGTGTGACAAAACCCCACAACCAGCTGGCTGGCGTGCATGCACATGATAAAACCTGACGACTAGCTGGCTGGCATGCATGCAAACCTCGGAAACCAGATGACCAGCTGGCTGGTGCACATGCGCGCCTCGGAAACCCGACCAGCTGGCTGAGCTTGGGCGATGGCACGCGTGCCCACAGAGAAGTTTTTTCTTGCCACCTCTGGCATACATGCCATAGGTTCTCCATTGAGGGTTTAGACCAGGATTATAGTGGACAGGATTATGGGTAGATTGGGGGCCTCCACGTGTTTGTTGGACCTGTGTCCATCCTGGCTTGTTGCGGCAACCAGAGAGGTGACCGGTGACTGGGTCCGGGCAATTGTCAACGCTTCATTGAGGGACAGGGTCTTCCCTGCCACCCTCAAGGAGGCGGTGGTTCAACCCCTTCTCAAGAAGCCAGCCCTGGATCTGGCCATTTTGAACAACTTCAGTCCCATCTCCAAACTTCGCTTTATAGCGAAGGTTGTTGTGTCTGTGGTGGCACACCAACTCCCACAATTCCTGGAGGAAACGGATTATATAGACCCATACCAATCGGGTTTCAGGCACAGACACAGCACGGAAACGGCATTGGTCGCCCTGGTGAATGATCTCTGGCGGGCCCGGGATGGGGGTTATTCCTCCATCCTGGTCCTACTTGACCTCTCAGCGGCTTTTATACCATCGACCATGGTATCCTTCTGCGGCGACTTGGGGGGCTGGGGCTAGGGGGCACTGTTTTACAGTGGTTGTCCTCCTATCTCTTGGGTCGCACAGAGGGACAGAGATCCTCCTCGAGGCCCCTCAATTGTGGGGTGCCTCAGGGGTCGGTTCTCTCCCCCTTGCTCTTTAACATCTATATGAAGCCACTGCGTGAGATCATTTGTAGTTTTGGGGTGAGGTATCATCAGTATGCCGATCATACCCAGCTTTACATCTTCACCCCGGACCAACCTAGGGATGCCCTTTCCGTGATGTCTAAGTGCCTGGAGGTGGTGCAGGTCTGGATGGGTAGGAACAGGCTCAGACTCAACCCCTCCAAGACGGAGTGGCTGTGGATACCAGCATCTCATGGTCTAGCACCCCCATCACTTCAGATGGGGGGGGAGTTACTCCCTCCCTCTGAAAAGGCTCGCAATCTAGGCATCCTCCTGGATTCGCGGCTGTCCTTGGTTGACCATTTGACAGCCGTGACAAGGGGGGCTTTTGCACAGGTTTGTCTGGTGCACCAGTTGTGCCCTTTCCTAGACAGCGTTGCCCTCCGTACAGTCACCCATGCTCTCATCATCTCTCGTTTGGATTACTGCAATGCCCTGTACATGGGGCTGCCCTTGTGGTGCATCCGGAGGCTCCAACTGGTCCAGAATGCGGCCACGCAGGTTGTTACCGGGGCTTCCTATTATTCCCGTATTACACCTCTCCTGCACGAGCTGCACTGGTTACCGGTGGTCCTTCGGATCCGCTTCAAGGTGCTGGTATTTACCTATAAAGCCCTTCATGCATGGGCCCAGGGTACTTGCAGGATCACCTTCTGCCTGCCTCCAACTGCCCAGTGTGCTCACATAGGATTGCCCTCCTCCGGGTGCCATCAGCCAGACAATATCGGGCGCCCAGGAGGAGGGCATTCTCTGTGGGCGCACCGACCCTCTGGAATGGTTTACCCAGTGGGCTCCGGATGGCCCCCAACCTCTGCTCTTTCCGCGGTGACCTGAAGACATGGCTTTTCCAACAAATTTGCTGATCTGATGGGAGTTTTAACTTTAATCCTTTGGGGAATTTAATTGAGTATTTTAGTCGTAATTTTACTGTTTTATTGTTTTATCTTTGTGAGCCGCTCTGAGTCCTTCAGGAGAAGGGCGGCATATAAGTATAAATAAACTAAACTAAACTAAAGTAGACCCGGGTGAAATGCTCCCGGTTTAGACCGGATCACCCGATCTGGTAGTGATGGCGGCGGGTGGTTTGGAGAACCGGTAGCAAAAAATCCCTGCACCCACCCACCCCCCATGCCCAGCTGAGCCACGCAATCATCAGAGGCTGTTTTTTTACTTTTAAAAACATTTTTTCTACAACCTCTTTGGCCGAAAATATGCTTTTAAAAGTAAAAAAAAAACAACTGATGATCACGTGGCTCAGCTGGGATCGTCAGAGCCTTTTAAAAGCATTTTTTCTATAACCTCTTTGGCCGAATAGGTTGTAGAAAAAATGCTTTCAAAAGGCTCTAACGATCCCAGCTCAGTTGCCTGATTGTCAGAGGCTTTTTTTTCTTTTAAAAGCAAAAAAAAAAAAAAAAAAGCAAAAAAAAATTATATAATCAGGAGTTAAAAATTGACATGGAGAAAACTGGATGACTTTGCAGAGTTCATAATATACAATAACTGCCATGGCCATTAGTAATTTAGGTAAATGAGGGAACACACAATGATACTATGGAAGGAGATGATCAACGACAGTGTTGGCAATACACTCTGTTTCCAATGAGTTCATCTTTTATTTGAAGGAGAATCCTGATTAGTCCAGGTCTGATTTTTTTCTTAATTCAGAGAAAAGGGAGAGAAGACAATTTTATTGAATTTTTAAAAAAGATGGATCGCACAACTTATGTTAATTGTGGCATGATTTGAGTGCCATTGTGCTGTGTTCATCCATCCATGTTGCAAGGTCTCTAATTCCCCACATTATGGTTCAAACTGAGAAAAATGTATCATGAGGAACCAGGTTAGACCAGGTTGGCTCCAGAGTCGATGGAAAATTGTGCAACTATGGGTGGGGGGGGGAGAGAGAACAAAATAGAAAAACAGCACCAAAGCCTTCTGCCATCTGACAATAAATTCAAAAATATCCCCTCCCAGAGAAATTTTAGAAAATTTTAAAAAATCACTGAGGAGATAGAAGACAACTGAAGAAAGCTTTTGAATAATTGGAAGACAAATGTCAGTACAACATTAAGAAGGATAAGAGGAGCAGCAATGATCTTGCCATGATTCATCATTACTTAGCCACTGGAAAATCAGAGAGAGTCCTTGTATTTTCAAATAATTAGAACCATATTTGCTGTGAACTTGGTTTTGAAAGCTTGTACACTTTCTAAAATCAGTAGAATTTAAACATGGCTTAAATATTAATTACCGTACACCAATACCAAACAAAAATGAGCTCTTGTTAGCCCTCTTTGGGGATAATGCATATAACGAACATCACATCATGTGGGCCTGGCCATTGGTAAGTGGTGAGGTTCGAGTTCAATCCTCAGGAGAGGTTGAGCACTTATCTAAGCCAAGTTAACAGGCAGAACAGCTGCTTCTTCTCTTGCTGCTTGTTAAGCTTCAGTCTAGAGCAGGAGTGTCAAACTCTGGCCTGCGGGGTGCTTAGATCTAGCCTGCAGGGCTACCCTGGAAACAGTGAAGGACCACCCCGAAGTGCTTCTGCCAGTGAAAACAGAGCTCGAGAAGGCCATATGCAGCCCTCCAGGAGTCTATTTTCAGCTGCAACAGCCTCCTGCAGCCCCCTGCCAGTGAAAACTGACAGAGGGGGGGGTGCATGAGGGCTGCAGCAGGCCGTCACAGCTGAAAATGGAGCTTGGGAGCCCGTTTTTACCGGCAGAGCACTCAGGCCACCACAGGCACCCTGACATGAGTGACATCAATCTTGCCATGCAGAGCCTGGCCATGCACATGGTCAAACACAACCCTGATGCAGCCCTCAATGAAATCTAGTTTGACACTCCTGGTCTAGAGAAAAGACAAAAGAACAGATCTGAAGAAGTAACACTGGCCCTCAATACATTTTTAAAGACAAGAATCACATTCCTATCATGTATAGGATTACAATTGGAATGCTGTAGAACTGGGAGATTATGACTGTCTTCAAGTGATGAGGAGAACCCTAGAGGAAATTTGTGTTTGACCCTATGCTCTTTATACTTTGGGACAAGAAAACATAGGCCTTTTCCATTTCAGGTAATTCATCACCATTTCAAGTGTGGGGGGATTTTTTATTTCTTTGTCTACTTTGGTAGCTGCCTTTGAGTTGAAACATAGAGCATAAGTCAAAGTAATAAATAAACAGTATCATGCAACAGGATGAATATAAAAACAGGGAGAAGCACTGCCACTGTCAATATCAAGGAATCCCAAACTGAAACATTCTCAACCATAAATTGAGAATTGTTTTCTGGAAAATTAAAGATTCCATTAATAATCCATACAGAGGCATCCAAAGATCAGAGGCTGCTTTGCTGCCTTGCTGTCCAAGACAGAAAGAGAAATCCAAGCTTACAAATCAAGGCAAATATACGGGTCCCAGGATAATGTTGCATGATCTAATTTGAGCCAGTCACTAGAACCAGATGTTTAGTCTTCCATGCTTTCAGACTTGTGTTGGAGCCCATCCTCAGGATTTACTCCAGAATGTAGTATTTATGTGATTCCTGGTTGTGTGTTGCTTTTAGTTGTTAATTGGGGTATTGATGGTCAGCTATTAAGACGTTGGTTGCTGTTTCCTTCGGCTGCCTCGGTTCCAGGTATTTAAGAGAAATGCTCAAATGTCTCCTACTATTTCTAAATGGAACTATAGCACATTATTTTAACTCGGTGCTAAACATTTTTTGTTTACCGAAACAAAAAATGTTAAGAGTGTATTATTGAAAAGTATTCTTAGACATGGGAAATTATTTTAAAAGAGTGCTGTTAAAACAGTTTTATAATATATTGAAATTTATCTTGCTGATCAATATTAGAAAAAAACGGCTTTTAAAATAAATGTTTCAGGTAGGTTATTTGCTCTTTCTGTTGTAGCCTGTCACTAACTTATAATTTCTTTTTCAAATTAATACAAGAAAAAGGCTAAAAAATAATTTTGTTTCTTTTGCACAGTAATTTTCTTCTTAGGCAGCAAACAGGATTAGTCCTTATTAAAAGAAATCTGGGCTGGAAGTATTAGTAAATATTTTTACATTATTTGAAATTATTTATATCTGAAATGCACCTTGTGACATTTTCCTTAAAGTTAGTAGAAATCTCTTTTCTTTAAAATTACATTATGTGCACCATGACTATCATTAAGTGTTGTACCTTATGATTCTTGATGAACGTATCTTTTCTTTTATGTACACTGAGAGCGTATGCACCAAGACAAATTCCTTGTGTGTCCAATCACACTTGGCCAATAAAAAATTCTATTCTATTCTATTTTAATCAATTCAAATTTGCTCTGCAAAGTACTTTACTTATGTATGTATATATGTGTGGGTGTATGTACAATATTATTACCATATGCAGCAAATTAAATTGTGGGCCATAATAACAGCAAGCCAGCCCAGGTATGCTACAAACAGTTGTGGATTACAGGATTCCTGAAAAAAAAAGGGAGGGGCCTCTAGGAGCATTGCCCATATTTTCCTAGAGTCAAGAAGATAACATAGACAAAAACTGCTCTAATTTTTACTAGTGAATAGTGAGTATAATAATCATTTGCCAATTAGGTAGGATAAATCTATCAGAATTTTCAGTTCTGTCCCTTGACTCGTAAAAATTTCCTGGGATTCTTCTTTTTTAAGGTAGCTATGAAAAATTTAATTAAGAACTAGCCAAATAATATTTGGAATCATCTTTCTATCCATCTTTTCATTTTTCTTTTGATATTTAAAATCAATATTGTAAGCAGTGGCTTATTTATGGGGAGGGGGGATTTTATTTTTATTTTTAATCTCCATTTGGGACTTTTTAAAACATATTATTATTATGTAAATATGGATTAAAGTAAACGAATACATTTAATATCTCTTTAGAAATTCTGCATTTTTTTAATTTCTTTTTTGTTGCTTTTTGCCATTTGGTTGTATTTTCTGCAATAAAGATTGCATATATGTAATATTTTTGAAATGTCATTGGAAGGTAAGAGCAATTGTTTTTTCTACCTTATGCGTTGTTCTTTTGTTTTTCTATCTAATCACAAAGTTTTTTTAAGGGCTGTGATTAACACATTTCTGAAAGAAATAAAATCCAAACATGCCATAGGTGATTTGTATTTTGGTTTCCGTATCAGCAAAGTTCAAAATTTTATTTCTTTTCTAATTGGTTGATTTCAGTCTTGTTACTCAATTTTGTTCTATGTATAAAAAACCCTTTCTCATTTTCTGATGCGCAGTTCCGTTCATCTTTAATTCTATGGATGTTAAATATCTAAATTTTATTCTAGAACTTCTATTCTTTAAGGAATCTAGAATTATTATACTGATGTTTGGATATTTACATAGACAAAATGAAGTAATTGTTTGCATCAATAGAGGTAGTGTTTGATAGGAGTTATTTCAATGCTAAAAGAAGAGAAAATATTAGCATTTCAAAATAGTCTGTAAATATTGTGAAATTTGCCTCCTAATAGATTAAGGTGACATTTTGTTTATTTTTATCACAAATAATTTTATCCCCCTCCTTTTTTAACGGAATATTATTACACAAAAAAGGAAATAAAGGTCTGGATATATAATAAGTATGAACTACAATTTCTAGACACTCAATATGTTATCTTAGTTGTTGACTAACAAACACATTTTGTCTATTTTATATATTTATATGTGAGTTCCTATATGTTAAAACTTTTAGCAGATGATTGAAAGTATTTTGAAGGTGTGAGAAAAATAAAGGAAAATTGCAAGAATAAAAAAAAGGGGGGAAATGGATGTTCAGAGGAGAAATTAGCTTACTTTCCAGATAGACAAATGAACACTTTATCATATACTGGAATGAACATTGTAACATTAACTATTGAACAGATTATTTTATGATGAAATGTTTCATTCTGCAAGGTTTTTAAATTAAGAAAATAATTGTGCAATTTGAAATTGCTCTAATGTCACATACCTAAAATGTAATTGCTATGTAAATAAATTTAACATTGCCCCAAACATGAAATCTCTCCCCCCCCCCTGTGCATCCTGCTCCCTTCCCCATATTTTAACTATAATTTTGCTTTTTTGCTAAATAGCAATAGCACTTAGACTAACATATCACTGCATAGCGTTTTACAACCCTCTCTATGCAGTTTACATATTCAAGTCAGCATATTGCCCCAACAATCTGGGTCCTCATTTTACTCACCTCGGAAGGATGGAAGGCTGAGTCAGCCTAAATTTGATGTTATTGTTTTTAGAAATATTTATGTTTTACGGTTTTATAGCTTTTAATTTTGCAAGCCACTCAGAGCTGCCTCAGGACAAGATGGGCAGCAAATAAATATAATAAATAAATAATATAATAAAAATATGAGTAAATAAACATATATAAACTACACCCAATTGTGAATTTCTTTATCTAACCAGTATTTTACCAAACCAACCATTTTTAATCAATGGATATATGAGTTTTTGCAAAAGTTATCTCTAAGGCATAAATTAGAGATTTTAGTTCTGTTCCTGACTTTAAGTTTTACAGAATTATTTAATTGAAATTTTATTGCAGATAATTTCATAACTATAATCTTACATGTCACATTATGGAGACCACAATCAAAAATGTAAACAATGCTTATATTGGAGCTTGAGCTTCAGTGTTCACAGAGGTATTTATTAAATGATTCAGAACTGCTTCTTGCAAGGATACATATACACTCAGCACATTGGGATATTCAAGAAAGGATGAAAAGGAATTTAAAACTGCTTCTTTATGCAATAATTATTTAACTCGGTTGATCAAATATGCTTTCTCATCTCATTTTAATCAATGATGGATGCACCTTTCTACACTTTTCTGTTTTGTTGTAACAGATTAAAACTGGAATTGTCCATTATGGCGAAGGAATGATAACTGAAGAGGGAGGACAAAGAAACACAGATGCTAAAAAAAATGGCTATACTTTTGATATATGACTTACCTCCGAGATCTTAGCAAAAACATGTTTTCTTTTTTGCCTTCCAGAATGGAATATAAGAACCTTCTCCTGAGCTTCCTTCTTTGCGGCATGTTGCTTACAGCCAGCTATTGTTACATGATATTTGAGGAAAAGCAGAACTCAGACAACTATGCGATAAATAGCAACAAAATCAAGATCCCGGATCTCCCTCCCATCTCTATAGTAGGTTGGTAAAAATGAATCCTGTTTTGAATCTTAAGGCCAGCAATAAACACAGATTCCCATAAAAAAAATATATGGTGAGATGTAAATTTCAGAAAGCAGGCTTGGATGTTGCCCACGTTAACAAGGTCCATGCTAGATGTTGGAGTTCCTGGCTATCTGGTGAAAAATGGGCTACAGGACTCAGGGCTGTTGTTGTTGTTGTTGTTGTTGTTGTTGTTGTTGTTGTTGTTGTTGTCTCTTTTATTCATTAAACATGAAACTCAGTCAACTGAACATTTAAAAATGTATCACAAATATCATTGACTGGCGCTAATAGTTGATAGGGGTTTCTGCCAGCATCCTAGATATCAACCAGGTATCTTCTTAAGATGTACGATGTTCCGAGTAGCACAGTTTTTTGCAGTTCCGCTGGTGTTATTGCAAGAAGCTGCAATTTCTTGATGTATTTTATAATTCTTGGACATGTTACCAAGTGCCCCAATGACAATGGGTATCACTGTTACATGTTTCATCCATAATCACATAGTTTCGATGGCCAGGTTGCGATATTTCATGATTTTTTCTAGTTCCTTTTCTTCGACTCTGGTGTCTCCTGGTACAGCGTTATCAATAAATTGTATGGGACTTCTGGTGGCTCCGCAGGCGTCAGCGGACACTCCTTTGGGAGTGCTAGCCCCATGACTTTGTTAAGCTGCTAGAACAGCGAAAATCAGCTGTCTAGCAGCTTTGAAACTCTCTCCTCAGGAAAAGAGGGGAGAGAGAGCAGTCGGGTGCGGGTAGAGCTCCCCAAGAGCTCCAGGAACAGTCCTGGAGCTCGAAGGGTGAGAGCTCCCCAGGAACCTGGCAGAGCTCCGAATCCAGGACGTGTCTGCTTCATGCAGAACAAGACACCGCGACCATCCCTGCAAGCAACTTTTTAACAACACTTGGATTAAAAGCAGGCAGAGCAAAGACAGGAGACATTATAACTGCAAGTAACAAATTTTAACTCCAGCTGAATATTGTTTCTTTCTGGGTCTGATGAGAACGGGGAAAAGTTGAAAGAAAATGGTTCTGGCTTGTTATGGGCGTGGAAAATGAAAGTTAAAGAAGAAAGTGCTTGTTAACTTGTTAAAGGTGTCAGCCCCGTTTAACTCTAATGGACATTGCTTTAAAGAATTAAGACTCTGGGACTAAAAGAATAAAGTATTGACTTACTATAAGCCATATTATTGGTTAAAGATCAAGATTAAAATATTTACTGACTCAGTGGGCTGGTTGTTGAAAATTACAATTTGGGAATGGCTTCAAAGCAGACAAAAACAGGCATTCCAAAAAGTGCTGGAAGTTCTCCTGCTCAAACCCCTAAATTGCAGTCTTTGTTGGCCCCAGTGGATACACAGGCACAAGCACAAATGCAAACACAAGTATTGACACTGGAGGCTCTTCAAGGTGCCTTAAAGGTACAAGCCTCTGAATTGCAAGAAAAAATCACATCTGTATTTAAAGATGTCTCTGAGGAAATGGCAGCAATTAAGGACCTAATCCAAACTCGTAATCAAGAAATAAGAGAAGACATTGTGGAAGCATTTCAGGGTTTGGTGGGTCATGTTACATCGTTGGAGGAAAAGGTTGAAGAAATTAATCAATCTAATGTGAATTTGGAGGTTAAAGTGGATGAAGCTCAAATTGACAAGACAGAGGCAGAACTTATAATGACACAATATAGGGCAATGGAATTTGCTTTGAGGGTAAGAGGCTTAAAAGAAAATAATCAGGAAAATTTAAAAGAGATTTTTGCAGAAGCTCTTGCACAGTTAACTGGAGAGTCAAAAGCAGAGTGTGACTGGCAAATTGATAAAATTTATCGTGTTAATTCATGGATTGCCAGGCAAAGACAACTACCAAGAGATATTGTGATCTATTTTGTTACCATGAAGATAAGAAATGGGATCTTACAAGCTTCTTACAAAAATAAACTACAAGTGGCAGGACAGGAGGTTGCAATATTCAAGGAAATTCCCCCTAAAATATTGAGAGCTAAAAAAGACTATGCATTTTTAGTGGATGAATTGAGAAATCGTCAGATACAGTATAGATGGGAGGTTCCAGCCGGATTAGTGGTGAATTATTCAGGAGAACGATATCGTCTCAATACAATTTGGAAGGCAAGAGATTTTTATGTCAATGTACTAAAGGCTGGATACCCACCATCTCCAGGAGCCAGAAAAAGAAAAGAAGCAGGAGACGCTAGAAAGGAAGGCTTGCAAGCAGAAGCCCAGGGAGAGGCTTGGAGTACCCAAGAAGAATTAGTGCAACTTTCGGGGGCTGTGCAAGCCTTGGAGTTATTTGAAAAAACAGAAGAAGCCCAAGAACAAAGACAAACACGAGCGGCAACTAAACGAAAGGAACAAGAATTAAAGATGCAACAAACCCAGATAACGACCCAAGTAAGTACAAGCATAAATAAAGAAGCTGTGGGGGGGGGGGGGACAAGACCGAAGAAGAAATTCCAGGAGGATTTCCAATCGGTGCTCAAAAGGCTTCAGGGGGCCAAAGATGGCAACTAGATTTTTAACTTGGAATGTCAATGGCTTAAACTCACCGCAAAAAAGGAAGAAAATATTCCATTACTTGAAACAATTTAAAAATGATGTAATTTGTTTGCAAGAAACACATATTAAGGCAAATGACCAAAAATATTTGATAAATGCAAGACTGGGAACACATTTTGTGGCATCTGCTCCAGAGAAGAAAAATTGTATAGTTATATATCTAAAGAAAGACTTAATAGCTAAATTAATTGAAGCAGATCTGCAAGGTAGATATATTGCAATTGAATTATTAATCGAAGGAAAGAAAGTACTTTTAGTGGGAGTATATGCACCCAACCAACAACAAGACAGATTCTACAAGTTGCTACGTACAAAATTGATAAACTGGGACTATAAATCTTGTATAATGTTGGGTGACTGGAATGGAGTATTGGATACTAGGATGGACAAGAAGAGACTTTTGCAAAATACTCAAATGCGAGCAAGTTTGCCTAAATCCTTTTTTGACATGATGGAGGATATGGTGCTGAGAGACATTTGGCGTGAATGGAACTTTAAAGAACAAGACTTTACATTTTTCTCAGATAGGCACCAATCTTTTTCTAGAATTGATTTTAGTTTATATTACAACTTCAAATGGGAAATTATGTAAGTATAATTATGAATTGTTATGGCATAAAATGCAGACAGAGATGGATAATTGGAAAAAATTACAACTGTCTTTGTTGGGTAGAATAGCAGTAGTAAAAATGAATGTTTTGCCTAAGTTTTTATTCCTTTTTCAAATGATACCAATATTAAAAAAGGATGCGAACTTGGAAGAATGGCAGAAGGGCATTAAAAATTTGGTAAAACAAATTAGAGACCAGAGTCAAATGCATATAAAAAGGTTGTATAATATATTGATAGAAACAGACTCGGAAACAGAGTTAGTTAAGGACTGTATGATAAAATGGGCACAAAACTTTGAACAACCAAAAATGATGGAAACATGGGAAAAGATATGGGTAAGAAATGTAAAATTTACACAAGCGCAAAACTTGAGAGAAAACTTTTACAAAATGTTTTATAGATGGCATTTAGATCCCAAAAAGTTAGTTTTGTATGTACCCGAATTTACAATCTAAATATTGGAGATGTGATTGTGATGACGCTACTTATTTTCATGTATGGTGGACTTGTAAAAAGGTTAAAGCATTCTGGATAAAAATTTGGTGGATTATTCAAAATATTCTTAAAAAGAGGATAAAGTTTACTCCACACTTATTTTTGTTGGGTATAATCACGGATTGTACGGTTATAGAGACTAATTTGATCCTGAATTTAATAACTGCAGCAAGATTGTTGGTGGCGCAGTATTGGAAGAAGGAAGATTTGCCAACTACTCAAGAATGGATATTAAAAGTAGCAAATTTAGCAGAGATGGCAAAGATTTCAGCGTATTTGAAGGACTATTCAAATGAGAAATATATGATAGAATGGAGAAGATGGATAGATTATATTCAAAATAAATATCGGACTAAAAAATTTCAAATAGTTTATGAATAGATAGAGAGATGTTATTATGTATTCAAATTTAATCTGGTAAATGTGGAGTTAAAGTATTAGAGGGATGTAAGAGGTTATAATTAATTAGACTATGTTAGATTATGATTGTTGAATGTTATACCCTGTATTTTGCTCTGGGAAGTAGGGAGGGAAGGGTGGAGGGAAGGGGGGGATATATATGTAAACTTTTTAAAACTTTTCAATAAAATAAATTGTATGCTTCATTTTTCGACAACTGTGACATCTGGCGTGTTGTGTTCCAAATGACAATCTGTCTGTATTCGAAAGTCCCACAAGTTTTTCAACTTCTCATTTTCGACAACTTTTTCCACTTGATGTTCCCAGTTGTTGTTGTTGTTGTTATTATTATTGACTCTGGAACAACTCTGGCTGGCTTACATTTAAAAAAAAAAAAAAAGGGCTCCACAAATGTAAATCACAAGGCCTAGGAGAAGAGATAAGATTTAAAGATTTCGGGAACATCATCAAATTCGGAGCAATAGAGATCTCTGGAAAAATATCATTCCAGAGGACAGGCGCCAGGATAAATGCTCTGTGTTTGCAGAGTGCAAACATTGCAGTGAAACTATATACCACATAAACAGATAACAAATTTAACCAGTTACATATGGACACTGTTCTCTCTCACCATAATATAATATCACAGATATGATTAAAGTGGCAGTTAGGGGGCAAGGGGCTGATCAGGACCCCTAGAAAATTGAATTTACTTTATTCAATTTAGGCGCAATCTGTCCCTAGGCAGCAGACAATAAACCAATGGAATAAAGTAGAATATTTATGGAAAAATTATAAAAAGAAATAAACAAAAGAATATAATCCCATAACATTGCTGAAATATTTCAAAATCTTGAATTTTTGTGAAAGCTAAATGGTTGAGTAAAATATATTTAAATTTGCTAAAAGCAAGGAACAAGTTAAGGGCTCACTCGTCTTACATAAATAAGCATAACAGAAAGTACTAGTTTAAGTTGACAAGTATAAAAGATGATATAATTTAATTTCAATTTTGTTATTACGTTGTTATTTTATTTTGTTCTGGGAGAAATAGAAAATCAAATTGAATATCTCAAATCAAAAACCTATTCTTCTGCCCCAGCTACGGACCCCAAAGAACGCAGCACACACAAAGTCCATTCAAACCTTAGTTTACTAAATAAACCAGTCTTTTACAACAATGGCTGTTAATTAACTGCATTAACAGCCACCAAGAATTCGAAGAATAATAACCGAAAGCTTACTATGGTTGGCAGAATGCCCAGAAGCAATTTGCAAGAAGCTGATAAGATAAGCAAGACAAAACACAAAGGTATGTGAACTAAGTTGTTCCCTGCAAATTGCGTTCCTCCTTAAATAGGCTAAGGGAATGGCCAATTAGCCCCAAGCCTTACTCTTGAGGAGACCTTCTCCTGAGGAGCCACTCCTGCCTTTTGGCAGCTCTGCGCACCCGTGCATCGAGAAGAGGCTCCTCTTCTTCATCCTCTTCACTTAAGGGAGCTTCTGGAGGTTCTGAATGCCCTGGCAAAATCCCCACCTCTGACACCATATCTTCTCCAGCCTCCTCATTATCTGACTTGAGTGCCAGCTGCACAGGCTGCTGGCGCAGCACCACACCAGCCTCCTCGTTGTCGGAATCAGCTACTAGCTGTACAGGCTGCTGACGGGCCACAACACCTATATTCCAGATTAGATACTGAGCAATTTAGATCTCACCTATATTTGCAAACCTCATCTTCACAGTCGCACTCATAAATCTTTTGATCTTTAAAAAGAAACAAATACGGGTAACATTACTGGTCTATTCAAATTGAACCCATATAAAGTTCACCACATCGCAGGTTTATGAGATGAGCCAATTGAAACATCAAGGGCAATTTATAAAAAGGTACTTATATAAAGACTCATTGGGCTCGATAGGAACATTTTTGCCGTTAGCCATCTGCTCATATATTGTTAATTAAATCTTTATGGCTTTCATGATCACTTAAAGTTAATATATGTCAGAAATTATTCTAGTGATATTAGTAATCATCAGATCTTCTAAAGCAGGGTTGTCAAACACCCGGCCCATGGGCGGATGCATCACGCACTGGCCACGGCCACGCCTGGTTTAATGAAGGGGAAAAAAGTCCCGATATATCATGTGATAACACCGTGACAATGTAAGTTTGACACCCCTACTCTAAAGCCTTGAGAATAAATTATATAAATTTGTAAGGGACAATATAGAATCATTTGGAGGTAGTGTACAGTCATTTAGTGGCCATTTGAAGTTACAACAGCACTGGAAAAAGTGACTTATGACCATTTTTCGCATTTGCAGCCATTGTAGCATCTCCATGGTCTTGTGATCAAATTTTGGATGCTTGGCAACTGGCATGTATTTATGAGGGTTGCAGTATCCCAGGATTATGTAGGTTTGTCAAGAAGATCACCTTTTGCAGTCTTCTGACAAAAATAAAGTTTATGGGGAAGCCAGATTCACTTAACAAGTGTTACTAACTTAACTGTAATGATTCACTTAATACCTGTGGCAAGAAAGGTGTTAAAATGGGGCAAAACTCACTTAACAACTGTCTTCTTAGAAATGGAAATTTGGGCCTCAGTTGTAGATGTTGAGACTATCTATATTAAACTATGGATTTTCTTTTATGTACTCCGAGTGCATATGCACCAAGACAAATTCCTTGTGTGTCCAATCACACTTGGCCAATAAAGAATTCTATTCTATTCTATTCTATTCTATTCTATTCTATTCTATTCTATTCTATTCTATTCTATTCTATTCTATTCTATTCTATTCATTAGTCACTTTGCTAGCTATCTGGAGCTTCAAAACAATATGCAACTTAAACAATAATAATACATCTTGAAACAGTTGCTTTTTATTGCTTGTTTTAAAGCTCTTTCTAACTAGTGTTTTGTATCTGTTCAGAATTACTACTACTGGTCCTGATTTTTCACCCTTATACTCTCTCTTTAGACCAGCGGTTCTCAACCTGGGGGTCGCGACCCCTTTGGGGGTTGAACGGCCATTTCACAGGGGTCGCCAAAGCCCTCTCTCGCCTCCCCCATGTCTTCACTCACCCTCACTCTCTGCTCTGTTGGATCGCCGGCCGTTCGCTTACCCCGCCCACTCCCAATCTATTGCTGCCTCCTGAGTCCCAGCTGATGGCTAGAGGAAAAAAAACTGTTTAAATTCTTGCCGCGGGGCTTGAAAGGGCCACCCTATAGCCAGTGGTGGGATTCTGCCGATTCTAGGGGGTTCGACCGAACCGTTTATTAAATTGCTGCCTTGCCCCGCCCCTCCGCACCACTATTTATTGCCAATAAATAGTGGTGGGCGAGGGGCGGGCGAGCCAGCAATTTAACAAATGTTTCGGTGTTTTTTTGTAATTTTATTGGCCCACGGAGCTTCAGCATAGGCTAATTAGCCCTTGATTAGATCAGCTCCTGACTCTCAGCTGATTTGCTCTCAGCTGTTTTGCTCAGGGCTCTGCTGCTTGTTTGCTTGCTGGAGCAGGTTTTTTTTTCCCCTAGCTATGCTGAAAAACGAAACCGAAAGTAAAGCAGGCTGTTGGCTTTGCTGTTGCTGCAACGTTGGAAAATTAGGCAGGCAGATTTCTTTTCTTTTTCCTCACCAAAAAAGGTAGGTGCAAACAATGGGAAATTTAGGGGAAAAGAGGAGAGTTCAAGATTTTAAAACACAAAAGAAAAAAAGCTCTATTTAACTAGGGAATTGTAATTAATTGTATATTGTGTTGAAAGCAGAAATGGTTAAATTGTGGTTTGGAGGAATATATGGGGGAAATTATTTGGTTTATTATTATTGGTAAATATAATTAATTGATTTGTAAGAAATTGGATTGCATAGAAATAATTGGAATATTCATGTTCATATTGATTAATATATAAAAAGGTAGTTATATAACTAATTGATTTATATTAAAATGTTGAATTTATATTAAACAACTGTAATATTACATAATTAACCAATGTGAGGATGGATATAAAAATAGATGACAATGGGAAGGGGTATAATATAGAATAGAAGGGAAAAATTGAATTTGATTAAGATTAGAGATGAGGATGAAGGGTAATATTGTTTTTTTTAAAAAATAGATGAGGAAAAATATGGCAAAAAGGAAATATAGAAATTGTAAATTTAATTGAAATGACTAAACACTGTTTAAATTTGTGAACCAGCCAAATACTCTGTTCAAAGAAAATACATTGTATGTTTGTATTGTGTTTCTAATTATTGTTATTTATTCATATTTGTTCTCTTTTATTCTTTAAAGTTTAACAATTCATTCTTTATCTTAATATCTTTATATTTGTTTGGGGTTGGCTTTCTTCCCTTTCATCTTTTTTTTTGTACAGCAATCTTTCTCCTCAAACCTACCACCTCTCTCTTTTCTTTCCTTCTTACTTTCTCTTCCCCCCCTCTTCTTCTCCTCCCTACTTCCTCTTCTTTTCTCCTTCTCCTCCTCTCTTCCTCCCTCTCTTACCCTCACTCCTACTCTAATTTCCCTTCCCTTCCTTCATCCCTCTCTATTGCTGTATCCTTTTATGCATATGGACTATTCAAAGGGCTGAAAAAGTTATTTCTGACTGGTCCTTGCACTTTTGACCAGTCCTCGAACTTACCACTGTCCTCAAATTTTACGTTTTTGCCCTATCTTGTCACCATGGTGAAGAGAAGCAGTTGTGAAATGAGTGACACGGTTGTTAAGAATGCTACAATGGGCATAAATGTGAGGATGGTCATAAGTGTGAAGACCAGTCAAAAGTGCGAGTACCTGTCAGAAATGACTTTTTTCAGCCCTCTGAGTAGTCCCTATACACATAGCCATGGCTATCCGGTCACATGACCAGCTAGCCACGCCCACCCAGTCACATGACGTCCAAGCCACGCCCACAAAATAAGCCACGTCCACAGAACCGGTAGTAAAAAAAATTAGAAACCACCCCTGGTTGGGGGTCACCACAACATGAGGAACTGTATTAAAGGGTCGCGGCATTAGGAATGTTGAGAACCACTGCTTTAGACAATGACAAAATTTAACTTTGTTCCATTACGTAGTAAGTCAGGTTTCACTCTAAAGATGTCTCCATTAGACAACGGTGATTTTTTTCTCCCATGGCATCTCTTGGTTTAAGGATAAAGTTGGTAAATAAATCATACTGCATTCAGAAGAGGAGGTGAGAAATGGAGGGGTGGAGGAAACAAATAATGTTGAAAAGAAAAAAGCAGGATTGATTACTTTCTCTGTTACTCTAACTATACTAACCACATCCTTAACCGTTTGTGTCACAGGTGAAGTCAAGGAATGGGACAATGTGGTACAACAAAGCTTCTTGGCCATATAATGGCCTTCAAAACAAACGAATAGCATGCAAGTGAATTCAAAGCCAGCAAAGGTTTATGTGATGAGATTTAGAAGCATCTGGAAATTCTCAGTAGAGAGGGAACCAAGCTGATCACACACCATAGCTAAAGTGTCTCCCTCCGTAGTCATAAGAAGTCTTATCTTGTGTACTTATCAACTGAACTCCTATTATGAAAGGACATAAAACATGTGTTTTCTGCATTACATATGGTTTGACTTTGAATCACATCTGGCTGTAATGGTGAAAATTTGGAAGTTATGTGGAATGTAAATGTTAAACAAAGGCTGTAATTCACACATGGTCGTTTTTCAAAACTGGGAAAAATCAGAACAGTGACCATGTGAGTAAGGCTATTTTATAGGTGAGAGCAACTAATCTGACAGTATTTTATTTACTGTAAGAATTTATTGAGGAAAATTAAAGGGGAGGCACAGTTAGAGATTAAAACTTCATGGACATTGAGTTTTTTGACCCATGTGTTTGTCTATCTGTTTTAGAATAACATTAGCTATTAATGAGGCAGTGAAAAACTAATAGAAGAGAATAACAAAGGCCTGAATCTGCCTGTAGGCATTCCAACTTATCAAGTGAACAACATTTTATTTTGTACTTTAAATAAGAGTTTAAGCTACTTTCCAATTCTTGAGTTTTCCTCCCTGCTATCAGATAGCAAGGCTCTGCGGTACTAGTCATCAGAAATAGCCCTTTCTGCAAAAGCAAAAGGACGAACGGCTGCATGGCTTCCTCTATGTTCATAATTTTTATTTATTCAATTTAATTTATTTAAATTTCAATTATTCAAATATTCAAATTTATTTAATTTTTATTTTTGTTTATTAGTTTTGTCAAAAGAATAATTTGGGATTCCAGCTCGAGCCGGGGTTGCACAAGAATAAATAAAAATGAGATCCAGACAGCCATGAGGAAAGGATAAATATTTAGTCCTAAAAGCAAAACAGTTTGTTTTTAGGGACAGACTGCAAGTGTAGAGGATTAAGAGAGTACCTTACACACATCGAGTGGTGGGATTCAATTTTTTAACAACCGTTCTGTGGGCGTGACTTATTTGGGGGCATGGCTTGGTGGTCATGTGATTGGGTGGGCGTGACCTGGTGGTCATGTGACCGTGTGGGCGTAGCTATGTGCATAGGGACTACTCAGAGGGCTGGAAAAAGTCATTTCTGACCGGTCCTCGCACTTTTGACCGGTCCTCATACTTATGACCATCCTCACATTTATGTCTGTTGTAGCATTCTTAACAACCGTGTCACTCATTTCACAACTGCAGTGCTTCATGTGACCAGGTGGATGTGGCCAGGTGATCATGTGACATCACTTCTTTGCCCTAATGACAGTTTGTTGCAATGGTTGTAAGTGTGAAAAACGGTCATAAGTCACTTTTTTCAGTGCCATTGTAATTGTTGTAAATCAAGGATTATCTGTACAAAAATACAAAAAGATTCTTTGCTTGCAAAAAGCTGCCCTAAATACCAATCATTAGATTAGAAATATCTGCAAACTGGAGTTACAAATCAGGCAGGGTCCAGAGCACCTTGAGAAATTAAAATAGTTAAAATGCAATGATAACTATCAGCATCCAACTCTTGTTTATAAAGTTAAACCCTTTAGCAGAGAGATCATTTAAGCTCTCCAGAATGAAGCAAAGGAGCAAACATAGTATCTGCTGCTTGTTAAACCAATTACCAGAACAAATAAACACAGGAACTAGTCAGATTTCTGAAGCTGCTTCTTTTCAGGAACAGAGATTAACATTTTTCCTTCCAAACAAAGCTGAATAGGGGAAATTATCTCATCACTAAACACAGGATTAAACATCACCAAGCACAATTAAACTTCACCAAAAACCAGTTTTAGACCAAAAGTCAGAAAGGGTATGTAAACTCACGTTTGAATGTCAATCTTTCTAGCTAGCCAATAAACCTTGCTGAATGTCACTCATCTTGGATCCTTGTCATTAAAAGCTTCTGCTTTTAATGACAATTATTTCTTCAAAGTGTTGATCATTGCACCCTGGCTAGAAGAACTCCAACAGAGGAATATTTCTTCCCAACAGTGGTGTAAAAAGCTTAAAACAACCCTTCCCCTTTAAGAAAGTCAACCCCCCCAAAAAACCTCCGAGAAGCTCGGGAACCAGAAGTGACAGTAAGTCTAAGCGTACTGCCAAGAATTTAATAAGGGTTAATGGAGAGGCAGTTTCTGTAAGCAGGGCAATAAAGATTAGGCTAGGAAACAACAATTCCTTACAGGATTAACCCTGTAAAGTGGAAAAGAACAAAAGGAGATTTCTTCTAACAACCTGTTCTCCGAACTGCTTAACTACTTAGCAACCGGTTCTAACGAACCGGTGCGAACCAGTAGAATCCCACCACTGCACACATCCCTTCTTTTTTCTCAGCCTCCAGCTTTTACTTTGAGAACTGGTAGATGCAGATAAAGTGAAGAAACAGAAAGAAATATTTTGCCTTCTATGGGTTAGTTTTATAGATCTTCAACATAGCATAATTAAGTCATCTTTTTAACTTTCCTTACTTTAAACATAAAATTACAAAATGCATGCATACACAATGACAGTAAAATAGTCTCTTTCCATTTAAACTTATAGAAACATTTGTACACTCAACAACAATTTAATTTTTCAAGAAAACAGTTCTTCTTTTTTCTTTATTTTTTTATTACAATTGAAAGTACCTTTGTTTTGCCAGATTAAATTAAATTACTAGTCTCATCCCACATTTTAGTCCAATTTTTTTACATAAATTCTGTGTATTTCACTTTTTTATTCCTGCCTAAATCAGGCATCCACCTGCCTAAATCCAGACATCCAGCATCCTTCCTAATGCAGAGGTTGGGGAAACATGCAAAACCAAAGGTTCCTTTTCCCTAAGGTGACCAGATTTTAACACTGGTAAAGCGGGACACCCACCATTTTGTGGGCGTGGCTTGGAGGTCATGTAACTGGGTGGGCGTGGCTAGCTGGTCATGTGACCGGGTGGCCATGGCTATGTGTATAGAAAAAAGTCATTTCTGACAGGTCCTCGCACTTTTGACTGGTCCTCACACTTATGACCATCCTCACATTTATGCCCGTGCACCATTCTTAACAACCATGTCACTCATTTCACAACTGCTTCTCTTCACCATGGTGATAAGATAGGGCAAAAAACGTAAAATATGAGGACAGTCATAAGTTTGAGGACTGGTCAAAAGTGCAAGGACCAGTCAAAAATAACTTTTTCAGCCCTCTGAGTAGTCTATATGCACAAAAGGACTAACCAGAGGGCTGAAAAAAGTCATTTCTGACAGGCCTTCACACTTTTGACTGGTCCTCATACTTATGACCATCCTCACATTTATGCCCGTGCAGCATTCTTAACAACCATGTCACTCATTTCACAACTGCTTCTCTTCACCATGATGACAAGATAGGGCAAAAATGTAAAATGTGAGGACAGTCGTAAGTTCGAGGACCGGTCAAAAGTGTGAGGACCAAACCAGTCAAAAATAACTTTTTCAGCCCTCTGAGTAGTCCATATGCATAAAAGGATACAGCAATAGAGAGGGATGAAGGAAGGGAAGGGAAATTAGAGTAGGAGTGAGGGTAAGAGAGGGAGGAAGAGAGGAGGAGAAGGAGAAAAGAAGAGGAAGTAGGGAGGAGAAGAAGAGGGGGGGAAGAGAAAGTAAGAAGGAAAGAAAAGAGAGAGGTGGTAGGTTTGAGGAGAAAGATTGCTGTACAAAAAAAAAGATGAAAGGGAAGAAAGCCAATCCCAAACAAATATAAAGATATTAAGATAAAGAATGAATTATTAAACTTTAAAGAATAAAAGAGAACAATTATGAATAAATAGCAATAATTAGAAACACACATACAAACATACAATGTATTTTCTTTGAACAGAATATTTGGCTGGTTCACAAATTTAAACAGTGTTTAGTCATTTCAATTAAATTTACAATTTCTATATTTCCTTTTTGCCATATTTATTCCTCATCTATTTTTTTAAAAAACCAATATTACCCTTCATCCTCATCTCTAATCTTAATCAAATTCAATTTTTCCCTTCTATTCTATATTATACCCCTTCCCATTGTCATCTATTTTTATATCCATCCTCACATTGGTTAATTATGTAATTATGTAATACAGTTGTTTAATACAAATTCAACATTTTAATATAAATCAATTAGTTATATAACTATCTTTTTTGTCTATTAATCAATACGAACATGAATATTCCAATTATTTCCATGCAATCCAATTTCTTACAAATCAATTAATTATATTTACCAATAATAATAAACCAAATAATTTCTCCCATATATTCCTCCAAACCACCACTTAACCATTTCTGCTTTCAACACAATATACAATTAATAGTATCTCAATTATTACAATTCCCTAGTTAAATAAAACTTTTTTTCTTTTGTGTTTTAAAATCTTGAACTCTCCTCTTTTGCCCTAAATTTCCCATTGTTTGTAGTTTTGCACCTACCTTTTTTAGTGAAGAAAAAGAAAAAGAAATCTCTCTCTGCCTCATTTTGTCACGTTGCAGCAAAGACCTTGCTTTACTTTCAGTTTTGCTTTTTCAGCATAGTTAGGGGAAAAAATCTCCAGCACTCTGCAGCTAGCAACTACAGAGCCCTGAGCAAAACAGCTGAGAGCAAATTAGCTGAGAGTCGGGAAGCTGATCTAATCAACTTGTGCTAATTAACCTATGCTGAAGCTTTAAGGGGCTGTTTTTTCTATTTTTGCAGGCATCGGTCTACTCATTTGTTTTCTTTTAACACTGATCAGCTGTAGGGCGGCCCTTTGAAGCCCCGCGGCAAGAGTTTAAACAGGTTTTTTTCCCTCTAATCATCAGCTGGGACTCAGGAGGCAGCCGGGAGCAACCCACCACTGCGCCGTTCCCTAGCTTGTCATGCATTCTTTCCAAAAATCGGGACTTTTTTAAAACACCGCGGGACGCGGGACAAATTGTTCAAAAGCAGGACGTCTGGTCACCTTACTTTTCCCTGTCCCTAGCTAATCCTTATCAGTTTGGGGTGTACACATACACCGGGAGACCTCCTAAATGAGATACATAGCTCCCCTATCTTTGCCCACCATTCAGTTTTCAAGCCTTTCGCTTGGGAGCACTGCTATATTTGGAGTCCCAGATAAAACTTGTGCATCCACTCTATTTTTCCACATGCAACTTACTGTGATTCACAGCCCCTTGGAGTGCCAATTTCCCTTGCTATCCAAAGTCTCTTGGTCACAACCAGGTGAAACTCACAAGAGTTTGGGGTAGTTAGGAAAGGCACAGAGCATAAAATCAAACAGTAATGGAGGGAAAGAAGGGGAAAACCCACACATACAATTCACTCACTCCCTGGGCACACCGTTTAAAAGGCATGATAATTTTTTTTAGTATCCTATTTGGCCATCCAGATACTCATCCTTATTTCAGTCCATTTTCAAGACCCCAGGAATAGCAATGAGATGTGAGACCATTTACATAAACTGGAAGTAAAATATAATTGTGATTTCTTTCAAGCAGAAGCAAAAGTATTTTATTTCTACTTTACTATTCCAAAAACAATAGAGAGAGAGAGAGAGAGAGTCGTGCTTATGTAGATAAAATGCATGGGTGGGTCACTACAATTGAAATGTCCTGTCCAAACCTTCTATATTGTCCTACGTGTTGCAATTAAAAGTTCAGATTATACAAGTTTCTGAATTCTTTCTCCTTTTCCCCCCCTAAAGATTTAACCAAAACTTCCTTGAAGCTAAGCAGGAAAGAAGCTGAGAGAAAAAAATCTATGAAGGTGGGTGATTATTCTTAGCATATTTACAAAGATAAATAAACTACCAATTTATATTCTTTTCTGGACTGTCATGAACTTCCTTAAATAGTTTTGGGAATTATACTTTGCTGAGGTTATTACACATTTGGGCTTGGAAATCCACAAACAATTGGAGACAGAGTTAAGATTTTAAGATTGGATATTGTAGATAAATAACAAACAATATTTGTATTCTTATGTGAACTATGAAGAAGACACCTGGTTGGACCAGCGACTAATGGCTAAATTTGCATATAACAACCCAACATGCTCTTCACCCATTACTTTTCCAAGCACTTGTCTGTACTTTAAATCTGCAGCAGGATAAAATACAATGAAAAACTTAATACAATAAAGTAGCTCAAAATGTGCTCAAAGTGAAATGCACAGATCTACTTCAGTTAGAGCAAGTTTGACTCTTAAGCAGCAAAATCTACTGAAACACTTTTCAAAAGCTTTATTTGTATGCTTTGTTTTGTTTTTCTCTCCTCAGAGAATGGGGCAACAAAAAAAACCTTCTCGACCCAAACCGTCTCCCCCTCCGAACTGTGTTGCTACTTGGGCAAGCTGCAAGCCACCGTCTCATCCCTGCTGTGATTTCTGTGCCTTCTGCCACTGCCGACTTTTTCAGACCGTCTGCTACTGCCGTATAGGAAATCCAAACTGCTAAATCAAAGTCAACAATGCTCTCAGACTCTCAGTATATCTTCCAGACTGGTTGCCTTGTATCTATTTTCCAAAGAGGCCAAGAAACTCATCTTCTTCCAAGCGTCACATTCCTCATGGGATCTATCTCAAAGGGTAATGCTATCAGAAACAAGCTAGTCTCTGCCATGGTAATTCTGGTAGAGAAGGGGTGAAATGGGGGAAAGGCTGACCACTTGAAAAGGGAAGGGAAGGTGAGAGAATGAAAGTTGCACATTAAAAATACATTATCCGTAGTCCTCAAGTTACGACCGCAATTTTTTTAAAAAGTTTTTTTTATTTTTTAAACAAACAAACACACAATGCATTTTTTCTGAACAGAGTATTTGCCAGTTCACAAATTTAAACAGTTTTTAGTCATTTCAACTGAATTTACAATTTATATACTTCCTTTTTGCCATAATATTTATTCTCTCTATTTTTTTAAACCAATATTACCCTTCATTCTAACCTCTAATCTTAACCAAATTCAATTTTTCCCTTCATCTCTATATTAAACCCTTTAAATTTAAAATCTCACAGATATAATTCTTAGTATTCCCTTATACTCCTTTAATATAATCACTAATGTTTTCCATTGTCAGCTGTTTTAATTTCCAACATCTTAATACACATCAATTAATTATGTGATGTTACAATCATTCATTTCTTATAAGAATAATAAACCCAATTGTTTTATGCCATACATTTCCTTAAATCTTTTTTAAAAATAATTTTTATTAAACAGTTTAAAACAAACAAACAAACAAAAACAGATATTTACATCTTCTTTTCAACATCTTTACATCAATAATCCATATTTATATATTTTCTCTTTCTTATATTAATATATTTTTATACATATATTTCTAGTATATCATATATATACCGTCATATATATTCTCTTAATCTAAATAGTTTATTTACGTTTAACATAAACAGGTACCTAATTTCCTTTCCACAATTTGTATCTTCCCATTTGTTTCCATATTCCTCCACCTAATTTAACCATTGTTTAGTTTTCTTTTGTCCCCCCTTTTTTTCCCCCTTTCTCCTCCAACCATGTATACCATTTCTCCCAGACTAAGTAGTATTCTGTTTCATCTTTTTCTTGTATCTCCTTTGTGATCTTATCCATTTCCGCACACTCCATAATTTTTATAATCACCTTGTCTTCTGATGGTATGTCATTGTTTTTTCAGTTTTGGGCAAAAACTATTCGTGCTGCTGTAATTATGTGAATAATTAAGTATCTTATTTCTTTTTCATATGACCCGGTAATTATTCCCTGTAAGAAAGTTTCTGGCCTCATTTCTATTTGTTGATTTATAATTTCTTCTATTTGTGTTTTAATTATTTGCCAAAATTGTTTTGCTTATGGCAGGACCACCACATGTGATAATAAGTTCCTTTTTGATGTTTACATTTCCAACATAGCGGGGAAGTATTTGGAAACATTTTTGCCAATCTGGCAGGTGGGAGATGCCACCTACTGTATAAAACATTATATATATATTTTCTTTATAGGGTACAGACATTGTTAGTTTATAATTTATATTCCATAATTTCTCCCATTTATCTAATTCAATATTGTATCCAAAATTTTTTGCCCAAATTATCATATTTTCTTTAACTATCTCTTCTTCCAATTTGTATCTTAATAAGTAGTTATAGGTTTCTTTTATCAATTCATCCTCTGTTCCATGGAGAATTTTTTCTAATTCATACGTTCCCTTTTGAAATCCAAATTGTGCCAAATCTGTCTTGTATCTAGATTTTATTTACATATAGGGCCACCAATCAATGTCTGTACCCAATTCTTTCAATTCCTGTCTTGCTCTTAATTCCCCTTGATTATTCAACAGATCTTTGTAAGTTTTCATTTTACCAATATCTAAAGCATTTGGGTAAATTTGTGCCTCCATAGTGGATAACCATTCCGGAATTTTATCATTAAAAAAAAAAAGAATCTTTAAATCTTATTCCAAATAATACAATCCAACATCTTAATAAAAATCAGTTAATTATATAGCCATCTTTTCTCTTTATATAATAATAATAAATCAAATAACTTTCTACCATATAATTCTGAATCTTATCTCTAATTTTCAATTATTTTGTCAAACATATGTATTTATACCTCTTCAAACAACATCTTAATCATTTCTGCTTTGCCACAATCTAATTAATTCATAATACAATATCATTTCAATTTTTTCCTTTTTTGATTGGGTTCCAAATATGCAATTAAAAATATTCCAATTGTTACCATTTCCCTAAATAAATTTGAAGATATTCTAGCTGTTATCCTCTAATTTATTAAACTTATTCATATTTCTAAAACTTATCATTGTATAAGTTACTACCACAATTGAGCCCAAAATTTATGTTGCTAAGTGAAATGTTTGTTAAATGAATTTTGTTCCATTTTACGACTTCTCTTGCCACAGTTGTTAAGTGAATAATTGCACTTGTTAAATTAGTAATATGGTTGTTAAGTGAATATGGCTTCCCCATTGACTTTCATTTCATTTTTTTTTTTTCATTTTATTAGATTTCTATACCACCCTACTCCCGAAGAACTCAGGGCGGTGCACAGCCAAACAATAAAAACACATACAATACAAAATTTAAAAAATAGAATAAAATCAAATTAAATAATTTTGGCCCCGACAAATTTAAAAACCCAAACTTTTAAAACCAATTTAAAATTGAATATATAAAATACTAAAAGATATTTAAAATTTTAAAAATCTTTTATAAAAGAGGGGGAAAATTAGGCCAGGCCGGCCTGGTGAAATAGTAAGGTCTTTAAGGCGCGGCGGAAGGTGCACAGATCCGGGATCCTCCGTATCTCTGAGGGGAGCTCGTTCCAGATAGTAGGTGCCCCCACAGAGAAGGCTCTCCCCCTGGGGGCCGCCAGTCGGCACTGTTTGACTGACGGCACCCGGAGGAGCCCCTCTCTATGGGACTTTGCTTGTCTGAAGGTCACAAAAACTGATCATGTGACCCCAGGACACTGCAATCGTCATAAATATGAACCAGTTGCCAAGCATCTGAATTTAGATCATGTGATCATGGGGATGTTGCAATGGTCATGTGAAAAATGGTCATAAGTCATTGTAACTTTAGACAGTCATTAAACGAACTGTTGTCAGTCAAGGCCTACCTATATATTTTCCTTCTGAAGAATTGCATTTATTGCACTTCAGAGATGTAAAAACATGAATGAAAAACAGGGGCTGCAATAAAAGGTGTACTCCAGGACAATAATCATGTGAATTTCTAGCAAAATGAGACAGACGAAACAAGTTATTGCTCAGTGATTTATAGTTAGTTTTCTGTAACAGGGTTTGGTAACATTTAGCATTCCAGGTGTTGCTTAACGATTGGCCCCAACCATTGATGGGGTTAATGGGAACTATGATTAACAATCAGTCTTTGAGGACTGCAGATGTCCCATCTCAATAAAAGGGAGCGGGCAACCAGTTTCAGTCCAAGGGATTCATTCACTTCTTTAATATTTTTTAACGACTATCCACCAATGATGGGTACAACCAAAGCTAAAATATTTTCTTTTTGCTTTCTTTGTTTTGCTTTTGCCTGTCCTATCACCCCTTCTCTGTTCTTCCTAGGTCTATTCTATACAAATCATGCTGCTTTTATTCTCTTCTCTGGAGAGAGCAATATGAGTCAAGGATGCAGGAATCCAACACAGAAGCAAAACATCTGGTAACAGAAAGAGAGAATGATGCTTCTGTGCATTGTCATTATACTTAGATTTTATGCTATTTGGTGAGAAAAAGGGGATTTTTAATCCTAGATTTACCCAAATGGAAAACAATTGTGAAATAGGGAAAATGAAAGCATGGGGAGCAAAATCAAGAAAAGTTGGAATGGAACCTGGTAATTAGCTAGCAAACCAAACCAAACAGAAAGGGTTGGCAAACTATACTGTTCCATGGATCAGAGATTTAAAACAAATCAAGATATTAACTTTAACAAAACTATTCTCCATCTTCAGTTTTAAACTGGCCTATGTTTCAATTCAGCAGTTTTAATAATATTAGTGTGCATATAAAATTCCTTTTTACAACCCTGTAATCCCTTAATTAATTAATTAATTGAGGGACGCGATGGCTCAGTGGCCAAGACGCTTGTCGATCAAAAGGTCGGCAGTTCAGCGGCTTGAATCAGTAGTGCCATGTAACGGTGAGCTCCCGTTACTTGTCCCAGCTTCCGCCAACCTAGCAATTCAAAAGCACGTAAAAATTGCAAGTAGCAAAATAGGGACCACCTTTGGCGGGAAGGCAACAGCATTCCATGCGCCTTTGGCATTTAGTCATGCTGGCCGCATGACCACAGAGACATCTTCGGACAGCGCTGGCTCTTCAGCTTTGAAATGGAGATGAGCACCACCCCCTAGAGTTGGGAATGACTAGCACATCTGTGCAAGGGGAACCTTTACTTTTTAATCCCTTAATTCAGAGTAGATTTGGGGCGACTGGATGGAGCTGAGTGTTTACTGATTGGATGCCCTTCCGGATACCATGTGGAGTTTGCAGCAGACATTTTTTTCTTTGCACTATAGAAGAGAAGCATATGACTGAACTCCCAACCTTCTGAGTGGGAAGTGAGTGAGGGAATAAAATGGACACATTTTCATTACGACTCTTAATTTTTAAGTAGTAACATTGTTTGTACCTCAATTTTTGGAGTGCTCCCCCCCCAAAGCTTTCCCAATACAATTAGGCTTTGTAGATTTTATCTCACAACCATCATCTCAAACAAGCATGGTCACTTTGATGCTTAGGCTAAATATAATCATAATCATTATATAATCATAAGTTTATTTGTCAAGCATATATAAAATAACAGGTAACAGTATAAACATAATTTAAATACATGAAAAGAGTAAGTAAAAAGGAATATTAGGATATCATACCTATGTAGGGCTATAAATATAGCACAAATCTATCTGTTACACAGACCTTTAGATTTTAGAAGGTCCCCCCCTTTGACTCTTGAAATTTTTCATGCACTGACTATATAAGTCTTTAATAGTATTATAATGCTGCTTTACTGAGTTAGTTGGCTTTCTAGAGAACTGAGTGATGTAAGGAGCTAAAGATATGCTCCAAAATTATGTTGCTCCCATTGTTACAGGAATTAATAGACAAAATAGTGACCGATGGCAGTCAGAAGGCGGTTAAACAAGACTTCCAAACAGAATCATGCCATAGACTCAGGTGGCCTTTACTTACTTGCAACTAATCATGAAGCTAACATGCCCTGATAGCTTCTTATTTTTTGCCCCATGATTTTGCCCATGAGTAAGATAAGATTATACCATCCTTAGCGCTACTGATATTAAAGTAGTATTTTCTTTCTACAATCCAAAGGCACAATCAAGATCAGGGACGGGTTTCAAAACCTGTCACTATCGGTTCACTTGTGGACGTGAGCGTGTGATGGTTCTGCACAGAAGCGTCCAGGTGAGTGGATGGAGCCTCCCGCCACCGCTACCAGTTTGCCTGATCCAGGGCGAACGGGTAGCAACCCACCACTGGTCAAGATGTATATATAAAAAATCTATTAATATTTGTTAGTCATTATCTTTGAAGGAAGTCCACTGACTACAGTGACTTGAAGTAGATACAGCATATAGACCTGAAATGGGAATAGGGTATTTCATGCTAGTACAATTTACTGCCAAATCACTGATGAAGGCACTTCATTTTAGCAATGAGGAAAGGCTGATCAAGTTGAAAGAAACCATTTGCTCCATTCTCTTACCCTCTCTTCAGTGCAGAAATGTAAATAAAAGTATCCCCATCTGACAGCTATCCATCAGTGGTGGGTTGCCCCCGGTTTGCACCAGTTCTATAGAACCGGTAGTAAAATTGGCAGGAGGCTCCGCCCACCGACCCTGATGTCATCAGAATGCTTCTGCACATGCACAGAAGTGCACGCGTGCGCACTTGCTTCACTCACACTTACGCATGGCCTCGTTGCGAACCGGTAGTAAAGGTAAGTAGAACCCACCCCTGCTATCCATCATTTACCAGAACATGTGCAATGATGTCACCTCCTTAGCAACTGATTTCATTGCTGAACTTCTGTTATGTTTATAAAGTTTTTCTTAATCAAAGACTGCCTTTCTATAATTGAAATTGATTAGACTTTTTTCTGAAGTCTGGAACGAATAGACAACAGATCAGAGTTTTTGCTGGGGGAAAGAGTTGAAGAATGATGAATATTACTTTGAAGACAAAAAGTGATACATAAGAAAAGCTAGAGTGAATATTTACATTTTTTTTCCAGGCAAATTGATGTACAAAAAATATTAATATTATTTTATCATGAATAAACAATATTGCTCTGAAAGTTATAATGTTTTGTTGAGGGTTTTTTTTGGGAGGGAGGGCATGGCAGTGATTAAACATTTCCTTCTTAATTTTATGTACACATAGATAAAGTGTAAAAATATTTCCTTTACATCTTTGTCTTTGGGGAATGATAAAACTTATGCATATTGTACCCAATTTACTTCTAGAATGTGAGATCACCAACTTATAACCATATTAGACATTATTCCTCCATCTGTAAAACCTTCCTTTCATCCATATAGATTGTTCTGTTCCCATTTTTTGGTCTGTAGTGACTTTAAATTCCCTGCAAAAATATTGATGTTCTATGAGAAGTGTTATCAGGTAAATTATACTGCCACTGCTTTTACTAAATGTCATACTAATATATTCCAAAGAAACAAAGTTTCTCTTCATTCCATTTTAAATCTATATTCTTGTTAAATAGGATTGTGTCCAGGATTTGAAATGAAGAAATGATTCTTTATTTCCCCTCCATTTCTGAAAAATTATCTTTCAATATAACATCAATAATGTTAGGAAACTATACAATATTATATTTTATTATATTATAAAATCTTCATTTTTTTCTGAGATTAAAGATAATAAATAAAAGTGGTCTATTTATGCATGCTTTTTAATACAAATTTTATAAATATTTCTTGCTGTGAATCTTTTAGTAAAAGAGAGAGGAGATGTTTGAAAAAATAATTCAGGGAGAGAATCATTTTAAGGATATAAACCTGACATAGCTTTAATTAGTGCCATGACTATAGCTAGCTTTAACATTGTGTAATAATTGACTATATCCAATTTAGAACTGTTTGGAGGAATTTGAATTTCATTTCATTTTCTTTGTTTACACAAATCTTAGAGGTACCCCTAAACTCATTGTATAATTTGGGGAGTTCTTTAGTCCTCAGTTCTTTAAAAATATTTTTAATCGTGCTATCATACATCATATGTTAATCTTTTGTTTAGAAAGGGATTTTTTTTATTGGTTTAGGATACATATCAGCATTTTAATCTATGAAGACATTCACAAGATGTTTAGCTGCTACTGCCACAATGTTTGAGTTCTTCTGTAATTTTAGTAAGAGGAACTTCAGTAGTTCTATAACAAAGGGGAGAGAGTGGGCAACCATGCTTTGATTTAATAATTTAACTTAAAAAATAATTTCCAGACTGTACTGTACTTACAAAACTAATTTATATTTTTCCTGCATCTTGAATGAAAGTAGCCATTCTAAGATATCAAAGTCCTAGAATGCGTCTGCAGCAAATCAGCAAATATTTCTTTTTTCTTTATTCCAGGGTATCATGTTAAGAAGCTTTCTAATTGGAACCAATCCAGGCTTGATGAATGCATATTGATCTAAATTAAAACTATTATAAAGTATTGATGTAATATTTTAGCATGTTGGTTCAATAATGAAACCATGCCTATAATTTGAAACATCAGTTCCGTCCGATCTTTGGGGATGGGGATAGATTTGGATCCTCTTTTGGAAGAGCATTATAATAATAGAATAAATACAGTACTGTTTAATAATTATTTAGATTTAAATTTAATAATGTTAAGTTGTTTTCATTGAAAACAAAAAACAAAACAACCAAGCTTGGAGAGCACCAAGGATCTCACTGTTTTACTTCTTACTTAATTGGCTTATTACACCAGTATTTTCTATTGTGCAGAGGTGGGCTAGTGTGCAGGCTAGAAATATAGATAGGTTTTAAAAAGATCTGAAATTGCCCTTTTTCTCATTTAGATAACTTTAACAGAATTATTGGACTCTTAAACTTATTATAAACACTAACATAAAAGGTTCTAGGAAGTGAAATAATCTTTTCCGGTTGTAGAACTTGCTAGACTTTGTCCTTGAGTTTTTCCACATGTGGCCCTTGTCTATTATTCAAAGTTGCTAAGCAAACTGCTTAGAAAGATTCCAGAAGCCCTTAAGATTTTTCTATGTGACCTTTATTTGCATTATAGCTGTTGTTCACAAAGCAAAACAATATAAGGTTTCTTTTTGAGAGGTTCAAACCATTCAAGATGTCAAACACATAATCAATTTTAATGTACATAGTTTGATGCATAAGTAAAACATTTAGGCTACGCATTTCCTACTCATAATAATAATTACATGAGACCAAGAACAAGCAATTGATTTAGCAACTGCCATTGTTTTCTTGTTGCAAAGCATTTATTGTTGAACACATGAAGGATGATAGAACTAAATAAAGTAACTATGAGTAGGGCAGAGCCAACTATGTCATGGCTAGTTGTATGGAAGAGCTGTGAATAACAAAACAGCTAATATGGCCATTTTATTTAATCAAACATTTCCAAGCTGAGAAGCGGAACAATTGCACGAACCTTACTATGAAAGTTCTAAGTCCCTTCATTAGAATACTCAAGATATTCATTAGTATTCTTAAGTGTTCAACTATGACCTTTTTCCATACAATGTTCTACAGGATGCTCACGAGGGCAGATAAGTAGCACATGCTTTATATCTGTGGAAATCTATATATATATATATAAAAGCGAAAACCACTCACACATTAATCATGGAACCGTAAAGCCTACAAACTTGAAATTTGCCATGTATGTTCATCTTGGCTTCTAGGTGCTCACTAAGAAAGGATTTTTTCAAAATGACCATCAGAGCATTAGTATTTCCTATATTATTATAACACACTCTGATGCTAATTAGTTAAATATTCTACTCCCCCTCCCAACTTGAAAATAACTCTGGAGAGAATGGGATACCATAGGACAGGCTTCTGTGGGGCAAGCCTCATGGAGAGAAGGGGCTAGAAAGCTGAGGGAAAGAAGGGGATAGGATAGGAGACATTTCTGTGGAGCAAGGCTGAAGGAGAGAAGGGGAGAGACTTCTATGGGGCAGCTTGAGGGAGAGGAGAGGAGAGGCTTTTGGGGGGCCAACTTGAGGGAGAGAAGGAGAGACGAGAGGATCTATGGGGCCAGCCTGAGGGAGAGAAGGGGAAAGGAGTGGACAGGACAGACTTCTGTGGGGTCAGCCTGAGGAAGAGAAGGGGAGAGAAGAGGATCTATGGGGCCAGCTCAAGGGAGAGAAGGGGAGAGGAGAGGCTGATTGTAACTACTGATTAATTTTCAAACTCTAAGTGTCGATTTATCAAGCTCGATCACATAGTTTCATAGCGGAGCACAGATATTCAGCTAGTCATATTTAAAAATCTGAAAAAGCATTCACAGGCCAGAATCTTCTTTTGATCTTGATTTTCCTTTTGAACTTGAAAGAAAGCTGGTCAATTCTGCCATTCTACATATGGAAACAGTTTATAAAACATGGAAGGATCTCTTTCACAATAACATAACAGCATAAAGTAACTGGCAGGGCTATTTCTCAAGCAGCAACCACAGAGCCCACTATAGGTTATTTTAAATACATTGCATGAGGGCAAGCTGACCCTCTTTTTCTTCATGGTTTACAGCAGTACTTCTCAACCTTGGCAACTTTAGTTTGTCGGGACTCCAGCTCCCAGAATTCTCCAGCTAGCATAGCTGAGGAATTCTGGGAATTGAAATCCACATGTTCTAGAATAATATAAATGGGATCCAGTATCATTTAGAATCATCACTGTTATGTCCTTATATGGGCATCGCCGCCGGATTGGCTAGTTCACTGGCAGGAGATTTGAAGATCTGTCATTGGCCGGCTTGCCTGCCAACTCCCTTTATAAGGCGAGCCCGGCAGCACAGCCGGCTGTTCTGTTTCCCTCTAATAAAGTGCTGAACGGACCACTCGCTGCTCGCGTATTCTTTTCCCTGCGCCAATCTAACACTGGCAACGAAGGATTTCAAAAACCACAGTGAAGAACCTTGCGGCACGATCGCCACCCAGCCCGACTCAACAGAGCAAGTCACTGAGCTGGAGTCACTTAGAGCTGATAGCACTAGAACCATGGCAGCGCCACAAATCTCGCTGGCACCATTCAACCCCTATCAGGAGAAGTGGAAAGCCTATATGATTAGGTTCCGCCAATTCCTAACCAGCAACGGCTATGAAGACCTGGAGGACAACTGCAAACGAGCCTTGTTCCTGGCACATTGCGGATCGGCAGTCCTGAAGATGGCCATCAACCTCATGGCACCCCAGGACATTGAGGCCATGGTGTGGAGCGACCTCCAAGACATTCTCCAGGAACACTACACCCCAACTGGCACATCGATGGCAAACAGATTCACCTTCAGCCAACGGAGCCAGCAGAAGGACGAATCCATAAAGGACTTTGTGGCAGCACTATGGAAGTTGGCTGCCAACTGTGAGTTCGACCACGTGGACAATGCCATCCGAGATCACATCGTTTTTGGGATGTGGGACATTTCCCTTCAGAGAAAGTTGCTGAGCAGGAGAAAGGTCTCACTAAAAGACGTAATTGAAGAAGCCACAGCCGCAGAAACATTGGAGGTGGCAGCGGCAGCGATGCGGAGAGCCAAGGCAGTCCACAAAATCAAGAAAAACCCCCAGACCTCATCTGAGGAATCCACCGCGGGATCCGAGTGGGATGAGGAGATGGCGGTCCATAAGGTCTCCAGACCACCTAGACACGAGACCACACAAAATGGCAGCCGAGGGGAGAGCTGTGCCAGCTGCAACGGCGACCATGTGAGAGCCAGATGCCGGTGGAGAGATGTGACCTGCCACCATTGCCAGCGGAAAGGCCACATCGCTGAAGCCTGCAGAGCTCCAGAACCGATCCGGGAGAAAGCCAAGCCGGAAAACCGCTATCACCAGAGGACATCCAGACGGTCCTACCAACCAAGGCGCGAGGGAGACGGGTACCCACGAAGCAGAGCGGTCCACCAAACCACCATTGCCCACACCGATGACCACAATGCCACAAAGTTCATCGTGACGGTGCACGCGGAAGGGACTCCATGTGCCATGGAAGTAGATTTGGGCTCAATCTACTCCATTATGGACTGGCAGCAGCTCAAAAGTTGAAACCGCGAATTTCAAAGAGCCAACTGCAGCCGCTACACGCAAGGCTCGTCAATTTCGGCAGAAACCCCATCGGGGTCCTGGGGAGAGCTTCACTGAGCATTAGCTACCATGGATTCAAGGGTGACCTACCCATTACCATCGTCAAGGACAGCCGCCCGACCCTGCTGGGAGTGGAGTGGTTCGAGCCTCTAGGGCTCTCAATCAGAGGAATTCATCAGATTCGGCAGGATGAACTCGACAAACTCCTCGGAGAGTTCAAGGACATCTTCGATGACAGCTTAGGTAAATTTTTGGGGAAACCCATCTCTTTCAATTTAGACACCTCAATCACTCCAATTCGGCATAAGCCTCACATGGTTCCATTTGCACTTCGGCCTAAGGTAGACGCTCAGTTGGATAAACTGATTGCCCAAGGCATATTGGAACCGATCGATCATGCTGCATGGGAGACCCCCATTGTGACCCCACTGAAGGATGATGGGTCTGTGCGCATCTGCGCCGACTATAAATGCACCATTAAGCAGGCATTACAGCAGAGTGCATACCCAGTTCCAGTGGTGCAATATCTGTTGCATTCACTCAGGAGTGGGACCATATTCGCGAAACTGGACCTGGCCCAGGCTTACCAGCAACTGCCAGTCGACCAAAAAACTGTGGAGGCTCAGACTATTGTCACCCACCGGGGCGCATTTAAATGCAACCACCTCCAATTTGGAGTCAGCGCAGCCCCTGGCATTTTCCAATCAATGATGGAGTGCCTTCTCCAAGGCATTCCAGGGGTGGTGCCATACTTTGATGATGTACTAATCTCCGGCACCTCCAGAGCTCAACTCTTGGAACGGCTTAGGCTCACCCTGAAGCGGTTTCAAGAGAAGGGCCTGCGTGTGAGGAGAGACAAGTGCATCATTGGGGTCCAGGAGATCGAGTTCCTGGGCTATTTAATAGATAGCACTGGCATACACCCCATCAAATCTAAAGTCAAGGCAATTCATGAAGCTCTGGCCCCCAAAAACAAGCCAGCGCTTCAGGCTTTCTTAGGATTGCTAAATTTCTATAGCGTTTTCCTTAAACAGAAAGCCACAATTGCTGATTGATTCACCAGTTGTGAAATCCAATTATTTTACTACCAGTTCTGTGGGCGTGGCTTGGTGGGCATGGTGTGGCTTGGTAGGTGTTGCAGGGAAAGGATACTGCAAAATCCCTATTCTCTTCCCACTCATGGAAGAAGGATATTTCCATTCTCATCCACTCTGGGATAGTGGTGAAATCTAAAATTTGTTACTATCGGTTCTGTGGACGTGGTTTGGTGGCGGGGGGTAATGTGACTGGGTGGGCATGGCCAATTTTTTTTTAACTTTTAAAACCATTTTTTCTACAACCTCTTCGGTGAAGAGATTGTAAAAAAATGCTTTCAAAAGGCTCTTACGATCCCAGCTGAGCTGCCTGATCAGCAGAGGCTTTTTTTCTTTTAAATGCCTCTGATGATCCAAGCTGGGTTGCCTGATCAGCAGAGGCTTTTTTTCTTTTAAAAGCCTTTGACGATCCCAGCTGAGCCGCACGATCATCAGAGGCTTTTTTTTTACTTTTAAAAGCATTTTTTCAGCCAAAGAGGTTGTAGAAAAAATGCTTTTAAAAGTAAAAAAAAAAGCCTCTGATGATTGTGCGGCTCAGCTGAGCATGGGGGGGTGGGCAGGGATTTTTCTTACTGGTTCTCCGAACCACCCGCCTCCATCACTACTGGATCAGGCGATCCAATCCAAACCGGGAGCATTTCACCCCTGTGCTGGGACCAGCCAGAGATGGTATTTGCCGGTTCTCCGAATTACTCAAAATTTCCACTATCGGTTCTCCGAACTGCTCAAAATTTCTGCTACCAGTTCTTCAGAACCTGTCAGAACCTGCTGGATTTCACCCATGCTCCGGAGCCTCCAGAGTCGGACATTAGAGAGATAGAGGAACAGGAGGAGCCTGTTCCTAGTGCGCGCGTGCGCAGAGCTGCCAGAATCCAAGAACAGTTAAAACTAAAGGAACGACTCGGGAGTAAGGCATGGAGATGATTGGCTCCTCCCTTAAGGCTTAAAAGAGGAGCAAAGACACATGGCGCCTTTGTAGGAAAGTAATGTTGTTAATTCTGTTCCCAGTCGACATTTCTGTTTGATTCTGGAGTCTGTGTGGCTTTGCCAAGTAGGTCTTTGGCAGCATGTCAAGGGAGATAAAGGTTGGTGATTATCCCAAAGGACTTCTCCCGAAGGACTTTTTGAAACTAATTGGGACTCAGCTGTAAATGAATGCAATTCACAGCTGTTGCAATAAAAGAAGTTTTTGGGACTACTTGTGTGTTTTAATGATTCAGGAAGCCAAGGTCACATGTGCCAATATGATGTATCCAATAAATTTTCCTTGAGGAAGCTACCTGCCTCGGAGTTCTGCTTTCTTTCGGTGTATTACTTAGAATGCTGGACACTAAAGACTTGTTTTCAACTCAAGTAACAGCAGATTTTTTTTCCCCCCTGCATTTCAGGCTTTTATGTTTTTAATGATATCATTACTATAGTCGTCAGATGTTCTAGAAAAGAAAAGAAAAAAACATACTCCCCAAGCTGTTAACATGATATTCATCAAATGACAATGGCAGTGTATTTGAGAAGTGGGAGGGGGGACTAAAATTTATGCCTGTCTTCAAAAGTTGATGCTCAATAGATGAATCTGAACTTTTCACAGCCCATGAGGTGGTGGTTGGAATTAAAAAAAAAAAAAAAAGTAGAGAAGAGAGTGCAATATATCATCCTGAGCTCCTGAAAACAGGGTGCGATATAAATCTAGCAATCTAATAATTATAGCACATTTCCCCAGTCAAAAAATTATATTTTCATATGCACCTGAAGCTCTGTCCTTCACATACTAATATAGGAGATATATTTAATTTTACCCTGGCAGAACAGAAATGAGAAGTCTCTCTCAACCACTACGCAAACCCAAATCATAGGGAAACATTTGCAAACTCCCTCACTCCTTCATCTTCTTTATGATGCCCTTAAAACCCACTTTTTCCAGCAAGCCGGGCTGGCTTAAGAAGAAATTTTAAATGTTTTAATTGGTTTGTATTTTTAATTTTGGGCCAAATTTATATATATTTTAATTGTTTTTTAATATTTGTATTTTATGTTTTTTAATTCTGGCTGTACACCGTCCTGAGTCCTCAGGGAGAAGGGCGGTATATAAATTTAAAATAAATAAATAAATAAATAAATAAATGATCAACACTTCTGAGTACAATAAAAATCACCTTGTCACCTGCCCACAACATGGCTTAATGGGAAAATGATGGCAGGTGGGCAAAACGTGATTCCTTGAGTTGTTATTTGAAGTTCCTAGAACCAAAGATCTCTGGCATGCAAAGAAGAGCTGATTTAAAATATAGGAACCCAAATATACAGTCATATACAGTAGTAACATCATTCTGTTCCACATCTTAATGTTTAAATGGGCCCATATTTTTTTTTCAAATGACTGATCCCATATAAAAAATGCACTGCCATACTAGAGGTAAAGTATTTCCAGAAAATAGGAAATTAAAGATCCCTTGCCTTTTTCATTTGGAAGGAAAGAATCCTTAAAGCAAACCAGTGTACTTACTCCACCAATTCTTAATTATAGCTAATACTAAACACTATTTTGATATGTTTCCAAGATTCTCTTCCATAAGCAAAGAATGAGATTTCTCGAATGAAAGCAAATATATGTGTCCCAGGATAATGTTGCAGGATCCAATCTGAGTCGATCACCAGGACCAGAGATTTAGTCTTCCAGCTTTCGGATTTCTGCTGGAGCCCATCTTCAGAGAACCTCTCTTCCTATTCAGGTCAGAAAGAAGTTCCCTGAGGATGGGCTCACATTCAAGAGCCTGGAAGACTAAAGTCTGGTCCCAGTGACCAACCTCAGATTGGATTCCACAATGAGGTATTTTATTTTTCTAAGTAACGTTTATATCAAGCTTTTTCTAATTCTAAAGCAATTATGAAAGAGAACACTCAGCCACATGGAATCAATTTAATTTATCCCAATTCTTAAATTTAACCATTTACTGAGTGCTCTTGCCCTATTTTCTGAATTGGCACTTTGTCTTTCATAACATTCTGCTTTTGTATTTTATTATTCTAGTCACAGCCATTTTATTACTGTACTTTATCTGAATTTCCAAATGAAACTCTGATCTTCTTCCTCTGCCCCCTACCTAATCTAATAATATTTTCAATAAATTAAAATGAGGATGTACACTGGGCCAAGATCACTCAAGAATCTTCATAATTGCCTGATATTTGACTTAAGTTTCTCCAAGTCATGCTACGTTTCCATTAAGTATTAGCATTATAGTGTATAGGGACTACTCAGAGGGCTGAAAAGTCATTTCTGACAGGTCCTCAGACTTTTGACTGGTCCTCACACTTATGACCATCCTCACATTTATGCCCGTGCAGCATTCTTAACAACCATGTCACTCATTTCACAACTGCTTCTCTTCAACAAGGTGACAAGATAGGGCAAAAATGTAAAATGTGAGGACAGTCGTAAGTTCGAGGACTGGTCAAAAGTGTGAGGACCAGTCAAAAATAACTTTTTCAGCCCTCTGAGTAGTCCATATGCACAAAAGGACTAACCAGAGGGCTGAAAAAAGTCATTTCTGACAGGTCCTCGCACTTTTGACTGGTCCTCACACTTATGACCATCCTCACATTTATGCCCGTGCAGCATTCTTAACAACCATGTCACTCATTTCACAACTGCTTCTCTTCAACATGGTGACAAGATAGGGCAAAAATGTAAAATGTGAGGACAGTCGTAAGTTCGAGGACTGGTCAAAAGTGTGAGGACCAGTCAAAAATAACTTTTTCAGCCCTCTGAGTAGTCCATATGCACAAAAGGACTAACCAGAGAGCTGAAAAAAGTCATTTCTGACAGGTCCTCGCACTTTTGACTGGTCCTCACACTTATGACCATCCTCACATTTATGCCCGTGCAGCATTCTTAACAACCATGTCACTCATTTCACAACTGCTTCTCTTCACCATGATGACAAGATAGGGCAAAAATGTAAAATGTGAGGACAGTCATAAGTTCGAGGACTGGTCAAAAGTGTGAGGACCAGTCAAAAATAACTTTTTCAGCCCTCTGAGTAGTCCATATGAATTAAAGGATTACAGCAATAGAGAGGGATGAAGGAATGGAAATTAGAGTAGGAGTGAGGGTAAGAGAGGGAGGAAGAGAGGAGGAGAAGGAGAAAGAAAGAGGAAGTAGGGAGGAGAAAAAGAGGGTGGGGGAAGAGAAAGTAAGAAGGAAAGAAAAGAGAGAGGTGGTAGGTTTGAGGAGAAAGATTGCTGTACAATAAAAAAGATGAAAGGGAAGAAAGCCAACCCCAAGCAAATATAAAGATATTAAGATAAAGAATGAATTGTTAAACTTTAAAGAATAAAAGAGAACAAATAGCAATAAATAGCAATAATTAGAAACACACATACAAACATACAATGTATTTTCTTTGAACAGAATATTTGGCTGGTTCACAAATTTAAACAGCGTTTAGTCATTTCAATTAAATTTACAATTTCTATATTTCCTTTTTGCCATATTTATTCCTCATCTATTTTTTAAAAAAACCAATATTACCCTTCATCCTCATCTCTAATCTTAATCAAATTCAATTTTTCCCTTCTATTCTATATTATACCCCTTCCCATTGTCATCTATTTTTATATCCATCCTCACATTGTTTAATTATGTAATTATGTAATACAGTTGTTTAATACAAATTCAACATTTTAATATAAATCAATTAGTTATAAAACTATCTTTTTTGTATATTAATCAATATGAACATGAATATTCCAATTATTTCCATGCAATCTAATTTCTTACAAATCAATTAATTATATTTACCAATAATAATAAACCAAATAATTTCTCCCATATATTCCTCCGAACCACAACTTAACCATTTCTGCTTTCAACACAATATACAATTAATAGTATCTCAATTATTACAATTCCCTAGTTAAATACAGCTTTTTTTCCTTTGTGTTTTAAAATCTTGAACTCTCCTCCTAAATTTCCCGTTGTTTTCAGTTTTTCACCTACCTTTTTTGGGGAGGAAAAATAAAAATAAAAATAAATCTCTCTCTGCCTCATTTTGTCACGCTGCACCAAAGACCCTGGTTTCGCTTTCGGTTTCGTTTTTGAAGCTTAGCTAGGGGAAAAAAAAACTGCTTTACACTGATTGCCTGTAGGGCGGCCCTTTGAAGCCCCGGGCAAGAGTTTAAACAGTTTTTTTTTCTTCTAGCCATCAGCTGGGGCTCAAGAAAAATCGGGACTTTTTTGAAACGCCGCGGGACGCGGGACAAATTGCTCAAAAGCGGGACTGTCCCGCCAAAAGCGGGACGTCTGGTCACCTTACTTATAGCGCAAAAAATACAGTAATTGTATTCTGTTGTCAGATTGCCTCCATCCATTTGAGTACCACTTCAGCAAGAACTTTGACAAAGTGGAGCACATCTAGAAGCAAGCTGATAGGTTTAGAAAAAAAACTACCAGGAATAATTGGAATCACTGAGTATGTTTAGCCAAGAAAGAGAAGACTACAGCGAGATATGATTGCTTTCAGAGACCTGAAGGGCTGTTATATAGAAAATGGACTAGTATTATTTAGAGTAGGGTGGGGTGATGCGATTGTTATGGCTCCATCCTCCGAGCCTATCTTATCGGAGGGAGAAGGCTCCGAACATGAAGGAGAGGAGTCGGCCAGGCCTCCCTCTCCAGGCCCCTCCTCTCTGGCACTGCCTCAGGTGCCGGCCGAGGAAGAGATTAGCCAGGAGCCAAGTGTCTCCAATGATAGCAATGGAGGCGATCTGTCGTTCCTGGATCCACGCCAACGAAGGCATGATAAACGGTTGCAGCAGTTGAGAAGGCATGCCAGGGATTAGGCTGAGTCACTGGACCACACCCCAGAAACTATATAAGAGAGTGTGGTGGCCATTTAAGACTCTGTGACAGACAAAAACTAACTCTGGCTAGTCACTTTGAACAACGCCTAAATCTGCCGAAGGTTTCTTGTTTTGAACTGGACTATTTGCAAACTGTGTGTATTTCTGTTTATATGGTGAAGGGATACTCCCGTTTATTGAAGTAAAAGCACTTGGCAGTCGGTGTTCGTATTGCTGCCAAGTTTTTGATAACAAACTGTGCATGCCAAGTGCTTCCTTTAACCCTCAGCTGGCTGTGTGTGTGTGTGTGTGTGTGTGTGTGTGTGTGTGTGTGTGTGTGTGTGTGGAGACGGGGACAGAACAGCGATTAAGATGCTGGGCTTGTTGAGACCCGAGCACCACACAACAGGGTAAACTTCCATCCTCGCCACAGCTCCTCCACCCTAGCAGTTTGAAAGAATGCAAATGCAAGTAGATAAGTATCATTTCGATGGGAAGGTAACAATACTCCATGATGTCATGCTGGCCACATAATCACAGAAATGTCTTGACAGTGCTGGCTGAATGGCCTTGAGAATGAAGATGAGCATCCTATAATCAGCAATGAATAGTGGAGTAAAATCTGCAGGGACTCCTTTACCTTTTTGTTGTTCAGAGTCATTCCAGATGTCAGGACAAGAAGTCTTTTAACCACTGGGAGGCAGTGGGCTTTTCTTTATTATTAAGGGTTTAATAATAGCTGAATAATTATTTCTTTCACAGATGTTGTAGCAGTGATTTCCTGCACTGGATAAGTTGGAATAGATATTTGTAAGATCTCTTCTAATTCTTAAATTGTATGGTTTAATTATTCTATTGATCCTGACTGCATGGAAGGAACCCCTTTTTTTAAAGGCACACAATCAAGGATGTTTTTGTAAAGAAAAATATGGGATAAAAGGATACTAATTAAAGGGACCGCTGCAGGAAGAAGTGGATTGTGGGGGGTTTTTTTGGCTAACCATAATTTATTCTCAACATATGGTTGCTTCCTGCCTATAGTATAGACACTGCCCTATTTTCATGGGGAACAGAATCCCAAATTTGGTCAATTCCAGTTTTAAAAGTAATGTATTTGCATAATATGAATGAGTAGTTTTATCATTTGTAGAATTGACTTAGTAGCAAAAGTAATTGACTTGGACTTATTTAAGGCTAACATTTTTTCTCTACAGGAAAGGATTTTCTATTTATTAATTACACCCAAGATGAGTTGAAAAGTATTGTCACCAATCTCAGGTATGCATAAAATGTATTTCCCAACATTTCTCCAATTTAAGATTGAAGGTAATCAGTTTTACAAAATCATTTCCAGACTTGGATCCTCTTTATTTTGTTTCTAAATTTAAGCTGGGACAAAATGCTCAATCAAGTTTTGGGACATGATAAAGATGTACTGCTTTAAAAAAACAGAAGCTATAATCATTTTTTTAAAAATATTAAAAACATGAGAAAAGTTTGAAGTACTTAGAAAAGAAACTTATTTTTCTTTGCTTATTAGGGTCAGATCAGCCTTAATGAAATAAATGCAGAGTATTACATTAGTTTTCAGACATTTACTAAGCTAGGTAATTTTTCCTCCAAGTTGTAGAATTCCATGTCTCTCCAACCAAATACTTTATGTACATGACCTCTATCGGTACACAATAATTATTACATCTAAAAGAGGAAGCAGCAGTCAAAGAAGGAATATTTTCATGGTTTAATAGAGCAAATTTGAGAAATACTCATTTGTCTATTATATTAAAATGTGCATCATTCTGCATATTTCAACCAACGTTAGCTCGTTAAATTCAGTTAATGCAACACTTTACATTATAAAGTGAGATCACCTTTTTATGAACACTAAATTCATAAAATTAAGAAAATGTTATATTTTTAAGGTCATTTTATATACCTGTTTATGATCAAATTGAGAACCCTGATATTGGGTGTTGCCTATATAAATGGACTCTATATGCCAGCACTAATGTGTATTAACTAAGGTAAAGGGATGTAATAATTATATATATATATATATTATCCAGTGGACTAGAATTCTTACACGTTTCTTCCAAGCAAAAAATGAATATGTTTAATTTCAACTAGATTAATTTGTTAATCTGTATTAGATTATCAATTTCAGCACTAAATACTTTTATTTTATTTACTAAATATTTTATTCCACATTTTGAACAATGTGAGTTCAATGCATTATATAGTATTATTCTTTTAATTATCTTAAGCTCTTCATTTCAAAAACTCAAAAAACCTGTGTCTTAACAGAACCTACCCATATTTTTAGCTGCCAATAATAAAATATTAAGAGTAATAATTAGATGGAGAATATTCAATGGAGAGATAATGCCAGTGCTTCCTCTAAATCACTGCCAAATTCCACTCAATATATAATTTTTGGAACTCAGTACATAATTTTTGGAACTCATTGCCACAGGATGGAGACCTACAACTGTCTGCCACTGGACAGTAAGTAGTAACTATTTTGAGAAATAAACTGTTACATTCACAAATGACTCATAATATGCCAGTCATATTTGCACAATGCACCTTTAAATTGCTGCATAAACTAGGTGTCACTAGATAAAATAACAGCAACTATCCTCCTAACCCACATAATTAAAATGAAAACAAGACCACTTTCCAGATGTTTAATAAACTTGTTTTATGACACAAAACAGACCAGGCTTGAGCAGACAATGCCTGATAGCCTCTTTGGAGAACTGAATGCTCCCCCTGTCCACAGTCAGGTTTTCAGAATCAGTTTTACCACATAGTAAATAAATTGCTTCCAGACATTTCCTTCCAAGGTATTTTCAAAGCCTGCATGTATGCACATTTTGCCTCATCAGCCAGATCAAAGCAGCATCTGAGACTGAATGTAAGCAAACATTAAATTAAACTGTATCATTTCATATCCCAACCTGAAGCCCTAATGTGAAAAAGAGACTTAGAGATATTTTCTTCTTCTCCTCACTGCTCCCCACCGTTTATTTTTAATCAGTGTATTCAAAAATTCAAAACAACAAGGCCATGAAGAGAAGACAATTTGCAAAGCACATTTTGATTCTCCAGCATCATAACTCCTTGGTTGAAGCATCAGACACCTGCTTGAAAGACTCTTGGAAGTTTCTTTGGAAGAGCAGATGTGCTGCAGGTGGAGAAGATAAGAGGCAGATGTGGGAAAGTATAGATGACAGGTTATGTGGCTGTTGATCAAATCGCAGTACAGGAGGACTTGAATTTTGAGCCTCTTGGGCTTTGCCAGCTGCTCAGTATCTGTAATGATCTGGTTTGAAGGGGCCATCTTTGGCTAGTCCTAGATACTTGGCCTGGTTATCACTCAGCTTGGTTAACTTCACACCGAGTTTATCCAGATGAGCAGCAGCTACTGCTTCATCCAGCTGAAAGAAAAACGTGGAAAGTTATTAATATAGGAAGCAACAACTTGATATGGGCTGAAAACATGTAGTCGTCTGTGTGCTAATGAATAGCTCCAGATGGCCAATGGTGAAAGATATTAGGGAGCTGAAATTCAGCAATATGTGAATGCTAGAAATATGTGCAAATCATCATTTCATCAAGCAATGTTTCCCCACAAATGGACAACAACATGCTAGAACAGAGTTTCCCAATCTTGGTAGCTTTACAATGGGTGGACTTCAACTCCCAGAATTCCCCAGCCAGCCTTTCTGGGAAGTTGGAGGCCACATATCTTAAAGCTACTAAAGCTACTAAAAGTCAAGGTACTAAAGACTCAGACTAGGTTCTTTTTCTAGCCCTATGTGGAATATACCCAATCAGCAAGTTAATGATCATAATGATTTGGAACTCATTGTTCCAAATCAGGACTGTCAAACTCCCAACCCATGGGCCGGATATGTCATGTGCTGGCCACACCCATGCTGTTTAGCAAAAAAGTCCTGATACGTCACATGACACCACCATGACGATGCAAGTTTGACGTCCCTATTGTAGATAGAGGTTCTTCTGCCAACCTAGCAGTTCGAAAGCATGTAAAAAAATAGTAGAAAAATAGGAAAGGTAACAGCATTCCGTGTGCCTTTGGCATTTAGTCATGCTGGCCACATGACTACGGAGATGTCTTTGGATAGCGCTGGCTCTTCGGCTTTGAAACAGAGATGAGCATCACCCACTACAGTAGGGAACAACTAGCACATATGTGCGAGGGGAACCTTTACCTTTATTGTAGATAAACTCTACAGGGATTTGGGATTATTTGCTTTGAGCATGTGTTTGCACACACATTCTGTCATCTGCTGCTCAAATTTGCTAAATCCTAAGTAAAACTTCTTGCAAACCACCTCTGGGTGGATATGCATATCTGCTGAGTGTATGTGGTATATATACTGGGAGAGAATAGTTCATTATTTAGAAAATTTGCTGATGCCAGTAGAAGGCTTTGCTGATTTAACCACATAGATAGAACAACCATTTTCTCAATTATCTCTGTGTTCCATGTCTGGGCATTCTTTTTAAAATGTCATTCTCTGAACACTGCAGGCCAATAATTAAATATTGTTGCGGTGAACAGGATAATTCCACCCCATCCCACTCCATGCCCATTTTATTTTGTTGGCTTCATTTTTTTAAAAGGAAAATTGGCATGCTTTTAAGGACGGATAGCACAATATCAACATGCTCTGGGGTTACCAAAATTAGGCTGCAGAATTGCATACCCCTCTTAAGAAACCCAGTCCAATATATCATCATAGCACCTTTCCTGGAAATTATATAAAAACTGATATAGGCCAATGAAAAATGACCATGAATAAAGCCAATTTTGTTGTGTTCACTTAAAACTTTTAGGTCTTAATGGAAGAGTCTCTTATTTACATTCCATACTTTGATTGTCTATTCAAGGGATGTCAAACTGTGGCCCAGATGCGTCATTGCTGGCCATGCCCACCCCCGGTTTAGTGAAAGGGAAAAAAGTCATGATACTGTCACGTGATGATGTGATGCCGCAAGTTTGACACCCTGGTCTATTCCATTATTGCAGCATTGTTCAGGAAAGTTTTAGAATTCGCTTTCATCATTTTCTATCTAAGCAAATCATGGGTTCAGTCTCTGGAGGCTGGGGAAAGCAAAAAAGTCACTTCCTGTCCTACTGGAAGTTGGGAAATGGGCCATTTCAGACTCCTGAGAGAGTGGGGAAGGCTATTTTCACCCTCCCCAGATGCATAGAGAGGATCTGGAGCCAGGTGAGAAAGAAAAACAGGCCTACCTGGCCATCACGTGCTAGGAGCGGGGGGGGGGGGGTTGCATGCACATGCACAGGGCGGGGCACATAGAATTATGGGTGTGGGTACGCGCGCATGCAAACCTCCCCCGCCCCGTCCCCCCTGGCATGCAATGGCAAAAAGGTTAGCCATCACTGGTCTAGCATGTTATGCTAACTTTGCCACAGATATTTAAAGTAGAAATAAAATACAGTGTTTTTATTATTTCCTGAAGAAGTCTATAATGTTGAATGCAAGAGGATATCTATCAGCAAGATGGACAGACTCAATTATAGTGGTGGTGTATTATTGGAAGCTCTGAAGCACCAGACTGGGGACAGAATATCCTAGAGAATATCTATTTATGTGACCACTGATAATTGAGCTTTACGGAATATTCTGAAAATAAGTTTGCCTTATCTTCCCCACATTTTCTTTGGATACCAAACATTATATATTTCAGCTAAAACATATCATTCTTTTTTTAATTCACACACTTACCTTCTTTGGCAGAAAATGTACTCCTATGGTATATTTACCAGGATTTGTCCAAAGTTCTATTTGTGCCAACACCTGATTGGTAAAAGAATTGCTCATAACGAAACTGGGATGTCCCATGGCACACCCCAAATTCACCAGCCTGCCCTCTGCCAGAAGTATAATATGATGCCCATTTTTCAGTGTGTAGCGATCCACCTGAATAAAAGCAAAAAAACAAAACCTGTCAGGACTTTTTCTCTCTTTTGGAAAGGAGAAAGGCATTGCTGGACTTCCAGATGATGCAACATCACAACTTTTTTATGATGAACTGAAATGATACATTGAATCTTTATACGCAATTTTGCAAAACAAGGAAAAGGAAATTGCATTCACTGCATTTCCTGTAAAAATAATATATTAAAAGCAAGATAAAATAAACAGTCCCTTAAGTGTATCAAGGCAGCTAAGTTCTTGGATATCTTCTAGTTCTTGTAGAAGAAAAGCAGGCAGAGTTGGGGGAGCGGAATTAAGCAAATCATCAGCTTAGAGTCATTACATTGAAAATGGTCCAAGTACAACTCCTCTTGAATTCCATTGATGCTTATCTAGCAGCAATTTAGTATTGAACTTTAGCTGACTAGATTCTTGTATACAGGCTTCAGCAATAAATCCTTGAACTGCAACTTAATGTATAAACCTGACCCTGCCTGACAGTTCTATACATAGAACCCACCAATGTATGTATTTTTATTGCTGAATACAGTGACTCAGTAAAAGAAACTAAAGCTTCTTGTACATATATCCTACTGTGGAGATTTTTCCTCCACAGGAAATTATGCTAAACCGATGGGCTTTCCAGAAAATTCTGAATCAGAAAATGTTCCTATGCAAAAAATTTCCTGAGATGAACAGATTTTGATGTGAAAAAATATATATCTAGTCTTTAAATTTGAATATTGAAACGATCTAAAAATGAGTAAAAATAAGTCTTAATGAAATATTGGAAACTTTTAGTTTTATCTCTCTTTTAGATCAATTATCTGAAAAGTAATTATCATATAATTTTGAAATTGCCAACTTTGCTGAAATAGCAAATTTTGACCTTGCAAAATTTTATCTTTTTGACTTTCCTTTCCCATATCTCTTGAGTTACAGTGAATTATAAAACCAACAGAAGCCTGTTCACAGTAATGAAATACACTACAACATCCAATCATTTCTAGAGACACTCAGAGAGCAAGGAAAGTCTTAGCCTGATCCACCAAAGGAATTCTATTTATCTATGCCTAATTAAATGTAGAAGTTAAAAAACAAGGTCTTGATTGGAATCTACAAAGCCCTTCACGGCAGGAAGCCAGGTTATTTGAGAGATCGTTTCTGATTATGTCTACCCATCTCATTAGGTTTGACAGAAGAGGCATGCTTCAGGCTCTGTCTGATAAGGAATGGTACCTAGTGTGGTCCTGGAAGAGAGGTTTTTCTGTTGTGATGCTAGGACATGATTGAAAGAAAGAAAAAATCTGCCTTTTGAAATATCATTCCCCGTCAGAGATTGCCCTTGACTTTGTTGGCCTTTCAGACTTCGGTCTTTCATTGTGTGGAGATCAATTGTGGGGAGAAGGGGGGAGATTGGGCCCATACACCAGTTACGTTAACTTGTGACTGAGGAGTGTTTTTACCCTAACTGCTATTTATGTTTTTCTGTTTTTTTCAAATTTTTAATTTTTTAACACTATTAACCACCCAGAATAATGAATTTGAGTTGGGAAATGATAAGATAAAATAAAATAATATGTTTGAAAGACATTTATCCTGAAAAATGCACAGCTGAATCCATCAATCTGAATTTGTCCTGACACCATGAATTACACTTTTTGTCAGAAATGCCCACAATTTTATATTCTATCTGGAACAATGAAAATAAGAAGTGCAAACAAAGATGCTTCTTCATTACACCAAGAATTCAGGCGCAGGCACACAAGAATCATTTTATTTTGTAGGCAAATTCTACACTGTGTAGGATGCTTGGTTGAGACAACTAAAAAGTAATGAGATAAAGTATTTCCCATATTTCCTGTACACACTCCCCCCCCCCAAATTTAAAGCAGAACAAATTCTGCTGCATCAAAACTGTATCAAATGGAAGCCCTCACTAGCATCTCCATATATGTCATTTTATTTGAGTATTTGAGTTTTTCCATAAGGAAATTTTGGGGAAAGCCAAATATAAATATATAAATATAAAATTTCTGCAGAAAATAAATTAGCAAATTTCGGGTGCAAGAATTTGGTAGGAAAAAGGACTCTTAAAGGTGGGGGAGCCATAATTCAGGGAAAACATTTACATAACAAAACCATTTTGTTTTGTTTTGTTAGGAAGCATTACTTCCAGACCAACACATATTTACATATTAGCTAATATCCATTAAAAGAACATTGGGCATTACTATGTTTAGTATAAAGGGATGAAACTTTTGGCTACGCATTTCATCAGATCACAACTTTTAGTTTCTTCCTCTACAAGAACTTCTATTTCTTGGCATAACCCAATGATGTGCCATAGGCAAGTTTAACTCTGTAATAGAATTTGATTACTATCATTATGTCTAATCAATTTAAGATATTCTTTGAAATTCTATTCATTTCTAAGCAATGAGCCAACAGACCAATATGAAAATAATGGAGGTTTACATAAAACATAATACATATTTTGCAGTTCTGTGTTTGCTAAAAGATGAAATGCAGAAAAGTAAGATGATTAAAGAAATAGTATGGAACAAATGATCTATTCTGAACTACAATGTTTATATTTAAATTGATATTTTAAGCTAAAAATTGCAAAATTATAAGCAGATGGTATGACAGACTGAAATGAATTAAAATTTGCAAAAAATAAATGCTGTATGACTTGTGAAAAACAGAGAAATTATTTTCACATGATGTAGCACTGTAACTATATACATGTATTCTGTGGAAAAATATTTAACCAAATTGAACACATGACAAAATATATTGCTCATTTATGAGTTATAATTTATCCTTTGAAACAAACTGAGAGGGTAATTAAATAAAAAATACACAATTGTTTTAAAGTAACTAAAATGTGCATTGTATAGAATTAGTTGAAGTGACAAACGTCCTTACTAAGTGAGGTTAAAGCATGTTAAAATGTAACATTAAACATTAAAACATTAAAATGTATCATAGCCAAGAGCTAGGAAAAACCCCCCACAGAAATCAACTGTTTATTCAGGTGAAGATGCAACAGCTTTCCACAGGTTTTATAACTTCAGTGAGATAATCTGCAATTATGTATCTTCTCTGGAATCGGAATCTGATGTTGTAGATGACATTTACACAGTACTAAAGAATTTATTACCTTGAAGTGTAGGAATGTTATTAATCTAAAAAGCACTTTTAAAAATGCATCTGTTTTAAATTCTTTGTCTAGATGTGTCCTATTTCAATATACTAGAAATCTCATAATAAAAAAGTTGATTATTTCTATAACAAGAGACCTGCAGAGATAAATCAAGAATGCACAGTGAACAGTACCACCTTGTATAATAATGTTTAATTCTGTATAAGCAACTAACCAACAACTTCCATAATGCATCGCCTTCCATACAATTCCCAACTTATAGGAGAGAAACTTGGAATTATCCTATCCTTCTGGAAAACACTGCATTGGGAAGGCTGACATACAGCATCATGTATTTCAGAAATGAATGCTGCTATCTCATCAGGACATAATAAAGTTTTAGCAAAGTTCCTCTCAAAGGACCACTTTTCAAAGCAGTTAATATTCATTAATCTGCAACATAATGTAAAAACAAAGCTTTTAAAATTAAGATTGTTAATATTGTTTAGTATCTTTAGTATTAGGTATCTCATTTTCAGGATATTTATTAATAATGCAAAGAAATTATATAACTAAATACTATCAAATTAATGATATGTTCATTAAAAGATTACTTGTCTGTAGCCTTATAACGAAACACACTATGGTTAAGAACTGACCAAGTCATTCCTAACTGCTGAGATACAGGAAATAATTACCAGACTTTATCTTGGACATCTGCTTAATATCAAATATCAAGGAAGATGCGTTTGATTTCAAGTTTAAAAAGACAATTTTAAATGTATTTGCTTCAAAACACCAAAGTGGAAAAAACTTGTTCAAAGGCTATCTATCTCTGAGTAGAAAGCACCTTGGAATAAAGCTCAAAGAAGTGTGAGTAGAATAACATTTTCCTTAGGAACGCCAAGATGCTGGTTCTTATCAAAATCATGCTTTCCTTTAATTGCAAAAAATTTACGGAACATCTTGCTTGCATAAAATGTTCAGGAATTTTAGGGAAGATGGGAAAAGCTTTAAAATTAAACTACATAAAGGGATAAGAAATGTTTTTGATGTGCTCCTATTGAATTATTTATCTTAGCACCTGGACTGTTTCAAAACTGCGCTGGAAAATATCTTCAAAAAACCCCCACAGTAATATTGAAGCATGTGTTTCTGAAAGACACCAGATATCCAGTTACCTATGAATAAATGAAAAACAGTAGCTCCATATGATAAGGAAGGACAAGGTGGAAATGTGGATTTGCTATATGATACCCAGAAATATTCACCACAGCAGGAGATAGCAACTCTGGCTAGAAAGCTTCATTAGAGGAACACGAGACAACATGAAACAGTGACAACAACAAACTCAGCTTGTGTCAAATGGGATTTAGACAGATTAAACTAGCAAAAGATGCATCCTCAACTGGCTATAATGCATCTAAGTTAGATTTTATAAGGTTAAATCACTTTGCCAAAAAATCTGAAGTGATTTGATGTTTTGTGATGCTTGGTAATTCTCAATCACAGCATGGTAACCCACTAGCGTCAAACCCCACGTAACTGGCAAGCTCAGGAAAGCAAGAATAAACTGTAGAGGTAGGTCAAAGGTCACGGTGCCAGGCTTCAAGCAGCATACTGCCTTAGCTCATGCGCTGTGGTCTTTTCTGCTTCTATGATCTAATTCTTGGCTTTGATTTGCATTATCTCACCTAGAGAGGATGGCATCTTGAGCGGGGGGGGGGGGTGAATAATTTCTATCCAATTAGAATATTGTTACTGTCCAGTCTTTTATCTGCTTCTGTAAAAGTGTATAAAAATAAAGCTCTCTGCAAAAGGGGGAGAGACATCTTGGAACAGAGCAAAAGCCTGGACCTCCGATTTACAACATCTGGCGTTCGAAGCAGGGACACCCTCCGTGGGGAGCAGCATCCTTAACATACTTATCATCGTCTGGAATAGACCCCTATTGGCGCGCCTTTCATCCTTCGGGATCCCTAGTGGTAAAGTATGGGCTGCAATCTGTCTCAATATCAGCAAACTCATGTGCAGGAACTAAGATTCCTTTTGCACAAGTCCGGCGTCACGACGTGCAAGACTGATATAAGGAAACTAGTAGTTGAGATAGGGAAAGATTGTCCCTGGTACCCTGAAAGGGGGTCACTTCGTTTAAGGGACTGGACAAGGATAGGACATACATTACATCTTGAACTTCGGGCTCCTGTGAAAATATTACATCAATGGTATCAATGCTGTCAGGCAATAGAAAAATATGGCTCTGATGCTTTGGAAGGGCAACAATTAACTACAAGCCCTCCACCTGATTATGATAAAATTAAAATTGTCACCCCAAAACCATCTTTAATTGAACCATCAGCTCCTACTGAAGGAGATAATTCTATTGCATCCCCACGGCCACTGTACACCCCCATTAGGCAGATTTTAGAGAAACAGTTAGACAAAGGGGGGGGGGGGAATATAGACAAAATTGCTGATATGCTTTCTGTTTGTCCAGTGCATGTTACGGGCCAATTAGATCAGAATGGGGCTCAAATAGTGGAATTTCGTCCTTTGTCTTATGCAATTTTAACAGAATTTAGAAAATGAATTAGAGATATGGGGTTGGGAAGTACTTATATGCAGGGAATATTAGAAGCCTTGATGAGAAATCATATTTTAGTACCTGAAGATTGGAAAACTACCTTTCGCATGTTGCTTACTCCAGTGCAATATGTAGTTTGGGATAGTGAATTTAAACATCAATGTGCCATGCGTGCCCTCCACTCGGGAGGAGCATTTATTTCTGATCAATTGTATGGATCTGGTCCTTTTGCTCCAGTTGATGCTCAGGTTATTCTGCCAGCAGCCACTTTGTAAGTTTCTTCTGAATGTGCTTATCGAGCCTTCAGAAAAGTGCCTGTCTCTGGCAAACCTCAACAAGCCTTCTCTAACATCAGGCAGAAGGCTAATGAACCGTATCCTGATTTTATTAACAGATTACAGGATGCTTTACGGCGACAGACAATCCTGAAGCTCAAAATGAGTTGTTGATGAGGCTGGCAAAAGGCAACGCCACTTCTGAGTGTCGAAGAGCAATTGTTGGGCTGGGAAAAGATCCTGATTTGGCAGATATGATTAAAGCATGCTAGGATATAGGAACAATCTCCTATCAAACTAATTTGTTAGCAGATGCTTTATCACAAGGCAGCAAACTTCAAGGAAAATGTTATAATTGTGGCAAACCTGGTCATTTTAAAAGAAAGTGTCGAAATCCAGGGGGGGTATGTCCATAACATATCGCCCTCCCTTTCATCAGGGATCAAGGCTGAAAACAAAATGCCCAAAGTGTCAGAAAGGTTATCATTGGGCAAGCAAATGTCGCTAGGTGTCGGGAAACGGCCGGCTGGGCCGGTCTCTTGCCCCAGTCCAAACAGAGACAATAAATCAACAATATAAAATACTACTGCAGCTACAAAAGGTAGTGCCGGTATTGATTTAATCCTGCAGGAGAAAGCAAATTTTAAATTTCCTGGAGAGGTTCAAGTAATTCCATCCCAATTATCAGGCCCTTTAACAGAAAATTATGTAGGACTTGTCCTCCCATGATCAAGCACGGGTAAAAAAGGTATTTTTGTCATTCCTGGAGTGATAGATTCGGACTACACTGGGATTATTTATGTTCAATTGTGGACCAATTTGCCCCAAACTTTGCCCATTTATACTAGCCCTGCTCAACTCCTGCTTTTGCCTTATTTTGTCCTGGCAGGGGGGAGAGCAAAAGGAGAGAGGGACAGATGGCTACTGACCCAGCCACTTCTATCATAGCTGCCATCACTACCCCGATAACATTCCAACAGCCCCGTCAGATCATTGTGTTGCAGGGTAAGCCCTTTGAGGGGATTTTGGACACTGGAGCGGATGTTTCAGTAATCTCTGCCAAGCAGTGGCCTGCTGCCTGGCCAATTGAGCCCTGCCCAAATGGGTGGGGTGTGGGGGGGGGGGGTCGACGAAGTGCACGTCAAAGTGCAGAATTTATTTCAGCTCACTTGCCTAATTTAGATTTGGTCATTCAGGTCCGCCCTTTTATATTAAATATTCATGTTAGCCTTTGGGAGCGCGACCTGCTCAGTAAACTGGGGGCCAACCTCACTTTGGAGGACTGAAATTACTGCCCTCCCGCTGACTTGGATGGTTAAAGAACCGGCGTGGATTGATCAACGGCCCATGTCACACGAAAAATTAACAGCTCTCCACCAGTTAGTTAAAGATCAGCTGCTTGTGGGTCATGTTGTGCCATCCACTAGTCCATGGAATACACCTGTGTTTGTGATAAAAAAAGAAGTGTAGCAAATGGTGTTTTTTTACATGATCTTCAAGCCGTGAATGCATGTATTCAACCTATGGGCCCCTTGCAGTGCAGGACACCAAATCCTAATCTGATTCGCCCAGATCATGAGGTGATGGTAATTGACTTAAGGGATTGTTTCTTTTCCATTCCTTTGTGTCCCTCTGATCTGGAAAAGTTTGCATTTACAGTACCTGCGGTGAACCATTCAGAACCCAATAAACGCTATCACTGGATGGTTTTACCACAGGGAATGTTGAATAATCCCACATTATGTCAATTTTATGTTGCTGAGGCATTAGCCCCTTTTTGCAAACATCATCCATTGGCTTTGGTTTATCATTATATGGATGACATTTTAATTGGAGCACCAAAAATACAACCTAATTGGCTTTCTGAAATACAAAATGATTTATGTGTCTATGGATTGCAAATTGCCCCAGAAAAAATAGAGCTGCACACTCCTTATCTGTATTTAGGACATAAAATGTTGCAGTCATTTTCTGCTCCAGCTTTTCCTCATTTAAAGTTACCCAAAGTTATTTCCTTAGTAAATTTGCAACAATTGCTGGGTACTATTAATTGGGTCTGCCCACATTTTTCTTTACCTATGCATTTACTTCATCCATTATTTGAGTTACTGACTAAAATAATCATAATAATCATAATAATCATAATAATCATAATTTTATTTCTATACCGCCCTTCTCCCGAAGGACTCAGGGCGGTGTACAGCCTATTTAAAAACACAAGACAAAACAGCAGTTAAAAATTAAAATGATCAAATAGATTTGGCTCAATTTAAAACCCCAGAAATTTAAAACTAAATTTAATTTAATTTAATTAAGAAAACTTAATTTCCTTTAAGACTAAAGGAAAAAAGCCAGAAGATTTAATTATAGTTCCATCTGTAGTATTTGCTACAGTTGAGAAAATTAATAACATCTTGAGTACTCAGTTTGTGGATCAAATCCCTCATAGAGATTGTCAGCTATCTGTTAATATTTCCTAGTAGTAAACTGCCCACAGGAGTATTGGCTGTTTTAGAACAGCAAAAAGTATATTGTATTGAATGGCTTTATTTGCCAAATACACCAATTCAAAATGTTTTACCCTTTATCCAAGCTATAGCTGAAATTATAACCTTGGGGGGTACTCGAGCCTGTCGAAGAAATGGAACTGATTTAATAAATATTGTTCTTCCTATCTCAAAATCTGACTTTCACTTTTATTTTCAGAATAATTTATCTCTTCAGTGTTCTCTAACTGACTATGTAGGCTGTATTTCATATCATTAGCCTAAAGATCCTAGGTTTGCTTTCTTAATGACTTCCTCCTTTCCTATTCGCTCATTACTTTCTTCTTCTCCACTACCGCAAGCTCTTATGGTTTTTTCTGATGGAGGACAAACGAGAGGAGCGATTGCTTACAAGGATTCTCATGACAACATCTGGAAAATATCTTACACTGCAGGACAGTTTTCACCTCAGCGCTCAGAATTGTCTGCTGTTATCTTAGCTTTCCACACTTTTTTTTTCTCAACAGCCTTTTAATCTGATCTCTGACTCTCAGTATGTGTGTCAACTTATTTTTAATCTTCCAGGTGCTTACATCACACCCAGGATTGACTCCAATCTTATGGCTTTATTTCTCACTTTACAGCAATTACTACAAGACCGGAAGCATTTGTATTTTGTCTCTCACATACGCAGCCATTCATCCCTTCCTGGGCCTCTTTCTGAAGGCAACAGTCATGCTGATGCTGTTGTTCATGTTTCACCTACTTTGTTTACAGGTCCATTTTTTAGTCATTCTTTTTTTCATCAAAATAATAATAATAATAATAATAATAATAATAATAATAATAATAATAATAATAATAATAATTTTATTTCTATACCGCCCTTCTCCCGAAGGACTCAGGGCGGTGTACAGCCTATTTAAAAACACAAACAAAACAATGATATAAAATTTAAAATAATTAAATAAATGGCTCAAATTTAAAACCCCAATAAATTTAAATACCCCAATTTAAAACTATTGTATTGATAGTCCGGCCTGGCGGAACAACAGGGTCTTCAATGCGCAGCGAAACACCCGGAGGTCAGATATCTTACGAATTTCCAGGGGCAGTTCATTCCACAGGGCTGGGGCTCCCACAGAGAAGGCCCTCCCCCTGGGCGTCGCCAGCCGACATAACTTGGCTGATGGCACCCTGAGGAGACCCTCTCTGTGGGAACGAACTGGTCGGTGGGAGGCTATTGGTGGCAGAAGACGGTCTCGGAGGTACCCGGGTCCTATGCCATGGAGCGCTTTAAAGGTGGTAACCAACACCTTGAATCGCACCCGGAAGACCACCGGGAGCCAGTGCAGCTCGCGCAGGAGGGGTGTCACATGGGCATAACGGGTTGCGCCCATAACCACCCGCACGGCCGCATTCTGGACCAGTTGGAGCCTCCGAGTACTCTTCAAGGGGAGCCCCATGTAGAGAGCATTACAATAGTCCAACCGGGAAGTAACAAGGGCATGAGTGACCGTGCGCAGGGCGTCCCGATCCAGAAAGGGCTGCAACTGGCGAATCAGGCGAACCTGATAAAAGGCCCCCCTGGCCACGGCCGTCATATGCTCTTCTAAAGACAGCCGCGCGTCCAGGAGGACACCCAGATTGCGAGCCCTCTCCGTGGGGGGCAAAGATTCACCCCCAATAGTCAGCGATGGCACCTGCTGACTATATCGGGGCGCCGGAAGCCACAGCCACTCGGTCTTGGAGGGGTTGAGTCTGAGCCTGTTCCCCCCCATCCAGGCCCGCACGGCCTCCAGGCAGCGGGACATCACATCAAGGGCATCGTTGGGGTAGTCTGGGGTGGAGATGTACAGCTGGGTATCGTCAGCGTACAGATGACACTTCACTCCAAAACCACGGATGATCTCACCCAGCGGCTTCACATAAATGTTGAACAGGAGGGGCGAGAGGACCGACCCTTGCGGCACTCCCCATGCGAGACGCCTCGAGGTCGACTTCTGCCCCCCTGCCAACACGAACTGCGAGCGGTCGGAGAGGAAGGAGGAGAACCACCGCAAAACGGTGCCCCCTATTCCTAACCCCCTCAACCGCTGCAGCATGATACCATGGTCGATGATATCAAAAGCCGCTGAGAGATCTAATAGAACTAGGACAGAGGAACAACCCCTGTCCCGAGCCCTCCAGAGATCATCCACCAACGCGACCAATGCCGTTTCTGTGCTGTACCCCTGCCTGAAGCCCGACTGGTACAGGTCTAGATAGATAGCTTCATCCAGGTGCCGGGGAAGTTGTCGTGCCACCACGCTCTCAACAACCTTCGCCACAAAACGAAGGTTGGAGACTGGACGATAGTTGGCTAATTCAGCCGGGTCCAGGGAAGGCTTCTTGAGGAGGGGCCTCACTACCGCCTCTTTCAAGGCAGCAGGAAAGGCACCCTCACCCAAAGAAGCACCTATAATCCCCTGGAGCCAGCCTCGTGTAACCTCCCGGGAGGCCAGTACCAACCAGGAGGGACACGGGTCCAATAAACACGTGGCGGCACTAATCTTACCCAGAACCCTGTCCACATCCTCGGGAGTCACAGGATCAAACTCCTCCCAGATAACATTCTCAAGACCTGCCCCGGTCTCCTCCCGTGGACTCATCCAATCGGAGTCCAAGCCATCCCGAATCCGAGCGACTTTATCATGCAGGAATTGCACAAAATCCTCAGCACGACCCTGCAAGGGATCTTCCCGCACTCCCCCCCGAAGAAGGGAGTGGGTCACCCTAAACAGGGCGGCTGGGCGGTTCTCTGCAGATGCGATAAGAGCGGAAAAATGGTTAGATTTTGCCGCTTTTATCGCCACTAGGTAGGTCTTGATATAAGACCTCACCTGTGTCCGGTCGGAATCGGATTGACTAGTCCTCCAAATGCTCTCTAGGCGTCTTTTCCGACGCTTCATCTCTCTCAGCTCCTCAGAGAACCAAGGAGCTAATTGAGATCGGCATCGGGTCAGAGGCCGCAAAGGCACGACGCGGTCCAAAGCTCCGGCGGCCGCCCTTTCCCAGGCGGCCACCAGCTCTTCAGTCGAGTCATGCGTTAGAGTCTCAGGAAACGGCCCAAGCTCCGTCAGGAACCTTTCGGGATCCATCAGGCGCCTGGGACGGAACCATCTGGTCGGTTCCGTCTCCCTGCGGTGGGGGCAGGCGGTAGGAAAGTCTAGTTGAAGGAGTGAATGATCTGTCCATGACAAGGGTTTAATATCTAGGTCCCCTCTACCAAGATCATTCAACCACTGACCAGAGATAAAAATCAGGTCCAGAGTGTGTCCCCCTATGTGAGTGGGGCCTTGAACTAACTGGGTCAGGTCCAAGGCCGTCATGGAAGCCATGAACTCCCGAGCCACCTCTGACGCCTCACCTGCGGATGGGAGGTTGAAATCCCCCATGACAATAAGTCTGGGGGTATCAACCGCCACCCCCGGCAATGACGTCGAGTAGCTCGGGCAGGGTCGCTGCCACGTGGCAGGGAGCCAGGTACGTAGTCAGCAAACCCATCTGCACCGCACGGCCCCACTTCACACAAAGGGACTCACATCCGGCTATCTGAGGAACAGTGGTCTCCCTCGGACAAAGACTCTCCCTAATGATCACCGCCACTCCCCCACCCCTCCCCTGGGCCCTTGGCTGATGAAATGCACGGAAACCTGGAGGGGGGCTGGCACAAGCTTGCCACATTCCACTAGAGCAAGCTAAGCAAATTGTTTCATCCTGTCCCCAATGTTCTGGGGCATCCCCTTCAGAAGACACTGGGATTAATCCCCGTGGCCTCACCTCTAATCAATTATGGCAAATGGATGTTACCCATGTTCCTTCTTTGGCTCCTTGGAAATATATTCATTTATCTATTGATACCTATTCTGGAGCAATTTGGGCTACCCCTCAACAAGGGGAAACAGCTAATCATGTTATTTCTCATCTTTTTTCAGCCATCACAGCTCTGGGCAAGCCCCCTTCTTTAAAAACAGATAATGGGCCTGCCTATTCTTCACACCCTTATTTGCAACTTTGTACAACCTGGAATATTGTTGTTACTCATGGTCTTCCCTATAATTCCACAGGTCAAGCCATTGTGGAACGTGCTAATAGGTCCTTTAAGGACTGCCTTCACAAACAAATAAAAAAAGAGGGCTCTTGGGTCCCAAATTTGTCATGGGTAACACAACAGGTTACAAGTTTTATTTACTTTGAATCAATTGAATTTTTCAATTTCTAATTCGACTGCTTATCAGACGCATTTTCAACAAAAAACAAATTTGCCTCCTCCTCTGGTATATTATAGAGCATTACCAGACAAAACATGGTTAGGACCGGTCCCTTTGATTACTTGGGGGCGTGGCTATGCTGCTGTGCTTACATCTACAGGACCTTTGTGAGTACCAGCACGTTGTGTTCGTCCAGCCAAGGATGTCATGGTACTAACCCCATGGTACTAACAGTCCCAGAGGTGGCAAAGATGACTCTACAGATGGTGCAGCGACCAACCCGATCCCATCATGCCAGTCATCCTGTGACATGGGGAGATGTGAAGAATTTGACCACCAAAGCGCAGGCAGTACTGCAGCAGCAACAAGTGGAACAAACACCTGAGAATTTGTGCGCTGCCATTTTTGCGGTTTTAATTTAGTCATAATTTGTTTGTGCTTGATTGTTAATAACTGTACTTTGGCATCAGCAGCTGCCATCCCACCTAAACATTCTTTCGAACAACGGATGAAACAAAACCTATGGGTGCAGCTTGCAAACATCACACAAACTGATGCCTTTTGTTTGTCTGAAGCTTATGATATGGAAAATTTGTTTTCTACATGTTTAATCCCTGTTTGTACCCCTACTACTGTAATTCAGAACCTTACTGGCGTGGGTAGATACTTGTTAAAAGGGCACTATAACTATAAGACTATAGCTAGTTGGGGGATACTGCATATTATCTACCTCCTAAGACACTTGATTTGCATACTCTAGTGGTGGCGGTCCCTGAAAATGTAACATGTGTAAAAATGATTAATTGTACTTCTTCAAGCAAAAATCCTCACTGTCTTCGCGTTAGTTAACCTGTTTTAAACTGTACAGCTTTTGAGGAAGCTTCCTTTAATTTTGCTCATGTTTGGCTACCGCAAGGGTGGTTTTTTACATGTGGTCAAGAAACCTTTAATTATATTCCTGCTAATATAAGTGAAGCGCAGTGTTGTCTTAGCTGGTTGGTTCCTGTTTTGCTTTCTAAACAACAACTTCACTCGAGCCGTATTCAGCGTGGGGTCACCCTAGATGACACTTGTAATTCTGAAATAGCTTTACTTAGTAAAGCAGAATACAGATCATTGGCTATATCTATGGTGAGTATGCCAGCACTTGCTTCGCGTGCTCATCGGAATTTTAATGCTATTGCGTGTAATCTAGCAAAAACCATTAATGCCACTTCTTCAGCGATTTCAGCAATCAATCATGAGCTGCAAGCTTTTAGAAAAGCTATTCTTCAAAATCGCGCTGCTGTTGATTATTTGCTTCTACGCCAGCATTTGGGTTGTGAAAGTTTTGAAGGACTTTGTTGCTTTAACATTTCAGATGAGTCACGGAACATTCAGCATCAACTTAACATTTTACATAATTTGGCCTCTGATGTAAAAATTGATACTTTAGGATCTTGGTGGGAAAGTCTTTGGTCTTGGTTACCTACAGGCTTACTGGGAAACATCCTACGTTATTCAGTCATCATTTGTGCTATTCTAATTGGTGGGTGCTGTTTTGTTCAGTGTCTTCCCTCTTTTTGTAACATATGTATTACTGCATTTCGCCCTAAACCCCCTGTTACGCTGCCTCAGGGTCAGGTTTATGCCTTGTATAAACAACTGCAGGGATATTCCTATCCTGATAACAACCCCTTTTTTGGCCCCTCGTAAGAGGATGGCCTGACAAATAAAACAAAACAGAGTGGCGTGTAGAGGTAGGTCAAAGGTCACGGTGCCAGGCTTCGAGCAGCACACTGCCTTAGCTCATGTGCTGTGGTCTTTCCTGCTTCTATGATCTAATTCTTGGCTTTGATCTGCATTATCTCACCTAGAGAGGATGGCATCTTGAGAGGGGGTGAATAATTTCTATCCTATTATAATACTGTTACTGTCCAGTCTTTTATTTATTTATTTTATTATTTTATTTTATTAAATTTCTATACCGCCCTTCTCCCGAAGGACTCAGGGCAGTGTACAGCCAAAAATAAAACCATGACAATATAAAAATTAAAAGCAATTTAAAACAATTAAATAAATTTTATCTGCTTCTGTAAAAGTGTATAAAAATAAAGATCTCTGCAAAAGGGGGAGAGACATCTTGGAACAGAGCAAAAGCCTGGACCTCTGATTTACAACAATAAACCAGATTTCAGTACAATAATTTTTATGCTTGGATAAATATAGAACCTTAGAAACTGCAACAGGATCCGACAGAAGAAACTCTATGTAGCTCAGTTGCTTCCTTGCAGAAATTTTATTACTTGACTAGGTAGCAACTTCACTGCAAGGAGTTTCTTAGGTTTATTTATAATGTGTTCATTAAGATGGAGTCTCTTTGAATGCTTTAAAATTCCTCTTTCCAGATATCTCTCCACCAGGATTAAGTTGCCGTTTATGACATAAGCTATTCTATGTTCCCATTCATTCTTTTCTCAGGCTCTCCACAATCTGTTACAGTTATTAACACACATACTTTTGTGTGTACCTGAAAGATAGGAACTGAGATTAGATGTACTAACCTGAGGTTTGATATTTACAATCTCCATAGCATTTTTATTCAGCCATTTCACGTCAATTTCCACATCAAAGTGCCCAATATTGCACACAATGGAATCATCTTTCATATGTTCAAAATGCCTGAAATGAAACAGGAAGATCTTTTTCAGGGACAGTAATTAGGCAGGCACCCAAGAAACTGGATTTTGGAGACTTCCAGATGTGTGGCAATAAGAGGATCTACCAAAGTTTGCATGATGGATGTCTCCACCATTAGTTAATCATTTGCTGCAAACATCTGTGCGAGTCTCAACTCTAAGCTACGACAGAGGAAACTAAGCTTATCAACAAATCCATATTTTTAATACACAGGTAGTCATTGTTTAACAACCACAATTAGGATGGGCAACTTGGTTTTAAGCACAGCAGTCACTAAGTATAACTGCAAATGTGCTTATGATCTTATTTCAGCATTACTTCATACACCTGCAAAGGTTGTAAAGCAAGGATTGATCATAAGTTTACTTTTTCATCATTGTCATAACTGCAAATGGTCATTAAACAAGGCCTACCTGTATGCAGAACTATTGAAATATGTTTTAGAAATCTGACTCTCAGACTTCATCAACTAAAACCTAAATGTTTATATTGGGAGTAAATAGCACTGAGAATAAGATAATTAAACCATCAAAGAAAGTATGTCAGCAATTCAACTTCTGCAATATTCTGCATCTCTTTTTAATATCACATGGAGCCACACCAGCCGTAAATTTATCTAAAAAGATAAATACCTCCCCTGCACAATATCTGAACATCCAGTTGTAGTAACAAAGATGTTGCCTTCCTTGCAGGCCTCTTCCATTGTTGTAACTTCATAACCTGAAAATACCGAAAAAGAAAAAAATTATGTTGCGTCATAGCTAAAGGCATGCACTTAAGTAGTTCAGGCATACCTCTAAAAATATAAAGCATCAGCAGAACCAATAAAGATTCAATCTTCCTTATGCAATGTGTGTATGAATTTATAATTTCAAAATATACTTTGTTATACATCACTACTGGATTATGGTGAACCATCACCAAACAAGCAAAGCTTGTAAATACAGCTTTTAAAGCTCTATTAATCCATATGGTTCTTCCTATTCCTACAAAAACCTTAAACAGGAATATATACAGGTATTCTAATTTATCTATTTTCAGCCACAATAAAGGTAGTCCTCATTTAGCAACCACAATTAGGACCAATATCTAAGTCACTGACTGAAGCAGTCACTAAGTGGGAAATCATTGCAATTGTGCTTTCTGACTTGAAACTGACAAAAGTAATCAGTTTCACCCCTTGGTTTTAGACTTTGAATGTATACTAATCGGCATACATTAAAATGAAATTTCGTTGCATACAGCTCTCAAAGGGTATCCACTTCTAATATACACTACATAAATATGACTAACTAAATAAATACAAAATTATGCATATACCCACATATATGACACGGAAAAACAACAGAGTTTAGTTTGGATGTATACATGTATATGGCAAGAGAAACAAATCTTGCGAGTTTACCAGATGGATTTTGTTTGCCTCCTAACCACCTCCTGCCCTTTGGAATGCTCACCCCAATGCTGGAATGGCAATTAATGTTTGCATTCATTTTGGAGAGAAAGAGATTAGAAGACAGTAATCATATTGAAAGCAATGTGCCAGTGTCAGCAATCACTTTTGCCTACTTAGTGTACCAGGAAGTAACCTGTTTTTGACCCTCTGCGCAAAATCGGACATGACGATGGCGCACGTGCAATTCCGAACCAGTAGGAAAGGCAAGTAGATTTCACCCCTGGGTGGGAGAGATTGCCTACAGAAATCACTTGGCAGGAGCCTTCCTTTCTGGGGTGGGCATGAGGGAACAGAGGTTACAGTTAGCATAAAGGGGAGCACAGGAGTCATCTGGGTTTCAATAGGGGCCTCTACAGGGGCTGGGGAGAGAGAGGCATGTGGGTGTTTCCTCTCTCTTGCTTTACAGACTTGGGCAGAGGTAAAGGATGGGAGGAGATTGGCAAGGAGTTGCACATGTCTGGACTCCACCCCAGTGCCCCTGAAAAGGGAAGGTGCCTGAAGGCTGGCTTAGGTAGTGCAGGCTTACATCTCCTTTTTCATTTTGGCAGGGTGGAAGCTGCAGGGGAAAGTTAACTGGCCTTGGCAAAAATAAAGAGTCCTCATGGTGGTTGCTGCTCTGATGTGAAGAAATGTTTGACTAAAAGGAGGGGATTGTGATGGAGCCAAGACTTGGCAAGTGGTTTCAGAGCCAACTCTTACTCTGCCCAGTGTCACCCAGCTTTGGCAGATGGCTACCAATCACTCCCCCAATAGGATGCTACGCTGCAAGGAAGCCAGGAATTAGAACAGAATAAGCAGCCACATAATGAGTTTGGTGGCAGCAGCTGGCAGCAGCAAATTGCTGAAAATATATCTTCTTCATTGTGTGCCTGCTTACTCTCTTCTAATTTCTTCTCCAATCTCTCCACCATGCAAGGGGAGGGGAAAAAAGAACAGGTCAGCTCCAGGACAATGGGTACTGAATATAATGGCATTCATGTGATTAAGGGAGGTTTTTCTGACACTATACTAGAGTCTTGGATCAGTTTTTCTAGCCAAATACTGGATGCTAGAAAAGCACTGCATTATCAAATTACAGTCAATGTTCAGCGATCAAATTAATACATAACCAAAGCAATGCCATCTTGTAGCATATAACCAAGTTGCTTCTCACCTTCCATAGCAGCTTGCAGTGCATTGATGGGGTCAATTTCTGTGATGATAACTCTAGCACCAAAGTTTCTCAAGGCTTGAGCACAACCTTTGCCAACATCACCATAGCCTGCTACAACAGCCACTTTTCCCGCAATCATGACATCAGTAGCACGCTTAATTCCATCAATGAGGGATTCTCGGCAGCCATAGAGGTTGTCAAATTTACTCTAGGAAAGAAAACTGGACATTTGAAGAAAACTGAACATTCTTTATAGTTGCACATAAAAGCAAACCAAAAAGAGCTGTTATTTGTTATTGTATGGAACTAAATTTTCCTGGAAAGAAAACAGATTATTAAACATCTCATGGGTGGCTCTTGTTGCTCATGGAGACTCTATTCCAGTATTAAACTATGATTAACAAAACACAAATAAGATTAAGGAGCTTATAGTGGACTATAGAAGGAACAGATCAGACATCCAGCCCTTGCTTATCAATGGAGACCGAGTGGAGCAAGTTGCCAGTTTTAAGTTGTTAAGTTTAAGTTTAAGGTGTTATCATAAAAGAGGACCTGACCTGGGACTCTCACATTGCAGCCCTGGTCAAAAGGGCCCAGCAGAGATTATACTACCTGAGACTTCTCAGGAAACAACAACTGAATGAAAAACTGCTGCTGGCCTTCTACCGCTGCACCATAGAGAGTATTTTAACTTACTGCACCTGTGTATGGTTTGCCAATTGCACAGTGGCGGATAAGACAGCACTTCAGAGGATCAACGTCATTGCCCAGAGGATCACTGGTTGCCCTCTCCCCTCTTTGGAAGAGCTTTATAGCTCCCGCTGCCTTAAGAAAGTTCAAAACATTCTTAAAGATCCATCTCATCCTGGGCACCCTTTTTTTGAACTATTACCATCTGGCAGACAGTACAGGTTAATAAAAACAAGGACAAATAGGATGAAAAGCAGCTTCTATCCCAGAGCAATAACCATATTGAATTCTACAGTATAGTGCAATATTGGGTTTTCAATTTCAATTATATAGAACAGTGGTCCCCAACCCCCGGTCCGCGGACCGGTGCCGGGCCGTGGAGTACCTGGCACCGGGCCGCACAGCGGCCGGGGGACATCAACGCTGCAGCGCAAAGGCTCCTGGGCCGTGCGCAATGGGCCGTGCGCAAAAGCTCCTGGGCAGTGCCCCCACCCCTGCGCGCGCTCAGCGGGCCGCGGCGATAAAAAGGTTGGGGACCACTGATATAGAATGTAAGGGTATAATGTTTGTGTTTTTATTTTTATAGTTATAACGTACACTGACAAGGGCATTTAATTTCATTGTACCATCTGCAATGATAATAAAGTAAACTAAATGAAACTAAACTAAACAAGCCTGTAACTATGGGAATTGTGGGTTAGGTTCTGGAGCCAATGGTAATTCTCTTCCTCTCACAAAGCACTTCTTCCTTTCACAAAGCATTACAATGTAGTTGCCCTTTTTTGATCTTATTCGGCTGTGAAGTATGGTTTTTAGACTTCAAGAAGTTTTCTTGCAATAAAAATATCTTCTTTGGGGAGACTGATGGGCTGCTGGTGGAGGGTGTTGCTCCATTTTCTGCCATGTGGCTCATGCTGGCTTCTCCACTGCACACTGTATCTTTCAGTCTTGGTGAGAGATGCCATCACTAGGGGCTGCACTGGATGCTGTTGCTGCTTGCAGATTATTTGTTGCAATTGGAGTAAGATGCAGACAATGTGCAAGCAGCGTTAGTATCCAGTGCGTGCAGTGGAGACATCATGGCAAGCGATTTGCATCCACTGCTCATGGCAATTTCTCAATCACTTGCAGGAGAAGCAGCAATGGCAAGCATTTGGTCCAGATGATGTAATCCTTCAAGTACTTTTTTTACAAGTCCATCTGCCATTTTGCACATGGATAAAGTAATAAAAATATTATTAATAGAAATATTATCAAAATCCAATAAAAATGTTGGATTACGGGGCAAAATTTAAGGTGTTGATTGTCAAGACCTATAACCCCCCCCCCCCCCAAAAAAAGACACCAAGTAATTAAAAGAAAACCCCACACAATCCAAAGGGGTAAAACTAAGTAATAAATAATAATAAAAGGGATAAAAACAACAACGCAGTTCATGTTCCCTGTACGTATATTGTAAAGAAAAATCCATTCTACATGGGTAATTTATTGACAAAAGGATTGGTAGAAACACTTTGTAGCTTTTAAGCATTTCCAAATGCATGAAACATCACCTCATTCCCTGTTTAGATGCAATATTCTATAGCTTCAGCAGAAAATAGTCATACACACATAAAGGGGGATATGGAAACAAACCTTTCATGTAAAATATGAAGAAACAGTAGGTTGCCTTCTTTTTTCAAGGATAAAGAAGGTAGAACACAAAAATACTGATTGTTACCTTAGTGACAGAGTCATTAACATTAATAGCTGGCAACTTCAGGGTTCCATTGGCATGCATTTTGTAAAGATTATGGACTCCAGTGGTCGTCTCCTCAGATATTCCTTTGATTCCTGCAAGGGAAAAATGCAACAGAATTTACTGAACTGCCTCTTACAGAAGGGAATCTTAAATTTTATTCAGGCAGGATAACAGGCAATAGTAATGGACAGATATAACCGATCTTTTTTCTTACACATAAAAAGGGATATAACTTACTCTTTGACATCTATTTATTTTCTTTCTAAAAAGACTTAAAGACTTCAGAATAAATATCCAGAGCATGGGCAGAAGAAAACAATATGTATGGTCCAGAAGGGCTTCAAGGTGAACCCAGGAAGAAGGATCTTCCCTCAGTGACAAACAACAATATACAACATTCTCAGAAATCGTGAAGCTGTTTAGGTAAATTCATTACCTGAATTTCAAATAGCTGATATAAAATAATCCTATGCTTACTTTAGAATAGAATAGAATAGAATAGAATAGAATAGAATAGAATAGAATAGAATAGAATAGAATTCTTTATTGGCCAAGCGTGATTGGACACACAAGGAATTTGTCTTTGGGGCATATGCTCTCAGTGTACATAAAAAGACAAGATACATTCGTCAAGAATCATAGGGTACAACACTTAATGATAGTCATAGGGTACAAATAAGCAATCAAATCATATTAGGAAATAGTCAATATAAATCGTAAGGATACAAACTGTTAAGTTAATGCTGGGACTTTTTCATGGAATGATTCAATCAGGATTTATGGATGCACTACTGAAGCAGGAAGTTATTGTGTCCAAAATCATCTGAAACTTCGATAACTGATTACAGCTGGTCAACTTACAACCACGTTTTAACATTTTTCATTTCCCAGTTAAGTAAATCATAGCAGTTATTAAGTCAGTAACACAGTTATTAAGTGAATCTGCCTTCCCCATTGACTTTGATTGCCAGAAGATTGTCAAAAGGTGATCACATGACCCCAGAACACTGCAACCATCATAAATATGAGTTAGTTGCCAAGTGTCTGAATTTTGATCATGGTCATGACCATGGAGATGCTGCAATCGTCATTCAGTGTGAAAAACAGTCATAAATCACCTTTTTTCAGTGCCGTTGTAATTTCAAACAGTCACTAAATGAACTGTTGTAAGTTGAGGACTACCTGTACAACAAGGCTTGCATGCTCGAAAAAATACATACTTACTTTATATTATAAAATTTAATACAGGGTACAAGAGTTACTTGTTATGGGTGGGGAAGAGTAGGAAAGAAAATTTATAAGCTTTGTTTAAGAAGAAAGCTTTCTACCAGTTATGGATAGAACTGCTTTGCAAACATTAATTAGGCAAGCAATAAATATGTTTTCTATTGAGGCATGGTTTTTATTTTCCTTTTGGTTTTAGAAATATAAATATGTCCCTTCACTTTAGCTATTTTATTGTAATTTCATCTGCAGTGGATATTTTATAGTAACAAGAACTGAGAACGGTATTTGGACTCACTGAAGGAAACAAATAACATTTATTGTTTTACTTTCTTGTATCTGCATCTCTCTTTGAGGCAGCGGTGGGTTGCTCCTGGTTTGCACCGGTTCACAAGAACCGGTAGTAAAAATTTGTGGTAGTTCGGAGAACTGGTAATAACATTGGCTGGCCACACCCCCGAACCGGTCCCTGGCCCGGTCGCTGCTCGCTTACCCCGCCCACCTCATCAGAGGCTTTTTTTTTTTAAAGCATTTTTTCTACAACCTCTTCGGCTGAAAAAATGCTTTTAAAAGTAAAAAAAAAGCCTCTGATGATCGCGCGGCTCAGCTGAGATCTCAGAAGCTTTTAAAAGCATTTTTTCTACAACCACTTCGGCCGAAGAGGTTGTAGGGAAAAAAAATGCCTTTAAAAGTTTCTGGCAATCCCAGCTGAGTTGCCTGATCGTCAGAGGCTTTTAAAAGGATTTTTTCCTGCAACCTCTTAAGGTTGTAGAAAAAATGCTTTTAAAAGTTTTTTTTAAAAAAAGTTGGCCATGCCCACCCAGTTACATTCCCAAGCCACGCCCACAAGATAAGCCACGCCCACAGAACTGGTAGTAAAAAAATTTAGAACCCACCCCTGCTTTGAGGATAACATTAAATGTGTCCTTAACATATTATATTGTTGAAATAAAATTAGAAATCAATCTTTGTCAATTCATATTCAAGAATGCACCGGAAGAAGTATGTGACTACAGTATCAGCATCTGGCTGCCTATAGAATACTGATGTTATATTGGCTTTTTATCTATGCTACAGTAATATCCTTCATTAGTTCAACTAAAGTTCACAATAGTTGACTAAGCACAATTATATATGCTGTAACCTTAGATGGAACCTGGGAACAGAATGCAGATGTTCCAACTCAGTTTTAAACTACATCAGGTTCTTTGAAAGATTGATGGAATAAGAAACAAGAAAAGCTAAGCTGGACTGTATGTTTTATAAATTAGATTAATGTTGTTTCCTCAGCCTAACCAGCTTACTGAGCTGATCAATTACATGTAATTTGATAGGTCCCAGTTTATATGACTTTGATTTATTCCCATTTCCACGCAAGATTGAAAATATAGATTTAGCTATCGACTTTGTTGAACTTGAAATTTTGAACATTATTCTATAATTGCAATTGACCTAATACAATTGTTTTATAAAGGATTTTGGAATATTCCTAAAGTAATTATCTTTCATTTTAAATTATCTCTTTTATTTCAAGGTAATAAAAGAGATAGTTGTAAAGGAAGTGTATTTTTGAGAAGGTGTGGTCAGCATTAGCTTGTCCCTCTAGTTTCACATTCCATGGACATTGGATTTCCTATGGGAGAGTGTATTGTAGTAAGTAAAACTTAACACATACCTTTCATTGAACAAAAAAGTACTATAAGAATATAAAATTTAGCTCTTAAACCAATCAAAAAGTGTTTCACAGAAGTGAACAGCCTTATATAGCCTTGTATAATGATATTCTCTTCTGCCATATATTAACTGATAACCAATGGCCCTGTTGATATAGTATTTTAATATTTTAATTTTAGTTTTAATCAAAAACATCATCAAAAAAGCACAACAAAGAATGTTCTTTCTGCGCCAACTCAGAAAACTCAAACTGCCCAAGGAGCTGCTGATCCAATTCTACAGAGGAATTATTGAGTCTGTCATCTGCACTTCTATAACTGCCTGGTTTGGCTCTGCAACCCAACAAGACAGACACAGACTTCAAAGGATAATTAGAACTGCAGAAAAAACAATTGCTACCAACCTGCCTTCCATTGAGGACCTTTTTGACCTGCAGAAGTCAAAAAGAGGGCTGTGAAAATATTTATAGATCCTTCACATCCTGGACATAAACCGTTTCAACTCCTACCTTCAAAACGACGCTATAGAGCACTGCACACCAGAACAACTAGACACAAGAACAGTTTTTTCCCAAATGCCATCACTCTGCTAAACAAATAATTCCCTCAATACTGTCAAACTATTTACTAAGTCTGCACTACTGTTAATCTTCTCATTGTTCCCACAACCCATCTCCTTTCACTTATGATTATGACGGTAATTTTGTTGCCTGTATCCTTACGGTTTATATTGATATTGTTTCTTGATTGCTTATTTGTACCCTATGACTACCATTAAGTGTTGTACCTTATGATTCTTGACGAAGGTATCTTTTCTTTTATGTACTCCGAGAGCATATGCACCAAGACAAATACCTTGTGTGTCCAATCACACTTGGCCAATAAAGAATTCTATTCTATTCTATTCTATTCTATTCTATTCTATTCTATTCTATTCTATTCTATTCTATTCTATTCTATTCTAAATAGACTGCATTTTCAAGGAGACAAATTTTGTATGAGAATGCTGATAATTAAATATCATGATATCACTTCCAACCATTAAATACATTTGGTAGTATCACATTCAGTACAAATATTTGGATCGTGGGGAAGCAGTAGAAAAAAAGATAATAAATACCTCACATTGGATGCAAATTGTAAATTTTTAGAAGAATGAGGCCAAGTACCAAGAACCAAGAATATCCTCATTTGCACATCTTAGCATTAGAAAAATGAAAAGAGAAAAAAAGTTGAACACTAATCACTTCTGGATGTACAAAGGACAATTCTACCCTGTATCTCTCCTGAAATATAGCTGATGAGTAAAAATAGACTTTGCAGTATATTGTTTGTTAATGTAAAGAAAGAATGACTAGGACAATAGCTTGATAGACTAGCTTAGAAAATGCAAGGCCTCCCTCTAGTGGGCTTTTGACAAAACCTTATTTACATAACTTTATATCTCAATGATCAATTAGTCTCCCTTTTACTTTTAGTACATGGATTTAATGATTCACTGTTGCATCTGCAATTTTATTTTAAAAAATTATGTAAAAAATTATAACCTATTATTACAGCTTAAGAAATACTTACAGTAAGCTATCTACTAGTAATTGTACCCTCTCCCATGGCCACGAAAGCTTCTATACTTCTACAATTTTGGTTTCTTTCAAATACATACATATATCAGTGGTGAAATCCAAATTTTTTTACCCGGTTCTGTGGGTGTGGCTTGGTGGGTGTTGTGTGGCTTGGTGAGCGTGGCTTGGTGGCCGTGGCAGAGGAAGGATACTGCAAAATCTTCATTCCCACCCCACTCTGGTGCCAGCCAGAGGTGGTATTTGCCGGTTCTCCAAACTGCTCAAAATTTCCGCTACCGCTTCTCCAGAACCTGTCAGAATCTGCTGAATAGCACCCCTGACATATATACATATATAACATAGTTATAGCATATAACTATATATAGTATATATGAGACCATATTAATTGCATTTTAAGTTTAATTAAGTGTAATTTAACTTCAGTTACTCTTGAACCTGCCTATTTTGTGTAGCCCCTTCTATATCTCTAAAAAGTCAAGGGCAGCACTGACCCTGAACAATTGCTCCCATTTTTGCTTAAACGATTACAAAATGTCCAAAGATACACGAGCCTGGAAAGTAATTATATAATGTAGAATAATGCTTGTGTAATATTGATGGACCTGTTAAACCAGCAGTATTATTGCCTCTAAAAGAACCAATGTTGGAAGATTTTGGTCTGTTTCCTTATCCTTGTCTGCTGTTAAAAATAGAGGACATTAGAGGCTTAACTTGCAGGTTTCAGTTTCACTACTGCATTGAAAAACAGCCTTGCTCAAATTTGTAGATTAATGCTGGTTTTTGTTTTTCCAATATTTGTGGTTTTTATCTTTAGGAACTTTTTTTCCATTTGCCATCTTTATTAACTGCAATACATTACTATAGGCAGTTTGCTAATTATGTGGATTGCCACAGTATGGATTTGTACTATGCTAGACTGTAGGTAGTCCTTGACTTTCGACTGGTTGCTTAATGATCAAAGTTACAATGGACACTCCCAAAAGCTACTTATAACTTGATTTTGAAGTTATGTTGGTTGTATCCTCCTCTGGTCACGAGATCTCATTTTGGGTGTTTGGCAACCAGTTCGCCTATTTGCAGTGTCCCACAGTTACAGGACCATGAATGATTTGGCCTGTTCCCAATGTTTACTTCCAGTTACTTGTAAAAACAGCCCACTGGATAAAATGAATTTATTTAAAAGTGGCGGTGTTTGCTTAACAACCACTTCAAAAAGGGCCATAAAACCAGGGATAACCAGCTTAATGATCACAATTTTCAACAATAACTCTTGAGCTCAATTATAGTCATAAGTCAAGGACTATCTGTTGATGATAAAGACCTGAGTTCTGATCCTGAAAGACAAGTTCTTGACAGGCATAGTTTCAAAGCTATAAGTCAGTGTTTCTCAACCTTGGTAGCTTGAAGATGGGTGGACTTCAACTCCTAGAATCCCCCAGCCAGCAGCGCTGGCTGGGGGATTCTGGGAGTTGAAGTCCACCCATCTTCAAGCTACCAAGGTTGAGAAACACTGCTATAAGTGAATACCTATTTATTGAGGGGATAAAAGCATTTTGATATTAAACTATTTCTACATGCCTTCAAAATTCAGTTAAGAGAAATTAATACAGTCTATATGGCTCTGATTCTGCCATGCCACGCACACAGATACCATTCTTGAACTTAAACCTACCATCACATCTAGGTATGCTAAGAAGATGAGCCCTCATCCAAGTCATTTTTCTTCACAAAAGAAAACCAAAACAATCTACCCCTAATAATTGATTTGAATTTTCTAAATTGGGGTGCGGGTGTGGGTGTGTTATATTTTACATTCTGTGAAACAGGTTGGTAAATTATGTAAGAACCAAAAGCACTGATTATTTTATCTTTCTCACTGGAAAGATTATTTTATCTTTCTCACTTATCTTTCTCATTTTTATTTAGGTATTTTATTTTGATAAGTGGTGGGCGAATCGGTAGCGGTGGTGGCGGAAGGCTCCGCCCACCCACTCAGACGTCATCAAAAACGCTGTGTGCATGCGCAGAAGCACCGTGTACTCGTGAAGCGAGCACCCACGCCTGCACCCTCCCAACAACAAACCAGGATTTGAAACCCACTACTGGTTTTGATGTGTAAGCAAGCTTTAGTTGCTTACCTAAAGAAGATTTCTAATCCTCTGTATAAGATTTTCATTTGTGGGATTAATTACTTTACTGTTTTATATTAATCGTCTTGAATGCCGTTTGTTTATTGGAAAAACTGAATGCAAAGCTTAAAAAAAAACAAATAGGGAAGATATGAACAGGAAGCCAGACTTTCTGGTTGCCAGAAATACTGCATTAACTACTTAAATCAGTGCCTTTCAAACAGTAAAACATGACGAGACTGAACTGTATTGTGCTATCACAGAAGTGGACATCCTTTTGAACAATTTATTTTTTAGGGAAAAAAACATTATTTTGGCAGCCATGAGTTCAAAATGCTCCTCCTCAAATCCCAAGGTTTTATTGCTGTTTTATTTATTGTATTTAAATTCCTAATCTAGACTAGGAAAATATCATAGTAACATGTCTTTCCTTGAATCTTCCATTTTACCATGTAATTTGTGACAACAAAACCTGGGACATTCCTGAACAATTTAATATTTAGAGGATTGAAAAAATGGGGGAAAACTTTCATGATCTTCAAAAGAAAACATTTTTCTCAAAATCAAAAGAATAGTATTGATTTTTTTTGGTCTGGCTACTTTCCAAAAAGTTCATTGTAATTTGTTGCAAAGTTCATTGTGTTGTGGCCCGTATGCAGCCTGTGTAGCTAGTAGCCAGACAGCGAGGAGGCTGGTGTGGTGCTGCGCCAGCAGCCTGTGCAGCTGGCACTCGAGTCAGACAATGAGGAGGCTGGAGAAGATATGGTGCCAGAAGCGGGGATTCAGCCAGGGCCTTCAGAACCTCCAGAAGCTCCCTTAAGTGAAGAAGACGAAGAGGAGGAGCCTCTTCTCGAAGCACGGGCGCACAGACCTGCCAAAAGGCAGGAGTGGCTCCTCAGGAGGAGGTCTCCTCAAGAGTAAGGCTTGGGGCTAATTGGCCACTCCCTTAGCCTATTTAAGGAGGAACACCGACTGAAGCAATTTGCAGGGAACAACTTAGTTCACATACCTTCGTATCTTGTCTTCCTTATCTTATCAGCTTCCTGCAAATTGCTTTTGGGCATTCTGCTAACCATAGTAAGTTTTCAGTTATTATTCTTTGAATTCTTGGCGGCTGTTAATGCAATTAATTAACACCCGTTGTTGTAAAAGACTGGTTTATTCAGTAAACTAAGGTTTGAACAGACTTTGTGTGTGCTGCGTTCTTTGGGGTCCGTAGCTGGGGCAGAACACATTGTATATTTGTTGTGGAACATATTCAGTCTATAAGCAATAAATATATGACATTTTTTCTAATTAGAGTCATCTGGCATTACTACATTAATACAAAAAAGTTCTATATTAATACAAAAAAGTTCTACAAAACTTCTCATTGTCAGGATTTTTAACAGGTGAAATATTGCATCACAGAGCAACAATTTTTGAACCAAATGGGTAGCTTACAAAATGTGTCCAAAATCCAGGACCCATGATTCCCACGGGAATGAAATTTGGGTAAGTTGTAGCTGTTTCAATGCTTCTTCTGCGATCACATGGTCTTAATTTTCACCAAGACAGAATGTCTATGGAGATTCTCAATCATCCAGGTCATGTTTATTCCAAAGGTGTTTTTTTCTAAAAGGCAATTGGACTTTGTTTTTTTCTTCCCCCTTTGAAAACATTTCACTTCTCTTCCAAGAAGCTTCTTCAGTTCTCATGGGGTTTCAATATGAGTTTCCCAGCCAGTCTCAAAATCCCTCACTCCCTCCTCTACCCAGCAGCAGCTACTTACTTGCCTGCTGGGCTGGGCTGGGAAGATTTCTGATGCTCCCTGCCAAGTTTCCAGCAGGAAACTCAATGAGAAAGCCAGCAGGAAATTGGAAATTATTCCTGTTCCCACTGCTTTTTTACCCACCTGTGATCATTCTGTTTTCATCCTAACTATACTACCATATAGGTCAGATTTTTTTTTAAAATGGAACAATCTTAATAATTTTACAAGGCCACAAAATGTAAAATGTCCATCTCACTTCTAGAGTATAAATACTTAAGTAGGTTTATCAAGCTTCTCGGGCAAATTCAGATATTTACCAAAGGAGGGATTTTTATTTCAATTATTTTTATAATTCTTTGTTAATTTAAAGTATTACAGGGATGCCCGACACAGAAGCATATATCCATAATACCCCAAACTGTACAATGTTTTCCTCATATGAGGGGTAATCACGGCTGGGTAACCTGATGCCTTCCATTGTGCATTAAGCGAGAATAAGGGGTCACTTGGGAAAGGAGTTAAAACCAATCTTTATATCTAAAATGGGTATTCTGTATTACTAAAGGTTGCAGAGCATTTGGCAACATCAAAGACTGGCGCTGAAAGGACCTAGCATATTCTGGAGGAATGGGGGAAAGGTTTCCTGGGGGAAAGGTTAATGCAAATAAATCCTCCTTGAGTAGAGTAGAGTAGAGTAGAGTAGAGTAGAGTAGAATAGAATAGAATAGAATAGAATAGAATAGAATAGAATAGAATAGAATAGAATAGGCTTTTATTGGCCAAGTGTGATTGGACAAACAAGGAATTTGTCTTTGGTGCATATGCTCTCAGTATACAAAAAAAGAAAAAAGAAAACATATTCATCACGAATCATAAGATACAACACTTAGTGATAGTCATAATAAACAATCAAATCATACTAGGAAACAATAAAAACAATATAAGTTTTAAAGATAAAAACATGGATATAGCCATAAGTGGGAAGAGATAAGTACTAGTAACGATGAGAAGAATAGTAATACAGTCTTGGTAGTTAATTTGAAAGTGTTGTGGGAATTAGTTGTTAAGCAGAATGATGGCATTCGGGAAAAAACTGTCCTTGTGTCTTGTTGTTCTGGTGTGCAGAGCCCTATAGTGTTGTTTTGAGGGCAGAAGTTGAAACAATTTATGTCCAGGATGTGAGGGGTCTGTAGATATTTTCACAGCCCTCTTTTTGACTCATGCAGTACACAGGTCCTCAATGGAAGGCAGGTTGGTAGCAATTGTTTTTTTCTGCAGTTCTAACTATCCGCTGAAGTCTGTGTCTGTCTTGTTTTAGCATCTTACTATATGCTAACTCAATTGGGGCTTACAACATACTTTGTGGACGTTTCTTGCCTTACAAGTAAAATGTAGTGTTTTGAGTGACTTTGAGTTTTGCCTACCCACACAGCCATCCTTTTAAAAATGAAACAATTATTTCCCCAGTGACTTTGAATGTACAATATATTAGAAAAGCATTTTGGAAGACTATTACCTTTCAGGAGTTGAGGATATTTGGTATGAACCAAGCTGGTGAGATCTCCACCATCATCAAGAATCATGTTCAGAGGTTGTCCATCCTTGAAGTAGAGGGTCTGTTCAATACACCATATATATTCTTCATCCGTTTCTCCTTTCCAGGCATACACTAGACCCAAATCAAACATAAACCATATGGCTTATAATTTCTCAGCAGTGCTTTTATAACCAATTGAGTGAAGTTTGAGAGCGTAATGACAGGAAGTCCTAATGTAATATTTTTCCTTGAGACAATAAAGAATATTCTCTGTGTAGAAAACTAATTTTCCCATTAAGATTATCATCAGCGCTCATCAGTTTCTCACAGATCTAACACACTGACCTAAAAGCCTTTTAGTTGAGAAAGGCAGTAAAAAAAGTACAGTCTAAATGTAAATACTACAAAGATATTTGTGAAAAGGCAAGAACACATTTACAGAGTAACTTAGCTTTATTTAACTCAAAGTAAAAATTAATGGCTAGATCAGCCTTCTTCAAACTGGTTACTCTTCAGATGTTAAAAGTACCAGAATTGTCAGCAAGGTCTGGCTGGGGAACATCCACAGATTTTGGGAAAAATATATTTGTGAGCAAGTTTCCTTGCTCTCAAGCCAATATATACTTAACAGGGTTTTTTTTAAATAAAGGACTATCAAAATCCCACAATTTTCAATTCCCTTCCTCCAATCCAATAGCTAATCAATGTATTCATCCTTTTAACATACATGTCAGTGTATCCTCCAGAGGAGTTAACTATGTTAAGGCTTCTGCAACAAACATAATTGCTTTCTAAATGTTTTAAGGATGAACTTGGGGTCCCATTGGTTCCATGATTTTGCTTGTAAATGAATTATGAAGAGCCTTTTTCCAGTGTTATCTTTACTTCCAAGAATATGTCTGAGCTGTAAAGGGCCTGATAACCATCTTACAGTAACATAAGCCAAAGCGGTTGGTTCACAGTTAAAAGTGAACCTGTCTTCCATCTATTCCAGAAACATCTATTTCAGAATGATCACTAACCCTTTAATAGGTGTGAGTTGTTCAGAGCAATTGAGAATTGGACAAGCTACAAATTGTGTATTATTATTTTGCAGATGATGGTGCAAGTAAGAATATATTGTTCACTCATTTGTGTTTTGCTCGATTTCTATTTTTTCTTTAACTTTCTTTAATTCCAAGACATTATTCCCTATGTAAATCATGCAGACTTATTCCCTATGCATTCCTTATGCATACTTATTAAGGATAAGGATAATCACAAAGGATACTCTTCCATAGCCTTTGCTATATATCCTTAACAAGCTAAATCCAAGCCAGCAAGTGGGGCTTTAGGTCTATTTATGTTAGTCAGGATTAAGACAATAAAAAGAGAACGTTTTGCTTTTCATCACAGATGCAAAAATAGTTAATATGTTAAATTTCAAACAGTTTAATTGTCAGATCTATCATCCCATGTTACTGCAAAACTAAGCCACATCCTAAGACTGTGCAGATTTCAGAGGCATCTCTTTGTCTTGAATAAATGGGCACGGCTACTCTACATTACAAGCAAAGCAGCTGTACCACTGATTAGAAGCTATCAAATTTCATTTCTCATAAATATTACTCTATCAAGCACCACAGTTTGCAAAGAAATTATATTGTGACAAATGAGAAATCTAAATTTTCAAAGTCCAATATATTCTTAAATATTGTGAAAACACACTTCACTGTACTTAAGATTCACTAATGTGTAAAAAGCCATATCACCTAAGCACTTCTGAGAAAAAACAATAGGTGTGCTCTTTGCACTGAGATCACTTAGAAGTGAGAAAACTCATTATACTGAATCCAATCTTTTGAAACAGAAATGTAACCCTTTTTCAAAATATTCAATCCATTGAATCCAGTAGTATAAAATCTTCAAGATCACATATCTGCTAGTTTCAAGATCAAAAGTTTTCTGATTCTGCTATAGTACCTATATTATTTTCATCCTGCCCTTCCGGATTTTTATTTTCATTTAATTTTTTTTAATGATAAAGCAACATTCTAGTGGTTTTTTTTTTTTCCACTAGGAAAAAAGGATAGCACACATTCAGTTGGTGTAACCATCTTTCTAGGAACCCCCAACATTTTTTCCTGTTCCCCCTGACTTTACTTTATACCCACAGGACTAAAAAAGGTCATAACTGTTAACAATGCAGAACATTACCAGGAATTCCAGTTTTGGCAATAGCTGAAGCAGCATGATCTTGTGTGGAAAAAATATTGCAACTGGACCACTGGACCTGAAAAATAATTCAAAATGCCATCAGCACTATATTCAATAACTATATAGAGTTAATGAAGCAATCCCTAAAGCTTACTACTTTCACAGAATTTGACTTTGGTTACGAGGAATGCTTTAAAGGCAGTTTGAAAAATCAGGAAATCAATTATTTCCCAGTGAAAGCTGAGTCAGAGTTCAAAACTTTGTACCTGGTTAAACTAAAAGCTTTCCAAAACTCAGTAACTGAAAATCAGAATGTAAATGGATTTTGAAATGACCGTTTACCTAGGTTTCTTATTTTAGCTTCAGTCAAAATTCTTGATACCTTTTTTTTCGTATCAATTTAATCATTACATTGTAAGGAAACTTTATAGTTGGCTAGTTTGCAGCTAGGTCAGACACGGTTTTAAACAATGCCATTGTTTCTTCGGTTCTGCTGCGCAAACTCATTTCAGCTTTATAGTTTGGCACAAAAAAACCCCCAACCCATTGCTCTTATTCAACAAAGCTTTGCAAAACTGAGCCGTATCAACCCAGGATTAAGGAGGTTTATGTACAACTAATTTGTGTGCAAGGGATCAGTATTTCAATCACATTTTTAGTTGAACAAATAACAGTCTGGGTCCATGCACTATATTAAGTCACAACTACTGGGTGTACAAACACAAACAAATCACACTATAACATGTGGCCCTAATCCTTTTCATCAGTGCCAGAATACAAAAATTGAAGCAGAGCTACCTTTGTGCCATCTACAGCCACCAGTAGTACATCATGGCAGCACTAAGCCATAATTTTATCAACCATGCTTTAGGGGGATTTCAACCTGCCATCTGTCGGCGAAACGTCTGAGGTGGCTCGAGAGTTCATGGCTTCCATGACGGCCATGGACCTTACTCAGTTAATTCATGACCCTACTCACACGGGTGGACACACTCTGGACTTAGTTTTTGTCTCTGGTCAGTGGTCGAGTGGCCTTGATACAGGGGATATAGTCATCGAACCCTTATCATGGTCTGACCACTCGCTCCTTCGACTGGACTTTCTAACCGCTGCACCCCGCCGCAGGGAGGCGGGACCGACCAGGTGGTTCCGCCCCAGGCGCCTGATGGACCCTGATAGGTTTCAGATGGAGCTTGGGCCATTTCCTGAGACTCTGGCTCATGACTCGGCTGAGGACCTGGTGGCCGCCTGGGATAGTGCGGCTGCCGGGGCTTTGGACCGTGTCGTGCCTTTGCGGCCTCTGACCCGGCACCGAACTCACCTAGCTCCTTGGTTCTCCGAGGAGCTCAGGGAGATGAAGCGCCGGAAAAGACGCCTGGAGAGTAGTTGGAGGACCAGCCGCTCCGAATCCGACCGAACACTGGTAGGGTCTCATATTAAGACCTACCTAGTGGCGATAAAAGCGGCGAAATCTAGCTATTTTGCCGCTCTTATCGTGTCATCAGATAATCGCCCGGCCACCCTGTTTAGGGTGACCCGCTCCCTCCTCCATCTGGAGGTGCGGGATGACCCCTTACAGGGCCGAGCTGAGGACTTTGTGCAGTATCTGTATGACAAAATCGCTCAGATTCGGGAAGGGCTGGCCTCTGACTGGGTATGTCCGGACGGGATGACTGAGGCAGGTCTTGAGAGTGTTATCTGGGGGGAGTTCGATCCTGTGGCTCCCGAGGACATGGACAGGGTCCTGGGACGGCTGAACACGACATGTTTATTGGACCCGTGTCCCTCCTGGTTGGTACTGACACGAGACTGGCTCCAGAAGATTGTTAACGCTTCTTTGAGTGAGGGGGTCCTGGCGGCTGCTTTGAAAGAAGCGTTGTGAGGCCCCTCCTCAAGAAGCCCTCTCTGGATCCGGCTGTTTTGGCTAACTATCGTCCAGTCTCCAACCTTCGCTTCGTTGCGAAGGTTGTTGAGAGTGTGGTAGCGCAACAGCTTCCCCGGTACCTGGATGAAGCTGTCTATCTAGACCCGCTCCAGTCCGGCTTCCGGCCTGGGCACAGCACGGAAACGGCATTGGTCGCGTTGGTGGATGATCTCTGGAGGGCTCGGGATAGAGGTTGCTCCTCTATCCTGGTCCTGTTAGACCTCTCAGCGGCTTTTGATACCATCGACCATGGTATCATGTTGCACCGGTTGGCGGGGTTGGGGGTGGGGGGCACCGTTCTGCGGTGGTTCTCCTCCTACCTCTCTGACCGGTCGCAATCTGTGTTGACAGGGGGGCAGCGGTCGACCCCGAGGCACCTTGCTTGTGGGGTGCCACAAGGGTCGGTCCTCTCGCCCCTTCTGTTCAACATTTATGTAAAGCCGCTGGGTGAGATCATCCGTGGCTTTGGGGTGGAGTTCCATCAGTACGCTGATGACACCCAGCTGTACATCTCCACCCCAGGCCACCCCAACGATGCCCTTGAAGTGATGTCCCAGCCTGGAGGCCGTGCGGGCCTGGATGGGGAGAAACAGGCTCCGACTCAACCCCTCCAAGACCGAGTGGCTGTGGCTTCCAGCGTCCCGATATAGCCAGCTGATGCCATCACTGGCTATTGGGGGTGAAGCACTCGCCCCCACGGAGAGGGCTCGTAACTTGGGCATCCTCCTGGACGCACGGCTGTCTTTAGAAGATCATTTGACGGCCGTGGCCAGGGGGGCTTTTTATCAGGTTCGCCTGATACGCCAGTTGCGCCCCTTTCTAGATCGGGACTCTCTACGCACAGTCACTCAGGCACTAGTCACTTCCCACCTGGACTACTGCAACGCTCTCTACATGGGGCTCCCCCTGGTCCAGAACGCGGCCGCGCGGGGGATTATGGGGGGGACGAGGCGCTCCCATGTGACACCTCTCCTGCGCGAGCTGCACTGGCTCCCGGTGGTCTTCCGGGTGCGCTTCAAGGTGTTGGTGACCACCTTTAAAGCGCTCCATGGTTTAGGGCCGGGGTACTTACGAGACCGCCTTCCGCCACCAATAGCCTCCCACCGGCCAGTACGCTCGCACAGAGTGGGCGTCCTCAGGGTGCCGTCCGCCAGACAATGTCGGCTGGCGACCCCCAGAGGGAGAGCCTTCTCTGTGACGGCGCCCACCCTCTGGAACAACCTTCCCCCAGAGTTACGTACAATAACAGACCTCCGGATTTTTCGTCGGGCCCTGAAAACCTATTTATTTCAACTAGCTGGGCTGGCTTGAGTTAAATTTTAAATTGATTTTAAATTGGGTTGTTTTAATTTACGGCCAAAATATTTAATTATTTTAATACTGTTTTTAAATTTTGTATGCTCTGTTTTTTACTTGGCTGTTCACCGCCCTGAGTCATATTTGGAGAAGGGCGGTATAGAAATGGAAACAAATAAAATAAATAAATAAATAAATAAATAAATAAATAAATAGAGAATAAAACTTAATTGAGTTTGCACAACATGGTATGCCAAAATCTATTATTTACAAGCCACAATGACTAGGTTCGTATAAACACACTGTAACTGTAGCCTCTTTAAAAGATTAAAACGGAAAGACGCAATGTAAACTATAAGTATCATGTAGTAAAATTTTTAATTTGGCTGGTAGAAATAGTCCATAACTTTGAGCAGAGTTCCCAACCTTTTTGGCTTTGCGGACTAGCGGGAAGGGGGAGAGAAGGGATGGTTCCACACATGTGGCGGGCAAGAGTGCACACACAGCTCCATTTGCATGAGTGGTGGGCACGTGCACCCACTACTCGCACAAATGGAGCACATGCACTTGCCCACTGCAAGTGGAAATGCATGCACGCTCGCCCGCCACTTCTGCGGCCTGGTTCTAAAAGGCTCAAGGCCCAGTAGTGGGCCACTGCCCAGGGACCTCTGGCTTTGAGATAAATATAAGTAATCAATTAAGCTTTCCGAATACTGTATTTTTAACTGCCTCTATCAATTGACAGTATTAGCTTGTACATGGACCATCTGGTATCATTCAAATACATCAGAACCATCCAGGTGAGTGCAACTTAACCCAACTGCAGCCTTACCTCTGCCCCCAGAGCTGTCAGAGTCTCAATAAGAACTGCAGTCTGCACGGTCATGTGTAAGCAACCAGAAATTCGAGCTCCTTTCAGTGGTTTTGTGGGGCTGTACATCTCACGCATCTTCATCAGCCCTGGCATCTCATTTTCAGCAATGTTCAGAGCCTTGCGTCCCCATTCAGCAAGGCTGATGTCAGCTGCCGATTAAGGAAATAACAGAAATTTAAATATAGCATTCATAATATTATGTTCCGGCCTTCTCCAAACTTCCAGAATAAAATGTTAAGAAAGGAAACCAGAGTCTCATGTGCTAAACTAAAAACATTCGTTAGTTTAATATTTATAACAAGCACTATTGACAAGAGTATCAATTTGACGTAATAGGCACCAAGTTAGAAACCAGGGAACTGTAGTTTTGCCTTAGTCACAAAGGAAGCTGAATTACCTAGGGCCAGTCAATCCCTCTCAGCCCTAGGAAGGAGGCAATGGCAAAACACTTCTGAAAAACCTTGCCAAGTGAACTGGAGAGGGTCTTGTCCAGACAGTATCAGAAAATCAGACACAATTGAATGGAAAAAAATTGACAAGAAGGAATTATAATCTTCAAAGAATTTAAAGTCTCTGAATGTAAGTCCTCTTGAATAACTATCAATGTGCAAGTATTTCATGAAGTAGTTGAGTTAAAAAAAAATACTAGGGTCACTCATCAGCCTTTCAAAAACTAGAGGGGAATTCCCCATACAAACGCTATACAACTGTCATTTATCAAATGTTATGACTGGACAGCAATTGGGTCTATGTTAGATCAACTATTTTTGTTAAGAAACTTCTTTCTACAGAAATAACTCCATCTTCAAAAGATAAACTGTCAGTCTTCAGAAAGCAGTGACATTGATTACAAACAGCTGCCTATCCTTTATAAAAAAACAATATTGGCCTTGATAAATATGTGTCCAGACTCAGCAATTACAGGGATATGCATCTCAATGCATTTTTCCCTAAAAGTACCACTGCTCAAAAGCTGATTTTATGAATTCCTAAGCTTCTATGCTTACCCAGATAGAAGCATTATAACAAAAGCAATGGAAATGTGCAAAGATTTTTTTTCTCCCATCCTCCTGCTTCATGGCAGTATTTCTAGATTACTAGGATTATGAGAGCAGCAAATCACTTTAATATCCTGATGAAAAGAACATTCATGAGAAGCCATCAGTTTACTTAGACTTAGCAAAAATAAAATTATAAAGAGGATTCTAAAAGTTTTGTATACTACTACACCAGCGGTTAAAATGTTGACTCAGAAACTAGTAGACAGTGAAATCTAATTGCACTTTAGGTATGAAAAACTGGCTGGGTGACTTTGGGCCAGACACCCTCAGCTCAAATCACCACAAGATTGGGGGAAATTGAAGGCGTATTGATGTTTGAATTATCTGAAAATGGTGGGATAAAAATCTAAACAAAGAAGGAGCAACAATAGTCAAATACCAAGAAAATACAATGTAGGCTGGAGAATTCTGGTAGTTATAAGATTATAATTTAAAGTTGCCATAGTTGAGAAACACTGGAATAAGTCTTGGAAAGAGGATGAGCAAGAACAGCTGACATACAGGACTGCAATCTCAGAATGACCTACCTTCAAATCCATTTTTACTCCTTATTTAATCCCACTTGCAGTTTTCTTTAAAAAATAAAACTCTATAACAGCAGTTGGTAATGTTACATTTTTGTTATCCTCTTACAAGCTGCACTAATATCCATTAACCTAAATAATGTTGGTATGTTTAATTTAGAGAAGTAAAGGACTAGGGTAACATGATAAAGCAGTTATTAATATCAGATGCCTGCAATTACTGCAAATTCAAATCTCACCAGGGTCAAGGTTGACTCAGCCTTCCATCCTTTCTAAGGTAGGTAAAATGAGGACCCAGATTGTGGGGGCAATAAGCTGACTTTGTATAATAATATACAAAAGTATGAAGGCTATTGCTTAATGCATTGTAAGCCGCCCTGAGTCTCCGGAGAAGGGCGGCATATAAATCAAATTAAAAAAAAAAGTAGTGTTTCAATATTTAAGGGACGTCAAGCTATTTTTCCAAAGCACCAGAAGGCAGATTAAGGAGAGAAGCAACCTAGAATTAAGGAGAAATTTCATGACAGTGAGGAACCATAAGCCAATGGAATGGTTTGCTTTCAGATGTTGTAGGTGCTCCATCACTGAAGGCTTTTAAAAAGAGACTTGACAGCCATTTGTCTAAAATGGTATAAGGTCTCCTGCTTTGAGCAGGGGGTTGGACTAGAAGACCTCCAAGGTCCCTTTCAACTGTTATGTTATTCTGCATCTGCTGCACTTTGCCATTAAATGACTTCTAATGGTGAACATTTGGGGGATTCAAACACAAAGGAGAAAACAAATACCCTAAGACTGGAGACTGTATTCAGTGAAATCGTAGATATTTAACTGAAAAGAAACCCAAGAAAAGAAACAGATATTGCTCCAGGCAAAGCATATAAAAATGTTGAAATAACAGAGAAGCAAAAAAAAAAAATGCTTATGCAAAGCATCTAATAAATAATTGACTTTAGTCAACTTTACCCTAGAACAAAACTTAGGTGATTGCGTGTACATACACGTCTGACTTCAGAGAGGTTATCTGTTGAAAGGAAAGAAGCAAGACAGAAAGAAGAGTTTTACACAATGAACAGAGTTGCCTCTTTTATTAAGATATCTAAATTGCGTTAGGAAATATCAGGATCTTCCTATACAAAATAACCTTTTGGAATTGACAACACTGATTTGTATGCTCTCAGACACAGAAGGTTAGAGTAGTTTTATCAAACAATGGTATTATTTAGTGGATTGTTCAAAGGTTGTAAATGACCAAAGACTGGACCTTATGGAAGCTACAGTTCAATACATTGGTGGAGCTGGCTTTAAGATTTTCTCACATTGTCCAGTGTTTACACAATTGCACTTTAATTCTGATCCCCTAAAGGAATGGCAAATCTCCAATTATTTCATTAAGGTATTCTTACATTGTCTATGCAGTGTTTAAGGTCCACAGAAGAGGGTCCAAATTCAGCAAAATAAGAATATTGCAATAATGAAAAAAAGCTGTGATTCCAACATTTGTAAGTAGAACCTCTATCTTACACCCCTCCACAAAGGCTTCTATTATAAACACAATTCTTTTAGCATGTGAAAAGTTAACAAGTCTTGATTCTAGGCAGCTGGAGAAAAAGTGTGCCTTTTAAAAAAGGTATTTCTTATTCCGGATTGAATTTCAAGTAACAGCCTTTTCTTTTGTAGATATAATTACTACACATGGTGAATGGATTTAGCAGCCAGAGGGCAGCGGTTCCTTGACAGCATGGTCCCCAGAAGCATGACGGGAAATGTAGTAATTTCAATTGCAAGACTCGAGCATCTTCCTGCGGGAGAGCAGTCAGAAGAACTACACTTCCCCAAAGCCTCTTTTCCCTTCAGAGCCACATGGCGTTTGCTCAGATATCGCATAGAAAACGAACTAGTAGTCAATCTGAATTCCATTTTGACTACAGGGGGGAAAAAAACCCACAAGCCTTCCAACATTATACAAGCAGCACTTAGCGAGAATCACCCCTTTAATTTTCAGGTCGATTTTCAGTTAAAGACAATCAATCGGTTGCATATTAAATCCTCCCCTGGAAGAAAGAATGATGTATCCCCCTTTCAAGATCCATTTAGGTGTAGAAAACATCTCCTCTTTCAGTTTTAAAAAGAGCCTAAGGCACAGAAAAAAAAAAGGCATCACATGTTTCTGTGTTAAATATTTCCAAGAAAAACCCGAGCCCTTTTGACTATTGCTTTTTTTTAAAAAAAATTGCAATAAACCTCTGTACTGTGTTCAGAAAGGAAACAGAACCGCCTCTATCAGGCCTCGTATGGGGACCGCTTGTGGCACGAAGAAGAAAGAATAGGAGAATGAACTACTTACCAACTTTGTAGGGCAGCTTTTCGGACATGCTGGTGCTTTTTTACAGTACAAAAGAAGGAGGAGAAAAAGGCAGCCGCCTAGATGGGCACAGAAAAGCAAGGGGCGCCAAAAACAGGCTTTAAATAGACTCGCCTACTTTTGCAAATCCCCGAGACCCTGTCCACCAATCCCTGTTGTCTGCGGCACGATGTGGGCGTGGTCGCAGAAGGCTCCTATGCAGAGGAAGGCGCTTGTTCGGGGAGAGATGGAAGAGCGCCCGGCGGAGAGAAACGCCTTCTTTTGCTGACGTCATAGTTACGTTGTTCACGTTTTGCTTTTTGTATTTGTACTAACAACACCGAGAGCTGGTACAATATAGCTGCAATCATCGGGACGGCCACTAGGTGGTAAAAAGTTCATTTTCCCATCTAAGAGGTAGCCCTCCACCTACAACAGTTCGTTTAGTGAAGGTCACTGAAAAACGTGACTTATGATCATGCTTCACACTTAACAACCGTTGCAGCGTTCCCGTGGTCACGTGGTCGAAATGCAACTAATATTTCTGACGGTTGCGGTGGCTCTGAGTCGTGTGATCCCCTTTTTGCAAACTTCTGACAAGCGAAGTCAATGGGGAAAGCCAGCTTCACTTAACAAGTAGCAGCTCACACAACTGGACGGGAGAAATGAAACCTTCACTATTAACTTAATGATTATCCGAATCTTGGCCACCCAGATCTGCTAGTTCTAAATAATGACATCCTTAATTATTAAAGTTAACTTTGTAATCCTATGTCTCAGTAAAGTTATCCTGCCGGATCAAAGGTCTCTTGCTAAATATAACATGTGTTTTTTTTAACTTTAATAAAGCAAGCTTAATGTTATACTTGAATTACCAAAGTCCAAGTTTTTGCAATTTTGGTACGAATGTTTCTGGCAATTTCAAAGATCTGGCTTTTCTTGTTCTTTTATTACAGTATGTAGCAGAAAATGAGCTAGTTGGATTCTTGGTATGCTCACAATCATTCACCTGAAAGTAAATGGCTTAGAATGCAGCACTTTTGAGCTCTCCAGACTGCAGGAATTATCAGAATGATCAGCCATAAAATTACACAAAGACTAAAAAATGATAAAGTCAAGAATGATAAGGAATTGGGTAATACTGTACATTCCAGTCTTTATTTGTTTCAAAGTTTAGGACCAATATTAATAGTAAATTGCCTATGGAATCTTGGTTCATGTAACATACTAAATCAATCAGGGATTTCTTGGCTGTGATTCAGGCACCTTGTGTAAACTTAGTCATTATAATCTTGCTTGCATGTGTGTAGCATATTAAATCAGCTTGGTTAAACAAGTCATGGTATACAGTACCATGTTCTGCCAACAGTCAGTTTATGTACTCCAAAATTATAATTTGTACAAAATAATGCTATGAATAGAAGCCTCTCTTATTCAAAGTAATCATTACCTTCCATCCAAATTATTACTTTTCTATACCAGGTATTAACATATGTTAACTAGAAAGCCAGTCTGGTATAGTGCCTAAAGTGCTGGACTAAAAACTAGAAGACTCTGAGTTCTAGTTCTCCTTCAGATGCAGAACTGTCCTGGTCAGTAGTGGGATTCAAATCCCGTCGCATGCACAGAGACATCCAGGCAGGTGGGTGGAGCCTCCCACCGCCGCCTCTATAAGTTCGCCCAATCCGGAGCGAACCGGTAGCAACCCACCACTGGTCCTGGTGATTTTGAGCCAGTCATGCTGTGACAGTCAACTGGATGAGGGTGGTTATTGTCATGAAATAAACAATGGAGCATTAAATAAATAAAAGACCTTAAATTGTACAAATAATGAAGGAGACTGGGGGTCAAAATGATAGCAGTGACTGTGTAAGCAAAGTTATACCATTTTTTATGCTAGTTCCATAACAACATAACAGTAGTCACATTGACTTTTTTGACCCATGCAGACTTCCCTAAACTGGAAGGAATGTTGCAGTAATGAAGTCCTCCTCTCAAGATGACATCCCAAATATTATTCTTTTAGGCCAGGCCTGTCAAACTGATGGCCCACGGGCCAGATGCATCATGCACAGGCCACGCCCACCCTGGTTCTGCAAAGGCAAAAACTCAATCAAATTTGACACCAATGTTTTAGGCCTTCCCAACACCTTCAGAAGCTACTTTCTAGTAAGCCATTTTCTCAGGCCAACTTGACAGCTGTTCTCAACAGGCAAGCTGGCTTTTGAAAGGTATTATCTAATGATGGTTGTATGGGTGTGCTACTATCTTGGTTATTTTGTAGCAGCAGATATGTACAGGTTGTCACCTCAGTTTACATCATTTCTTTGCACATGGCTTGATTTTATTTATGTAAATTGAGGAAAGTATAATTATAGCTAATTCAATACTAAACGTTAGATAAATCAATGTAGCTAAAGCATTTGCACTTTTATTTATTTATTTATTTATTTTATTTATTTTATTATATTTCTATACCACCCTTCTCCTGCAGGACTTAGGGCGGTGTACAGCCAGGATAAAACATAGCATATAAAATTTAAAAACATTTTAAAAAACAATTAAATAATTTTGGCCCAAATTTAAAACAACCCAATTAAAACCGAAATTCGATTAAAAAACTGAGAGGATGGGATCAAGCCAGTCCAGCTAGATGGAACAAGTGTGTCTTCAGGGCGGAGGTCTGATATCGTGCGTATCTCAGGGGGCAGGTCATTCCAGAGGGCAGGTGCTGCCACAGAGAAGGCTCTGCCCCTGGGGGTCGCCAGCCGGCACTGCCTGGCCAACGGCACCCTGAGGAGGCCCTCTCTGTGCGAGCGAACCGGTCGGTGGGAGGCTATTGGCGGCAGAAGGTGGTCTCGCAAATACCCTGGCCCTAAACCATGGAGCGCTTTAAAGATGGTTACCAACACCTTGAAGCGCACCCGGAAGACCACAGGAAGCCAGTGCAGCTCGCACAGGAGAGGTGTTATATGTGAGCGCTCCATCGCTCCCATAATCCCCCGCGCGGCTGCATTCTGGACCAACTGCAGCCTCCGGGTGCACCCCAAGGGGAGCCCCATGTAGAGAGCATTGCAGTAGTCCAGGCGGGAAGTGACGAGTGCTTAAGTGATTGTGCGTAGGGAGTCCCGATCCAGAAAGGGACGCAACTGGCGTATCAGGCGAACCTGATAAAAAGCCCCCCTGGCCATGGCCATCATATGCTCTTCTAAAGACAGCCGTGCGTTCAGGAGGACGCCTAAGTTGCGAGCCCTCTCCGTGGGGGCCAGTGATTCGCCCCCAATAGCTAGCGATGGCACCAGGTGGCTATATCAGGACACCGGAATCCACAGCCACTCGGTCTTGGAAGGGTTGTGTCGGAGCCTGTTTCTCCCCATCCAGGCCCGCACGGCGTCCAGGCACTGGGACATCACTTCAAGGGCATCGTTGGGGTGGCCTGGGGTGGAGATGTACAGCTGGGTGTCATCAGCGTAGTGATGGAACTCCACCCCAAAGCCACGGATGATCTCGCCCAGCAGCTTCACATAAATGTTGAACAGAAGGGGCGAGAGGACCGACCCTTGTGGCACCCCACAAACAAGGCTCCTCGGGGTCGACCGCTGCCCCCCTGTCAACACGGATTGCGACTGGTCAGAGAGGTAGGAGGAGAACCACTGCAGAACGGTGCCCCCCACCCCCAGCCCCTTCAACTAGTGCAAAATGATACCATGGTCGATGGTATCAAAAACCGCTGAGAGATCTAACAGGACCAGGATAGAGGAGCAACCCCTATCCCGAGCCCTCCAGAGATCATCCACCAACGTGACCAATGCCATTTCCGTGCTGTGCCTAGGCCGGAAACCGGACTGGAGCGGGTCCAGATAGACAGCTTCATCCAGGTACTGGGGAAGCTGCCGCGCCACCACACTCTCAACAACCTTCGCAACGAAGCGAAAGTTGGAGACTGGACGATAGTTAGCCAAAATAGCCAGATCCAGGGAGGGCTTCTTGAGGAGGAGCCTCACCACCGCTTCTTTCAAAGCGGCCGGCAGGACCCCCTCACTCAGAGAAGCGTTAACAATCCCCTGGAGCCAGCCTCATGTAACCTCCCGGGAAGCCAGTACTAACCAGGAGGGGCATGGGTCCAATAAACATGTGGTCGCGTTCAGCCGTCCCAGGATCCTGTCCAGGTCCTCAGGAGCAACAGGATCAAACTCCTCCCAGATAACACTCTCAAGACCTGCCTCAGTCATCCCGTCCAGACTTACCCAGTCTGCTCTTGCCTATTAAGTATCAGCAATCCAGTGCTATATTTCCAAAAGACTTTTTTTTAAACTTCCCTTTCTAGTTTAATTTAGTTAGTTTAGTTTATTTGATTTGTATACCGCCCTACTCCCGAAGGACTCAGGGCGGTGAACAGCCAAACAATAAAATACATAAATACAAAAAATTTAAAACACCAGATAAAATCGAATTAAACCATTTTGGCCCAGACAAATTAAAACACCCCAATAATTTAAAAACAGATTAAAATTTACATATTAAAAAGAGGGAAAAGATTAGGCCAAGCCCACCTGGTGGAATAAAAAGGTCTTCACAGCACAGCGGAAGGTGCGCAGATCCGGGATCCTCCCTATCTCTGGGGGGAGCTCATTCCAGACAGTAGGTGCTCCCACAAAGAAGGCTCTCCCCCTAGGGGCCCCCAGTTGACATTGTTTGGCTGACGGCACCCGGAGGAGCCCCTCTCTATGAGAGCGTACCGGCCGGTGGGAGGCTATTGGTGGTAGTAGGAGGTCCCATGGGTAACCAGGTCCTAAACCATGGAGCGCTCTAAAAATGGTAACCAAAACCTTGAAGCGCACCCAGAAGACCACCGGGAGCCAGTGCAGCTCGCGCAGGAGAGGTGTTACATGGGAGCGCCATGTCGCTTCCATTACCACCCACGCAGCCGCACTCTGAGCCAGTTGGAGCCTCTGGGTGCTCCTCAAGGAGAGCCCCATGTAGAGAGCATTGCAATAGTTCAGGCGGGAGGTGACGAGGGCATGAGTGACCGTGCGCAACATTGCCAGAGATTTCTAGGAATCTTTGGCAATGTTGTCCATTAGGTTTGGTTCACTTCAAATGGATTTTTTAAATATCAGTTATACCAACTTCAAATGATCTGGAAGGAAGTATGCATGAAATCTCTTCACTAAAAAAAAGTATTTGTGCGGGCAATATATCAAGGCTTGGAGTATTGCAGTAACTATAACTGGTTTTATAGTAGGAAAGTGAAGGGTTAAATTAATCCTGCCTATACTGTACTGATTTAAACATGTGTGATAAAGATGGATATAGCCTGTGTTCAATTAATTTCTACAAATTAGTTCCCCGGCAGAGGGCAGATATGATTTACTTCCTGTGTAACTTTAGAAAAAGTGTCTTCCATCAGAAATTAGAGTTAACTGCCTTCTGATTAAATGCTGAAAAAAGGAAATACAATATTGCTATTATACCAGCAGTGTTCAGACCAGAGAAAACTATTACATTTGAGAACGCTTCTGCATATCAGTCTCATCTCAGTTGCAAATGAAGTTGATATATGAATTTGCTGGAGAAAGCAAAATGTCTCTGTGTATATGACTTTATTGTTGTCTGTAACCCAGTGTTTCTCAGCCTTGGCAGCTTTAAGATACGTGGACTTCAAATCCCAGAATTCCCTAGCTGGGAAGTTGCCAAGGTTGAGAAAAAGCTGAGATTTACTGTGACTCAATGTGCAGCATATCCTGTCCACATATATGGAAAATATTCTTAAATCAGAGTTAGCTACTTAACAACAGCAGAGTTTGTATTTTCAGCTACCCTTTTAGGCTATAGCCCTGAAATTTCTTAATGATCCAAGGAGTATTGTACCAGTGGCAGGTTGCCCCGGTTCAGACGGTTTCTATAGAACCGGTAGTAAAACCGGTGGGAGGCTCCGCCCACTGACTGTGACATCATCAGAAGTGATCTGCACATGCGATCCCATTTCGAACTGGTAGTAAAGGTAAGTAAAACTTACCCCTGTACTGTACCCATTCCCAATCCTTTTTAGTTACTGAAGGTCCAAATTCTAAGATTCTAGATTCCCTTAAAAAGTAATTTTGCATATTTGTTCTGAAGAGCTTTAAAGGAAAGTTTATATTTCCTTTTGGTATGTATGAATACATCAGTCAATATTAGTAAAGCCATAACTTAGGAAATATAAATTTCAGATCTGGTTGGCCATGCATGCAGACATGCACACACCATTCCTCTTCCTCTTCCTGCCTAAGACCACCAAACCTGGCCTTAGATTGCTTTTACAGATTAGGGAATATCATTTTGTTGTAAACTTTGTTTAGGTCTAGGACTTGTCTTACTCCCAGTTACAAACAAGGGATCAACAAACAGTTGGCTTGAATAAAACAAAAAATAAGCTGATATAATTTAAATCTAATTATGGTGACTAACAGAATAACAGAGTTGGAAGGGACCTTGGAGGTCTTCTAGTCCAACCTCCTGCTCAGGTAGGAAACCCTATACCATTTCAGACAAATGGTTGTCCAATCTCTTCTTAAAAACTTCCAGTGTTGGAGCATTCACAACTTCTGGAGGCAAGTTGTTCCACTGATTAATTGTTTGAACTGTCAGGAAATTTCTCCTTAGTTCCAGGTTGCTTCTCTCCTTGATTAGTTTCCATCCATTGCTTCTTGTTCTGCCCTCAGGTGCTTTGGAAAATAGGTTGACCACCCACTTCTTTATGGCAACCTCTTAGATATTGGAACAATGCTATCATGTCACCTCTAATCCTTCTTTTCATTAAAGTAGACATACCCAATTCCAACAATTGTTCTTCATATGTTTTAACCTCCAGTCCCCTAATAATATTTGGTGTTCTTCTTTACACTCTTTCTAGAGTCTCAAGATCGTTTTTACATTTTGACGATCAAAGCTGGATGCAGTATTCCAAGTGTGGCCTAACCAAGGCATTATAGAATATTAACACTTCATGTGATCTTGATTCTATCCCTCTGTTAATACAGCCTAGGACAGTGTTGGCTTTTTTGGCAGCTGCAGCAACACAGTTGGCTCATATTTAAGTGATTGTCCACTAGAACTCCAAGATTCCTCTCACAATTACTACTATTATTACTACTATTGAGCCAGGTACTACCTATTCTCTACCTGTGCATTTGGTTTTTCTTGCCTAAATGTAGAACCTTACCTTTTTCACTGTCACATTAAAAAAAACTACAGATCAGTGGTAGATTTTAGAAAGGGTTTCAAGAGTAAATGAAATTTGGGGACCCCCCTTTGTTCACTTATTATATACATAAATATGTTATGTTCTTTAGGTTGAAATTAAGGTCCCTGCTGCTGTGGACTTAATTTTTCATTCTTCTGGTTAATTCAGATTTTAAAATTTTCCTGAAATGTTTTTCTTTAAAATTATAAGCACTTATCCTCTGCCTAAACGTGTTTGAAGGTGGTTTGCACTTGAAATGAGAGAACAAAGAGAGAAAAATTTTGATCCACCCTAAACCGCTGCACATATCCTGAAATGACAACAATTCATTCATTACAGTCTATTCAAAAAGGAAAAAGAATAGATTGCACTTTGGAAGCAAGTTTACACTCTGCTGAAGAGAATGGGAGAACTCACAAAATGAGTTCAATTTTATCGCTGCTTGGACTCCTGGAAGGAGTTGCAAGGTTCAGAAGTCAAGAGTTGTGCTTCTTGTTTTGCAAGTGAAGAAATGCAAAACAAAGCTTTGACATTGGTTTCACTGCAGCTGAGCAGGAAATAAATTGACTCACCTTTCCAATACTGCTGGAATCTTGAGAAAATAGAAAGTTGGAGTTATTTACAGATTGACACCAAATGTATTGCCAATGGCAGTACATTGATTTTTCTTAGTCTCTGACGTGCTTATATGTTTTACCAATTGATTCATTTTATTGGGGGTGGGTGGGTTAAAAAATAGTCATAAATTCATCTACACTTCTCTTACTTATATGAGAATGTTCTTCCTTTACAAGGACTTTTATGAAAAACGTACTGAATTATAACTTTGAGATATGAGGCACTATTAAGTTTAGGGAACCATAGGAATGCAAAATACAAAAGAGTCATTGTGAGCTGTGAATTCCAAACAATGCAAATAATACCAGATTCTACTGGATTTAGTGGTGTTTGCTAGGTTAAGATGAACCTAGAGATAGATGACCTCTGAGTTACAGTCCAGATGCAAACAATGCGGGAGCACTCTCCTGAAAAATTCTTCTGCATTTGTTTTATAGTTCCTGTTTAATTTGTTGGAAGAGAACTTGCTTTCAGTTGTTGCTTTAAAGAGCACATTCTGTGAAAATTACAATGAATGCACTACGATTCTTGCATTTATTTATTTTAGTAAGGAGGTGCCCAAGGACCATGTGAACGTCTTGATTCATTTGTACAATTACATCTGTAGTCATTCTGACTACTTCATATATTTTAGTTACATCTGAAGGACCACAACCAGAGGTGGGTTGCTGCCGGTTCAAACCAGTTCAGGCAAACCGGTAGTTGCGACCCATGGGTGGGCCCACTGTCCACCTGCCCCAGCGCTATCCCGTCCTATATCGCTGTGTTTTAGAAGCTGCACGCATGCACAGAAGGCCCTGCGCACTCACATTTTTTGTACTGGGCGAACCAGTTGTTACAACCGGCAGCAGCCCACCACTGAACACAACACAAAGTATTGTTCCCATGAGACTTATCTAGATCAGAAGCAACCAAGGGCTTTTCAGAGTGATGGAGAAAACAACAGCAGGATTTTGCATCACCTTTCAACAATAAAATCATTTTTAAAAGATGATGAACATAAATTCTAAAATAATACTACAAACTGGGGGAGCTAGGGTTAAATAAAACCTGCCTGTAAAACCTGTGTTTTGGGATTGCTTTAAAAAATGTCCTTGTTGATATCATATCCAGGTTATTATGTTTTGATGTGTTTTAACTATGTTTTATTTTTATTTATTTATTTTTTATTAATAGAAATAGAAAGAGCAACATGTTCAAAATCCATATAGACAATGTGTTTACTGGTTACAATTCTTTTGAGTAATATTCATCATAGTAATAATAATAGTATTCTCTAATAGTAATCTCATAATGACTGCTTTTCCCTCATAATATTAATGCATATTATTAATACTAATCAAAATTAATCAAAATAAATAAGTTACAGTGATCAACCCTAATAATAAAATTAATTTTTCTCTTCTAATTTTAGAAGTTCTAACTCCTGTTTCTCTTATTTAACCATCGATAAAACAGATCCCATACATCAAAATAATCAGTGTTTTCCTTTCCTTTAATTTCAAATGTTAGTTTAGTCATTTCTGCACATTCTAAATTTTTTGTTATTATCTTTTCTTCTGTTGGGATCTCCTTGCCCTTCCAATGTTGTGCGAACATGATTCTGGCCGCTGTTAACAGATGTATTATTAAATATGCATTCCTTTTACTGTATTTGTCTGGTATGATTATGTTTTAATTTTAATTTTGTAGGCTGTCCAGGGTCTTTGTAAAGTTACAGTAGATGGTCATAGCAAATCTAATATATAAATTAAGATATAAAAGTCCTCTACCAAAGTAAAAAGTATTAGTGGTATGCTGCCAGAAGTTAGGCTGTACCTCCTCACATATTCTCTATTCTATCGAGCTGGAGTGTTTTCAGCCCTCTTACCAAGGTTTTCTCAATTTAGCCCAGTTTTTGAAAAATACAGTGGAATATGCTGGTTTTGTGCCAATTCTACAAGCCAAAGGATAGCTTTATAATTGTGCAGCCCTGAAAATGACAATATTTTTAATGAGAAATTTCCTTATTAAGCCGATTAAATCTAACCTCTGGATATAAAAAAAAATATTGCAAAAAGAGAAAAATAAGGGAAAGATCAAGGGTGGATAAAATTACATACAGATCAATCCAAAGTAAATCAGCAAACGCAGTCTATTTGAGTAGTTACTATTTATTTCCTCATATAAGATCTTAGATTTCAGCACATGATCAACAGTTATTTCAAAACATTTAGCTGGAGACAGATCATCTGGATCACATGCTATGATATTTGTAAACAGATCATCCTTCATGTTTTTCTTCCTGTTTTCAGCTTTCCTCTTGAGCACTTGAAAGAGACTGTAGCTTTGAAATTATAGAAAGTTATTTGTAGCTCAGGGTTTAGATTTTGGCAGATTCCAAGCTTGCCATTTAGCTAAGTAACATCATCAGTGCAGGTGTGGGTTCTACTTACCTTTACTACCGGTTCATAACAGGGCCGCGTGCGCAAGCAAAGCAAGTGCGTGCACTCTTCTGCGCATGTACAAAAGCATTTTGATGACGTCGGGGTGGGTGGGCGGAGCCTCCCACCGGTTTTACTATCAGTTCTATAGAACCGGTGTGAACTGGGGGCAACCCACCACTGCATAGTGGGACTTTGGTAGAAGTGTTTTGTTCTATTCCTCTTTAGCTTATCTATGTGTTGTGTGCCGGTGTGATCAGTTGGTTGTGTGATTGGTTATTTGTTTGGTGCTATACTTAAATTCTGAGGAGCTGATTGGCTCCGTTGTTGATTGGTCATTTGAATGATCCAGTTTCTTAAGTGTTCATATGCTGGATCTAAATCAATATGCTTGTTAATTGCCCCTTTGTAGAATACCAGGCTTCAATAAATTTACATGTGTGGCGAGTGTTGGCATGGTTGATGATTTTCGTTCCTTCCCAACCAAACAGGTGTCATTCCTTGTCGATGAAGCTCCTGATCTTGAGCTTCATCGACAAGGAACGACACCTGTTTGCTTTGATTTTCTATGAATAGATCATATAGATCAGGGGTATCAAACTCGCGTTGTCACATGACGTATCGGGACTTTTCCACCTTCACTAAACAGGGTGGGAGTGGAGCCAGCACGTGACACATGCGGCCCATGGGTCGCGGGTTTGACACCCCTGATATAGATGGTTTGTTTGGCCAACTCAATGTTAATAAATGTGAATACTGCTGTGATAGCAAATGAGACCATTATTTCTTTGTCATTTATTTTGACATTTTTAATTAATGGGAACTAAATGACACACTCAGAGAGCAAACCACTGCCAAGACTGTACCTTTTTCTAATCAGGATAATACTGCATCACCAGTACCAGTAGTTATCTTTGATCGAACCCACCTCCCTAACAACCCTTGGTGGACTTGTTTTCATTAGCTATGCCAGTATATAACTGTAAAGGCTCAGAGTGAGGGATACAGCAAAGCTGTATTCTCTCTGCTTAGCAATCAGTTTAGCAGATCACTTATAGAGCATTGTTGTACCTTACCTAAAACATGTGATTTGTTACTTTCTGTGATTTGGAGGACAGATTTTGGCACAGTTAATTTTTGGCACAATTAATGTAGTAAAAGTCTTGCTTCTATGTTACTACTTCCCTAAAATGAAAGTCTTTAAGCAGACAATGATACTACAGTGTAGCTGATCAAAATAACTATTTATTAACTTCAATCTTTGAAATATTTTTATTATCACTCTTCATCTTCTGAAATTGGGTCAAATTTAAAGATATAAGAACACAAATATAATAACAATGTAATGAAATATTTTATGAAACAATCTAATTCAATACAATAATTTTAAAATATTAAATGCCAAAGCAGCAACAAAAGGTTGAATCATCAAATGAAAAAAAACTATGTCACCACCAATCACATATTTGTGGTGAGAGTGTTTCACAGTTAGGTGGCTACTACATATAATATTAAAAAAAATTTCTTTGATGTAATATAACTATTACATATTATATATGTAATATATATGATGTAACATATATATTAAATATATGTATGGATAATCTTAAAACATGGGAAGGCTGGGAAGGCTGGTATCAGAGATCATGACTTCAGATATTTTACTGACTGAATGGGAAAGCATCAGCATCTTGAAATGAGTTGCAACTGTTGGAGAAGGTTACAGATGGAGAAGTCTAAGGTTTCAAGTCAAGTTAAAAATAAGCAGACTATTGAGATGAAAGCGCTTAGCAGAATATTTTCCTTGCAGGATTTTAAAAGAGACAGAAAGTAAGTGGCAATTACTATATTGTAGAGACGTATGCCCTGTTGTAGTTCTATTTTTCTAAAAATCAAAACATATTTACTAGATACATAAATAATGCTAAGCCTAATGTTAGAATTTTATCTTATTGTGTTTTATGAACCTAGCCATTGTAATTTGTCAATCATATAGGAAATTACAGGTTAGTTAAAATCAGCCAGTTGTGATTCAACAAATCAAGATTACACAAATATGTATTAATGTGAAGTGTAAATACAATAATTGAATAAACATTTTTCCAAAATAGAAGATCCAATAAGAATTTATTTAAGGTTAAATAGTAATTTTGGTGCACTATGATTAATTATGTGAAGTGGTTAAATTCAACAATATAGGTTAATATGGTGTTGGGTAGTTTGTTATTCAGTGTGTTGGAAAAACCAGCCATTAGTTTTGTATGTTATATGAACCAGACCAATGTTTGTAGCCATTATTTAAGTAGTTAGGGGGCATAATATGTTATGTGAACACAAGAATTATATATTTATAAAATAGATGTAAGATTTCACATAATTACAAGCACTTGACTTAATACTTCTTGCAGGCCTGCCAAACTGGCGGCTTGTGGGCTGGATGCATCACGCGCAGGCCACGCCCACCCTGGCTCCGCAAAGGCAAAAAACATTGCGATACATCATGGCATGACATGGCATGATTGAGTTTGACACCCGTACGCTACTGTCTACTGAGATGAACATAAGATATTAGAGGAACTATTATTACCTTGTTCCCTAACTTTAAGTATATCTTCTTCCTTCTAATTACATCAAAGAGAATTTTAGTACTACTGAAGGTTGCAGATCTAAAAGTCCTACTTAGGAAACTCAGAGTTATGATAACATCTTATTCGCTGGAAATTTCATGTACAGATTTTAGCCATCAATATAGATCAATAAAAAACATCAGACAAGAAGAATCAGATAGGCTTGGCGTAACGGGTTCCTAGTACATTCATGCTGACTCCTGCCAATAACTGCATTATTTTCTAAATGTTTACAAACAACTGCTTAATAAACTATTCCAGAGTTTTGCACAATATCAGTATCAGGTTAATTAGTATATGGTTACATAAATCTTCTTTCTTCTCCTTTGTGATGATAGGAACATTTGTCCTTGAATTTTATGGCACTATACATACAGTACTCTCCATTTTTTTCCTAAAATTGCAGTAAAGAATTTTACCTATATAATTACAATCTGCCTGGAATCTTGGGAAATCAGAGGTATGTAAAGAGATGAATCAGTAAATCAAACACTTATTTTCTCACCATCTCCACCCCAAACTGGAAATTTGAAATGATATATTTCTAAGTTGGAAGAACTATGTACAAAACACCTCTTCCACTCCAATAAAAAGAGGATTCTGTCATGCAGCATTTACTTAATTCCACCTCCCTGCATCTCACACCTGGCATGGTAATATATCTTGACTCTTCAGACACTTCATTCCATATTCAAGAAGTGATTTATACCATACATTTGTAGACAAGACCTGGCTAGCCAAATTACCTTTTCTGCAGGTAAGTTGTTTTAGTGCAGAGAAAGTAGAAACCTTATATACACAGGAGATATTCCTATTGCATTAAAAAAAATGAGAAAGAGAGACAGGTTTACTCAAGTGTTTAAGTTCTTCAGACTTTTCCTCCCACCTTTTTGAATCAACAGAGACTGGAGTATTGAGATTGGAAGACCACAGCAGAATTTTCACATAGTAGTTTTCAAGCTAGCAATCTTATTAGTTCCAGCCTTATTACAAGTAGTTCTCAGTTAATGACAGGTCATTTTACATTTTACAATTGGTCAAAATTACAACAGCCATGGAATGGGTGCTTTATGGCCCATCATAAATGGTAGTGCTGCTCCACCCCCCCACTCATGGTCACATGACCAAGTTAGGCTGATCAGTTTTATGACTGGTTGTGTTGTTCTGCAGTCACATGGCCCCAATTAATGATGGTTTTTTTGCCAGTCTCTACGAAAAAAGCCCAATCAAATCAATAGGTTCACTTAACAACCATGGTGTTCACTTAATGGCCAACCTGAGAAAGCCTGGAAAATTACTTCCAGTCATGTGGGTCCCTTGACACACAACTGTAATGATTTACAACTGTAATTTTGGGTTCAATTATAGTGGTAGGTCCAGGGCCTGGTTATAATCTATTGATACTGAGATAAGCGATAACATCCAAACAAGTTTCATAGAATTGTGATTCCTGCCTCTGATGTCCCATTAATTCAACATTGTAATTTTTTCTAATGTAGTAATTGAAGAGGCCTTACTAATTCACAATTCAGTCAAATCACCAAATTTAATCTGCAAATCTGTAATTTTAAATAAAAAATAATTCTTTAAGTGCTTTATTTTTAATCTTATGATTGGGTCCTGTAAATAAATGCAGTTAAGGCCAGCCCTGTAATTCTTCAATTTTTTTATTAGTGATGGTGTTTATTCCCCCCTCCCCCAATAAAGTGTATACTTTTTAGATGGTGTCATTTCCTTTTTAAGACACCAGAAAATTATCTCTCTTACCTACCAGTAGTGGATTGGAGAGTCAGACATTACTGACATACTTGCAATTGCCAGATTAATTACCTGTCCTTCTCTTCATTGTATTTGTTCTTCAGGAAGTGATCATTACCTCCATCCTGAACAGAAGACTTAGGGGTTTTTTTATTAGGACTAGAAGGTCTATTATTTTTTTCTTTGATTCACCTGAAAGTGGGCAGAGTAGCTAAAATGGAATGTAAAATATGCTTATTAATTAGCATCTTCCAACTCTTCTGGCTGACAGCATATTCTCATAGGTATGAACCAGGCAAGTTTGGGCTAAGAAAAAAAACACCAGCAAGTCTCACTCCAACTGCATTCTCTGTTAAACAATTTTCTTACATTTGTAGTCATAGCTTCATTTGTTTTTATAACAGTTCAGTAACTGGGTATACCCGACAAACTAAGCCAAGCCAAACAAACAACATTTATAGGCATACGAACACACAATTTATATTCTACCTTTCAGCCCAGAGAACATTCAAAGCAGCCAGCAACACATTTTTAAATAAGCATTAAAATAAGAGAAAAATAGCTAAAATTGTTATGTACTTATTTTATCTGGAAAGGTCTGGTTGAATAGAAAAAGAGGAGATGGGGCATATTCAAAAAGGAAAACAATTGAGGTGTATCAAAGTTGTCTCTTGGATCCTGTGTTCTTCAATATTTTTATTACTTAGATGAAAAGGTGAAGAGAAATTGAGAATGTTGCCAAATTTGCAGATACATAAAATTGTGTAGGGTAGCTAATGCTCTGGAAGACAGAAATAAAATTCAAAATTATCTCAATGTACTGAAAGTAGCATAATGAAATTTAACTGAGACAGGTGTAAAATACTTCATTTAGAAAAAAAGAAAGCAAATGAATTGGTATAGTTTGGGGGATATTTGGCTTGGTAATACTTGTGAACTCAGTCATAGAATAGTTGATTGCCAACTAAATCAGTAGTGGGTTTCAAATCCCGTCACTACCGGTTCGTTCGTGGGTATGCGCGCACTCACATGCAATGCTTCTGCACATGCGCAGAGATGTCCGGGAGGGTGAGCGAAGCATCCCGCCGCCGCTATCAGTTTGCCAGATCCGGGGCGAACCGCTAGCAACCCACCACTGAACTAAATGTGATTCAGCAATGTAATATGACTGCAAAAAGACACGCAGTTGTATGTTGCATTGACAGAAATCTATCAAATCATGAGAAGTAATATTTATTCTAATTATGAACTAAATCCCTCTTTGAGTATTCTATCCAATTCTAGGCACCATACTTTAGGATAAATTTGCACAAATTAGAATAGGTGCACATAAGGTAAATAAGGTGATCTGGAAATGTTTATAAGAACAATTGGAAGGATGGGACTCAGTAGGCAGCAATAGATTGGGAGTGGGCGGGGTAAACAAACGAGTGGTGATCCAACAGAGCAGAGAATGAGGGTGAGTGAAGGCATGGGGGGGCGAGAGAGGGCTTTGGTGACCCATGTGAAATGGCCGTTCGACCCCCAAAGGGGTCGCAACTCCCAGGTTGAGAACCGCTGGTCTAAACCAAAGATAAAATACAGGAGGACAGCAATGTAATCTACAAGATCAAATGCAATGATTCTATGTTGGGCAAACAAATGCAACAATTCTATGTTGGGCAAACAGGTCAACTGGAAACAAGAATCCACAAACACTGACTAGCTGTCAAACAACATGACCACAAATCCCTGATCTCAACTTACATTGACATCAAGCAGCACCAGTTTGACTAGGATGGAACAAAAATCATTGGCCATTCTACATGCCATGCATGCAAATTCATTGAAGCCCAGTATTCAACCAATGGATTTATCAACAAATAAGTTGATTTGGAGTCAGCCTGTGAACCTATAAAGAGCCATATCAATCAACCAACCAGCGATGGTACTGATCACCTCATTTGCTGGCTTTCACACACAATGACCAGCTGACAGGTCACATGGCACGACTAACTGGTCACACATGATGTCATGGACCACTGACCATGACATCAATAAAAGTGTTGAAGAACTGAAACAAAATGCTTTAACCAAAGTCCCACTGAGGATGTCATCTAGCTTGGTGATAAAAAATTCAGAAGCTTGGAGAACAAACCACCACCAATCCTGGAAGTTCTTGTGTGCCACAGTAGACATGCATAGCATTAATCTCATAAAGAATCAGAATGAGAGCAGGAAATCTCCTATAAGTGCAAGACTTGGAGATGCTCATCAGCATGTCTTTCAGGAAGGGTGTAAGTTTACTTTTTTAAAAAAAGAAAATCAATGGGCCAAACAAGACTGTTTGACAGATTGCATATAGCTGATGGGCTATATATATATTGTGCAAACCTGATCTAGATCTACTTGCGGTACACTTATGACCAAACCAGAACTGGTACTGGGTTTGGAAGTAGTGTATTTGGTTGAAACTTTAACCAGAACATCTAGGAGTGTCAAATTATAATTAATGAAAATTACTAAAATAGGTTATAGAATTATAAGATTGCCCAGGGCAGGAATCCTCGTATTATCCCAAATGGCTGTCCAATTTTTGCTTGAAAACCTCAAGTAATGGTCACACATGATGCCAAGAGGCAGGCTGTTCCATTGTGATCTAACTATTTTAATTAGTATTTACATATCTCAACAACTGACATCTTACATTTTTACCTGTATATGGGATACTTTGCAGGAATATTATCTTAGGTATCTCTTCAGATACCTGCTTATTATAGCTGGTGACTTCGATGCCGGATTTGGAGCAAATGATGATCTACTACTTATGCATGGTAACTAAACTTGAATTGGAAGAAAAACAACTGGAATAATACAAGGGCAAACAACTTTCATACTGTGTCATAACTATGTAATTTGTCCCCATTAGTCAAATTTATGTTTAATGTCAGACCTGCCCCAATCTGATCTCTTAGGAAAGAAAGATCCTCGACTCCATTTGGTTGAAGCAAAAGGTTCTTTTATTAAAAGATATTGGCTGCAGTAGTCAGCTAGCTCTGGGTTTCCTGTAGTCAAGACACGGAAAGGTTTCCCTCATCCCAGCCTTCCCCCATGACCAGTCCATCTTCAGCCAATCAGAACTTGCCAAAGTGTTTTGAGAACACTGAGAAGTTTTAGGGTAATCCACATTCTTTCTCAGGGTGCCTGGCCTTGGATGTGTTACAAACTGGTTCCAAGCTGCTCTGGTTTTTATCACCTGTCATTTCCCCTTCCCTATTTCCCATCACGTACACACACAACTTTATTGCCCATCTATTCCCCCTACCCCTGCATTTTAGCTTTTGATGGCAGGATGCCTGTGAGGCGCTAAACCGAACCTGGCATTTACTTAAATATATAATTGTATTCATTAAAGCCCTTCATGGCATGGGATCATATTATCTGAGGAATTGCCTCATCTCTATTTCATCAACTCATCCCATCCCTTCCCACAAGGAAGGTATGTTGCAGACTCCATAAAGGTTTTTTTTAGGGGGGGGTCGTCTAGGAAGACAGCCTTCTCTGTTTTTGTTCCCAGTCTATAGAATATCTTGCTCCCAGAGTTGAGGCTGCCCCCATTCTGCACACAATCTCAGAGGGCTTCAAGACCTGGCTCTGACAACTGGCATGGAGGCTCGAAGAATGTCATACAACTTTGGGGCTGGCTGATGGCTTAAGGGCACTTCCTCTGCCTTGTAATTTTTAATGTTTTAACCTTGTTTTAATGTTTTTAACACCACTTATTTATTAAACACATTTATATGGCCACCCAACTCACACACAAGTGACTCTAGGCGACTTGCAACATTAAAAATCCACAACAAAAAACCCATAAAACCCTCACCCTACCTCCAAAAATGTTTACTATTGTATATTTTTATGATTTTTATTTGTAAACCAGCCCCTCAGGTAAAATAGCCATTGTAGAAATTTGATAAATTACTGTCAGTTTCACAGGTAGTCCTTGTTTAGTGACAACTGGGACCTGCAACTTGGTCATTAAGTGAAGCAGCCATTAAGTAAAACCACCTGTGCTTATGCTCTTACTTCAGTTTTTTTTTTTTTTTGCTTTATAAACCTGCAAACATTATATAAGTGAGGATTGGTTGCAAATTTAGTTTGTCATCACCATCATAATTGTGAATAGTTACTAAATGAGGTAGTCACTAAATGAGGACTGCCTGCATTACTTTTACATCTATTAGCTGAACTTAACTAAATACACAACGTGGTCCTTGATTAAAAAAAAATTTTTATTGGAAAAACATTAGGTTATAAATAAATTGTTCTCAGGCATTTTCAAAAGTATTTTATTCCTGCTTGCTTTAATTGCTTCAGTTAATAAACATTTATTAGCTGGGACTAGGATAATTGGAAGAATTGAACCCCAAAGTGTGGATTCCTGGTCTACATAAGAAACTTGGATAGATCTTCCTTGATTTCAGCTTCATCCCAAGGCCCATGGATATTGTCTTTGAAGAGTTGCAGCCTAATGAGGCAGTAAGGGCACAAACATGAGATGGCAATCAAAAGGAGGGCAAAAAGAACAGTGCCAACACTGGAAATGGTTAGTAGTCCCATTAAGGCAGATAAAGCAAAGAGTAAGGTAGCTATCATGTAACAATGGGGGGTTTGAGCTTTGAGCTTCTTCTGTAGCATAGGCCATAGGGCAAATATCTGGATAGCAAATGTCACCATGACAAAGGCATGTAAGGACCGTGGCAACCGTGAGGCTAAGCAGACTGAAGCAAAGATAGCCATGTTGAGGGACAGTGTACTGGACACAATAGCTGCATTTGCCCCATAATCATAAAAGATCAGATGTCCTAGGAGCATGAGGGCAGACATAGCATAAATTGTATCAGTGCTGATAGACTCAGTTAAGGTCTTCAGAATAGGAGAAAAGCCATAGGTGAATGCCACAAATACCACAGAATTCTTCAGATCTCCCCATCGTGTCTGGCCGCTTTGATTTCTTTCTATTCCTGAATCAGTGGCATCAAAGAGTACATAACCAATCAGGGAAGCAATCAAGCCAACTCCAAACAGCCACTGGGGAGCCAACAGGCCCACATCCATGTACCACCAGATGACCACGAAGACACAGACGCTACATAGTTGTTGTATCACCACTCCAGATTCAAACACCACTGCCCAGTACTGATACTTGCGTGCATGGATATTCTTGCGCAACTTCTCTAAGAAACTTTGATCCACATAGTTATCAGGAAATGGCTGCCTCTTGTACAACACTTTCTGCCAACGTTGCCTTATGGTATGTTCCAGTTGGACACAGAGTATATTTCTCGCCATTGCCTCATAGTTCTTCACAATATCATGTTATGATGGAGTTCATATTATCTAGAAACAAAATAATTTACCAGTGGCTTGGTAGATAATCGGTCACCACATATATAAACAATTTCCAACAATTTAATCAATAAAAAATGTCATCACTGAGGGTCGATGGTTTGATTATACCACTTGGTACTCATAAGGCAGAACAGAAAGAAAAAATGCATGGCTCTTTGGAATTAAGAGAAACCAAAATGGCTTACATCTTTCTACGAAACTGAATATCTGCTACATTGAGGGGGCTACAAAGAACAGAGAAGAGACAAGCTTTACTGTTACACAATTTCAATCTTATTTGAAATTGTGTTATTTTCTGGCTGTGAAAAATTCCTTTGACAACCACTATCAATGTTTGTAATTTAGTGCACAAACACTGCACTTCTTACTTATGTGTTTCCATTTTATGAACAGTTGTTCCCAACCTATTCTAAGGGATTTGTGGTCCCAATTCACTTTACCAATACTAGATTAAGGAAGGCTATTTTAGAAGTACTATGCCCTTTGTGCAACTAATAAAGGTGGGATAAAAGTAATACATTTAGCAAGTTGCTCTTCCAGTTAGTCTGATTCTACAGTTTCTCTGCCATCATCCCCCCCCCACCCAAACCTGTAACTGTGATAAAGAGTTCATTTTCTGAAATATTTGAGCGGAGGGTTCTTACTATGCATCATTCCGTAAACATTACAAAACTAATTTGTGCAGCAAGATTAACTTCTGTTGGTACACAATGAATACTCCAGTACCAATGTAAGGCATAATTTGCCTTTTGAGAAAGGCAGTCCTTAGACTGCAATCAAGATAGATGGGAAACCCTGGAATAAAGAGGGGCCGTTGTGGTGCAAGGTTTCATTCCAGTTTCCGGGCTGGAGTTGCGCCCCTGCTGCCCCCTGTAGTGATTTTACTTTCTGAACGAATGCACTTTCGTTCTCTCCATCTTGAAATAATTATGCTGTCATTTTTCTGTAGTCAATACTGGAGATCCCAGCTATCGTAACGAACCAGAACGGAAAAAGGAGCTTCTTAAATAAATAAATAATAAAAAAAAAACCGACCCTCCCTTACCTTGGCTAGAATTGTGTATGTCGGACAAAGGAAATTCCGCTGTGACGACACATCCGGCTGGGGAATAGACATTGGATTCGTGTTGCCCTCTGCTGGCCAATTTATGATCAAAACGCTTGCAAGCCGTTTATTACCTGATTTGCTGCTCGCAAGTCCTTTTAGCAATCCAGTACGGAAGTTACGTCTGCTGGAGAGGGTTGTAAACATATTTGAATATAAAAGGGATTGCGTTTTGTGAGGCATGACAGACCTGGATACACACTTGCTTGGGTGTACGTTTATTTGCCCCCAAAGCAAATGAACCCAACCCAACTGAACTGTGGGCAAGATGGGCATTCAGTGATGACTCCAAATTGAAACCGACTCTCTCCTAAAGCCTGGTCCTTAAAGCATACTTTGGCATAAACAAATATACCTCAGAAGGTACTATAGTATTCTGACTGAGGATTGCGGATATATACAAAACATGGGCTGTAGCTGCTATTTGGGTGAGGAGAAGCAGGAGGGTAGCTGGAGGGAGGGAGACAGTGAGGATCCAGTAAATGAGATTTGAGGAAGCAGGTGTCAAAATATTTGAACCAGGTTTCAGGCTGTATCAGCATTCAGCGCTCTGTAGCAGTTCTCAAGAAAGAAGACTCCAGTTGGACATTTTGGAATGGAATATACTTCTAACTGAACAAACTTGTTTCTGTTAAATCATGTCCTGCAGCAATCAGAATATTTATTGGGTGAGCTTCTTTTGCATAATCAAGATAATCTTTGCATAAATATGTGTGCTACAGAGGCTACAATTTTAAACATACTTTATAGAAAGTATCACATTTACTTTTGAGTTTACATAATGATGAATTTACATCAGAAATTTCAACAGAGAATATATGCTACGGGAAATGTCAAATCTACTGTTATTAACAGGACTCCTTTTATTGTGGAGTAGATTAGGATCTTTAAATCTAAGTATGTGAGTTGTGAAAAATCTGGGGGAAAATAAGACTTACGTTTTTCAGTTTATTGCTGAACAGAGGCAACAAGGTTCCTCTCTGTTCTCCCATCTCAAACAAATGGCTTAAACTATCTCAATCAACAGCAGCTACTACTGAAACTTTTCCAGTGCTCTGGAAAACTGAGGATAAAACAGATAGGCTTTCTGGAAAAAGAAATTAAACAGGACCAGAAATATATTCCTATCATTGAAGTTGCAGGGGTTAGTTAAATATCAGAATTGTTTAAAACCGTTCAAGATTATGCATTCAAAGTGCTACATGGGGTTTTCGTGCAGTGGCTGAAAGTCTAAAAAAGATAAATTTACATCCCAGTGCCAAAAAGGGAAATGTCAAAGAATTATCAAACTACCAAACACCTGCATTAATTTCGTATGTTAGTAAACCAGCCCTCAAGATGTTGTGACTCATATTTCAATAATGTATAGAACAAGACTTTCAGATATAGATATAAATGCATTCATGAGATGCAAGTGTACCTGTGATCACATTGCTAATTTCTGGTTGACAATGAAAAAGGCAAGGGAGCTCCCCTCCCTCTCCCCCCTTTTTTTTTATTGATTGCACAAGGTTTTTGACTGAGTCGAACTGTACAAATTGTGGTAGCCCTTAAAAAAAAAACCGTAAGTAGACCAGGCTGTTTAATTTGCTATTGAAGAATCTGCATGACGTCCTGGAATGTATATAATTGTACCACTTTTACAGATAGAAGCGAGGAAGACTTCAAAGAACCTCTGGCAGAACACGAAGAAATAAGAGTACAAAAGCTGATCTGCTGCTGAATATTAAACAAAGATTATATTGATAGGCAGCACAAAACCTATGCAAATAAGGGGGGGGGGGGTTGAAGGAGTAAGAATATATTTCTAGCGTCAAAAATTTCTGACTGTAGAGCCATGTAATAGCAAAAGGTCTGCAGATCTAGACAAACATTTAGTGAGAAACACCACTAGAGGAATATATTGTCAAGCCCATGATTCTCCTAATTATTTTCTCGGGAACAAACGCCACAACTACGAAAACGGTAAGGAAAACAGAAAGGAGACATCGTCCCCGCGCGCGAATCGAACTCACCTCCTTTCTCAAAGACGGTTCTACCCGGGAGTCTATTATAGCACGCCGGCGCTCTCCAGCAGCTTCCTGGGAATTGTAGTCCTGCTCAGCTTTGTCCGTGTGACAACACACACCCACACAAGCATTACTTTTTCTCTCGGAGCATGCGCCCTCGGCTCCCGGCTTTGGGAGTCGCTCTCTTAAGCTTGGACTTGGACTGGCTGCCATCTTAGTCGAGGTGTCGTCGCCTTCAGGGCTGGTGAGAAATCCGTTGTGCTGGTCGAGTGGGCTGGCGAAGGGGCTGGGCTGTGAGGGACGGCTGTTTATCCGGCCTGGGCAAACGTTCTTCGGGATTTGTCAGGAGAGAGGCGAGGGGAAAGCCTGAAGTAGGCCCTGTCTTTGGGGAGGGGGTGGCGGTGGATGCGGAAGAAGGAAAGCTTGGTAGCAGGTGGTTCTTTCAGGGTAGGCGGGAGGAATGAGGGAGGAATGGGGGGGTCTCTTCTCTTGTCTCCTCAGGGGGATCGGGCTCCTTGCCTTGAACCCCAGGGATAAGCTTTCCTCCCCCGTTTTGCCGGGGTCGTCCGCGAACTTGTGCCTCCGCTCCCGAGTGGGGTGAGGATTTGTCTCCTCAGCCTTCGCCCCTCCTCTGACACATCCGCGGCATTCGGAATCGGTGCATTGTTTCCCCCTCCGAAGGGCCCGGGTTGTCCCAGAGGGATATTTAAAATAAGTTCAAAGTCGGCGAGATGACCGCTTGGCGCACTTTTAGGACCCGAGGGTGCCCATCCTCGGGCTGACAAGCCCTGCGGTAGAGTTGATAAGACCCTATTATGGCTCTGATTACACACGACCGGGTGATTGGGGATGGTGGTTGTTGGATGCAGGATAGAGGAAGGGCTGGTAAAAGGTTCTGGGTTTCTGGAGTGCCTTCATGGATTGCAGATCTTGTACCTGGAGCCGTTTCCTCCTCCTCCTCCTCCTCTTCTTCTTCTTGACCTTGTCGTCTATTTTCAATTGGCTTCTTGCTACTTGAATGTTTTTCCTCTGCTCTTTTGACTCTCTGATTGGATTTGTAGTGGAGGTTAGCCCAAAATGTGGCTGGATTGTATTGTGTGGAAACTAGGCAATTGGGTTAACTCATAGGTTACTGTATGACAGTGTTTGTCAACCTTGGTCGCTTGAAGGTGGGTGGACTTCAACTCCCAGAACTCCCCAGCCAGCGCTGCTGGCTGGGGGATTCTGGGAGTTGAAGTCCACCCATCTTCAAGCTTCCAAGGTTGAGAAACACTGCTGTATGGGCAAACACTGCCTCTGACCTTTGTCATCATGTATGCCTTTCTAATTAACCAAACTAATGTGTGGTACCCTGCCAACAAAAGTGTGTATAGTCAAGGCTATGGTTTTCCCAATTGCAAAGTATGGCTGTGAAAGTTGGCCGATAAGGAAGGCTGAGCGCCAAAGAATTGAGGCCTTTGAACTCTGGTGCTGGAGAAGACTTCTGCGAGTCCCTTGGACTGCAAGGCAATCAAACCTGTCAGTCCTAGAGGAGATCAACCCTGACTGCTCTTTAGGAGGCCAGATCCTGAAGATGAAACTGAAATACTTTGGCCACCTAATGAGAAGGAAGGACTCACTGGAGAAGAACCTAATGCTGGGAAAGATTGAGGGCAAAAGAAGAAAGGGGCGACAAAGAATAAGGTGGCTGACTGGAGTCACTGAAGCAGTAGGCATGAGCTTAAATGGACTTCAGAGGATGGTAGAGGACAGGAAGGAGCAACGTTGTCCATAGGGTCACAATGGGTGGGACACGACTTTGCAACTAACAACAACAACAATGTATGGTACAGTGCTGCAAATCCATCACCTGCCCTCTCCACCCCTTGGAGGGCAGCAAATGGTTCGATTATTAGGTTGAGCATTGCATTGAACTTTGATTCAATTTCTTTTCTATCCTTAAAGTGTTACGTATTTTAGAAGGTTTAGTGGAGCTATGCTCAGTTGTAATTCCCTTGACACGTCTCATATTTAATTTGTTTTGACACTTCGACTTAAGATGTTAACCATTCCAAATATATCTGCTGCCTAAAGGATGAATCTTCTTGGTGCAAAGCTAAAATGCTTCCCTGAGCTCTTAAAGAGTTATGAGATAAAAATTAAATGCAGTGAATAATTAGCAATGAAGTCATTATTTTGAAAGTGAAGTGTGCAACTGCTGTGTTTTGAGGGTGCTATTACTGTATAACTGAAAATGGGGTTTTCTTTTAGTTTAGATTGTTCAGGTAATCTAAAACATTGAGTTGTGCTAAAGAGCAATTTGAAAATTACTTAAAATATTAATAGTATGGATTTGGAAAACTTTATATCATCAATATTGTCACTGAAGCAAACTTTTTTGTATGTGAAGTATTGTATATTTTCCACATATTGTAATGTGAGGAATACTATAAAAATTATAAAGATATTTCAAGTCTATTGATTAAAAGATTTTGTTGAGATTTTTATTCACACAGCTGAATATGTTTTATTTTGTCCAAAGCACCAATCATATAATTAAACAATTTTTTCAAGTAATGGACTTTGACAGTTGACAGATCATACATACATCCTAACTTGGAATAATAAGATCTGAATATAATTCCATAGGAATGGGGTAATGAAAACCTAATTCAATAAAATGTGTTTAATTTGTTTTATCCCTTCCCTCAGGGAAGGTCTAACTGTGATTAAAGGAGTTTCTTGCTATATGGAAATCATGGGCTGAAAGTTGGCCTGAGTCTGTTGAAGAATAAGATCATTTGTCTTGTAACATTTGAGAAAATGTGCTAAGTATGTGAAAAATAAATAACAGTATTTGCACTCACTAATTTAAACATTTTAAAATATAAGAATTGTTAAATCTCAAGCAATGGTGCAAGATTAAGACTGTTAACAGTATTACTATCATGATTTTTTTAAAAAAATGGATATCATGTGATCTCAAATCTGCAGCTCTGATTATCTCTTATAATTGTTCTATCTGGAATAGATAGTTGAACAACATTCCAAGGAGCATAAGGTTAGTCACATTAAAGCAATTTATGAGAATGATCCATTGCAGTTTTGTTTGTATCTGTTCTGAGAGTCACTTTGTCAGGTAAGCAGAAATAAGTAGTTCTGTCCTATTTTGTAGCACAATACACTTGTGGGAACAGATAGTATCAAAAGAATTCTAACTTGGCCAGCTTAGAAATATAATTAATGATAAATATTTTCGTTTCTTAAGAGGTGTTTACATTCTAAAGAGATTTTAAGTTTGTATTTATACATTTGAAAATGTAAATCAGTTGGAACAGAAATGATACAGTGGAAATTGACTGGCAAATCAGTAATGGCAGATAAGAGATTTTAAAGTTAAATGGGGTGAATTAGAGAGTTTTTGGATTTTTTATTTTATTGTTACAAATTCCCCCTTAACTTGATCAGGATTAACATTTATATTTCCAAATTCTAAAATAGTTTAGGAGGAATGGGAATATTTTAGATCCTGTGGATTCAAGCATGGTCTCATCTCACAAAGGTAAGGTGTATGGCAAGTTTGCAGATATAGAAGATCACAAGATTGAATTTCCATTTCCAGAGATGGATCTCTTTCCTAGAAAGGAGTGGAAGTTATTAAGCAATGTTTTGTCTGTTTGACTTCAGTTTATAGGTATGGGTCAACATGATAAACCTCTTAAAAGGTAGAGCAGATTATTGCTCATGATTATTGCTTAATAAATTAAAGCTTGTGCTTTGCTATTTTTTAGGTATATAAACATCTTTCAAGTTGATTGAGTTTCTTTTATGTATATAGATTGACTTCTCATAATATGCATTTTTGTGTTGAATGTCTTCAGATACGTTTTTAAATCTGTTTCTTTTTGAAGTTTCACTAATGAAAGCAAACCTGAAGTGATGTTGCTAAGTATTAATAATTTAAATACACTTACTACATTTGACAAAACCCCTGTGATTTTTAAACGTTCCTCTTTAGAATGAATTGCAATTATCACTATTATAGTGTACAAATCATAAAATTTTACAGATTCTTACTCCAGTGCTTCTCTTTTTTTTAGCACAGTAATAATCAGTTTATGTTCATATCAAATCAGCAGGATAACACTTTAATTGACCAAATAATCATATTTTGTGATAGGCCAAAAACCTAATGTTTTATTGTCCAGATTTATTTGGCAGTAAACAGGTAAATATTTTAATGGATCGATGCTAACACCTTGGTGGTACTGTAGCCCAAACAAAGATGTTTTATAATGAAGCTGTTGAAATTGTTAACCAAAACTATACTGCATAGTAATTACAAACAAGTAAAATTGAAATAAAGAAAAACACCCTTATGTAATGGAGAAAATTTAAAGCAATACTTAATAGAGGAAATAGCCAAGTGTCATCGGTGGTGATTAAAAAACTACCTGTAAAAAATTGTCTATCCAAGTCTTATGGTCACTTTCTATAATAGCTGAATAAATTCACACTGCTTGGAAGCCGTGCCAGTGATTGTCTCATTATTTTCTTTGAAAATAACCACAGTAAAATTTCTTAATGTTTAAAATAAAATTCAAGTGAACTTGAATTTCTTTAAAGATTCTAGATTGGGCAATATGTTTCGCATAATTTTTGGCATAAAAGTCTGATTAAGATTGAAATGTGCTTTGTATTGCTATTTAGGATGTTCACCTGTATCTTTTTTCAGTAAATAATAATTTTATTATGTAGAGGTTTCAATAACTTGAGCAGTGTTATATCAAGACCAGACTAATTGAAATGCTGCAAAAAGTCTAGCACTCCACCATAACAGAATTTTTTGGGGGAGCAGGGGGAACTCTGAGCATCCTCTGAAACTGCATTCACTCTAACAATCTGGGGTTTGATATTCTCAGTATGCTGATACCCAATTATACAGTATAGCCCCACCCTTAGCCACATAAGAGATGCAGTGGCTTGTTTTCAGAGGAACCCTCATCTTTGACTTAGCCCTAGCAAGACTGAGTGGCTATCAGCTTCTAGATCCCAAGAACAGATGGTCCATCTTTGATTATGGACGGGGTGGCATTCCTGAACTGAACTATGTACAATTTGTGGGTCCTCCTGGACTCACAACTATTGCTTGAGGAGCAGGTGCCAGCTGAGGCTAGGGAGGTCTTTGCACAAATTTGTCTGATGCACCAGTTGTGTCCTTTCCTGAACCAGGAGGCCTTGCTTGGGGTCTGTTATATCTTAATCCATCTGGATTACTCCAATGCATTCTATATGGGACTGCCCTTAAAGTCACCTGGAAACCTCAACTAGTCCAGAATGCAGCAGCACACGGAGTAATAGGGAATCCTAGTTTGTCACCATTGTTGCGTGACTTCTAGTGTCGGGGTGCAATCAAAACACTAGTCATCACATTTAAAGCTCTATTTGATACAGGGCCATGTTATCTGCAGGACTGCCTACCAGTTCAGATATGATGAGCATGCTCCTAGTCCCTTCCACTAAATATATTGTCATAGGAAGCTAGGAAGCATGCCTTTTCCATGGCAGCCCCTGCCCTATGGAACACTCTACCCTCTGAAGTTTGGCAGGCCTCCAATTGTAGCCTTCTTTAAGGCTTTGAAGACTTGGCTTTTCCCAGGCATTGGTATAAGATTAGATAGCACATCAAAACTGATTTAGCACCAAGGTGTTTTTTTTTTAATTGGTTGAGTTTTATAGCTTTAATATGGTTTTATGTATCTTCTAATTTTTGATTGTGAGATTCCCAGAGTTTGTGGAAAGTTGGGCAACTATATAAATGTTTTAAATAGTAAAATAAAATAAAAAGAACCCTAGAATCCAATAGTCCACTGTTATTCAGAAAATCCTTGGAAGCCCTCTAAATAATGAAAATTGTAGTGTTCTTAGTATTGGTTTGTGGCTTATTAAAACCCAAAGGATATTTTTGATAGTGCATTTAATAGCATCTGATAAAGTAAACTTTCCATTAATTTATGTAAACTCATAAAGTTTAATAAAGTTGTTCATTATTTTGCCTTGTGACAGCAAAATATTTAAGGTAATTGTGCATCTTATACTAAACATTTTCTTTTTTATCTGTCTTAAGACAAAAGGCAACCAGTAATATGGTTAGTGAAACGTCTGTTGTTCCAAAATATATATTAGTTTCATGATCTGCTAATTTTACAAATTGAAGTTATAAGCAGGGACATTTTATAAGGAAAGTCTCAGTTGTTACAAGGAGTTCTGTTCTGTAGTGTTATTCCAATAGCATATTTTATTCTGCTAACAGAATAAATGCTTACTTACCTTTTTTTGTGCTCCCAAATATGCCCCAGATTTCAAGCATGGAGTTGGCATACATAATGGGATGAGAGAAGGAAACTGAAGGGTAATTAATGGATGCAGAAGTAATGTATAAATAGAAGCCTGTGAATGTAGTATTGGATGCAGTTTATTATTACAAAAATCTCTTGCTGCTGTCTAACATTTGCATTAAAGTCTGTAATAGAATAGAATAGATTTTTTTTTATTGGCCAAGTGTGATTGTACACACAAGGAATTTGCCTTGGTGCATGTGCTCTCAGTGTACATAAAAGATGACGTTCATCAAGAATCATAAGCTACAACACTTAATGATAGTCATAGGGTACAAATAAGCAATCAGGAAACAATATCAATATAAATTGTAGGATACAAGGAACAAAGTTACAGTCATACAGTCATAAGTGGAAGGAGATGGGTGTTGGGAATGATGAGAAGTTTAATAGAAGTGCAGACTTAGTAAATAGTTTGACAGTGTTGAAGGAATTATTTGTTTAGCAGAGTGATGGCGTTCAGGAAAAAACTGTTCTTGTGTCTAGTTATTCTGGTGTGCAGTGCTCTATAGCGTTGTTTTGAGGGTAGGAGTTGAAACAGTTTATGTCCAGGATGCGAGGGGTCTGTAAATATGGAGTATACAGATCCTCAATGGAAGGCAGGTTGGTAGCAATTGTTTTTTCTGCAGTTCTAATTATCCTCTGAAGTCTCTGTCTGTCTTGTTGGGTTGCAGAACCAAACCAGACAGTTATAGAGGTGCAGATGATGGACTCAAAAATTCCTCTGTAGAACTGTATTAGCAACTCCTTGGGCAGTTTGAGCTTTCTGAGTTGGCGCAGAAAGAACATTCTTTGTTGTGCTTTTTTGATGATGTTTTTGATGTTAGCTGTCCATTTTAGATCTTGCAATATGATAGAACCTAGAAATTGAAATTGAAATTCACTGTACATATGAAGCAGGCTATAAGTTGATAGAATGTATTTGTTGCCACATATTCAATATCAAGTTCTAGTCAAGAACTCTCAAAATTATCTGAAACCTGGTTTGCTGATTACATGTGTTACTGTATATATCTAGAAGTAACTTTGACAAAGTAATGCAAGAAAATTGCATTACTTGAAAAAATAAGTAACATTTCAGGAAAAGTCAGAAGGTGGGAACATAAGAAAAGACTCAAAATAACCTCTCAATTTTGTTTGTTGTAAGTGGGAATGGAGGGAAATGCTGGTAAGCTTTGAAGATCCTGTGATATCCTACAACAATGAAGCAGTACTCCTTGTGCTTGTTCCCTGACATGGCCTGTTTTGAAGGGGTGACATTAGAATACTCTCTTATATCTCTTTTAACAATGATGACCCAGATTGTTGGAGGCAATATGCTGACATTGTAAACTGCCCATAGAGTTCTATAAAGCAGTGGTCCCCAATCTTTCATGCTCCGTGGACTGGGGGGAGGGGAGAGGGAATAGTTTCACATGTGCATCCACTGCTTGTGCAAATGGAGTTTTGTGTGCTCACCCACTGCTTGTACAGCTGAGTTCCCAATGGGCAAAGGACCAGGTCTGAGCTGCGAACTAGGGATTGGGGACCCTTGCTGTAAAGCACTAGAGCGAGGTATATAAGTTTAAGTGCTGTTGCTAATTAAAATATAAGTACAGATAGTCCTTGACTTACAACCATTCATTTAGCAACCATTCAAATTTACAGTGCCACTAAAAAGTCACTTATGACTGGTCCTCGCATTTACAACTGTTGCAACATCTCCACGGTCACATGATAAAGATTTGGGCACTTGCCCACTAGCATGTGTTTATGATGGGTGCAGCATCCTGGGAGGGGTGGGAGGGTGGTCATGTCATCGCTATTGGTAATCTTCCAATAGGCTTCTGACAAGCAAAGCCAATGGGGAAGCCAGATTTGTTTAAGGACCACACAATTCACTTAACAACTGGAGTGATTTACTTAATAACCATGGCAAAAAAGATTGTAAAATTGGATGTAACTCACTTAACAACCACCTTGCTTAGTACTGGAAATTCCGGTTCTAGTTGTGGTTGTAAATCAGTGATTACCTGTACAATAAAACCTCATTTTTATTGAGGTTCAAAATCATTTAGAAGGAAAGGATGTTGTTAGATCTGAATGTCATGACATAATTACTTGACTTTATGTCATCTGCATAGTTGTATTGTCACACAAATGATGTAAATTACTGCAAACAGCATAAAATATTAATGTAATTCTGCAAATAACACACTTGGATAAATGTATGTAAGTTGTTTGGAGTAATTTGGATTCATTGCATTTAATCTGTTTTGAAATAATGAAGAAGAAACTATTGTTCCTTGTATACAAAATCTGAAATTTTGTTTTAGATTCTACGAAGAAACATCAACGAAATTCTTCAATGCCTTTTGGATGAATTTTGGGATTCAGATTGGTTTGGAGATTACTGCCTAGCTATTTCCCTAACTTTTGTGATCTCCATGCATATGAGCCATGTAGGCTGAAGCTAGGTAAACTCATAATACAATTACAAAATTTGTATGACTTAAATTTTTGTAAACTATAGTCTATTTTTTATATAATAATTCCTTTTATTTGTGAGAGCTCATTAAAATATTGAGTATCTGTCCATTATGGTTAAATGTGCTGTGCTGGTATTCACTCTGATAAACATCTAGATAATGTGTGAAATGATTTATAGACTTATGATTAAAATATTTTGAGCATTAATTTTTCCCAATTTGGTATGTTCAAAAGTTTGAGCTCATATTCTAGAAATACTAGTCCACATTGTCACAATATTTTTATACATAAAATATTATCAATTAGTAACCAGTTATTAGGTATCTGTTTCATGTAGAGGAAGAAAGAGATGTTCCAGACTCTTCCCCCAGTTCTCCCACCTTCAGTCTGAGATATTTGGTCAAGCCAGGAATGGACAGCCTCACTGGGAAGAATGTTCAGAAGGCTATTTGCAAAATTCCACAAAGATTTGTCTTTTGGTAGATCTAGGTCCTCCTTTTTTTTCCACAGAAAATTGGTTTATTACAAGGGTGGCCTGGAGTTTTCTGAGCTCAGCCTCTTGCCCCTGAGGACATTGGTCATTATTTGACTTGGGCCAAGTGTAGCAAAGGACAGATTTTTATCTGAGACTAAGTTTTACATTCTTAAGTCTGTTGGTCTGAAACAAGAACTTGATATATCATAGCTGTTGATTAACTAGTTGTTTAATGGTGTGAGTTCAGAGTTTCATAAATATGTATTTCCAGACAAGCATTTGGAATTGAAAATTATATCTGTTTATTGGAGTTCAAATTCTTACAGACTTCAATCTTTAAAAAAATTAAATCTTAATATACTAAAATATGAATTCCCCGCAGTAAAAGATGCCTGTACGGCATCTTTGAAAGACTACAAATAGAAGTGCTAAGTAATATTCAGTATTTAGCTATGTTATAATTTGAGTCCTGTAGCTTCTAGCACCACTATGCTAATTTAGAGGCATATTCTGGATGTTCTTTCAAAATATCTGATAATCATTTTATGAATAGGCAGATGGCTGGTGGTGTCTATTCATACAGTGCCTACCAGTGTAGGCATGATCACTCACAAATGTTGATTTAACACGAAGATTAAATCAATGTGATTAAATCAATGTGAAGGGATGGGATATAAAATTTGTCACAAATACTGAAATTGTCAATCTCCTCAGCTTCCCCAGAATGTTCCCTCTTACATCCAATCCCCCATCCAGAAGTTGGCATTCATCCAGTCATGACGTTAGTTACAGCCATACAACATTTTTATGTTTTAAGAATGATTACAGTACACAGAGGCATTTTTGTGAATAAAAATACAGGACAGCTTGCCTTGCAAATATAATAAAAGCCAAGTGAGGGAGGTTAGATTGAGACAACAGATACCATATTCTATTCCTGTCTCGAAGTACTCTTGGTAAGGAGACTAGTAAAATTGTGAGTGTATGTGTATAAAATAGAAGTTTTACCTACTTGAAAAGTTTTCAGCGTACATTTGTAATCTTTTATTTCTTTGCTGGGTTTTGTTTATTTATTAAATTTGGAGGCCACTTGATTCCTGAAAGTCTCTGGGGTAATTTGTCATTGAGAAAATTGCAAACATTTGCAGATAATTGTGTGATAATTTTCCCATAGAGAAAAACTAAACAATAAAAAGACATTTATATATATGGAAGAGGAAAAACAACCAAATATACCCAAAATGATAATCATCAACAACAAAACTAACATAGTTTCAGCATTCACCCAGGCTTGGGAGAAGATCTACATTTTCTTCAGAATCCTTCATATAATCAGGCTCTATACCCGTGATGGCGAACCTATGGCACACATGCCATAGGTGGCACATGGAGCCATATCGGTGGGCATGTGAGTTCAGCTCAGCTAATTTTCGGGCCTTCTGGACCCACCGAAAGCAGGGAAACAGGCCGTTTCCGGCCTCCGGAGGGCCTGGGGGGAGTGGGGAAGACCCGTTTTTCATCCTCCCCAGGTTCCAGAGTCTTTCTAGGAGCCTGGGGAGGGCAAAGACGGCCTTCCCCACCCCCCCAGAGGCCCTCCAGAGGCTGGAAACAGTCCATTTGCCAACTTCAGAAGTCAGCAGAAGAATCATTTTTATCAATCCTCCCTGGTAAGAGAAGTAGGATAGTTTCTTGCTATCCATGGCAAGAGAAGTAGGATAAAGAAGGGGAAGAGGAAAATGGTCTTTTTAGTGCTGATTGTCCCAGCACCAAAAAGACTGACTTCACCCCACACTTTTATGCTTGGATATGATGACTGGAGAACCAATTCCCCTAATTTTCTTTCCCATAGGGGAAAGGGCAGAGGAATAGCTCTTTAGCTGACACCAGGGCCGGATTTAGATGAAAAGAGGCCCTAGGCTATTCCACTTATGAGGCCCTTTCACCTATAGTGAAAGTGTAGTTTTAATTTTGCTAACAATTTGAATGTAGGCCCCTCTTGATCTTGAGGCCCTAGGCTGAAGCCTAGTTAGCCTATAGGAAAATCCGGCCCTGGCTGACACCCCTGCAGTAGAGTTGTTTCAGCTGCCAATACCTGACACACAAATACCCCAACGGCTGTGCCTGCTCTCTATAGATAACTTCATCCCGAGGGGTGATAACTGGAGATAGCCCTTACTGCTTCTCGCTTTCCTTCCTTCCCCCATGCAGCATGGTCATGGGACAGGAGAAGCAATGTGTGCTTTTTGCTTGCCCTCCCTCCTAGTCCTTTCAGCCTGGGGTTATGTTACTAGGTCCGGCAAGGTACGTAAGAGGTTTATCTTTTTCTAACATTCTATGAAGTATAATTTGGTTTCCTCCTTTACAAATATTAGATTACTTCGTTAAGTAAAATATTTGGTTTAGATTTTGAAAATTGTAGGAGTTAATACGTTTTGTTCTGGCCAAGTACCTAGTGAGAATCACATTGTTGCCAAGTTGATGTTAGTCATTGTTGTTGTGAACCCACAGAATGCAAACTGATGTCATATCAAAAGTCCAAAATATACTGTTTGTATATGTTAAACACAAACATTTATTGTAAAGTTTATATAAAGGTTTATAGATGCTTTATAAAAAAAAATCTTAGAATGCCTACAGACAACCCTACTCTTTAATCAGCTTTAACCAGCTGTTCTCTAGTAGCACTTGTTTTTATTTTCTGAGATAATTGCAATTCATTTTGTAGATTAAGATGGATCTGTATGTGCTGAATTTGTATTTCCAGTATTTATGTTTCATATTATTTAACTTTAGATTTTTATTGTTTTCTTTTACTAATTGTTATAGTTAGCTTTAAATCTAGGTAAAATACTAGATTATTAATAAATGTAAATATTGATATTTTTAAAGATGGAAGCTTTACTGTAGAAGGAAAGTTGTAACATACAAATTGCTTTAAAATTGCATTCCATTTCTGCATTAGAAAGTAATCTGTCATATTTCAGAGGCAGAACATCAAGGAATCTAAATAAGAGTGAAAGCAGTCGCACCTGATAGGAAAACTTGAAAACAGCAGAAGAAAATATCCATTAAAGTGTCCATTTCCAATTTTTAAGAACGTTTTACTAGGTTTATATTTTGCCTTTTGTATAGGAGCTCAAGTTGACATAGAATGCTTCCTCCTCTTATTCCTCACCATAACAATGCTGTGAGATAGGTTGGCCTAAGAGAGCACAACTGGCATAAATCATCCAGTGAGCTTCCATTGCTGAAGACAAACTAAAGTAAGAGCTTCACACTCCTAGTCTGACAGCTCTATATTGGTTCTCATTTTGAAAGAGGAATCATGATCAAGTATTTCTGATAAATTCAAAATATAAGAATTCTACACTTTAATTCCATCAAAGCTACAAAATTATTCCAAATTCCTATTCCCCAAATACACACCAGTTGTTTAGATTATGACCCAGAAATCATAAACAATAAATCTTTATGAATTATAGTCATTAAACTATACTTATTAATCTATGCAGTTAATGCTAGTACTTAGGAACAATATGAGTTTCATTCTTTGTTCAAAATTTATTAAGATTTGTAAGAGCTCAAAATTTAGGTTGTACAGTAGTAAAGAATGAAGTCTTCAGTGAACAAAAGAATCATTGTTATAATACGTGTTATAGTGCTATATATAAGCTATTAAAAGGAAGGGAAATTATACTGTTTATTGTGCCATAATCAGTTATAATTGCTTCTTAGCCTCCAGAAGGATCCCTTGTAGTGAGACAATCTGTGTTTCTGTGGAGCTGTGTTCAAATCTCAGATATCTTTACAGTTTGAGACCAATTAGTTACTGTGTTTTATTTTAATTTCAAGTTTTAATTAATGAGACTTTCATCTCCCAGTACTCTCGAGTAGTAAAAACTCAGATTTTCTGTAGCTCAGATAAGAAATAAATTTCTAAAATAAGATTGCATAATTTTAGTTGTGAGATTTGAGAAATATGCAGTTGTACCTGAAAACGTGGATTTTCTGGTAATGTCCAGTTTACGTAAAAACACGCTTATGTTATGAAGATCTCAACTTTCTTAAAAAATCAGAATCTGTTATCCATGCAAAATACTGTTTTGTTTTTAAATCACAGAAAAAGTAATGGTAGCTGCTTTTTTCTTTAATGAGGTCAGGAATTCTGAATAATATTTTGGACAAATGGTAATCAAAATCGTAATCAGGAGACTGTGAGATCTAATCCCGCTTTAGGCATGAAAGCCATTGGGTAACATAGGGCCAGTCACTCTCTTTTAGCCCAACTACAGGATGATGATGTGGGGAAAATAAGAAGGAAGAAAATTAGTTATGTTCACCCCCTTGAGTCATTTATAAAAATAATAATGGCAGGATATATACAAATAAATGTCTCAAATGTCCTTGCAATCATATTAGGAAGGGGCAATATAGAATAGGAGAGTACAACCCTTAGGCTCTCTGCAGTGTCCTTCCAACAAGAAAGGTAAAAAAAACCTGATTAAATAATCTCACTTAATTGATTAGAAAATTAGATGATGATTCATTTTGGTTTCTTGCAAGTTTACTTATTCCTGTCCTTGTAGTGCTGATTGAACATATATTGTGGCTTTACAAAAAAGCACTGCTTCGTGTGATTAAAATTAGTGGGAAGGAAAATCATAATGTTCAACTGTTTTTAACAAGATAACATTTTCAGAAGGAAGGCAGATTAGAGAGATGTGTATTCCTGGATATGCATACAGATTTGTGGTGATAACACCAATATTATGTTGAAACTGAATTACTGTTTGTTTAAAATTAGTTGAGATAAGAAGAAGCAGAATTCCTCAGCAGAATATTAGTTACTATAATTCGGAATTGGGTGGCAAATAAATTTAATACATTATTATTATTATGTGTGAGTAATTTACAGTTAGATTCATAGTCTAAGACTGGTGGAAACTTAACAATTCAAGTCCTAACTAAGGATTTATTATGGTTCATCATCATATAGCCCATATGTTCAGTCTGGATTTGGCTTTTTTGCCCATTTCCTGAGTCCTTCCCAAGTCCTTTAACTTGGAATAGGCTGATGTTGTTAAACATATCATCCACAGCAGGGGTGGGTTCTAAAATTTTTTAGTACCAGTTCTATGGGCGTGACTTGTTTTGTGGGTGTGGCTTGATGGTCATGTGACAATTATTTAGGATTTAGCAAAGGTACTGGTCTACCAGGCTTTTAACTGCTTGCAGAGCTGTACCGGTCTACCCATTTGTTTTTGGAGGCACCGGTCTATTCATTTGTTTTTGGAGGCGCTGGTCTACTCATTTGTTTTTGGAGGCACTGGTCTACTCATTTGTTTTTGGACGCACTGGTCCACCCATTTGTTTTTCGAGCGCCCTGCTCTACCATCACACTGCCTTTTAACATTGATCAGCTGTAGGACGGCCCTTTGAAGCCCCCCGGCAAGAGTTTAAACAGTTTTTTTCCTTCTAGCTGATCAGCTGGGACTTGGGAGGCAGCGAATAGATTGGGGCGGGGCCAAATAAAAGGTAAGAATAACGGAGGGGGGGCAGGAGGGCCCAGCTCCCAAACAAAGAGAACCGGTTTGGTGACATATTGTCACCGCTACCGGCTCGGCCGAACCGGGAGGAACCCACCACTGATCCACAGGATGTAAGTTGTTTCAAGCAAAGCTGCCTTTTACAATTGGTGATTTCTGTCAATGCCAATATTATTATTATGTACACAAAAATATAAAACTAGAGCTGCGGTTCTTTAGCTAGTGTTCACCTTCATACACATTGAGTTCTTCCAAAGGGATATTGTAATGTTTCAGTGTAATATACGTGTGCATCCAAGCAGTGTGGCCTTTTGTAATTGACAGTTGCAAATTTTGTCAATATGCATATATTCTAAGAGCTTTCAAACAAAATTTTGGTACAGCAACCAGTATGCCTATAACCTCTGGGACCACCAAGACTGGCTTATGCAGAAACCTTTTAATTATTATTATACTTTAAAATATTCAAACAATCTTAAGCATTGTCTTTAATTGTTAATCACTGCCTTAAGGATATCCATGTTGCAGCTGGAGACTGAGGGCAGAATAACCAGCCAACTTTTATCTAATACTGGAAAGAATACAATGAAGACTCCACCTTTAAGGATAGTCATTCACAGGCTTATGCCTGCATTTTTTTTTTCTGTAAAAAAACAACAACTGACCAAAAAGCCCAATGCGAGTCAGTTTTGTTTTCTTGGGGAAGAGTACACACTTATTCCATTTGTCATACCATAGATCTGTTACAAGCAAAACCAGACTTATTCTTTGCAAAATTAGTGAATTAAAGATTTTATGTATTCTTTCACTATCAGAAATATTTGCTTTGGGGAAATAGGAATTGAGAATTGATTGCAGGGAAAATGAAGGATACATGAGGTTTTGGCTTCTTTCTATCCTGTACAATTATTATGCTCATTTGTATGAATTATTCATGGGTCCTTTTTGTGTAAAACAAAGCAAATGTTAATGGGTCACTTTGCCAGAGTACTCCTTCTCCCTAGTAGAAAGTCATATTAGTTAGTAAGAAGAATATCTCCATTGTTTTCTTTGTGCATTTCCAAAAAAATGAAGGGGTGGGTGGGTGACATAAAGATTGGAAAATTAACTAATTAATTAACACATTCATGAACACAAAGGATTTGGAAGTAGAACTTTAAATTCTTCTCTCAGCTCCTTTGGGATCTGCTAATATGTTTTGGGCTAGCCATGCAAGTTTAAAAAGCATAGACTTTTCACAAGAAAAAAATGAAGATATTGAGCTTCTCCATATAATGTAGGAACTATGAAGATTAATATTTTGTCTTGCAGATAACCATGCAAAGCAAAAGCAACCAATCTAGGTAAATACTGGAGTGGGGAAAATAGTTGCTCAAGTACATGTTATTAATATATCAGATAAAATGTTTGAATAGTTAATTATTTGGCTGTTGTGAAGGGTTGCTCATTATTGATTTCTGTGAGATATCTTTTAAAACCTATGTGTAACCACTGTAAGAAGTTGATATATTTGAAAATGGAAGAAATGCCACCTACTTTAACTCCTAAAACAACAACCAAAAAAATAATTTATACTGAGCTTCATAGTAGTCTTTCATTTATGTAAATTTGGCCCTCACCATCCTGACATTATTTTTAAGAGATGTAGTGGCTATCTAAATTTTAGGTCAAATACTGTTGTAAAATACAATATGTTGAACTAGGAGGCATAGTGGTCATAAAAATAATCTAGTGATTGTTTTTCTTGAATTTACCTTCCTGGCATTATAGTAATTATTATTCTACTTTATAATTTGCATATCTTTACTTTGTCCCATGTTAAGGCAAATTTATTTTTCTTTCTCCTTTATTTTTACTTATTTATTTATATTTCATGTTTCTAGACTGCCCATATTGCTCCTTTCCTTGCTACTGGTTGTTTTGCTAACAGGCATCTGTCTGGGATAGGACAAAAGAAGACCATTTTTATTATTTACCTTACCAAATACTCAGAGCTATCAGAGCTATTGATAATAATTCTGTTAATAGTCTTAATCACTTTCAGTTAATATTACTACTTCATTTCTGTGTTTTATCAACACATATTCTTTATTGACTGTATGTGCTTCTGGTGCTCCCTGATTTAACCAGTACATATATACATTTGACTGTTCTACCATGTTGCTAAGGAGTGCAGCGTTTGTTCTTAAAATAGTATTTTTATTGAATTTTTTACTTAGGTTCATGTTCCTTCCTATGATATGGCCGGGAATGGGTCAAAATCGGAGTGTATCAGTGGACCAAGTATGAAATCACAGCTTCAGGTAACTGGTAAGTCTGTCTATCAGTCCTGTGGTTTGGTTCAGATACTGTCTCTTTGACAGCGTCACCAAATATGTTCTGTTTCTTTTTTATTGTGTTTGAAAATGTTGCATATTTCATTATATAAAACAACATTAGGCAGCTAACAAATTGATTAATTGATTATGTGCTATCAAATCAGTGTCACTTCCTAGCCACATAATTATTTTCCACGAATTAAACAAATATACAATAATAAAAATGCAAGATTAATAGTCACCAGTGCCATGGTATTATCCTCTCAAGAAAAAAAAAAGCTTGGCTCACTTTACATCAGGACACAATGCCTGAGGGAAGAGCTATGTCTTAACAGCATTCAGGAAGCAAGAAAGATACAGCTTTCCCTATCTTGGCTTTGTATTTACCCTATTCCATACAGTAGGTGAAGCTATGGCGAAAGCTTGCTTGCTAGATCCCACCAGATGACAACTGCTGCATTCTGGACCATTTGAATTTTTTGAGATGATCTTCAAGGGCAGCCCCATATAGAGAAAGTGTCCCTGGGTTTGGGGTCTCCTGGTTCTAGAGAGTTGTTTTCTTTAACTGTCATTGGGTAGTACTCAATAAAGCTGTTGCACAAATTGTGTGTCCTTCTGGACTTGCCGCTCCTAAAGAGCAGATGGCAGTCATGGCTTGGGGTGGGGGGGCTTTATACAAACTCATCTTGTGTACCCATTCCTGGAGGGGGAGGCTCTGCTTATGGTCACTTGATCTCTAGTCACTTTTCATTTGGATTTTGCAATAATCCAAAGTAGAAGTACAGTAGTCCATTGTACTAGAGAAGTACTTGGATATCATTGTGAATATATGCTGTATTCTCTTTTTAAAGTTCGTTCTGTTTTAGAAATATTTTGGAAACACTGCCTGCCTTTTTAAGTACTCATGACTTCTGCATATATTAGGGACTTCTTTAATCAGTTATGACACCAAAGGCAAAAGTTTATACTCTCTATTGGATAGATTTTATTTTCTGAATTAGAAGTTCTGAAGGCAATGCTTTTTTAAAGCAGTTTTTCTTTTTTAAACCTCTTCCATGGAAATTACCATCTTTTCCTGTGCGCTGCTCCCACTATCCATTAATGGGTTAACTTCTTCAGCCTTTGGCAATAACTGAGTGAGAGCTCAATTTCCCTTTCCTGTTGCCCTGCCACGCCCCTCAATCCCATGATCCCCAGTCTTCACTCAGTTATTGGCAAAGACTGAAGTGTTTTTCTTAGAGCTCCAGGCTTCAAGCCCGTTTTTTTCCTTTCCTAGGTTTTTTTATTTATTTTTGAGTAGTTTATTTTCTTTCGGTTCCCTGCTTCAAGCCGAAGCGAAGATCGGCTCATCAGCTGGGCGGCGGTGATTGCTTCGGCCGCCCACGCATCGCGCCTGCCGGAGGCTCCTGATTCAGGCCGGCTTCAGCTCACAGAGAGAGAGAGAGAGCAGCCTCCCGTTTAACAGGGCAAGGGGAGAGCGAGCCTCGGCAGCTGCCTTCACTAGCGGCGATCGGAGCAGCCGCGCGTCGGATCGGCGAGGGGGAGAGAGAGCGGAGAGCGGTGAGGCAAGCTACCCCTCCCTCCTCCCCCTCGCTATCAGGAGCCCATCGGAGCTGCTTCGGGGCTAGCGCGGCAGGCGGTAGGACCTTCGGGCTGCCACTGTGAGTCCGCAGCCATCTAAGCCCGGCGCAACACGTGGCCAGAGGAGAGCGGCGCGGTGAGGCAAGCAGCCCCCCCCCCTCCTCCTCTCCGTTGCCAGAGCCCTTGGGGCTGCATAGGGCTGAGCGCGGCAGGCGGTAGGACCTTCGGGCCGCCGCTGTGAGACCGCAGCTTCCCCAGCCCTTGGACGCCATTACCACGTGCCCAAGCCTCAGCGGTGGATTCCGGGCCGCCATCTTAGCCACATTTTCACAGGGCTAGCTCCGCCCTCTTTGGTGGTTAGAGGCTTACATCTCCTGCGGGCCCAGTTCAGCGGTTTATTCGCTGCAAGCCCCATTTCTGCGGCTGACACAAGGGCCTCTGTTAAAGCGCAGGCAAGGAATCCTGCAAAGAGGGGCAGATGGCAACCATGGCCTTGTCAGACTCACCTTTCTCATCGGATCCAGAGCCTGAAGCAAGCCCACCCCACAAGGGGTCTAAATCCAAAAAGCATTCCAAGAAGCGGTCCTCTCACCATAAAGACCGGGGGGAAAAGTCGCTCCAGATCCTCGATAGGGATGCTGCAAGACGCCATAAGACCTTAGAGCGCCTCTGTGACAAAGCACAGAAGGAGAGAGCGGCAACACCCATCCAAGGGCCCGAGCTCCCAAGCCCCTCGCCCCAGGCACGCACGGAGGCGGGCCCTGGCATCACGAGTCTGGCGGAACTGGCCCTAACACCGGCAACCCCGAACGTGGCCGCCCTCAACCAGGAGTTTCCTCGGCCCAGAGGAGCATCCCGCTCATTGCCAGAGTTGCCATCACGTGGGGCAGAGGCAACGTTCACACCAACGGCAGCTGGCCTACGCGCCCCAGAAGGGCCCTTACCAGCCAGCCAGCTAGACTTTCAGACTCTGCAATGTCCTCCTTCCTGGCTGCAAGCTGGCAGCAGGCCGCGGGGGGCCCCCCTCGCCAACTACCAGCACAGGGGGCGCCTCAACACCAACTGGCCCAGCATCAACAGGCGCATGCCCAGTCTTCCTCATCAGAGGATTCGGACCAAGCTGAGGATGGCCCAGAGGCCTTTGAGTTGTCAGAGGATGAGGGCCTGATGCCAGATTCTCCGGCTTTCACAGGGCTGTTTCGCCCAGCCTTATTCAAATCTCTCCTCCACAAGGCGCGCCTCACAACCAAGTTGGGAGTGCCCGGGGAGATTCCCGCACCTAATACCTCAGCTGCGGGACCCCACGACGCACTCTTCAAGTCCTCCAAGCAGGAGAAGGACTGTATTCCCTGCCCCCAGCTCTTTTCGGACGTGATCCAGAACCCCTGGGGGCAGCCAGCTTCGCTAACAACCCCGAGCAGCCTGGACAAGAAGCTCTACTGCTCGGCTCAGGAGCTGGAGGACCTTTTAACTCTACCATCAGTGGACCAGCTGGTAGCCTCCTTGTCATCATCATCGATGGTGTCCACGGATGCCATAGACGGACTCAAAGCTGAGGACAAGAGGACGGAGTGGGCCCTCCGTAAATCTCATCAGGCAGCGGCCTGGGCAATCAGGACGGCAACGGCGACCTCCTTCTTCAACAGAGCCACCCTCATCTGGCTACGCCAACTACAGGAAAAACTGCCCCCGGAGGACACCAGGCTGCACCACGACCTGAACAAGATCGTAGCTGCCACCGAATATGCTGCGGATGCATCCCTGAACTCCGCCAAATTCGCGTCTAGATCTCTGGCTTTGAACGTGACAGCAAGAAGGCTGTTCTGGCTTTGCCCCTGGAAGGCAGACCTTAAAGCCAAATGGAAGCTGGCCGCAGCCCCGTACAAGGCTCCAGACTTGTTTGGGGCAGCCTTGGAACCAGTCTTGATCGAAGATAAAGACAAGAGGAAGGTGCTCCCATCAGCGTACCGGCGGCAGGACCGCAGATACACACCTTACTCTTACCAGCAGCCCTTTCGGCCCAGCACAGGGCCAAGAGGGCCCCCACCACAGCGCTCCCACTTCCAGAGCGCCAGCAGACACCAAGACAGATCTCAGTTCCGAGACCGCGGCCGACCCCAGCAAGCTAAACGACCATTTCGCGGGGCCGGCTTCAAGACGGCCAGGAGGGGGAAGTGACGCCCGGGATGCGGGGCCCATCGGCAGGAGACTCCAGCTCTTCCACCAGCAATGGGCCCGATCAACGGAGGACTCGTGGATTCAGCGCACGATCTCCTCGGAGCTCTCTATCGAATTCTCCGGCCCTACACCCAGTCGCTTTGTACGTTGCCCGGTCCCACAGTCCAAAGAACTCAGAGACCTTCTGGCACAAGAGATTGCACATCTGCTGGAGATAAGAGCTATAGAACCGGTGCCTCACAATCAGCAGGGCTCCGGTTTCTACTCGACCCTCTTCCTGGTCCCCAAAAGCTCGGGAGGCTGGCGAGCCATTCTGAATCTCAAACGACTAAACCAGTCGGTAAAGTATCGCAGATTCAAAATGCACTCCCTCAAGTCGATACTAGCGGGCGTAAGGAGAGGGGATCTGCTCCAGTCAGTCGACCTGCGGGAGGCCTATCTTCATGTACCAATCCATCCCAGTCACCGGCGCTTCCTGAGATTCGAGTTTGCAGGCCAGCACTTCCAGTACCGCGCAATGCCATTCGGACTCTCGTCGGCGCCCCGCACCTTCACCAAGCTAGTAGCGGTGGTGGCGGCCACACTTCACTCCATTCCAGTGCGCACCCTTTGTTATCTCGACGACATTCTGATCCTCTCGTCGTCACACGGCCAGGCGGCCAGGGATATGGAAAGAGTCCTGCGGGCATTCCAGGACCACGGCTTTTCCATCAACTTCGAGAAAAGCCAGCTACAACCATCATCTCGGCTTCTGCACCTGGGGGCGGAGATCAACTCGGTCCAGGGCCAAGTGTTCCTCTCTCAGGAGAGGATCCTGAGCATTCGAGACCTAATCCAGCAGGTCTCGGAAGGGGGGAGAGTCCCCCTGGTTCAGCTAGCATCACTCCTCGGGAAGATGGTATCCTGCTTCGGTATCGTTCCGTGGGCACGCAGACACTCGCGGGCCCTCCAATGGTTCCTGCTGCCCTTCCAGAGAGCAGGCAAGACCAACCTGAAGCGCAGGGTAACCATACCATCTCAGGTACGTCTCACCCTCGGGTGGTGGAAGTCCCCTGCGCTCCTCAAGGGCTGCGAATTCCTGGACCCGGACAGACTCACACTAACCACAGATGCAAGTCTGCGGGGTTGGGGTGCCCATCTGCACTATCTGGTGGCCCAGGGGCGGTGGTCCAGGAGCGAACGACTCAGCAGCATCAACCTCCTGGAACTCCGAGCAATCAGGCTGGCGTTACGTCAGTTCCAGACGGCAGTTCAAGGCCAGCACGTTCTGATCCGCACAGACAACATTTCGGCGAAAGCACACGTCAACAAGGAAGGGGGCACGAGGTCCCGTGCGCTGATGTTCGAGTCCGAGGCCCTATTCGCCTGGGCGGAGTCTCACCTGCTGTCGATCAAGGCAGAGCATATTTCGGGAGCAACCAACGTCAGGGCGGACTGGCTCAGCCGCGAACTGATAGACCCTGCGGAGTGGCAACTACACCCACGCCTCTTTCGGGAACTCAGCGCCCGCTTCGGGATGCCGGAGGTGGACCTCTTCGCGACCCCAGACAACGCCCAGCTGACCCGCTTCATATCCCGCTACCCAGCAGCACAGGCGGAAGACCACGATGCCCTACGATGCAGGTGGCCCAAGGGCCTACTCTACGCCTTTCCACCGATCCCCCTACTTCCTCGCCTCATCCGAAAGCTGCTGGCCGAAAAGGCGGACCTACTCCTAGTGGCCCCCAACTGGCCTCGGCGACCGTGGTACGCCGACCTCATGGCGTTATCCGTGGAACAACCCTGGCAGATCCCCCCCACCAGGTGGAACTCTGCCAGGGGGCGGTCAGTCATCCAGAGCCTCAGTGGCTACAATTGACCGTTTGGCATTTGAGAGGGTCATCCTAAAAAGAGATAAACTATCCGATGGGGTAGTAAACACTATCCAGGCTGCCAGGCGGCCCTCAACGACTCGCATTTACGAGGCTTCGTGGCGGGCGTTCTGCCGCTGGTGCTCCCAGCACCACGAGGACCCAACATCGGCAACGGTCCAGAACATCCTCGAATTCCTGCAGTCAGGTCTGGAAAAAGGGCTGGCCCCAGCGACCCTAAGACGCCAGACAGCGGCTCTTTCCACAGTCATCGCATGCCCGCCCTACCAAGCGCTGTCCCATCACCCGCGCATCAGGGGTTTTCTCCACGGCGCCAAGAACTTGTGCCCCCCCACAGTGCACCGGTACCCATCCTGGGACCTCCCGCTGGTTCTCCGAGCCTTGATGGGGCCCCCATTTGAGCCCTTGGGTTCAGTTGCCCTCAAACACCTATCGTTCAAAGTGACATTCCTGCTTGCCATCACCTCAGCCAGAAGAGTCTCGGAGTTAGCAGCACTCTCAATCCGGAAAGATCTCTGCCTCTTCAGGGACTCCTCGGTGGTCTTGCGGCTGGATCCGGCCTTCATCCCCAAGGTGAACGCCTGGTTCCACCGCGCCCAGGAACTCATCCTTCCGGACTTCTGCCCCTGCCCGCGCAGCAGCAGGGAGAAACAATGGCACTCCCTCGATGTCCGCCGCGCCCTTCGCATCTACATTGACAGGACGGCGGCCTTCCGTCGCACGGAGGCACTTTTAGTGTCATTCAACCCGGCCTCCATGGGACTGAAGATCTCAGCATCTACGGTGAGCAGATGGATTAAGGCCTGCATCGCTCTAGCGTATGAGCTGAACACTAAACCTCCTCCGGGAAGGATTCTCCCACACTCCACCCGCAGCGCGGCCACAACGGCGGCCTGGGCAACGCAGGCGTCGGTGGCAGATATTTGCAGAGCAGCAACCTGGTCGTCGGTGACGCCCTTCATCCGTCACTATAGTATAGACGCCTACAGCTCTGCAGAAGCGTCCTTCGGTCGAAGGGTACTGCAGACGGTGGTGACAGAGGAGGACTCTGGAGGCACTCAGTTTCCCGCCCATGGGGTTTAAACTTGGGTATATCCCATTAATGGATAGTGGGAGCAGCGCACAGGAAAATGGACGTTGTCTTACCTGAACGTCCCTTTTCTGGGCGCTGCGTACACTATCCATACCCTCCCTTCTCTTTTAGTTGGCTCTCGCCAGTAATGTTGTTTGTTATTTACAGTTGGTTCATTAAAGTTATGTTTCTTATCTGACACGGTGTGGTCTCCCATAACTTCGTTCAGACTGGGGATCATGGGATTGAGGGGCGTGGCAGGGCAACAGGAAAGGGAAATTGAGCTCTCACTCAGTTATTGCCAAAGGCTGAAGAAGTTAACCCATTAATGGATAGTGTACGCAGCGCCCAGAAAAGGGACATTCAGGTAAGACAACGTCCAATTTATATGTTTTTGCTAATATAGCTCTTAGTGTTGGTATGATTTGATCAGATAAGGACAGATTTTGGCCAGAAGAAACTGTGAAAAAAGATTTGACGTACCATGTGCTATCGGAGCTACTACTATTGTTAACATAATATAGGGATTCCTCAGGTGATTAAAAATATGTACTGAGACGGAAATTCCAAACTAAAAAAAAAATAAAAGTATCTATGAGAAACATAGTGGATATGGAAGTCATCTTGCATTAAAATCCTGCTTAGGAGTATGACTTTGTTGGCCTGCTCTACATGATGACCTACAGAGCTGCATTAGCTAATGGGCACTCATCACTATCAGCTAACGTCGCCATTAGCTAACATTGAACTGTGCTGGCCTATGAGTGCATCAGCCCTCTGGAAAACCTTGAGTGAATGCAAGGGGATGGAAGCAGGCAACGCTACCCTCCTTTCTTTTGTGCCCTTGTCCACGCATATTCTATATTCTGCACTAGGGACAGTGCATCTGCATACATTGCAACCCTCGTAAAGAAGTCTTGCTGATAAAAAATATGAATACATTTGGTCAAATGATGTTGGGGCAGAAAGTGGGAGGCCATTTTACCATGCCCTTCCTAGTCTTTCCGAGGACTCTGAAGACATGGCTTTGCCATCATGCTTGGGAATCTGGCTGTGGTGTAGAACCTACTAGATGGCTGTATAAATAGTCCTTGTTTAGTGACTGCCTCCTTTACTGACTGTTCACAGTGACGATACTAATGAAAAAATAACTTTGCAACCAATCCTTGCTTTTACTACCTTCACAAAACTGTAAAGCAAAGGAAAACTGAAGTGAGAGCTGGAATCATTTTTCAGTTACAAACTGTTTTGTTTAACAATCAAGTTGCCAGTCCCAAATGTCTTTGCTAAATGAGGATTACCTGTATGGGTTGTGATGGGTTAATTATACTGTCACCAAATACATTTTCTACCTTTTAATGTTTTTTTATATACAGTATATATACTTACTGTTTTTGTTTAATTTTGTTTACTGTTTCTTCTTGTTTTAATCAGTTGAGCCACAAATCTGAGATTGTTCAGCTGTATTAATTTAAACAAATAAACAAATGGTTTAACATTTCTGAAAAGAAACTTATGTTACGTTGAATATTAATCTTGTGACATAAGCTCAATTTCTTCTTGCTTGACCTAAAAATCACTACTTAGCAGGAGTGTTCTAAATTTGGCAGGGATGACAAAAACTAATGTTCTCTTGCATTTTTGTTATTGAAGTGAGAGACTTGACACTTTTTAAATCAAACTGAGCTCATATAGTGATGTTAATATCAAAGCAAAATGGTTAAGGGGAATGTTAGCTGTTAGCCTCATTCTGTCACTATTATTTTTTATATGTACAATCATGTGAAATTAGATCTAATACTTAGATCTATATATATAATACTTAGAATATATAATACTTATAATAATATATAATAATTAGATCTAATACTGACATTGCCCCATTTGACAGAAATAACATCAAGTAGGTGTTTCTTATAACTGTCAACTGGTCTCTGACATTGACTGGAAATATTTTTTCCCATTTCTCCGTATAATTTTTTTTTCAGCAATGTTTGAGGGCTTTCTAGCAACCTGTGTCAGATCACCCCCATAGCCTCTAAGTGAGATTTTTATCCATATTTTGACTTGCCCATTCCAGAAATCCTCCTTCCTTCCTTCCTTCCTTCCTTCCTTCCTTCCTTCCCTCCCTCCCTCATATTGTCACCTTGTGGTGAGATGGGCAGCAGATAAATTTAATAAATATTTATTATTTATTTATTTATTAGTTTGATTTATATGCCGCCCTTCTCCGGAGACTCAGGGTGGCTTACAATGCTTTTAAGCAATAGCCTTCATACTTTTGTATATGGGGCTTTTGCCCCCCCCCCCCAAGCAGTGTTCTATTTTATACAAAGTCAGCTTATTGCCCCCACAAACCAGGTCCTCATTTTACCTACCTCGGAAGGATGGAAGGCTGAGTCAACCTTGAGCCTGGTGAGAATTGAACTCGCAGTAATTGCAGGCAGCTGGTAGCTAAATACTACTTTAACAGTAGTTTAGTCCACTGCACCACCAGGCTCCTAGAGAAAAATAAGCAAGCAAACAAACAAATATGTAGCTCTTATGGAGTTTCTGAAGGCTATTATTTTCATTTAAAAATTGTTCTATGCTTATTTTTAGGTGCTTAGAAACTTAAATGTAAGTGTAAACAAATTTAAAGTACGTATGTATATATGTATGTATATATTTGTATCCCATATTAATTTTACAAATAACTCAAGGCAGTGAACATATTCAACATACCTTCCTCCTCTTATTGTCCCCACAACAACTCTGTGAGGTTAGTTGGGGTAGAGAGAGTGAGGCCAAAAGTATATAGTGATATCAATAAGCATAGTCATATGAAAAATATACAGCCCATTAAAATCTTGGAGTTTTTCCAATACATTTCAACATACATATATTTGATCTTCATTTCAACTATATTGATAAAGGGGATAGAATACAATGAATACCATGCACCATTTACATTTTATAATCCATTGTGTAATTTAAATAAACATAGATGAAAATTCTGCATGGAGGAAAAAGTAAGCACATTGCTATATTTATCGCTAGCTCAACTCAGGTGGACATGACAAAGATAAAATTTTGTGATGGTGGGCTTCTCAGGCCCTGATGCAGCAAAACAACCTCTAACTATAACATTTCCACCAACTTGTTTTATAGTTGGTATCAGGTTCTTCTAGTGAAATGCTGTCTTTGTTTTCATTTAGCATTTGTTCTAATACTGTGATCAAATAACTATCTTTGGTTCATCTCTCCAAAGCACATTTTTCTAGAAATTCTGGTTTTTGCCTAGGTGTTCAGGAACAACTTTTAGTCTTGCCCTGGTGTTTTTTTCTGGATACCAAACGTTTCCTCCTGGCATTTCTTCTAGGTAGATCTAATTGGTACAGGTTCCTTCTAATAATAGATTCATGCATTGTGACATCAGCAGTGATAAGAGCCACCTGTAGGTCATGTGATGCAATTCTGGGAATCTTAAAGACCTCTTTCAATATCTTACATTCTGCTGTTCTGCTGAACTTGCTTGGACAGACTAGCCTCGGTAGTGGTTTGAAATCTCCATGTCATGTCCACCTGAGTTGAGCTAGCGATAAATATAGCAATGTGCTTACTTTTTCCTCCATGCAGAATTTTCATCTATGTTTATTTAAATTACACAATGGATTATAAAATGTAAATGGTGCATGGTATTCATTGTATTCTATCCCCTTTATCAATATAGTTGAAATGAAGATCAAATATATGTATGTTGAAATGTATTGGAAAAACTCCAAGATTTTAATGGGCTGTATATTTTTCATATGACTATGCTTATTGATATCACTATATACTTTTGGCCTCACTCTCTCTACCCCAACTAACCTCACAGAGTTGTTGTGGGGACAATAAGAGGAGGAAGGTATGTTGAATATGTTCACTGCCTTGAGTTATTTGTAAAATTAATATGGGATACAAATATATACATACATATATACATACGTACTTTAAATTTGTTTACACTTACATTTAAGTTTCTAAGCACCTAAAAATAAGCATAGAACAATTTTTAAATGAAAATAATAGCCTTCAGAAACTCCATAAGAGCTACATATAAAATAAAAAAATGTTCTATACACAAGATAATTTTGACTAATAAGCAACCTATAAATGTCAGAAACTATACATATGTACGTGGGTGGAGTGAATATAAACATATATTAATATTAATTCTCATATTTAGCTTATTCAAATAAAATGCGCACTTCAGGAACTATAACATACTTTCCAGCCTCCATTCTAAATAAAGTGTTTATAATCTGTATTATTATGCTGCTATCTGTTTTAAATATTGGACATCTTTCCAATCTTTCAGTTTAGGTTTGATCTAGTTCTGCTGTAATAAATGCTTCATTTCTTGACTTAAACAAACTGAATAATATGAAACAATGTGATACCTATCTGCAGGTCATTTTTGACCATGTTGTTCTCTCTCTTGTTTTTCAAGTTATTTCGGCAAAGTTGAAAGAAAACAAAAATAAGTGGTTCGGACCCAGCCCATATGTGGAAGTCTGGGTTGATGGTCAGTCAAAGAAGACAGAAAAATGCAACAATACTAACAGTCCAAAATGGAAACAGCATCTTACAGTGTAAGTTTAGAAATATAATTTCATTCTAAGAAAAAATAGAAATACAATCAGATAATATTATGGGATGAATATTGATAATGGAAAAATGCAGTGCTTATAAAGAAAGAGTATAAATGTTCATGGGCATACAGAATTTTGTTTATTTAAATTTGTTGGATACATTGAAACACATTTTACCTAGTTTACATAACCTATCAAACATCTTAGGAATTCCTATTTTCATTAGTCTGAGAGGAAGAACATAATTACTTGTTGCCTAAAAATTCTATTGGTCCCCAATTAAATGGAGAAAAAGTCTCCATTTGCGCAGCCTTCTAAACCCAATAAATGCCTGAAGTTCTCAGGCTATGTGATGCCATGACTGTCTAAAATAATAAATGAATTTGTTGAAACCTCCTGACCCCAAAGAATAAAACAAATTACTTCATTGGGATTAAACGGGGAAAGAAGTACATACATCAGTATTTACTAAATGTTGATGTGTTTGTCAAAACAATGGCAACCATTACAACTTTATAAAAGAATACCGTTTAATTGGAAATGAAATTAGTTATTTTAAATGGGAACCTTGCTAACTTTTCTATAACTCCTGAAATCCAAGTTTCATGTTAAGGTAGTTACTTTCAATTGTCATTTCACATTTACTTTTGATTGATCTTTATTTTTTTCTAACCACAACTGTAGAAAAACATTGACTAACTCTTGCAAATGGAATCAGTATGTTCATAGCTTTCTCTTTAAATTCTTGGCACTTATTGTGCACACTAATCCAAAATTCCCCTGGGAGAGATACTGCCAGGGAGGGGTTTTTTTTTACAAGGAAGTGTCAGAAGAAACATCAATGAATTGTTTCCAGTAACAGCGTGCATATCAGTTATCAGTTTAGCATCCATTAAAATAATGGATAAAAATACTGAAAATCAATAAAATAAATATTTCTAGAGATACTTCTAAGATTTTGGATGTTCTACATGTATATTGTGCCAGCAAAAATGCCAAAACATTTCAAGAAAAGCCAAATCCAGGAATGATCAATACTGTAATAGTTTGTTGCATGATCTATAGGTATTGGACATTATAGTTTGTAGAAATTTATCTCCTTTCAGTTCAATTAAAGACCAAAATTGACAAAGTACATTTCAGTTTAAGCAAAGCAAATGTCAAAACCTTAAAAAGTTTTTTTGACATAATATTATTGGCTGCTAAGAAAAAGAAGCAGTCCACTGGAATGACTTCTAGAGTAAGGTAAACAGTTGTAGGAAGAAAAAACTCAAAATTACTTATTATATTGTTTTGAAATAACTAAAAAAGAGTCAGATTTGTATGTTGGATTATATCCCACACTGAATATTCCCACAGTTGTTTGATATTTTCTTTCAGAAAATGTTTGATTAGCAACTGGAAATACTAGTATAAATATGCCTAATGTATGTAAAATAACCTAAACATTAAAAAGAAAGTTAACATAGTAAAGTGACTAGCACTTTGATTACAGTTCATGTTTCACCTAAAAACTCCAGCCTTCAAAATTTTAAACTATTAGCAACTTTTTTCAAAATAGACCTCTCTGTGGTATTTTGATACATAATTTAAATGAAGGAAAGATAAGTATGTTTGATATTGCTTCTGCTTCTTTAGAATTGTCTCCCCTGTTAGCAAACTACATTTTCGTGTATGGAGTCACCAGACATTGAAGTCAGATATCTTACTTGGAACTGCCATTCTAGATATTCAGGAGAAACTAAAAGCAAATAATATGAAACGTAAGTATGTAGCAACAAATTACTGAAAATTATATACTTTTACATACATGGAGCCCTCTTTAAAAAAAAATAATAATAACAGCATAGCTATGTCTGATACAAGCATGCCGATAATTTCAAAATTAAAACAACTGAATTCGAAATAATCTGTTTGGAGGTAAAAACAATTCTTTCAAGTTCAAATTGGGTTATCTGTACATTCTGGAAATATTTTTGAACTTGAACCAATTATGTTCTGAGTTCTAAATTAGGGCCAATTCAAAAGGAGCAATTGTCTGAAGAACTTGTGAGCAATCTCAAGTCCTCTCCTTGCCTGGAGAGGAATTATGATGAGCCAGTCTATTTGTTGGCTCTTCATTCCATTGTGGTTATCAGCTTCACTTTTAGCAAAGCCATCTTCAGTTTGCCATTTCTTCCCTGGAAGGATGTTCCCAATTTTATAATGTTTGTATATATTTGAAACTGTTGGTCTAATGTCAATAGTGATGTCATTTCTTAGATTTTAAACAATGCCATTCTAAATCATTCTCGACACTTTGAAATGCACATTAATGTATGGTGATGTTTCTAAGGGATGTTGATATTTAAAATTATAGAGAAATAAATGAGTTGAAATAAGAAAATTATTTGCAAAGAACTCTGATTTTTTTTTTATCATATTAGTCGAGTGATTTGACTGGAAATCCTATTTTAAAATACAGCAGCAAAAACTTTTGCAGGAAGCTTTGCTGCTGAATTGCCCATTCAGTTAAAAATCTGCTGTAGCACATTTGAAAAACATTTGTGGTCCTCTTGGTGAATGTCAAAATATCTAAGCCTTTTTCAGTTGGTGCAATAATGAAACAAATGTAAGAGCTCATTTCATCAATGAGATTTATTTCTATAGACTATTGAAAAATGTGTGGTACAATAAGGGCTGATATAAAGATAAACGTGAAAAAATAGGAAAGGAGCATTGAATTACAGTTAACACTATCAGCAACCCTTTAAAATGCATATATGGGGGATTTAAATATTTTGTTAACAATTCTAACCCATTTGCTTAGCTTTAAGCAATTAAAACATTTAATAGACTATTTCTGTTTTTTATATAGTTGAGGAAGTGATTGTGAACATGGATCTTATTGGTGACAAAGAACCAGCTGATGGAATTGGAGAGTTGTCTGTCTGTCTAGATGGTATGCAGGTGGATCCCGAGCTTCTGACTAATGGTGATGCCTCAAGCATAAGAAGTGAGTAATATTTTCCTATAGAGTATGTATGCCACATAAACAAAGCCCTCAATACTCTGAGGTATTTCCTGTGAGAAAAGTCTGTTGAAACCATAGATACTCTACCCTTATGCTTTCAATATCTTGCCAGAACAATTCTATTTTTAAATAGCATAATTTTAAATAAACTATATTTTATTGCAATGAACATGATGACTTAAAGTCTTAGTTACCAGACAATCTTAACCCTGCTTGGGATACTAAGGTATTTTGGTTAGAGGCCCAGTCCTTTGGAATAGCCCCCCTCCCAAAAAATAATCTTGGACTTGCCTCTTCCTCTAACATCATTCCCAAAAGTAGGAAAGACAAAAACTGTTCCAGAGGCATTTGGAAGTTATTTGCCATCAATTATTTATTACTGCTGTGTTGTGGTTTCATGTTCCAGATTGGATCATGATGTCAAGATTTTAAAAGTTAGATTTTATCATTTTAAACTATTTAAATTTATCAGGTATGTTCTCATTGTATAATTGCTGACAATACTGTTGGTGTTTTAATTGTTGACTTTGGTTAAGTCCCTGACAGATTTGGAGGCATACAAATGTAATAAATAATATTCAGAATTAGTAATGTCTAGAGTAACCAGAAAACCAGCCAGTTTCTGGACAAACAACCATTATGAGTTGATAGGGTTCGGTTTCAGATTCTTACAAGCCTCCACTCTGCCAGGCTTTCAAGATTCTGCTGTTAACCTTTATAAACAATAAAATAGAGTTCCAGTATTCCATTCAGTTTCTATTTCTTGATGTGGCTGACCTCAGATGATTGACACTGAGATTCTAGTCTTAAATATAAATTATTGTGTTCAGCCATCTGTAGAGCAGGAAGCCATGGTGTCGCAAAGGATCAGCAGCATCCCCCTTTCTAACTTTTGATTTGTGACCACTGAAGTATGAAAAAAATGGCCCAGATACTTTGTATATGTGTTAAGCTCTTTTTTAATAGCAGAAGAGTAGTGACAGTAATTCAGTTTGTTAGTTAATTACTTCTAGATATTTTTCTCAAACTGCTGTATACTGCATACATCCATCAAATTTTGCTGGTATTGTAAAGCTCTGCCTGCTCTGTGGTCGGGAATCGGTCTTCATTGTTGTCAGCTCTTAGTGGATTTTATCTCACCAAAGTTTTCTTATCAGAATCAATTTATTTTCCTTTGAATTTTTTTTTCTACCTTAAGCCTTTGATAATATTTCTAATAAAAAAACTACTTTTTACTTTTACTGAGAGACTGTTTTTCTTCTTGTGGCCCTTTAGAAGTGTTGACCTATATCACCTTTTCAATTTGCATTAGAAACATCACATCATTATCAATTGATATTTATTTAATCTCATCAAGTTTTATTTTTATGTATGAAGCCCAAAATAGCTAATCAAAAAATCCAGGCAAATAAAAGTTGTCTTTTTTAATAGCAGAAGAGTATTTAATAGCAAAGAGATAACATGGACAGGTTTAAAATGTTTCAAAAATGTTGCTTCATCAAAAAAATACACTAACCATTGTTCCATTTTTCCCCCCATTTGAGAAATAACTTTCTAGACTCTGTTATCCATAGCCTTTAGTCTTCCTGCAAATGTCAGTTGTTTATTTTCAGGTATCATCAATATATATTTTAATCAAAAGCAAGCAATGGTATCTACAAACTTCCTGTCTTTTCTGATTTTAATTTATATAAAGTTATAGAACTCTCTTTCCCTCTTCTTAGCTTCCTAAAAAGCTTGCCTGATTTTGGGATTACGGTTAGGGTTCAGAACAACACTGAAGGAATAATGAGGGCTTAAGTGAAAGGAGTTATTGCTTAAAATTGCCAGCCTCCTCTGTTGCTCAGCTAAGAATGTTTCCTGGTTCTGGGTTCGTCTGTTTTGGTGGGACAACTATGGTCCCACTTTATCATATATTTAATGTCGATATTTAGGTGCATAAAATTGCCTGGTATAATTATATAATGTTTATATCTTTTTAATGTGATGAATGTAAATTTGTATTGCCTTATGTTTAAGGTCCTGACCAAAATGATGGCTCCAAAGCAAAAAATGAAACAAGGTAAGGTGGTTTCAGTTGTATCTTACCATGAGTTCTAGATGATTGCTGGCCTAGCTATAATTGATTCAGCATAAATACATTTAAAATTTGTATTTAAATATGTATTTAAAGTAAATAGAGTAATTCAGAAAGACTAAACAGAGAGCAGATAAATATAAACTGATTCAATGACACAGTTTAATATCTGGTGAATTGTATCTATGTTCTAATGCCATAAAATCCTTTCTCATCTTTCAGCAATTTGCTGTCAGAATTATTCATGTCACTCTGGCTATATGAAATCAAATACTACATACCATAATGATCTACACTGACTTCCTGCCTATTCGAGGATCCTATGCAGGCAGCTCATCCAAACATCTCCATGGTGTTGCCCCACCCAAGTGTTTTTGATCCCAGTCCATTATTTCTTTTAACATCCATTCTAGTATCTCAGACAAAATGAGATATATTTTCCAGACACTATCTTTTCCCTTTGATATCTCTTATGTCAAGAATTGAAACCTGCCCTTATTGAAATTTCACCTTTTTCATGAAGTTTTTACAACATACCTGCATATTTTTTACCTGTTTTGCTCTCCTTCCCCTTTTTCAAAGCAAAATGATAAGAGCTCTTATCTTCATTGTGGGGACAATGGGCATTGTCAAAAGGGAACGCTGGAGGTCAGCATATAACTCTGCAATAACTTCAGTGATCCTTTACCCTGTTATATAGCACAGTATGTAGTATTTGATTTGGAAATTTAACTCCCCCTTTTTATCTAGATGCCAACTACAAGTTTCAAGGATAAATTGTGTTTTCCTTTCTATTAAGGTGTGGCAGTGTTGACAGTTGTGAGACTGCTGTTTCCAGTGAAAGCAAGGGGGCTAATACCAGTGACTCTCCATTAATTGCAAATGGTGGCTTCAAGCCTTCTAGGCCTCCCAGGCCCTCTCGACCACCTCCACCCACCCCGCGTAGGCCTTCAGCTCCAGTTGGTATGTGAATATCAATATGAGATAAGGTTTCAAATTCTCTTGAGTTCAGAGTTTATTTTATTTATGACTGTTGTCAGGAGTTCGTTCCTGATCGGTTCAAGGTTGACTCAGCTTTCCATCCTTCTGAGGTTGGTAAAATGAAGACCCAGATTATTGGGGACAATATGCTGACATTTGTAAATCGCTCAGAGAAGCATCTAAAGCACTATGGAGCAGTATATAAATCTAAGTGCTATTGCTATTGTTTACCCTCTGCACTATTTAACTTTCTGACTTTCAGGAAAACATTATCAAACTATATAAAGAGAAGTTTACAATGCTAAGACATGGTTGATTAAAGTTTGGAAGATTTCACCATATTTATATAATAATTTTTACATACTGAAATAACTTTATTTATTTATTTATTTATTCACTTACATGAACCCTCCCCAAACCTGGCTTTGAAAATTTATGTATTTATATATTGCCCCCTGCAAATGTGAATATTTTCATTAAAGACTACCAAATTTTTGTGATCAAGAGAACGAGAACTTTTATCCCGAATTGTTCATCTTAATTTTCTGAAACTACAGTTTCTCTGAAATGGAATTGTTTAACTGGGAGCTACTTTTTCAAAACAATTGATCCCCAATTTTTAATGTCATGTTATAAATGAATTTTGATATTTAAGTATTTTCTAAAAGGCTTTTTTACAAGACCATTCTTAATCAAAAAAGTCTAATAATGCTACTATTATCATGTACCATGTAGAAACCTACAGGCTTTCTCTGATGTATCAAAGTAAAAGTAATCATTGCCTTCTTTCCAATCTATATTCTCTGCAGCATGTGTCAATGGCCCTTCTTCCACAGAATCAGAAGCAGCTAATAAAGAAACTGTGCCAACCGCAAGCACTTCAGCAGCAGAACCAAGTTCTGATGGAGGAACTGCAGGGACAGCTCTTCCTGCAACATCTCCTGTAGCTACACCACCCATATGCAGACAAGTTCAGCCAGCAACTCCCATTTCACAGCCCCATCCTACAGTTAGCCAAGGTCCTCTTCCACCTGGGCAAGTGTTCACTGTTGTTCAATTCTGTATTACAAGTAGTTTTGTAGCTTAGCATCTTTTCCTCTGAAAGACAGCACTTTCTTGCATCTTTTTCATGCCTGAAATCACCCAAAATATGATTTGTATACTCAGAAATATAATTCTGCCACCTATAAACCAGTTTTTAAAGTTCTTTATGAAATCTCATATGATGACACAAATATCAAAATTCCTATAGCAATGAATGTTGAATGCAGCACCAAAACAAGATAGCTGATATAAATCCAACTAAGCAGGTACACTGGTGGAAAAATATGGTTTTAATTAAAATGATATTGTTTCTAACATATCATTAGAAATTATTGGGAAATATGAACTAGTGTGGCTCTTTTCCCAGTGGTGCAACCCTACTAGGTCATCATAAAATTCTTGTTCTCAAGTTAATGTGATATAGTAAAGATAAAATTGTCTAGATCTAAATGGTCTGCTTCTTATTAGAAGGATTGTAGTCTAACACTTGAATATATGCTGCAAAAATATGAATAAAATAGAATTCATTGGAATGACAAGCAGGTTTTGTTCTGCTTCTCCCAAAACTTAAAATGTGATGGGAAATGGGTACTGTCAGAGCACTAGATCATAGAGATAGTGATTCAGATCCTAATTGCCAAATTAAGATGGGTGGTTGATCCAAAATTCTTAGCCTACAATAGTTTACAGAATTACTATGAGGTTAAAATGAGAAATTCCATGTTTGCCACTCTAAATATTTGAATTAAAAAACAGACAGTTCAAACGTGATAAGTATTTTTAATCCAGGAAATTCGTGAAATTGCAAATTGTTGAAGAATTTTGTTTATCAGGGATTGCACTATAGTAATAGCAGGTTTACAAATGTGAAATGAAAGTAAGCCTTTGGTTTGTATAATGTCTATATATGAAGAAAATGCACTTATTATATATTGCAGTTTTAGAGGGATTAAGAAGCCACTTTCAAATAAGCAACAAGATGAAGGTATTTGAATAAATTCACACGTGACAGTTTATTTTTTTCCAGGTGGGAACAAAGAGTGGATCAGCATGGCCGGGTGTATTATGTAGATCATGTAGAAAAAAGAACAACATGGGATAGGCCAGAGCCTCTTCCTCCAGGGTGAGCAATTCTCAATACATTAACTCATGGATTGTTTTTTGCTAGCTTGTTATTGCTTTGGGAGTTATATGTTTTAATAATTTTGAATGTTGTTGTTGTAGATCTAGAAATTTGGGACATTCCCAAGCAGTTGTAAAAGAACCTATAGGTATAAATTCAGCATTGTTAAGTTTGCTCTACTGCCCCTACGTTTTTTCTGGTTCAGTAGATAAGAAAGCAATCAAATCCCATTTTTCATATACTAACATATTTATTAAAAATATATGATACACTTGAATAATTTAAAAAGAAAAGCCTTATTTTTGCTATTAAAGACAAGGTAGACATGAATAAATAAAGTGTAGATGCTTTAATCAAAATGCTGGAATTGAGAAATAGAATGGCATAGGGATAGAATTAAAGATAATCTACCCTTTCCTCAATGTTTCAGTAAAATTGAGGAATTATTTTGCTTGGCCCATTTTATTTATTTGTGTGTAGATTTATATCCTGGCTTTCATTCAGGACCTCCAAGTGGCAAACATAAAGCTCCCTATTTTGTGTGTGTGTGTGTGTGTGTGTGTGTCTTTTATACTGCATGCATTCTCCATTCTCTTTCTGTTTTTATCTGATTGCTATGTACTTTGTGATCTCTGCTGCTTTCATTTAAATATATCGCCCTTGTTTTTTAGTTGGGAGCGCCGAGTAGATAACATGGGACGGATTTATTATGTTGACCATTTCACCAGAACAACGACTTGGCAACGACCAACTCTGGAATCTGTCCGTAATTATGAGCAATGGCAACTTCAGCGTAGCCAGCTTCAAGGAGCTATGCAGCAATTTAACCAGAGGTTCATATATGGGGTGAGAACACTGAAGAATGAGTTGCAAATCAAATCTAACAGATACATTAGCACAACACCGTCTAATGAAAATTAAGAATTGAGAGAACACTATATTAATTAATTTCTATTTAGAATCCATTAAGTTTCCAAAAACAAAGCAGTACAATAAAAATTTAAATGTAATTTGTTTGATGTATATAGAAATTACTGTTTTTCCTTCTTAGATACTTTTGGAAAATTACTTCTGCTTACAATATTATTTTGAATAATTCTTTACTTCAGAGGATTATGGCTTAGATATTTTAGACTAAGTTTTATGTCTTTCTTAGAACAGTACAAATAATGTTTAGTCCAGTATAGAGATTATGATCATAATTCATTCAAGAAAGACATTCACATTGGCAATATTTCATTGGATTTGCAGAATTTCACCTGAACTCAGTCTTATTTTGTAAAGTTACCCCTTGAGTTTTGCACTTCATGTATTGTATTAATTTTGTTTATAAAGACACCTAAAGATGACTTGGTGAGTTTCTTTTCTCCTGCTAGAAAATCTTAGCCAGTGTTGGGACCTTTTAACTCTTAATAAACATATAATCTAAACTTACTGTCTTGAAAGAGAAATCTTGCTTTAAAATGATAGATGCATAGCACAGATTTTACATCAGTTTAATTAATGGTTATTAAGATGTGCCTTCTTCTGATTATAGAATCAAGACTTCACACAGAATAAAGAATTTGATCCTCTTGGTCCCTTGCCACATGGATGGGGTAAGATATTTTTAAGTTCTAGTTTCTATTATCACTTATTTGGAATTTATTCTTACTCATTTCATTTAGTAATCACTGGGATATTTTTTTCTTATCTGACATTCATGACTCCAAAGTTTACATGCGGTAGCACTGAGATGCATAAGCCGTATAAAATATTGTTTTCATTTATGGAGTTAATGCATAATGTCAATTTATTTTTACTACTTTACATGCAGAACTGCATAATTGTTTAAAATCTGGAATCGGGATTTGACCTTTATTAAGAGATAAACAGTGAGCAGGATGTATCCTGCTGAAGGGGCATTACTCAAAAAAAAAATGAGGCCTATTTTTTTTCTGAAAGTAAATTTACTCTTTGTTGCTCTTGCACTTGCACCTTATAAAGATGATTTAAGTTTGTAGATCAATTTAAATACTTCATCTACATAACTATTATAGAAGACCATATTTTCAGGTAAGATTAAGATTAAAACCAAGTGATTTCAAAGCTGCCAAAATGGATGGTGTGAAAATAAATGCTTTCTCAGTGATAATTTCCATATTTGCAATTCCTTACATCCTCTGAAAGGTTCCATTTGAGCAAGTTCATCTGTTCATTATTTCCCAATGTTCATCTCCTATTACGCATCCTAAGCTTTTCCTTTGAGGCCCTTAACACTGTTTTTTAGGGGAGGGGCATCCAAATTGTTGTAGTGCATAATAGCAATAGCAATAAGTCTTACATAAATTGGGTGAGATATTTTCCATGACCAAACAGGCCCACATAAATATTACTTACATATGTCTTACATCAAAACTAACAACGTATTACTGTATTTTCTCTCAGAAAAGAGAACAGACAGCAACGGCAGAGTATATTTTGTCAATCATAATACTCGCATCACACAGTGGGAAGATCCCAGGAGTCAAGGGTAAGATCCAGCACTGTTCACCCATGTTCCAAAGTCTATGCACCTGTGCTCTAGTAATAACTCAAAAATGCATATGCACATTGAGTAGAGTTTTATGATATCACATTTGTCTCTTTGGACCCTCAGTGAAAATCTTACTAAGTTTAAATATTAACATTCGGTTAAGATGTAGTATAATTACATGTGACATACCGAATACTTGCAGCATCAGTGTTTGAAATATGAGCTCAAAGAATGGTGATTATTTCTCATGTCCATTTTGTTGAATATTTAAATGATTAAAAATGAAAAACAACATGAAAGTTAAGGTGTAACAAATGTCCACTACCTTATAAAATATTCAGATGTCATGGCATATTTTTAGTTTAAAAGACCTTTATAAGAAAGAACAGAATGGCAAAGACATACCAGCTGTAAGGAAAATAGTGTTATTTGTTCTCTTTGATAATCTAGTAGATAAGGAAACATTGACATCTGATCACTGAGCAGGAATAGCAGCATTTTTAATATTCTCTTACTAAATGTCTCTGGTTTTTTTCCTTCTAATGGCAGAATCCCTTTGAGTACCAGATAAATAGTAGTGGACAATTAAAGTTCTGCTCAAATAATTGCTAGTTTGGATTTAAGATGCAGATATGATTTGTATAGTCTATCAGTTTTGTAACATGCAGTTCATAACTTTTGTATCTGTTTTTATAGTCAATTAAATGAAAAACCTTTACCAGAGGGCTGGGAAATGAGATTCACTGTGGATGGAATTCCATATTTTGTGGATCACAACAGAAGAACAACAACATATATCGATCCTCGTACTGGAAAGTCTGCTTTGTATGTTTTTTTCCTCCTAAAATATCAATAGTGTTTAGGTAGCCTGTAAAAAGGGACAGGGTTTTACCCAACACTGGTTGGGTCATCTTTCATATTAACTAAATTACATTGCTACTTTCTGATAAAATATTATTTGATAACACTGGTTAATATACCAGTCTGAATATTGAACTTTTTCTCTTCTATATACCCTTTATTCTCAAGGCAGGTCGGGTTTATTTTTGCTTTCAGGCAGTTTCTAAACAAAACAAGATAATGCATAAAGGGAATTATTTTTCAGTATTTAATGTGAACACTGTTTAATGTAATGTAAATGCTACACTGCTAAGTCCATTTGAAACTGAAAGTGGGGTGACACTGAACATTAGAGATATCAGCAAATAGATTTTTCTGTCCTTTCACTTTATAATTTGGAATTGTTCGCTTTGTTTTCAGTAAAATTAGAATGAAAAGAAAATTTACCTTTCTTCATCACTTTCTTTCCCTCCACTTTTTCCAATCTTTCCATTTAATTTGCACTAGCTGGGTTGTATGTTAGGAATTAGAGAAAAGGAATGGATGAAGTAGACCAGGGTTTCTCAGTCTTGGCAACTTGTAGATGTGTGGGCTTCAACTCCCAGAATTCTGAGTGATGAAATCCATCCACTGAAATAGACTATCCTTCTCTTTGTTCTGGTTCTGATGCCAGGATGAAAGTCCATCTTTTCTGGGATAAACTGCAATTCCAAGGATCATCAGCAGTTTTTTTTAAGGTACTATCAGGGAGGAAACCAGATGCCCCTTGACTTCTTTTACAGTTGGGGCAGTAATAAGTCACTCCAAGGTGGACTAAAAAAATCCTTCTATTTCTAAAAAGAAAGTTTATATTTAACACAAGATAGGAAATTGCTGTTTTAAGTAATGATTTTTATGGAGAAATACTTTATTGTGAGGAGGGATTTTTATTTTATTTATTATTTATTATTATTTATTTATTTATTATTTATTTATCAATCACTCAGTCAAATTTATTTGGTGCCTATCTTGCCGTTCAGACTACTCTGAGCAGCTTACATTCAGATAAAACAAACATTCAAAGATTATAAATATATAAATGGATTAAAATTACAAAAATTAAAACAAGCTAAAAAGGGTTTAAGGGGCAGAGATGAGGTGCCTTCTCTGTTAGCGTACCAACCACCTCTAGCCAGCTTCTCTTTCAGGAAAGAGGTTTTAAGGCTTTTTCTGAAGTCTAAAAGAGAAGCAGCAGACCTTATTTCCTGAGGCAAGATGTTCCAAAGGATAGGAGCCGTAGCAGAAAAGGCTCTTCTGGATCCCACCAAGCCAAAATTCCTTTCCTTGGCTGATGGGATCCGCAGTAGGCCGTTTCTGCCAGCACCAGTGGGGTGAGCCAATTCCATTGGGGAAAGATGGTATGCATTCTGATAGCATATTTTTCTGTTCAATATTATTCAGTTATTTAGGTAAAATCCTTAACTGAAAATACGTTTGTGCTTAATCAGTGTCACCTTGATTTTTGCTTCCAGAGACAACGGACCTCAAATAGCCTATGTTCGTGATTTCAAAGCAAAGGTCCAATATTTCCGATTTTGGTGTCAGGTGAGAGATACCTTCCTTTAGAAATGTAATCATGAAACTCTTGCTATCATCTGCAAAACATTTAACCTTGCCTGAAATCATGCAATTTGTTATGCCATATTGTGATTTGTGTAGGTTAGCATTGGCAGTATCGTTGTTTATAAGGCATGGTTTAGTATTAGTATTAGTATTCAAAATCATGATAAATCAAATCAGAGCTTATAATTGCCTCTATATGTTCAGAGTAAGAAATATTTATATAATGCTTTCTGATATTATACATCAGGTCCTGCAACTAGGTTTCTATGTCCTGGATTTTCTGAGGCTGATGTGTATTAAACAGCTCCAGAAACATAAGGGTTGAAGAGGAAAAAAGAACAATTGGGTTCCTCTCACTCTGCAGCAATTTTTCTTTTGTCTTGATCTGTAATGCCATGCAGACCCGAAACAAACGATCCACTTCTTCCTGCCTCACAACATTTGTTGGTGACTCATTAAAGCAGCCTGTTGGTCACTATTAAAACAGCCTAGTCTTTTTCTGGCTTTGTACAGTTGCTATGAAGAGGCATCCATATTTTGGAATCAAATTTGAAATATTCACAGTGCTAATTATTACTGAATTTATGAATACTGTAAACACCAATGTGATTAACATATTTAATTATAAAAATATGTTAATGGAGAAATTACAGAATTGGCATGTCACCTTTTTCCAAAAGATTACACAGTAATACTTCGTATTCAGATTTCTTGACCATGAAGTTAGCAATGTTTCTTTCTAGTGAGTTCACCATTTGTCCTTTGCATTATGGATTTGCCTTGTTGGAGGGTAACCTTCATGAATGAAGAATACATTTCTTCCGTGACTCTGTAGACCAACTTGTCACATCTTTCCCTGCACGTATGAATTATAATTTTGTTTACAATTAAGATTTTCTTGATTATCAACTTTTTAAATTTTCATATAATATATCCGACATTGCCTATATCTGTATTTTATCACATGCACTATGTGAGCATAAAATAAATGCTAGAAGCTTTCTTATTTTGTAACAAGAAAATTGCTGGGTATGAACATAAAGTGCCTCTTATTCAGGATAAGTAATTAATTTGTTCACAGTTCCTGCTGAGAGTGCAATATGTTTGTAATTATGATTATCTAATATGTTTGTTTTTCAAATGTATTTCTTACATTTCAGCAATTGTCTATGCCCCAGCATATAAAAATAACAGTGAGCAGGAAAACACTGTTTGAAGATTCATTTCAGCAGGTAAATGAGCAGAAATTTTTGAAACTAAGAATTTTTTTTTCTAAAAAAAAATTATTAAAATTATTTGATCAGCATTTTTTCCTAATTTCAGCTTGTGTCTCTGCCTTACATGTGCTTTAATCTGAATAGCTATGTGAATAACTATTAACATTCTAAGTAACATTTGATTTTTTCCCCCTGTGCAGATAATGAGTCTTAGTGCCGTGGACCTACGAAGACGCTTGTGGGTCATTTTCCCAGGAGAAGAAGGCTTAGATTATGGAGGTGTTGCACGGTAGGTATGACTTAATTCATAAAACTGTAAAATTTTGCTATAGAAAGTTGCTTAAGAAATTTGAGGTTTTTCTTTTTTCATTATTGCCCCCATTATGTTAAAAGGCTTTTTAAAATGCCCTCTGTAAAATATATACTATATAATATAAGTAAAGTATATACTGTGAGGTTCAAATTTAGTTATATTTTCTGTAAACTCACGAAAAACAGAGATCTAGAATTATAATCACTAAATCTTCACTTTTGAATTCTGTGCTAAAATATGATGATCTTTGGATCCAATTCAGTATTTGATCTTTTAGAAATTTGAGAACAGTTGGAATTGTTGCTAATTTAAGAAGCTATAGCATGCAGAAATTTATTTCAGTGCAGTATTAATCCATAGTTCCAGGTGTACAGCACATTCAGTCATCCTTGCCTACTCTTCAGATCATCAAATATTTCTTGTAAAGAGACTTCTAGAGAGGCTCTGGAGGATGGGGACAGCAAAAAATGTCACTTCCTGTCCAACCGGAAGTTGGGAAATGGGCCATTTCTGGCCTTCGGGGGGGGGAGGCCATTTTTGCCCTCCCCAGACTCATAGAGAGGCTCTGGAGCCAGGGAGAGAGAAAAACGGGTCTTCCCCACCCCCTACCCCAGTCCCTCCAGAGGCAGGAAACAGCCTGTTTCCCTACTTCTGGTGGGCCCAGAAGGCCCGAAAATCAGCTTGCGTGCGCACGTGTAGCCATAGGTTTGCCATCACGGCTCTAGGCTGATTTCTCTTTTGACTCCTCCCCTAGGTTCTGCTGTTCCTTCTCTTACAAATTTCATCCAAAAGCTGAACATTGTAAATTACTTGTTATTGATGCCTGAATTGCGGTTAGATATCACTGAATAACTCTAAAGTTTCTTTGTTATGAACTTGTCTAGCAGATGCGAGATTTGTTGAAACTCATAGCATAGATGCAAAAATAAAGGCATATGCAAGCTTGTTAGTGTTTTTAGGTATTAACACCAAAGAAATGTATACACAACTGTCTATGTTTGTTGTGTGTGTGCATGTGGTTTTTTTTTGTGGTGTTGACTGTGAGTTCTTTATGTGGTTTCAGGGAATGGTTCTTTCTATTGTCGCATGAAGTGCTGAATCCAATGTATTGCCTGTTTGAATATGCAGGGAAGGATAACTACTGCCTACAGATAAACCCAGCTTCTTACATCAATCCAGATCATCTGAAATACTTCCGCTTTATTGGTAGATTTATTGCTATGGTGAGTTCAGTGCATGAAATAATACTCATAAAACGTTTAAGATATTATAAAAACCATATAGCAAAACTGATAATGGTTAATTCTAGAAGATGAGACTCTCTCTCCATTTTCTTATTTTTAAAATAGGCCACAGACCTTATGTAAATATGTAATTGGATACAGGAAAACCAAATTGATAACCTTGACAGCAATGATCTTTCTTGTGTTCCATTCAGTGTTTTATATTTGAATGCTTAATATATTCAAAAGCCTGCTTTTAAGTTTGCTATTCCTTTTAATACCTCCTGGTAATACCTTGCTATTCCTTTTAATACCTTTTAATACCTTGATAAAAAAATCTATCACATATCTTGGATAACAGTGCTATTAGAATAATCAATTTTTTCTGAATTTACTCTGAAATGTTCTAAAAAAAACCTTGAGATTATTATAGGCTGTCATATGCTTTGTTAAAATAAGCTATATGTTTTTGTTGCATCTACATGAAATTGTAGAGATGTTTTCAGTACTTAAATCTAAATTATATTGACTTGCATGTTCTAATAACTGACAAAAGTTAAATTATTCAGCATTGTTCACTGGGTTAAATAACCATGGGCTGATTATAGAACAGATCACAAACTACCGTACCTATGTACAAGTTCCAAATCACGTTACAGCAGAAGAACAAAGTCAATCAGTTTCCACAATATGACCTTGTGCTTTTAGCCTTCATTTTCACACAGACTCTCTCTGACATCTTTAAAATCATTGATTGGAAAACAGAGGAATTATTCAGTGAGATAGTTGTTAAGGTGAACATGAAAAAAATTGCCAATGAGGAAGGAAAAACAAAAGAAAAAATTGAGACAATAATTGTAGCATATATTCCATTGTGAGGATTCTAACCTGGCTCAAGGTTGACTCAGCCTTCCATCCTTCTGAGGTGGGTAAAATGAGGACCCAGATTGTTGGGGGCAATATGCTGACTCTGTAAACAGTTTAGAGAGGGCTGTAAAGCACTGTGAAGCAGTATATAAGTCTAAGTGGTATTACTATTGCTATTCCTTTCATGAAATTTTCTTTCAAAAGATTTAAGAGTAGCATAGGCTTCAAAACAGATATGCTAATGTAAGATAAGTAATACTTTCTATCCTTTTCAGGCATTGTTCCATGGAAAATTTATAGACACAGGTTTCTCCCAACCTTTCTACAAACGTATCCTTAATAAACCAGTTGGATTAAAAGACTTGGAATCTGTAGATCCTGAGTTCTATAATTCCCTGATCTGGGTTAAGTGAGTTTCTTATTTCCACTTTTTGAATATTAACTTTATGCAAATAAATGTCTACATATTTGACCAAATTAGTAAATATTTAACACTTACTAAAAACTTGTTCTGCTATTCACATTTGAATGTATATTTTAATAGAAATATTTAATTCGTTTATTCAATTTATGTAGCCACCCATCTCATGTGTGACTCTAGGTGGCTCACTAGCTACATACCTCCATAGGATTCCCAGGCCTGATAATAGAACCGTGTCTTTGGGATCCTCCGAAAGGCCAATAATATTTCATGAAGTTCAGATATTTAGACTGATACTTCTAATTTTGATAGCCTGTAGATTTTAAATCAGGCGATAAGTTGTGATAAAACAGGATACGCCACTCTGTGCCAAATAAACCCTCAACATTCTTTGGTGGGAAGGGGGGCTCTATGCCAACATCAAAATGTATAATTGATTTTCATTGGCATGTTGTTTCATATTTTGAAAGATGTAGGGGTTAGATGCATTGACTCTCCATTGGGCTCAACACAACTAGTTTGTATTTTTTTAAACTTAACATCGTCAAAATGTTGACTACATTAATTGTTGTAATAGCATTGTGCCAGTCTCATTTCACTGGTAATCTTCAGCGAATAATATAAAAAGGAAGCATGACTCACAGCTTCAGAAAAAGATTGCTGAATTTAAAGCTATGAATTATAGTCCTAAGCATGATATGTTTATTGTCAGAGTATCCATTGTAAAAAAATATTTTAGTAATTAATCACACCACATGGTATTGATTTTGTAGGGAAAACAATATTGAAGAATGCGGCCTAGAAATGTATTTCTCAGTTGATAAAGAAATTCTAGGTGAAATAAAGAGCCATGACTTGAAACCCAATGGTAGCAACGTCCTTGTTACTGAAGAAAACAAAGAAGAATATATTAAGTAAGTTCAAAATTATTTTTAAGTATTTTTAACCATAATTTTTATTGGATTCAAGTTGCTATTCTCTGATTAGGTCTCTTTTCATTCATGCATACAACTTGGACAGAGTAGAAGTACTGCTGGAGGGGACGATATTTTTTTCATCAATTTCATTTTTCTCTTTCATGCTATTCTGCTATGAGTTGCTATGGGGAACTTCTGTCTTTAAACTACAACTTCCATCAACCATTACTATTGGCCATGCTATCTGGGATTGTAGAACTGTAATTGACTATTTCTAGAGCACCACAAGTTTCCAACTCTTGTTTCACAGCCCTGATCAGCTAATATATGAGAGAAAATGAGACACATTCCCTGCATTTTTGGATTACATTTCAGTATGTGTCCAAGGGCCACGTATGTAATACAGTTTGCCTATGTGTGCCTTAATCTTTTCCATAATCCCAGAAAAAATTCCTTGTCCAAATTGCAGTTCACTAGAACTGTATACAGTAATTGAATATTACAGACTATCTGTCCTGGTTGAAGCGCACAAGGCTGGAAGTTAATAATGTTCTTTTGCCATGGTGGTAACACTTCAGCTACATGTTCTGCAAGATTCTATATTCCTTTGTTCTTGTGTGCTATCTTTTCAAACTGTGAATGACTTCAAATTCCTACAATTGTTCATCATTTAATTAATATTATAATTCATCTGAATCAAGGTGCATTGGCTGTTGTCACATGAGTGTATATTTTCTTTTCAAGGCTGGTAGCAGAATGGAGGCTTTCCCGGGGTGTAGAAGAGCAGACGCAAGCTTTCTTTGAAGGATTCAATGAGATTCTATCACAGCAGTACTTACAGTACTTTGATGCCAAAGAGCTGGAGGTAGACCTGTAAACCTGCAATTTAGACAAAAACCGGGACTGATAACTTGAGGGACGGTTTATTTATTTATTAAATTTATATGCCACCCATCTCACTATCCAAAGTGACTCTGGACAGCTACTGTTAAAGGCTACTGTACCTTAATCTCTGCGCTACCAAATTTTAGCAAAAGTTTTAGTTTCCCATGTTACTGCTGGAATGGGGAGAGTTTTGGATCACTATTGCAATTAGTAACATGTCAATTTTAACCAGGCAAGCTGCAGATTAATTTTAGGACACTTCCACACTGCCATCCCTTTTACTCTCCCATCTGTCAAAAGCAGTTGAAAGCTAATCCAGCATCCTTGAAAAGGATACAATCTCCCCTGTTTACTAGCTATACAGTGTAAAAATAGCCTTCAAAAGTTTCTTCTGATTTCCTCCTCACATCCATTGTTTCATTTTGTATTGTATGGCTGGCTGCCTGGTACTTTCCTAAATAAATAGAGTGTCTGAAAAGCCATTAAGGTAGAAGGTGTTTTGGTTTTTTTTGCATGTTTGCAATTTAAGTACTGTAATAGCAAATTGGATAGACCTTTATTAGCTGACAGTTAGAGGAAAAAGGAAAAGACTGAGTTAAACTGAGACAGGGCAATGCAGAAATCGTCGTCATTGAGAAATTTGCCTTGCGTCTAAATCTAAGCTATCCGGAGCTTCCCCATTTTAAGTGACGATTAATATTAAAAGTCACTTGGAATGAACTGCAGCAGAGCTGGAAATAAATTGTATAAGATTTGATAAACAGCACAAAACCCTTCGTTTTGCAGCCTTTTTTTATTTGCGAAGAGTTGTATTCAGTACTTCACCATGGCTTCCCTTGCATTGAAAATCATGGCAAATAAATACTGTATATTAATCAGGCCTTCACTTGTGTTGTTTCTCCAACCTCTTCCCCCCCCCCCCCCCAGGTGCTTTTATGTGGAATGCAAGAAATTGACCTGACTGATTGGCAAAGACATACAATCTACCGGCATTATACCAGGACAAGCAAACAAATAGTGTGGTTTTGGCAGGTTTGTAACACTTAAATAACATTATTTATCTATCTGTCTGTCTGTCTGTCTATCTATCTATCATCTAACTCAGGGCTGTCAAACTCCCGGCCCACAGGCTGGCTGCCTCACACGCTGGCCACACCCAGTTTAGCGAAGGGGGGGGAAGTCCCGATATATCACATGACTCTGCCGTGACGATGTTTGACGCCCCTGAGCTAACTACATCCATCCATCCATCCATCCATCCATCCATCCATCCATCCATCCATCCATCTATCTATCTATCATCTCTATCCTGCTTTATTATTTTTGTAAATCACTCATGGTGGTAGATATTCCTAATACTTCCTCCTCTTCCTACTTTCCCAATAACCCTATGAGATGTTCATTCCTAAGGCGGGACTAGAACTCAGTTTTTCACGTGGTAATTTTACTGATGATTAAACTGAGGAAGTAAAATCCACTTCAAATGTTTAAATAATATTCCTCTTAAGTTAAATTAATTGTCTTCACTATTTCCAGATATGAAGCCAAGTTTGTCTTTTGAAACAAGAATACTTTTTAATATTCTTTTATTATGTCATAAATTTAAGATTATATTTGTTGTCTGAACATCAGGTAATGTATTTTATTCAGGCAAATATTTCAATAAATTGTCTTAGGGTCTAATAATTTTGCTGTTTCTTTTTGTAATGTTCCATTACAAACAAGCTAAAATACCAAGGTGAAAATTTATTGTGTACATTTTATCTCTTTTTGAATGTGCATTAGTTGTTAATAGTTGACAGATGCAGCATTTTTATCTAACTAAAAATACAGTATTTTCTTTTTCTAAAAAATTGGATTTTTATACATTTTTGCATCAGTCTTGATTCCTGACAATTACATAGATAAGTCCTTGCAGTATTTTTGAGAAGTGGTTTACCACTGCTGCCTTCTTAACACTAAGTGAGAATGACTGGCCCAAAGTCACTCAGCTGGCTTCATTCCTAGGGCAGAACTAGAAGTCACAGACTCCTAGTTTTTAGCCCAGTGCCTTTAAGTGCTATTCCTAATTGGGTTCAAATTTTAGACCATAATGAAATTATATAAATATTTAATATTTCCATGTAAACATTTCAGCTTGTAAAAAGGCTGCAAATGTATTAAAAATAATTCTTGATTTAAGAGTTATTTTGATATATTCAGCTATGGCTGTGAACACTTTGTGAATTGGCAGCAGATACCACAAATTGTTTTAAATGATCTATTTTATTTCAGTTTGTAAAAGAAATAGATAATGAGAAGAGAATGAGATTACTACAGTTTGTTACTGGAACATGCCGATTGCCAGTTGGAGGATTTTCTGACCTCATGGGTAAGCACAATTATGTGAGCTGGATTAGCATGGTTTGATATTGTTTGGGCATAAGCTCAAGTCATTGGGCATTCATACATGAATTTGGAAACGTTAACATCTGTTTACCAGCCTTTTTCTTTTCACAGATAATAGCTTAACTAATTATCTTTGACAAGAAATGAGTTTCCAAATATAATCAATTTTAAAGTAGGATACATTGCACATGGATAATAGAGGTGTGAATGAAGTGAAAAAATAAATGTTTTGCTTCAATTCAAATATTGCATACTGAAAATTCTGTTTCATATTGGCCACAAGAAGGATAAAATAAAATCCAAAATGATTCTGGGTTCAGATAAACCAAACCCTGAAACAATTGTGGATATTCTGACTATATAAAACAGTGGGATTCAGCCTTGGAACAATCTTCTTTGCAGCTATCCAGATGACTATTAAATTAGAGCAATAAGTTTTCTGTATTTATTGGCCACTTTAGACAGTAGCTAACATGCTGTCTTGTCAGTGGGAACTTCCCTCCATGGTCATTTTGGCTTGGGCCGTAGACGAGACTGGACAGCTGCCTGCCACAGCAACAACTGCTTGTATTATCAACCAGGCTATTTTTATACACAAATTTAGCCCTGTTTCAGAAGAGTGCTAGATCTGTTTTGAGAAATAGCCTGACTGATTACAAGGCTGGTGCATTTGAGTATCTGTAGTCTGTCAGTTGGGCAAATTATCAATCCCACATTAAGGAAGCTACACACATTAATTCATACATATGAAGTTCAGCTTCCCCACACAAATCTTTACAAAACCACCCATCTGGCCCAGACAGAAATTGGATACTCCATTCGCAAAAAGCAACCTCCAGCTAAAATAGAACACAAAGTATTTTTTAATATATACATAAGCCACATTCTGGATTCTGTCCAGGGCAAAATATCTAAAATGCATATCATTCTATGCAAAGAATGGGTTATGGCAAGAATATTGTGCACATCTTCAAAAGGTAAGTTTCACAATATTGTTGAACAATGGCATATTTTACTTTAATGGGGAAAATATTTTTATCTTACTTGAGCTTCTTAAGGATTGATTCTAAGGATGGTTATTTTTACGCCTTGATAATTCTGGCAGCTTATCATAGATAATTTCTGTCTCTTCCTCTTCTGTTATTGCAAAAGAAAGGTTGGGATTTCTCTAGAACATAGTGCTGAGTATTGTAGAAGAAATAGGAATAGTAAAAAATAGATACACTGCCTTATTCTGTATCTTTGCATCATTTCACTCCCTGTTGGCGGTAAAATAACTCTGAATCAAATCCCATTTCTTCAGCATTTTGAAGAAACATACTTCCTTCAAGTACATACCTCTGCACTATTATAGGTATGGTCATTTATGGTGCAGAATGAATCACTTTAGAAATGTTAGAAGATTCTGCTGATCTATTGTGGCTGTGCAGTGCTTCTAAAAATCCAGAAACATGAATGCAACATCTGTCTGTGGCTTATTAAAGCATCCAAAATTGTTTCTGAATCCCAACTGTTGCACATTTTATGGCCCATATTATTTTATAATTAAACTGACTTTTATCATAACTAATGATAAACTATTTCCTTATGCAACTCAAAATAATATTTGGTTAGCTAGCCTAATGATATATTTTTCCACCTCAGTTAAACTTCAGAAGTAGGTATGTTCTACCTTTGTTCTTTACAAACAAACTTCTGCAAAGTCTTTGTATGAGAGATCTGGTACTCTCATGCAGGCACAGTATGCAAAGTTACAATTAAGCAAACTCCATATGTGAAGGACGTGGCCTTGGTATGAAAAAGCCAAAAGGGACTTTAAGAAGTTATTTCATAGTCCAAACACGGAGGGAAAACATGAGAAAGATACTTAGAATAAGTCACTTTGATTAGGAGGGAGAGAACTTTAAAAAAACTCAAGTTCATCTTGTGGGGAGGGTCTGATATTCAAAAAAATTGGCACTATCACAAAGAAGGCCTGCCTGTGATCCCCAATGTTTTTACTTCTTGAGTACCTTGAACAGGCATTCACTTGATGATCTGATAAAAATGAGCAAAAACATTTTGGAGAAGCAGTCCCTAAATTCAAGTTTGAAGATACACTTCGGTGGTTGGCTTGACTACCAATAGTCTGGCTGTTGCATTCTTACCAGTTGCAGCTTCTGAGTCATCTTTAGATAATGTGTGTTACAGTAGTTGAACTGCATGCTGGTAGATATGGGTCACCATCACCAAGACTCCCTGGTTTTGTGGAACCGGAAATGAATTTCAGGTGCTATGCAAGTCAACACAAATGGAAGAACTTTACATGGCATTGTTTTTAATACATTGTCCCTGATGGCACTGCTATTTATCAGAAATTAATATGACTACAACTTACCGTAATAGTGACACAAACACAAAAGATCTTACTACTTACTTCTTAACAAAAATATCTGCTCCTCAGCAGGTTTGATTTTCACTGTATTTACTTAATACAACTTAATTTATCTCATACCTTAATTTTTTAAAATATATATATATATATATATTTAGGGAGTAATGGACCTCAAAAATTCTGCATTGAAAAAGTTGGTAAAGAAAACTGGTTGCCTAGAAGCCATACATGGTAAGTAATAAGATGATTCAGGTTACTATGTTCATTCTGTAACAATTAGGGCTACTTTTATATTTTTTGTAAATAAATAGCTAAAATGTTTTAAAATCATACAGAAAGTTGAATGCCATTGTGGTACTGGCCCACAATATAATTTTTTCCTTTAGAAATAGGGATGTAAAAGTTGTTAGATAATTACACTAAGACTTCCCCTCTCGTCTACTCAGAAGCAGTTCTGTTTTACATAGCATATCATGGTATCATTCAAATCTCAAATATTCAGTAAAAGTTAATTATATTATAGGTAGTTCATATGGTACATAGTTAAGAAATAGACTGAAGTGAATTAATGCACAATGTAGACATCTGAAAATGCATATTATTCTCCAGAGTGTGTTGCTGTAACTCAACATCAAGGCAGAGAAAATCATTTGTACAGTTGGATGCTTTTATTTTTCTTCTGCATCATTTTGTTCAAATGTTCAGTGTTACTATGCTTGCTGCTTCTTTTCAGTTTCAATCGCTTGGATTTGCCACCATACAAGAGTTATGAACAGCTAAAGGAAAAGTTATTATTTGCAATTGAAGAAACGGAAGGATTTGGACAAGAGTAACTTTTTGTGGAATTTGGATCAGAAGAACATAAATTCATATAGGGTGTGAGTTCTTCACTGCCTCTGCTAGTTGCACTTCTTACTGTAAACAGGACTTGATCTTCATTTATTTAAACAAATGTTAGTATGTAAGTAAATGAATGTTGCTCTGTCATTTTATCCTTCTATTTTTAGATTTCTTCCAAGTCCGTTACAGAAATCCAAAATGATAAACTATAAATGAAATCTTCCTTGACCAGAGGTTGTTATACTTCTGGAGCTATGTCTTGCATCATGTTCATTAACTGGAGTGCATTTTCTTTTCTCTTTTCTCTTTTCTTTTTTCTCTTTTCTTTCGTTTCTTCTCTTTTCTTTTTCTAAAATAACTCCTTTCTCTTCCTGTTTTAGTAGCAAAGTATTGCTGCTGAAGAACAGGGAAGTCCACTCGTAGCTGTAGCATTGCAGCAGGCTTTTTCTAACAGCACTTGCTTGCATTCAGACTCTGGGGGTGCTAAACGCATTTCCATGGCTTGCATTATGTGTTCTTTACCCACTTGAGGCTTGACTGTTTCCGCTCTCCCAAAACATATCCCAAAGCCATCTCTGTTCAAACAGAGTAGAGGGATATGTAGACCTTAATGCACGTATCCATAGCATAGCACTTTTATTTATTTTTACCACTATGATCGCATTCCTCAGGTTATTCCTCCATCTGAAGGTGCCTCTTCAAATTTGCAGGAATTTTAACCCATTTTCAGCTAAGTGTGTACTTAGTTTTGATGATGGTACTTTAATAGTAAATTTGAAAGATAATTCTTTCAGGTGGAAACAACTGGAAATTATATCCAGTCCTCTTTGTAGCTTGAGTTTAAAACTATACAAATGGCCATTAACTGTCAATTCTAGATCACCTCTAGATGCGGGAGCATTGCTTCCTATTTCCCAGTAGTGGTCTAACCATTGCAACAAAACTGCCTCATGAATATATCTGAACATGCAATCCTATGCATGTGTATTTGTAATTAAATCTTATTGAACAGAGTGACACTTACTTCTGAATAAACAGGCATAGAATTCTGTTGGTAAGAAACTGAGGCACAAAAATTACATTCCTGCATACTTCCGATACTATTTTAAATAATTCATTAACTTTTTTTAGAGGGTGGAAAGTATGTGTTGTTATGATTTAGACTGTTGATCAGCTCTTATTAACAACTTAGGCAGCACTTGGTTTTAAATCTAATTTCAATTTCAATTATTATATTTTTATAATGTCCATTAAAGCTGACAATAGTAGTTAAACTATACTCCCAAGTTTTTAACAAAAGCACTTAGTTCTTTTGCCCAGTTTTGCTACCTTGCATCTTTTCCTCCAAGTTGTTAAAATTCTGTGTTCTGCATGCTGCTCCGGAACTCAGTAGAAGAGGTGGTGACATTTTCAGAAATCAGTAATGCATGTTGATAGTTACATACTTGTATTGTCCTACTGCGTGAGAAGAGCAGAATCCTTTGAGAACTAGCTAGCATAGTCAAAGATCAAACCAATTGGCCAGTAAGACAAGTGTTACATATCTACCCATCCAGACTCTAAGAATGAATTAATTCAGGGCTATTGAACGCTTATGGGCTTAACCGTTTTTATAACTGACTTTTTTTAGAATTCTCCTTTGAAACAATATAAATAGCCCATTGTTCTTCCATTTTTGTTTCTGAGAATTATGAAAATAATGTAATTTTCCTCCCCTTCAGTGTACATTTAAAGGAATGTACACAGAATTTTTTCTTACACAAATGATCTACTTCTTGGATGGAGAAGGTCATATATTGATTCTGGAGAGAGATCTGTCTGTGGCACTTACCAGAATATCTGAAGTATATATTAAAAATCTAGATTTTGGAGGAGAAAAAGCCTTAGAATTCTTTGCTTATTTGTTTTAATAACATTTAATTATTGAACATTTACAATTCAGAAATAAAATTGAGGTAACAAATAAGTATGGAATATAGTTGATGCTCTACACAATGTTACATTATTCATCTAGTGACCTAGAAATATTGTTAATGTATAAATATACAAAAGGCTTTCTGCCCTATATTTTTAAAATAAAGAATAGCTCTAATTAAAATAGCTGAGGCCCTAGTTCTATAGGGCATGGCTATTTAATATTTTTATGGCTCAGATGATTAGTTCAGGAAAAAGCAAATGCTTGTATATATTTTTGCAGTCTGGAAAAGTGTAGCTTATCAAACTTTTAATTTAAATAGCTTTTTGTTTGTCTTTACTGCTGCATTACAGGGGAAGTGGGGGCTGGATATCCCAAGCACAAAAAAAGTATTTTAAACAGTCAAACCAAGAATATTTAACAAACGGAGTCTTGACCATGAAGTATTTGTTAAAACATTTATTGTAAGCATTGTGTTAGCAATATTTCTAAAATCAGAATGAAAAGTCAGTTTTAAGGTCCCTTTGCATTGTAATTTCTAAATTTTGTTCTTATGCCTTGTTATGTTGCAATAATAAAAGTCATTTGAGCAATTTATATCTCTTTTCATTGTGGGAACCTGAAGGCATGTGGAAGTTTGGTACCGTTGCTGGGTTGAATGGCTTGAACTGTTGCAATATTTTTTTCTGGAAAGAGTAGGATTTGTTCATCATAAATTCAAAAGTATATGTGGACAGCAGTGAGCAGTTCTTCCACATGAATATCAGAACATAGCAATATCTCCAGAAACATTAGTTGTAAAAATTAATTTCTATTATATATATTTCAGTCTGAATATTCTTTAGGCCTTTATGAAAGGTCATGACAGGATACATGAAATGTATATTTCCAATTTTTACTGGGTGAAATTTCATCAATTATGTTCATTGTGATGTTTACCAGATCACATTAACACATTCTCCACCAGAATTCAAACTGAAGTTGAAGATTAAATTGAATCCATTTAGTATCTTCAGCTCTTATTGTGAGAGGAAACTGTCGCACATTTCTTTCCCAGAATCACAAGAGAGATCAGAAGCACTGGATTGTAAAAAGCCCATTGTTAAATTGTTGTCAAAGTATACATTCAGATACTCAGGTAATTGTAACAATGAAAATTGCTCAAGAAGTTAAACTTCTATAAAGGTTTTAAAAAGATTATGGTCACATTTCTTGCATGTTGTGACTTTCTCCCGAAAATTTCTCTACTGTTCAAAAAGCGACAAATGAGTACATTCAGGAGAGTGCTGGAAACCAAATACTAAAAGGAGTGGTTAAAGGATCTGTGCATATTCAGTATATGTAAAAGATGAGTGACAGGAGACATGAAGCTGTGAGTTCTTCACCAGAGATCTTCAAGAAGATATAGAATAGGTGGTATCTGGCAACAGTAGCAATTTGTGAGAGGGATCAAAGTGTCCTTGTAGACCACCATTTAAGTATGAACCAGCAGTTTGCTGGAGCTGTCAAAAAAGCTAATGCAGTCTTAGGTTGCATCAACAGAGTTAGTTAAAAGATCACAAGTGATAGTACCACTTTTATACTGCACTGGTAAGGCCGTACTTGGAATACTGCATCCAGTTCTGGTCACCATGATAGAAAAAAAGCTGTTGAGACCATAGAGTGTAGAGAAGAGCAACAAAGATAAGGGGTCTGGAAGCTAACCCATATGGTTTATGATAAATGATTAAGGGAACTAGGTATGCCTAGTCTTAACAAAGAGAAGGGCTAGGAGTGATCTTCCCAATACATAAGAGGCAGTCATATGAAAGGAGTTGACCTACTCTCCAAACACCCAAGTGCAGGACAAGAAGTAATGAGTAGAAGATCATTAAAGAGATCCAAACTAAAACTATAGAGAAATTTCCTGAGAGATTAATCAACGGAACAATTTACCTCTGGAAGTTGTAGTTGCTCTTATCACTGGAGGGTTTCAAGAAAAGACTGGACAGCCATTTGTTGAATGGTATAAGTTCTGCTTGAGCAGAGGGTTGGACTAGAAGACCTTCAAGGTCCTATTCTATGTTCTGTGTATTACAGATGCTGTAGTGGATTCTGCATTGAGATAAATCCTTCCAACTATAATTCTATAGATGGGAAGTTCTGAATAGATAGAGAACTACTTCACTAAGTCTATAGCTGCTGCTGAACTAAGGAGCTATTGGATATGATGGCTACTAGCCTGTACATATTAAAAGATTTTAAACACTTAAAACATAGATTACTAGCATCTATCAGCATCTATCATGATTACATATTGTGTATGTGAGTTGGCAAACAAAAACAGAAGGTGCTTTTATGCTACTAATATGCTTTTTACAGGCACTAGTTGATCATTATAGTAATAGACTACTGGATTTCACAGAACCCTGTTTTTCATTCAGTAAGGATTGCTGTCATAGTATGAAGATTTGAAGTTGAAGCATTTTTTTTTTTAAAAAAAAAGGCTCATTGGGATTCCCATCATTTATAAAGCATCTGTCATGAAAACTGGAGCATTTGTCTCTGCTTGAATCCATAGAGGGCAAAAGGACACTTCCACAGAACAATCTCCAGTAATGCATATCTTCTCATCCCCCCCCCCAGTTGTTTTCAAATTGGTAACTTTAAGAACGTGAACTTCAACTTTACCGGCTGTTGTCACATTCCCTTAGGATGGGCTCCAGCTCCGGTCCAAAAGCTTGGAAGAATAAACCTCTGGTCTCGGTGATCGACTCAGATTGGATCCCACAGTATATCTTTCCCTTGACTGACGGAGCAGCGTCCTCGTATTTTCTCAACGCAACAAGCCATTCTGCCCCAAAGCCCTTCAGCTTCACTCCCGAGACATTGAAGCTGGCACTTCCTGGCTCTGATTTCAAAACTCCATTGATAGAATAGAATAGAATTTTATTGGCCAAGTGTGATTGGACCTACAAGGAATTTGTCTTGGTGCATACGCTCTCGGTGTACATAAAAGAAAAAATACGTTCATCAAGAATCATAAGGTACACCACTTAATGATAGTCATAGGGTACAAATAAGCAATCGAATCATATTAGGAAACAGTCAATATAAATCAGAAGGATACAAGCAACAAAGTTACAGTCATACAGTCTAGCGGAAGGAGATGGGTGATAGGAACGATGAGAAGATTAATAGTAGTGCAGATTTAGTAACTAGTTTGACAGTGTTGAGGGAATTAATTGTTTAGCAGAGTGATGGCATTCGGGAAAAACCGGGAAAAAATACATCTCTTTCTTCTGCATTTATCATTTTGCTGTATCCTTCTTTTATACCAGGCTTTGTCCTGTTTAACAACAAGCACGCCTAACTAACCTTCAATTCTATCTTTGCGGCGTGCGTTTCAAACGACGGCCCCTAACCCCTCCTTTTGTGGACCTCTCGCTACAAGGGGTGGGCGAGGAAATTATTCTTGATCCCTACCCTTCAGAGCCCGCCTCCCGCCTGCGACGATTGGCTGAATTAGGTCTCAACCCTAAAATAGCCTGAGAATGGCGCGCAGGCGCGCAGACTTTCGGGGGCTCGGCTGCGGAATCAGCTGGCGATCCTTGGTTTAAGAGAAAGCCCCGAGTTGCTTTCTCTCCTGCAACATGGTAAGGGAGGGCGGGGGCGGTCGGTGCATCGGTGCAGTTCACCGCCTTTGCTTCGCCCTTTAAAATTCTGAATAGGGATGGAGTGACGGATTGGTTGTTGATCGAGACCCGGGCGGAGCCTTTCCGGAATGCGATGGGATGACCAAAGGAAGGCTGAGGATCCCCACCCCCACCCCCGTGGGATGCAAGTGTCCCCCTTCGCTTCTCGATTCCTCAGCCCAGAGTCTGGTGGGATGAGGCGAGGCGTGTCTTGTCATTGCTTTGCACAGGATACAATCGCTTTCATGGCTTCTGAAATATGCCTTTTAGCTGGCCTTTTCACTTCTGGCTTGCTTAACCCAATAAATTTAAGTTAACTATGATTTTTCTCAATCCTGTTTTCCGGTTTACGCTGTAAATTGAGCACTAAGGCTGGTTTTGCACAGCACCCGAGGAAACTGAGATGTGACTGGCTAATTCGCGATGCACTGTGTCCCGAAAGAGCCGTCATGTAGGTACCCTGTGTAATCAGGGCTGGATTTAGATGAAAAGAGGCCCTAGGCTATTCCACTTATGAGGCCCTTTCACCTATAGTGAAAGTGTAATTTTAATTTTGCTAACAATTTGAATGTAGGCCCCTCTTGATCTTGAGGCCCTAGGCTGAAGCCTAGTTAGCCTATAGGAAAATCCGGCCCTGTGTGTAATATGCAATGATCACCTTTACTTGACAGCTTGATCACTTGACAGTGATCACCATTACTTGACAGCTGAATCTTGTGATTGTGCCAATATAAAATGTGGTTGGGGATAGTTGGACGAGTCCAGCTGTTGTGTTATTGTGTCGTGTGAACCTGGCCATTATGCTAAGTCATAATATGGACTGTTCATTTAAACTTTACATGTGTTCTGTTAAGGCAGCAACTATAACTTGTGTTCCAAACATGTCTGTCTTGCTCAACAAACCAGCCCTATGATCAGTGTTGTGATCTTTTCTAGCAATGTTGCTGAAAAGCAATCAGATCTATATACAGTTCTCCGACAATGGTTGGTTTGTTACTTTGTCTTAAAACCAGTACAATATGTTGACTCTTGTTATTATATCAATATTGCTAATATTGAATTCAAAAATAAGAACTCATGGACATAGTTGAGGATATCATGTTTTCAGAAGTAGCTCTCTTCAAAGATTTCTTTGAGAGAACCAAAACTCAAAAGATTTCAGTGAGAATGAATTGTGCTCAATATCTATAGAATAGTGTTTCCAAGGAAGCAAATCCTCACACTATTACTAATTAGAAAGTGATCATGGCACTATTATGGCTTCCATTATTTAATCATTTATTTTTGGAAAGAAAAAAAGTTGTTCTAACAGATTCTAATGGAAAATAGTATCAGCTACAGGAAGTAAAATTCCATGAATTAGGCAGAGTAATGGCACAATTAAAAAACAGCTTCACATTCTACTTATGTAATGGTTTGATTGTCTGGTTGAAATGAAGTATTCTTTTTAGAAGAAGGATATGTTTCCTGTAACATTTTTCCACAGATTTCAGTTGCCCTTATATATATATATCCTTATATATATATTCAAGATGACCTAAATTTTTGTGCGTGCAAAGTCCCAGTCTAGCAGATTTGCTTCTCTTTATCTCTCTGTCCTGGTGCAAACTAAACTCAGTTTTATGTTTGATTCATCACTACGTCATAGCCTGAAGTAGAAAACAGAAACAGGAATCTTACACTGTATTAACAAGCACTGTCTTTAGTTGCACGATTTCTTATTTAAAATGAGTTCATTTTCAAAGTACTGTATATATTCTGCTTTTTCAAGTGCATTTATATGATATAGCAGCTGGTCTGTCCTTTGAACATTTCTGAAGATGTCTTTTTAAAAAATGTTATTGGCATCCATCGCAAACCTTAGCTCACTCTTTTGCTTTCCAGATGCTTTTTTTTTTTAATTTTGAGCTACTTTTTCCTTATGGCCTTCCTTCTTTCTTTCCACTTCCTATGTATGTCCCTTTTGGTTTTCAAATCTTCCCCAAGTCATTTTTTATAGTCACATGAGTTGCTTCTTCCTTTTTACTTCATTGAAATTGTGGGCAATCATGTTGTTATTTTCTTTTTTAAAAATAAATTCTTGTTTACCTTGTTTACCTCTAACCTTTTGTGGAATTATTTGCTCTGAATCTAAATTTGCTTTCTTGAAGTTCAGAAGTTCAGAAGCTATGCTGGCTGGAGAATTCTGGGAGTTGAAGTCCACAAGTCTTAAAGCTGCCAAGTTGGGAACCCCTGATATATATAGTCTCTACTACTGTCTCCTAAGTATAATTTTATCTGGCTAAAGGTTTTTGTTTCATCTGTGTCAGCATCTCATTGCCACTAAAGCCATGATGCTCCAGATGCTGACTTTGCAATTATGTGTTCAAATCAGCATTTAAATATTTGCATTGCCTTTTCAAAGATGAATCCTGCAAATCCTTTCTCAGATAGAAATTATCCCCATATAGAAGATTGTGTGTGAAAAGACTTTTATATTATGAGAGGGAAACTGAGCAAGCAAGATTTTACCACTATATATATCCTATGTGGTGTGAAGCTTTGAGTGCAATAAAAAAAAAAACCTCCTAGAAAATTACAGGAAACAAATGTCTGGCTTCCAAGGCTTATTTCTAAATGATAGCAGGAAAATTATGGGTTTAAGAAAAGTAGGCTTTGATACGGCTTTTCCCAAAATAGCTGTGCCTTTGGCTTAGTATTTAAGAAGTATCTCTTTGAATCCTTTTATGCTCCTTCCAATTCTAGATACCTTAGCACAGAGTGTGATCCAGAAACAAAATTGCATATTTGAAGCTGTTAATTTTTTTCCCCCTCCCAGGCTGAGGTAGAGGAAACATTGAAGCGAATCCAGAGTCAAAAGGGAGTCCAAGGGATCATTGTTGTCAATTCAGAAGGTACTGTGACTGCTAAGTTGATAGGAATTGGATCTGCCCTTTGGTAGCACATAAGCAGTGTAGTTTGGGATTAAGACTCAGACATGCATTATGAAACCAAGGCTGAAATTACATGGCTGTTAGGGAGGAAGTGAATCCCATTGTATCAAAAGCCTTGACAATATTTTGAAATTGTGCTATCTCTGATTATTAGTGTGCATTAATTTAGTATCTTCTTGTAGAAATTGTAATAAACTTTCTGATTTAAATTTATTTTAAAACATTTATTGAAGTCTTTTGAAACAGAGCCTCCTCAGTACAGTTATAAAGTAGCAGTGGAGCGTACAAATCCAAGCTATGAAAGTAGCACAATATAAAATAACTGTAAAAACTGTAAAATAAGATAGGCTGCTGTTAATTCAAGAGCATATAAACCAAATAAATTATTTGATTAAGATAGGCTGCCCAATAGATTTGCTTAATAAATATTTATTAAGCCAGAAATATATAGGAATCTGGAACATCTAGCTCTTCATGAACTTTTCAAAATAGCCAAGAAGCTATTCGTGTGTATGTCGTTTGTAGAACTTTGTAAGGTGGATTCTTAATTCTAGAACCCTTCCTCTAAAGGCCTTGTCTTTTATAAAATTCTACTAAGATTTTGCTGTCTTGGATTTATAGTGTGTAATATAATGACTGACAGTAAAACCGTAGATCCATTAAATAACTCTCTAAATTACTATAACTCCCTAAATTACTTCCTAAATTACTGTAACTTCAATTCCAAGCAAAAAAATAAAATAAAATAAAGATAGAGTGCCTAGCACAGGATGCATAACAGTAAATTTCCTTCACTGTATAATATCTTGCTCCAGCCCTATCTCAGCCCAATTATAAATGCATGTATGGCTATATGTTGTTGTTATGGAGCTTGTAGGAGCATTTCCATTTTTTTTTTAATTTGATTTATATGCCGCCCTTCTCCAGAGACTCAGGGCAGCTTACGATGTGCTCAGCAATAGCCTTCATCCTTTTGTATATTTATACAAAGTCAGCTTATTGCCCCCACAAATGGGTCCTCAATTTACCTACCTTTGGGAAAAGAGTTAAACATCCCTTCTCCCTCTGTGATAAGTCTGGATAAGTCTGGATCTCTGTGATAAGTCTGGATTGTAATATATGGGTTGACTCTTCTTAGTATAATAAGGCAATTGTATCAATCCATCTTTACTAAAGAGATGGATACTGAATCTGAAATGAATGATCTACATATGTGCTTGCTATGTGCCACTTCTTTTATAACAGCAACAAGCAAAGTAGATTGGAATTTTAAACAACTTAACTTAAAAGCTTATTTTAGAAATTCAAGGTATTATTTCTTATTTTTTTCAAACAGAACTTGTATAACATAGTGTAATTTTGTTCTGCCTTTAACTTTTTTTAAAGGATAGATTGAGTTGAGCCTGAAAGAAAGAACATCTCCATACAAAAATTCAATCTACATTGAGCTATGTTAGCCAATGTGTGCAAAAGGACTGTTGACTGCTAATTTTAGAATACTATAATATTTGTAAAACAGGTGTGTGTGTTTATCTGTTTATTTCAACTTTTATGGCTACTGATCTCAACCTCAGATTTCTGGGTGCTGAATGGAAGTTAAGAAAACAAATCGGCAACCAAAGTAAAAACCATCCCGTTAGTTCTGTAACAGTGATCTAAATCTTACTAACATAGAAAGAGATTCTGATTAAATAAATAGTACTAAAACAGTGCACTGTATCATGTCTTACATCCTTGGATGCTAAGCTGCAAAGAGTCATCTGGGAGTTGGGCAACCTGCAAATCTAATTAACCAAATTTTGAAACACACCTGGGTCACCACCTTTGGCTCTACTCTTCATGACACAGGATGATTGAAGTGAATCATGCATCAATTAAAAAAGATCTTTCTAAACCTCAGATAAAAGGTTGCTGTTCATTAGGCTGGAAGGGACTATAAATCTGTTGCCACAGTCAAGCTGATAGTGTGGACATGGAGGAAATGCAACACCAGTTGTTCCTTTTCCCAGGAATGTTCATTCAATGAAAATCACCCAACCATCAGGCTTATGATACTTTGAGAGGTCATAAAGGATCTCAGAATAGTAGCAGAGGAATGTATAAGAAAAACAATGAACAGGAGTTCTGTGCAAATTCCACATTGTTGAGATAAAACTGTCGCATGAAGTAACAGGATTTTATATCAAAACTGTTCAGTAAAAAATGGAGATCTTAAGATTTTCTGATCAAGTAATGTCTTAAATAATTTATCCAGAGAATCCTTTTGCACTCCACAGGTATCCCCATCAAAAGCACCATGGACAACTCCTCCACAGTACAGTATGCAGGCTTAATGCATAACTTAATAATGAAGGCAAGGGGCACTGTCAGAGACATTGATCCCCAGAACGATCTTACATTCCTGCGGATTCGCTCCAAGAAAAATGAGATCATGGTTGCACCAGGTAAAATTAAAAGGGGGGGGAAGTTCTTTTGGAGCCTCTGGTAAGAGTTGTCTCCAAATGTAACAGCAGTAGGCAATCTATGTCTGTATCACAGTTTTTCTTTAAAAGATTCAGGTAAGAATGGTTCTAAATCAGGGGTCCTCAACCCCAGGTCTGTGGTCCATTCAGAACTGGTCCATGGAAGGGAATGGGACAATTTGCTACAGCAACTCACTATGGCCAACTTGTTGCAGCCAACTCATCATGGCCAACTAGTGATGTGGGACAACTCCCCATGGCCAACTTGCCATAGGACAACTCGCTGTGAGGCAATGTAGCAATTCTATTTCATTATTTAAAATAAATTAAAAAATATTTTAATTATTGCCATTCACATTTTATTCTGTTCCTCCTTTTGCATCATTTCTTCAATGATTCCAATCCACGATTTCTTTGATATTAAGTGTAACTCTTGTCCCGCAGCAAGTTGTCCTGTGGCAAGTTGGTCATGGAGAGTTAGCCATGGTAAATTATCATAGACCTTCTGCAGAAGTGGTGGGTGAGTATGCACATGTGTGCAGCTCCACTTGCACATGCAGCAGGCGAGCGCACACACATGCACCTCCATTTACATGAGCAATCGGCTCGTGTGCCCACTGCTTGTGCAAATGGAGCTGTGTGTGCGCTTGTACAGAACCATCCCCTCCCCCCCTACCACCGGTCCTCAAAGCCAGAAAGGTTGGCGGCTGCTGTTCTAAATGATCTTTCTAGATATCAACCAAGTCTATTGCTTCATTTTAAGAACCAACGTTGCAGTATATGGCTGTTGGCCAGATCAGGTCTAACAACTCTAATGTTTGTAATATTTGAGTGAATTTTTTATGGAGTTTATTGACTTCACATGTTTCTTTATGTTCAGCCTTTTCTTGTGCCTTTATTTCTTTGGGTTACTATGTCATATTCCCTTTCTGTATTCTGTATAACCGTGCTTCCAAAAAGGAAATCACGTGAGGAATGTGTATGTATTTATAATCTGCTTTGTCCAGTACTGTTTTTTCCAACTAGTACAGGTAGTCCCCAAATTACAACCAGTGACCATTCAAAGTTACGATGGATCTATCTTGGATTCAGAGTTCCAATTGTCTCTCTCCTTATAAGTCCCATGACTGACCTTCAGGCATGACTGATCTGGCTGCATTCATGATTCTTTTCAGCATCCTGCAGTCACGTGACAGCGTTTTACGAAAGTTTTGCTGAAAATTGGCATTTCCAGTTTTTAGCAAATCTGCACTCATTGTGAACCATTATTCGCTTAATGACCATGGCATTCACTTCACCACTGCCATATTTGCTCAATGACCAGTGGTGGGTTGCTACCGGTTCGCCCCGGATTGGGCAAACTAGTAGCGGCAGTGGCGGGAGGCTCCGCCCACCTGCCCGGACACTTCTGCGCACGAACGAATTGGTAGCAAACTAAATTGAAACCCACTACTGTCAATGACCTTCATAAAACAGGTCATAAAATCAACTGTCGCCACTTATGACCATGATAGGCAGGCTCCATTACAGTCGTAAATCAAGGACTATGTGTACCATAACAAAACATCATAAAGAAGTCCTTTTCAGCATGTGCCACTAACCAAATTTCTTTGTAACTGATAATGCCAGGAAGGCTCATAATATCTCTCTACAATTGAAATAGTGTAACGTGACATAAAAGAGTTATTATGAGTTAACAGTAATAACCAAATATTGAAACATAATTGCTTTGTATTTTTGCAGATAAGGACTATTTCCTGATTGTCATTCAGAATCCAACAGAATGAAAGTTTCCCCAACTGGCCTGCATTCCTTTTACTTAATTGTATATTTTTATTTAACACTGATAATTATTGTCCATGTTAATATCTCAGATTCCTTTCCTAAAATATTAGATATTTAAGAAGTCTGTTCAAATTACTCAAGGGTTACTCCATGGAGAAGACAAAACATGAAATCAAAAAGAGGATCAAAGATGGAAGGTTTCTTTAGCAAATATGTAACTAAACAACGTTGTTCAAAACACTTGTAATAACTGTAAATCTTTTATTTTATTTTGCACTTGTTTCTTTTAAAGCAAATTAAAATAATCAAGCAAACCTTTGTGTGTTGATTTCAGTAAAATTTTCTCATGCTTTTTGAAGAATTTTCCTCCTTGAAATTATGCTATTGAAATATTTCTCTGAAAATCAGTCTGTTTATAATATTTGGTGTACCCTTTCAATCAATCCTTCCATTCCTACTCCATCAGGAATATGGAACACAATTTGTTGGTCATTTAGTCAATCTATTGTGAAGTAAATTCTTTCTGTACACACACACACAAATATAAGTGCCATGAAATTTATATTAGTGTATTCCAGTAGGAAAGTTACCTTTATCTTCAACTGTTCGTCCGTAGATTAGGGGCAGGCAAAAATCTCTCCCTCTAAATTATATATTTAGGAAATTTGGTTTACTACAGTAGACATTTTAAACCTCCACCAGTTGAAAATAAATATGTGAGATACATTCAACATACGTGAACAGTCTTCCTCTCGTTTTTTTTTCTATGTTCCCAGTCTGTGATGGGCGGGCAGCCTGAAGGCTCAGATCATATATGTGGCATGACCTTCGGAGGAAGGTAATAGGGGAATATGTCCCCTACTAAAATTTGCACATCTTTTGACTGAACACATGGCTATAGCAAGCTAATTGATACAAAGTTCAAAGGAAGCTTTTTCCACAGTAGATGCATGATACATGCATTTGTAATATAAAATAGCTTCAATTGTATTTATATAACTCTCAATTAGACATGAATGCTGTGACTACAATCCCAATTAAACCAATATTCATGGGCAGTTCAAGAATAAACTTAAGAGGGTCTCATTTTCCCTAGCATCTTAAAACATAAATTGATATTTTAATGCAAACTAAAATTCTAGAGCTACCTACGTTCTCCAAAAGTTGTAATGTTAATGTGACGGAAGGCAATATTATGAAATCCATAATTCAAGACCAGCCATATTAATAATAACTGAACTAAATGGTAATGGAAGTGAAATTACATTTAGTTAAAGTGCAACCTTAGCAATCTAGCTAAAAGTGGTATGGCTCTTAGCCCTAAAAGCAGATTTATCCTGCAATCAGTGATGTTGCTGTACCATCACTAGGTGGCTCCCTCTCCATACAAGAGGCCTGCCAGCTTTCTAACTTCAGACAAACTATGGTAGCAAACCCCATCCTAAAATTTTGCCAACAGTTAGTAGCAGCACAGGAGAAACGGGGAAAGTCAAATCTCCTTTAAGCCAAACTTAATTCCCTGTGAATTCACGGACATAATTTTCTTGACAAAAGTTCTTAAATGATTCACTGTCACTGACACCATTTAAAATATTTTTGAAATTTCCAATGAAACAGCCTGGGTGTTTCCTAGCGAATTCCCATTCAAATACACACCAGTTCCAGCTTGCTTAGCTTCTGACCTACTGAAGCTTCCTAGGAAAAAAAAGCCTTTGATAACTTCTGCAGCTGAAAACTTTGCTAAGTCAACAACTGTTTTTTTCAACAAAGCTAATTCTTTTCCTGGAATACGTAATTCAACTGTTGAAAAGGGGTTCTGAAGCCAAAATGGTAAAGGGCGCTGGTTTGATTGAATCATTTTAAAATGTCCATCTAATCTATCAGTCATAATTGCCACATTTCAAGTTACTACAATAGTCCTTGGTTAGTGACCACAATTGGGACAGGCAAGTTGGTCACTAAGGGAAAATCACATGACTGCAACTTGCAATTTTATTAAAGGTTGACAATTCAATTCAACTGATATGCAGCACCAATGAGCTGTTGTTTTGACCACTGAAATGGCAGAAAAGATTACAGCTTTTATAAACAAGCAGAAAACTAATTATATAAGGCAGTTGAAAGACCTACACATTCCAAGCTCATGCAGCGGTAGATGTTGTTTATAGCAAAGATTAATGTTTAATTTCTAAGCTATTAAGTGTTCTTGGCATAGTTACTTAGCCTAATTTACCTCAGGTTGTTCTCAGAATAAAGTGGGGAGTAGCATTCTCAGTAGCTAGAAGCTATAAATACATCAAGTACATGTGAGAAGCTTCTCTTCAAATCCTTCTCATCCAGAAGCCTGAACCAGAGTTCAACTTTGTCTTCTAACCACAAATACAAATAACTCTTCCTAAAAAAGCCAATCTGTGTTGAGAGCCCAAAGTTGCTTTTCCAAAAGGCAACTGTACTTTTTGGGGGGAATTTTTTTTTTCCTTGACAATGTTTTGCTTCTCACCCAAGAAGTTTCTTCGGTTCACATTGAGAACCTCCACAGACACTTTGTGATGAGAACAGTCTCCCCATGTTCAGTGTCACTTCCTGGGCGCTGGGACAGGGCAACTACATGGCTAAGCATCAAGATGTTTATCAATGTACAAACAAAATGTGAAAGCATTTGGATTTCTCCAAGCCTGACTTGGAAGATCATCTTTAATTAAAAGACTTAATCCAGCAAATCAGCATTTTCAGTGAATCGTAACAAAAACAGCCTTATATATCAAACCCGTGTGATCCACCAAAGCTTATACAGTAGTGTATAATAAATATGTTAATTTTTAAGATGACACTTCTGCTGCCATTGACCAGTTTTTCCAATTGTGCTGCAACTCAGTAACATCCAACTGAAAGCTGTTCAGGGCGGGCTAAAAGAGAAGTATTAATTATAATAAATTGCTTTTAAATAAAGGAATAAACAAATGTCCTTTCTGGGATTATTGCTAGATGAACTCCTGGCAATGCTTTCTAATAGGGTGTGTGTGTGTGTGTGTTTGTGTGTGTGTTACTTATCATCTTCTATAACATCCTCCTGGACGCGGCTTCTTTCTTTCTCCGGGGGCGAGAAGGTGGGGGGGGGGGGGAGAAGCGAGTCTGCTGGCCGAGAGTGCCAGCAAGATCGCCGAGGGCAGCCTGGGGCTGAGGCCGGTGCGCCCCTGGCAACGAGGCCGCACTGCAGAAGGGGCGGGATCGCGCGCCTCCCCTTTAAGGAGGTTGTGGGATGAAGTCACCGCTGCGCTGCCACCTTCGGGGATCGGTGTGGCTCAGCTATCTGATCCGGAGCAGACGGCGTCGGCCGATCGAGGAAGAGGAGGCGGGCGTCGCGGCAGTTGCTTTCGGGGGCTCCGGAGACCTCCCCTGCCCTCCCCAAGGCGGCGACGGCGGCAGCAGCGGGTTGTTTTTCTTTTGAGTCTTAACGACGACCTTCTCGTCCGTGCCGAGGCGCGGTGGTCTCGGTATTGTCCGGTTCCCGGCCGCGATGCCTTCGGACCGGCCTTTCAAGCAGCGGCGGAGCTTTTGTAAGTCCTGACTGGATTTTTTTGGGGTGGGTGGGTGGCTGGGGGCGGGAGTCCGAGCGCCCGGGAGAAAACACGGCGGCTGGGAAAGAAGCCAAATTGGGGGACTTGGCTGGCGTCCAGGATCATCTCCCACCCCCATCCCAGCCCCCCCCTCCTTCTTGGAAAGATTGCCGGAGGGCCGAGTCCTGGAAGGCTGCGGATAGTTTGGGGGCAGGTGCCCAGCGGTGCCGCCTTCGCTGCCGCCGTAAAATTTGGGCACAGCGGATTCTTGTTTGCTTCTCTGTTTTCCCTGGAGATGCTCCATTTCCCTTCGCCCCCCCCATTCCCACACTCCCACCCTGGAGGGTTTGGAGGGACGCGGCGGGGTTTGAAACGAGGGGGAGACGTCTGTGCGTTCGCCTTCAAGGTGCCCTCTCCTCCCCCAAAAGGACCTTCAGCCTGTCACCTCGATGGGAAACCTTCGACTAGCGGGACGGGCCCGGTGGGGATCATGAGGGGCCTTGTGGTTCGACACAATCCGAGGGCACCTCATTGGAGAAGACAGGGGGGGGAGAAAGAATCTGCTGCCATTTGTTTGTCCTTTCAGATTTCGCTGCCAGCCAAGAAACGCTTTCTGGTTTTGGTAGATCGAAATAGATTCGGCCCTGGTTTTGTGTGTGTGTAATAATTATCTCCTCGCTTCGGCGCTTTGTCTTGGTGACAAGAATGCACAGTGCCGCTTAGCTCTTGGGCGCACCCAAGAAAGGCACTTGCTCCGTCGGGGATGGGAAACGGAGCAGCCTCTGAGGCCTGCCTAGTATATTGTGCGTGCCAGACCCTGATACAGTAGCATCTTGAACTTCTCTTTGTCTTTTCACGATTTATTCATGGTTAATTTAACCCTGACTTCCTCGATTCAAGTTCTCTGGAACAACAGGCTAAAAAGGTGCCAGGGCTACTCCGGGCTCGGTCGTGCAAACCGACCCTTCCTGCAGGTTCCGGCCCTTTGGAGATGGCGAGGGGAAGATGACCCAAAATACCGCTTTAGTTGCTGGCTGCCCAATCCGCGGAGATCGATTAACTCGGGAGCCTCTCGAGCGGCCAAGCAACCCGCAGAGTCTTTGTTTAGCTCAGCTCCAAGTTTCCTCCTACTGGGCAGCCAGGGAAGCAGGAAAGAAGGCAGAGGTAATTAGCAGTCGTCCGTACCCTGCTGGTGATGTAATGCCTGCCAATGGGATTCGGGGAAGGTTCCTGCGTTTCGGCGATAGGCTTTGGAGAGCAGAGCTGGGAAATAGGCCCGGCTTGGAAGAAACCAAACTGGGGGGGTGGGGGGAGGAGCGGGGTTGGCCTTTAGGAAGAAACGTACGCTGAAGAGAGCCGATGCTCCCCTTCTGGTGGAAAACTTTCTTGGGTCCAAGACGGCAGGCGTGGCCTCCTCCTGCTTTATTGACAGTCTAGTTATGTTTATGCTCTTAGTATTTCCACATCCTGTGAGTCAAGTATAAACTGGTGTAGGACCTTATATAATGAGAACTTAAAAGAAGCAATCTTCACTGTTGTTGTTCCTTTTTTCACTGTAAAATAAAAATAATAATAGAATAGAATAGATTTTTTTTTATTGGCCAAGTGTGATTGGACACACAAGGAATTTGTCTTTGGTGCATATGCTCTCAGTGTACATAAAAGAAAAGATAGGTTCATCAAGAATCATAAGGTACAACACTTAATGATAGTTGTAGGGTACAAATAAGCAATCAGGAAACAATATCAATATAAATCGTAAGGATACATAATAATGCAGAAACCAAAGGGAGGGATTAAGTTCTTGACTTCCTCCCCTCCTCCCTTAGAATAAAAAGTTAGAGGAAATTATGGTATGAAATGTGGGTGCAGTTTATATGGGAGAATTTTTGCCTCTATACAAAACTACAATCCTCAATGCTATCAAGGAATCTTCAAACCAACTGCCTTAAAACTTTTTTTCAGGCATTGAAAACACATTTCACGGCACTTATTTACAATACCTCTGAGCATTGGTCATTTTAAACTACAGGTAGTCCTTGATTTATGACCACAATTGAGCCCAAAATTTCTCTTGTTAATGGAGACATTTGTTAAATTAGTTTTGCCCCATTTTATGACCTTTCTTGCCACAGTTAAGTGAATCACTGCAGTTGTTAAGTGAACCTGGTTTCCCCATTGAGTTTGCTTGTTAGAAGATCGCAAAAGGTAGTCACATGATCCCGGGTCACTGCAACCGTCATCAATAGCAACCAAGCGTCTGAATTTTGACCATGGGGATGCTGCAACGGTTGTAGGTGAAAAATTGTCACTTTTTTCAATGCCGTTGTAACTTCAGTCATTAAACAAATTGTTGTAAGTCAAGGACTACCTGTAGCAATTTAACTTAGATATCTATTATTTAGTTTTTGTGTGCTGCTACTGACCTTTGAGTCTTCTTGGTCTGTCTGGACAAGTCCCTACACTTTTCTTGGCCAGATTTCTGAAATGGTTTGTCATTGCCTACATCCTAGAGCGTGATGGCGAACCTATGGCCCGCGTGCCACAGGTGGCACACAGAGCCATATTTGTGGGCACGTGAGTGTTGCCCTAGCTCAGCTCCAGTATGTATGCACACACTGGCCAGCTGATTTTCGGGCCTTCTGGGCCCACCGGAAGTCGGCAAACGGGCTGTTTCCGGCCTCCGGAAGGCCTCCAGGGGGGTGGGGAAGCTGTTTTCATCTTCTCTAGGCTCCTAGAAAGCCTCTGGAACCTGGGGAGGGTGAAAAACGGGCCTACTAGGCCCACCGTGCCATCACATGCCAAAAGTGGGGGGAGCACGGGGGATGATGCGTGCATGCGCGGGGGGCCAGGGCACATAGAATTATGGGTATGGGCACGCATGCGCGCGATCACCCCGCACTCCCCCTGCTTTTGGTACGTGATAGCAAAAAGAGTAGCAACCACTGTGCATGACCTTTTGGCTGGCATGGGCTGCAATAAAAGAAGAGGAATTGTCTTAGGCTACAAATAAACTATATGATATAGTTAATTATATAAATAAAAAACTTCCTTTATTTTTTAGCATTTTTAAAATATCTTATGGGACCACATTATAAGCTGTCCAGGGCCACATTTGGCCACTGAGCATCCGGTTGGACATGTCTCCTTGAGTTTAGAAAAAGTAGAAAATCATCCAGCTGGCTTTTTGCTTAAGGCAAGACTGGAATTTGCTAGTGTCTTAACCACTACACCAAATTGGCTTTCATTTTCTTGGTCATTGCTGTCTATAATTTCTGATTGGTAAAGAAAGACTGTTAGTAGTTCTTAAGAACATTATAATATAGACCTGGATACAGGGAATCAGCTTGAGTAATTAAGGGTTCAAGAACAGGCCTTGTAATTTTCTGGATATGTATGAAACCCACATTAAATCTTCCCTGCAGTTGAGCCCTCCTCCTCTCTGCAGGTTAAATGATTTTGACTCTTATTTCGAATTCTCTGATCCTCTTCCCCCCAAATATTCTATTTTGGCCATCAGGTGGTATGAAAGCTGACCAAAAGAAAACAAATTATATATAATAAGAATGCACACTTGATTTTTTTCCCCCCCTGAGCATAGGATTTATGTAGTAGGGAGATTGGTGTTTGTTTTTTTTTAAATAAGGGCCTTACTGAGATGAAGTGGAATACTGCAAGAGATTACTGATTGTATGTTTTCATCTTTGGGAGATTTGTGAGAGTTTGCAAGAACAGTTACTAATCAGTTCTGCATTTAATAAAAAATGTCAGTGAATAATAAAAATTTTCTTGTATTTTGAATTCCAGGTTGTCACTATGTTTGTGTAGGACAAAGCAGCTATCTCTGTCCTCTATTGCTATACAGTATTGTTGTTTCTGGTTATTGTTCTGACTCTCCTTTGTGACACTTCCAACCCAGCTCAATAAGAGTTTTCTCAGCTGGCTGATAGGCACAGATCTATTGTCTTTTTTTCCCATTTCCACTATATCAAACCCTCTTTTTGAAAATCTATTTGGTTAAAAATCAGCTTATTATTCATTTAAGTAAGCTTTAGGATTGCAGTGGAAAACTTCCTGAAACGTGGAAAAAAATTAAATCATAATACAACTTTTATTATATTTATTATAAAGTTATTTTATTAAATAACTTTATATTTAAAAATTAAATATAACTTTTAAAACAAAGTGTATGTTTATTTGAAATACCAAATTTAGAGGTATTGTATGATAGCAGAGGTACACTTTTAAACATATACTTATATTCTATAGCAGTAGAGAATGTTGTGTTTTCTAAATGTTTTGAACTGTGGCTCCTTGCATTCTTCATGGGATTATATTTACAATAATAAATTCCATTGTAACATCTTAACAAATTTATAATCCTATTAGTTTTTCTGGCACATTGTCCAGTTTATCAAATACGTGAAATATCCTGAGGGAAGAGTATTCCATATATACATTTATTGTTGGAAAAGATGAAGGAATAATAAAACAAAAGGTCAAAGGAAAATGAAATGTGTAAAAATTACCTTTAGATAGTGACTATTCACAATCCAGTTGTTGGACATTATATGAACACTTTGTTAGGATAAATAATTTGGTCAGTTTAATTAAATGCAAAATAGTTTAAAGTTTTACAGTGAATTCTAGTTCAGCTCTACTGTGTTGAGATTAGCCATTGTAATTCATTTCTTCATGTCCTGGGGGTAGAAGTCACAATACAGTGTCTAGAGAGGGTACCAAAGAGCTCTAATGGGTGGATTATAATTGTGTGCCACTGAATTTGCATGATTGTAATTGCATTGTTTTGGCATTAAAGGTCCATTTAATTATTCATGGTATGAATACATTTTGGGATCCTGAATCTCTAGTACTCAAAGTGTCCTTGAGAGAATTATAATTCATGGAAAAGGAGCTTCATTTATTTCATTCCTATTTTGTTTTCTACCCTACAGAACTATCCAAGACAACCACTAGCTTTTTTTCTTGATATTCAGAAACTTATCTATCAAGTTGCCCCCGGGTAAATTTTATCATTGCAAATAGGCAGATAAGATTTTAAGCATTTTCAGCCTCAAATATATTATGTGGAAGATACTGTTATCATTTGCCTTCTGTAAATGGAGAATTTGAGACAAGGAGGGATGAATGGAATTGAACTGCTTACCTGATGACATCATGAAATGCAACTGGAAACTGTTTAGGGAAAAGATGCCATTTGTCTTTTTTTTTTTTTTTTTTTTGTTATCTGAGGTCAGGAGCAAAAGAGATACTGCCAATTTGTGACCAGATTCCATGACTGACTGGGGGAAGAGGTGATGTTGAAATGAATTTTCATGTAAAGCTTTAATATTGTACAGAGCTGCCACTCTTGGAATTTAAGTTCTGCATTGCTTAAAGGCAAGCCATGGCTGAAAATAAATAGAGGGCTGCATTAAGTAGGACACTACCAAGTATAGTTACTTTGTATTTACTTTGGCCAGTTGAAGATTTGATCAATTCTCCTATGTTGCTTTACTCCTCATAAGCAATTACTCATCGTTTCTATCACCCATCTCCTCCCACTTAGGACTGTATGACTGTAACTTTGTTGCATGTATCCTTACTATTTATATTGTTTCCTAGTATTATTTGATAGCTTATTTGTACCGTATGACTATCATTAACTGTTGTACTTTATGATTCTTGATGAACTTATCTTTTTATGAGATAAGAGCATATGCACCAAAGACAAATTCCTTGTGTGTCCAATCACACTTGGCCAATAAAGAATTCTATCTATCTATCTGTGTGTAATCTCATTCTTGATAGAGTTTTATCAAGAATGTATACTGTATATCCTGTATGCTAATTGTTTTGGCCTTTAGCCTACTAACACTGTTAATATTATAGTCTGTTAAATGCTATGTCCTTTTTTATTCATATATTTATATTTATATCCTGCCTTTCATTCAGAAGCTGAAGGCAGCTTTTATAGAAAACATTTATCTTTATTCGCATTTCAGCCAAAGAGTCTTGTGGCTTTTTAAAGGACAACATATCTATTATTGCGTAAGGTTATGCAGTGTTAAATGTGTTGGTTTTTCAGAAGTTTTAAAACTGCCTCTGCAAGCGTCTGCAATTTTGACTTCCTCTAGAATCCAGATGTGCAGACTTCAACCTGCAGAATTCCCAGCAGTATCCATGCAATATTAATTATTGACACACTCACATCTGGAGTGCCTAGGTTGGGAGGGAGAGTTTTGCTATATATATAGAGAGAAGATAACACTCAAGGAAATCTGTTTTGCTCTCGTGTTGTGGACTGTCCTCTTTATAACCCTGAACCTTCCACATGCCACAACTGCGAGTGCACCTCGAGCAGTTTGTTGTTGTTACACTCTGACTCACTCCAACATTGACCAATACTCTGTATCAAAAGGGAATAACAAACCCAGAGCAAACATGTGCCATGCCCTGTGCTGATCTTCTCCCCATTTCAGCTTCTATTGCCTTCTACGGCAGGGGTCTCCAACCTTGGCAACTTTAAGACTTGTGGACTTCAATTCCCAGAATTCTGGGAGTTGAAGTCCACAAGTCTTAAAGTTGCCAAGGTTGGAGACCCCTGCTCTATGGAGCAGTGGACCTCCTTCAGAAAAATAAAAGGCTGAGAGACAGGCTTTCTCCTTGCCGCCGTTTGCTAGCAACAACTGCTTGGATGCCACTGGGTGGAGTAGGCAGATGGTGCTTGGTCTGCCTCCAGTTACTCTCCCTGTCTGTCCCAGCTCAAAAGCAAACAGGATGAAAATAGCTCAAAAGCAGCAGGGGTGGGAGTGGGGGATGTGAGCTTAGGCAGCTGCAACTGTTGAGTGCCTTTCAGCTTATTTTCCACATCTCTCTCTCTCTCTTTTTTTTTGCTTCCTCAGCTGACTGGCTTTCTCTGTTTTCTGGGAAGAAAGGCAGAGGGGAAGAGAGGGTCAGCCAGATAGCTTTATAGAGCCACAATTATGGGCAAGGGGGAAAAGGAGGAGGATCTTTAAGAAGCTGAGTAATATTCATTAAAGAAAATGCCTTTCGATCAAGTGTCCTCTGGGCTTCAGCATTTTTCAGGCTGCAAAAATTGTAGCATTAGACACTAACCTGAACAGTGTAAACCTGGCAGTGACATAACTGAATGTTTACAAAACACTTGAAAGACACTCTTACCTGCCCTTAGGTGCACTGCACTTAAAACTTGTTGACAATGGGTTTCTAGAAAGCCATTTTTTAAAAAAGTTCCTTTTAGTATTTTGTATCATTGCTTTCATCATTAAATTACTTTTTAAACTAGGAAATAATCCGATGGTTTCATCTTTTTTGTGATTTTTTTTGTTGTAAGCCACTATGTGAGTGACATGGGTGGTCTCCAAATTTGATACAAACAAATAAATACGTAAAATTAATGCAAAAGATGTTAAATGTAGTCTGGCTTGGCTTGAGAGTGGGGATTGGTTAGATTTTCATTGTTCTTGTACTTCAGAAATATTGCTGACATTTGATCTCGAAAGAAAGTCCCCAGGGTGACATCTTTCTTTTTATTATTGTCACATGGCAAACACTGTTGTTGCATTGTGCAAGTCTGTGAAATGCTTTAGAAAACTTCAAATGAAAGCACTTCCTTGATGGAAACTCAACAGCACACACTTGGCCCAAAAATAAAAATAAGAATGAAGCAAAAGACAGCCAAAATCACATACATTTTCATAATCAAATGGAGGGGATTATCCCACAGCCCTTTTTTTTTTTTCTTACGGTTTCTTTTTTCAATTATTAAATATTTCTCAAGCCCTCTGTTTGCTCTTTCCCTCATATTATATCCGCATCCCCAACCTCAAGAAAATCTTAGCCTGTCAATGGCTAGATAATAAAACATGGAAATGAAATATGAAATATGAAATGAATATTATAAATATAACATTTGAAAATAATTTTTTTGAAGCAATAATGCAATAGTTAAATAAATGATAAATGAGGATGTTGATTTGTTTGACAATATGAGAAATTAGATAATCAGTACATTTGAATAGGGGGATGATGCACAAAACATTTGTAACCAACTGACACACTGTTTGTATTTGTAATGGATTTGTTTTATGTTTTGTTTTAAAAAAATTCAAAAAAAAATTCAAAAAAAGAAGAAGAAAATCTTAGCCTGCAATTTAATGCACACAGTGAGTTGCTTCAGATAATTTGCTAAGCCATTATGTTTGCTTGGTTAGTTTTAGTATGAGATGTGTATCTTAGCTATTGTCATTTAGGATTTTTCATTATGTGTGAATTAAGCCACAGTGACTTAGTAGATTTATGTCCCATCTTTCATTTGAGAGTTTAAGGCAGCATATTCAACAACTCCGTGCAGTGGGTTGGACAGAGAGCCTCAAATCACCCAATATATTTTTATAACTGCATTGATCACAATGTGGGTTTCCCCACTCTTAATCCAGTACCTTAAACACTACATGACATCTCCTTTATTACATTCTTATATTCCTGGAGTATTTCAGCCTTCCTCTCAGAAGCATAAGTTAAAACAACAGTGCATAAAGTAGTTTAGGCCAAAAGAAAATAAGTGTTCTAAAGTCACATAATGGGGCTTCTGGTTTCAACCCCAAATTCCTAAGAAGTTTTACTATTACTATAGTAATAATTTTTTTTTAAAAAAAATCCCAAGGCTTGGCTTCCTGGAACCACCTCAATTCTGGTGGCTAACTATTCCTTGAGGTAGTATCTAGATGTTGAAAAACATATGCTTTGTCTTTCATCAGTTTGGAAGAGTGAAAGAAAGCTCTTGTGCTCTATGTTTTGGCACGTGTGTTTTGGCACTGTACATAAACTTGTAGAATATCTGCAGTGTGGCACATTACCTTGAGATGGCATTCAGCAGCTGTTGGCGTATCATTCTGAAGAACTACATGGAACAGAGCCTTTGTTGAGGCTTCACACAGGCCTGAAACCTGGCTACCATATTTTTCGGTCTATAAGACACACTCCCCACCCCCAAAGTGGGTGGAAATGTCTGTGCATCTTATAGACCCGAAGACCAACTGGCCGGTGGGAGGCATGCGCAGAGGACTTGAACTGGGGCGACAGCTCACTTGCCCACAAAGAGGGCGCTGTGTGCCACCTATGTCGTAGGTTCACCATCATGGCTATATGGGGACATCATATATACCTGATGACAATTCATATCTAAATTGTTAATGTGTAAAGAATATAAATGGAGTTTAAGACACAGCTTTGGCCAATAACAGGGATGTGGTGGCTCAGTGGCTAAGATACTGAGCTTGTCAATCGAAAGGTCGGCAGTTCAATGGTTCGAATTCCTAGTGCCGCCTAACGGGGTGAGTTTCCGTTACTTGTGCCAGCTTCTGCCAACCTAGCAGTTCGAAAGCACGTGAAAAATGCAAGTAGAAAAGTAGGGACCACCTTTGCTGGGAAGGTAACAGTGTTCTGTGCGCCTTTGGCATTGAGTCATGCTGGCCACATGACCACAGAGATGTCTTCGGACAGCGCTGACTCTTCAGCTTTGAAACGGAGATGAGCACTGCCCCCTAGAGTCAGGAACGACTAGCACATATGTGCGAGGGGAACCTTTACCTTTACCTTTGGCCAATAACATAATGATCTTCATCATTTCTTTACCCTCTGAAGCTAAATCAAGGACACTTGGGATGAGGGAGTGGAAGCACTATTGTGAGCTTCCAGGAGGAATGGTTGGCTGCAGGTCTGCACAAAATGCTGGGGTAGATTGTCCTTTACTCTTACTACTCTTACTGAGCAGTTTTTCTTACTCTCTTTTTCATATGAGACTCGTATAATGCCTTGCCTGGGGTCACCTTACCAAGTTCAAATTATATACATGAAATTTAAACTATGAACCAAAAATCCTCATTTGTATGCATTTGGTAGTGCCACCATTATTCCTTGCTCTTCAGCTAAATTTGAAGGTATTTCTGAGACCTTAAACGGAGAACAAGAATGCATCATTTCAAAAAGCCATAATGAAATAGTGCCCCCAATGCCTCAGTATTCCCATTTTTTTCTTTTTTTTCTTTTTTTTTTGGGGCTTCCAAATACCAGATTGTGGTCAGTCACAATGATTTACAGAAGTCTGGATATAACAGGACCTGTAATATGCATTGCTGTATCCAGGAGTAAATATTATTATAGGAAAAATGTGGGAAGCCTGAAGTATTTTCAAAGCTCAAGGTCTAGCGATCTTTATGGCTAGATTAGCACAAAACACTGAACTAAAATCAATCATCCAACATGCTGTGGGAACCTACTGTAGACGTTGCCTTAGCTTTTTATATTACCACAGTAATCTTGTTTGTGAATTCAGGTTTAGCTTGTGCAGTAAATAAAGTCACTGAGTAATATGCTTTGGGGCATGATAATATTATCCATTTATAAAATACTTGGGTAGACACCAGACATTCTGATTTTTATTAAATTAGTGCTTCACAAATGCAGTTGACCTTAACAGTATGTTAACATCCTAATACAATTCAATCTTACACATCTATCTATCTATCCTTTGACTTGCTTTACAAAGGTTTAGCATTTGTAAGCATTCTCCTACTTAATATACCTGATTTTCAAGAATGTGCCAATTTTCCTCTTAAAACCAGGTATAGCAAGGCCTATCAAGTTAGGTGGTACATTCTCTAAGTCAGCCCATGATGGGGCCACTTTGGATTTTATTGTATTTTATTTATTAGGATATTCTAGGAAGAAATACCCATTCAGCTTCTTTTTTGGCAGCTGACAGAATCCAACATGGCTGCTTTCATCTGACTGTCAGACTCTCATTTATAGGCTGTTGGTACACATGGGTAAGCATTTGCCCTAACAAATATATGACTCAGTTATATAAAGTGCTTACTTGATATGTGCATATGCACTATTGAACATATAGAAATTAGGGACAGAACAATGGTTATACTCCATTCTCCTTTCCAGATTTTCAATTGTGGGCATAGCTGGATATTTCCACAGCATTTCCTTATCCATTATGTTTATATGTACACACCAATTGTCTGTCTCTTTCGGAACTCTTGATTTTATACAATCAGTTTGCAGAGATTGTGAGAGAGGACATAGGTTTCCAAGATGGCTTAGCTCCAACCCAGTGTTATCTTGGCTTACTTACAGGTCACTGTGTTCCTTTAGAAACTGTGAGCATCAGATAAAATTATCTACTCTCTGCTATTTTCCTGATGGCTAGCTGTGGGCTGAAAACCTAAGACAGCTCTGTTCTTGCTAGTAGTTGTTGTTGACATTTAAATTTCTCTTCTCCCTTTGAACATGTGACCAAATTGGAGGCTGAAATTGCTTGTCTCATGATCATGAAACCAGAGCTTTCCAAATGCCTTTCACTAGAAAACTTCTTGGAAAGCACAAATGTTATGACAAAAAGAACTTCCATCAGCGAGATCTCATTGTTTTCAACCATATTTTTGTATAAGTCTACATGGTAATGACCTAAAGCTACTTAAAAGCAGTCTGAGTAAGCCTGGGAATAAAGTAAGCTTTTCTCAGATTTGGATTTATTTTCTTATTGGAAACCTTAACAGAAATATACTGTCCCTGTTAGCCGCAGTAAACTCCAATCTTGAGGCTACATAATCAGATTTAATAAATCACAACCTCAATCTCAAATGTGAAAATGTTGGCTTCGTTGCAGGATGGCCTGTGTCAGCAAAGGGTAAGAGATATATTTATACATCAATAAATTAACTAATAAATAATCTCTTTTGGTTTTTGTTGGTCAAAGAATCTGAGACTCTTGGTAGGATGAAACCAGTTTTTATCATTAGATCTTTCCAAAATGAAGGATTTATAAACATTTTATTACCACTGTTGCTTTGGAAAACCCTTATTGATATCTCATCCTGCTTGGTAGTGTCAAGAGTCAAATTGCAGGTTTGACAGCTCCCTAACATTATTTCACAGTATAAGGTTGTAGAGAGGCCTCCACAATCTTTTTTTCTTTATTTCCATTTGTTTAAAAAAAAAACTTGCCTAAGGAAAAGTTTATGAAACTTTAAACCTGAAATTATTGTTTACAACTTTGGTTCACTAATACAATAAAAGTATTGCCTATATATATATTTCTATTTCTCTATCTCTGTCTATCTATCTATCTATCTATCTATCTATCTATCTATCTATCTATCTACCTACCTACCTACCTACCTACCTACCTACCTACCTACCTACCATAACAGAGCTGCTATTGTTCTTATACTTTTTAATAAACATTAGAGAACCCACATGATGGTCACAGGTAAACATTTCTAGTAGAGATGTTAAAAATTGAGTGATTCGACTCTGGAACATGACCAGCCACTCCCTGTTCTGGGTAATACGGTTGAGTAAAGGCAGAAGCCAATTCTTAGAATGTGTAGAATGGGCTGTTCTAGGTGAAAAAACTCCCAGAGTCAGATTAGGCACATCTCTAATTTTTAGGCAGCTTCCAAACAATGACTCATGAATTCCAAAGGCTCTTTGGAAGCATCTAAGGCAATCAGTTTTATGTTATGGTGGCAAATAGCTAATTTAATATTAATATTTACAGACAGGATATCAACTTTTAAGTCATTATGTTAGATACTAGAAATGTGTGCTTCTAAGAATTCCTAGTTCTGTTTTCTAATTGTTGATTTGGGAACCATCAAGAGTTTGATTTAAGATGGGCAACTATATTAACATTTTAAATAAACAAACTGTAGAGTCCTTGGTGCTTTCTGAGCTTGGTTGTTTTCTTGCAAATGTTTCATTACCAAACAAGGTAACATCAAGCTTGTTTGTCATCAAACAAACTGTATTTCTTTCCCTGTTGCATGTGAAACGAGTAACCTACAGGGTTGCTTAGAATATTTGTTTCAATGATTAATATGTTTGCAATCTAGATGTTGCTGTAGTATTCATATTGAATGTGTGCTAATTAGCACATATGTGCTAATTACCCCTTCCCCAAGTTAACATCTTTTTTTAAGTCAGCATCCTTCACTGGTACCAAAACATAAGGTTCACAAGAAACTCTGAAGCCAGTTCTGACTTTGTTCTTTAGTAATCTGGATCATTCATATTGTGGAAAAAAGATCCAGCATGTAATACTTGCACTAACCAAATAACTTGGCTATCCTTCAGTTAAGTGCTTGAATATATTTAAGATTTCAAATTTATTTTACTCTCAGTACTTTGGCTATAAATATTGTGCTGGCTAATATTAATTGCATCTCACTCAGCCCCCCCCCCCTCTCTTTTTTTTTTAAGATAGCTTCTTGCAAAAATATTCATGTGATCCTTTGGGAGTAAACAAACCACCTATAAGTCCTTAACATTGGCTTGTTGATCATGAGTTAGGGGGATGGTGTTGTGTTTTGCTTCCAGGAAACGAAACTGTTCTTGCATGCGAACAAGTGGAACAGTATCTGACACTGAGCAAAGTTAATAAGTTATCTTCCCTGCTGTTAATAATGAAATTTCTTGTAAACATAGCTTTGAGCTCTCTGCTTTCTATCAGCTCTCCCAGAATCCTTTTACTGTAGGTGATTGTTTTTGTTTTGTTTGCATTGGCCTTTCTGTACTTCCCAGGCCTCTGTCTAGACTACAGTATTGTATTTCTAGACTTTGCCAGTCAGGTGCTATCCTCTTAGTAGAATCTAATTTATTACCTCTAAAAACTAGTTTGACCAGAAATATGTTTCATAGTGAAATAGAAAATAGAAGTCATTTTTACTATGTAGATCAGTGACTGTGACGTTCCTCATCCTGGTTCAGGGGGGCTGAGCCAAATGATCACATATGAAATATTATTATTATTATTATTATTATTATTATTATTATTATTATTATTAATAATAATAATAATAATAATAATAATTGAATTTCTATACCGCCCTTCTCCCGAAGGACTCAGGGTGGTGAACAGAATAAGATTTCATATACATATAATTATTTTTAAAAAAAACAGTAAATAATAAATTGAGTCAACTTAGTATATCTGCTAAGACCCTGGCATAGAATTTAGATGTTTATGCTAGCCCTGCTTGTTGAAACAGAAAGGTCTTCAGGGCACGTCGGAAAGTGTGAAGATCTGGGATTATTCGTATTCCAGGGGGTAGTTTGTTCCA